>NC_068347.1:12962428-13631815 GCF_014633365.1 Diospyros lotus
TTGGTTTGTATTAAATTTGTTTTCTCATATATATACGTGCATAAGTTTTGCATTAGAATTTTTAAAAGGTGTCAATTCACCCTCCTCTTGACTAGGTTAGAACTCAACAACATTAAGGGAAAATGTTGTTCATGTTATTGCATCATGCATTCGTATATATATGTTTTGGACCCTCACTAGAAGTTTCATCTTCTAATGGGTTATGCCCCTGGAACATTCCACGTTCCAGTTTAGACTTGCAGCTTAGGCAAGGAGCAGGTTGAGATATGATGGCACGTGATGGCGTGGCTAATGGATTCAGCGAGCTGATTCAGATATGTTTTAGCTGATGCTTTATTAATGATTTGCCTTGTTAGAACATTATGGTATCTCCATGTATTTATGTATTTCAATATTGAGGATATGATGTTAACTTGGTATGGATTCTAATGTGAAATAAAGTAAATTGATTATGTACCATATCAGGTTTCGATTATTACTTCCCCATTTTTAATGATTTGCTGGGGGTTTTGTTTGGAATTCAGTACTCAGGGTTAAATTATGTACCGAGAAAGAAAGAAAAAAATAAATTATGTATATTTTGGGCCCTAGCATAGTGACACGCTCGGTAAGAGAAAAGCGGGGTGTTACACCTTGGAGGTAGGATCACATGTCCGAGGACCCTAGGAGTTGGGTCGAGGCATTGAGGTCTATGACGGTGTGAATGGAGTGCTCGAGTATTCTTGCTATAAGAATAGGAAAATATCATGGGTCGAGATGGTATCCCATAAGAGGTATATAGGCTAAGCAAAGAAGAGTTAAAAGCCCAAGTATGGGTGTTGGTGTCGAGGACCCGAATGTTGAAATTTGGTGGTATATGAAGCGTTCTAAGGATGAGAGCTCCTTATGGTTGAAGTGTTGAGTCTCGTGTGGGGACACGAAGCTGAGTCATGATAAGAGTCATGAAGGGACAAGGAGAACCAGGGGTATAACTAATCCTGGAAGGGATTAGTGGGGCATCCCTATGTTGTGGATATAGTCAAGCATGTATAATGGAATGGAGTTATTTCCTTAGAGGTGGTGCAATAAGGGTTGTGTGCTTGAGCTAGAGTGAGCTAGGGTGGAAATTAGCTCGAAGCTCAAGGAAAAAAGTCGTCGACGAGATGTGTGACGAGCTCCAAGAAAGGGAGTAAGATAATGTTGCTTCTAGTAAGGCTTTAGGTGGAGCGAGCATGCGAAGCATATGCCTGCCATGGCCAGGATATGCATGACATTGGTAGCTTGCAAAAAGACTCCGAGGGGAGTCGGGCGTAAGTGATGCATGGGGGATGCATATGGTTCCATGTGATTGTATCACTATGGCGATCCCGGAGGGGATGTGCCTAAGGTATGAGTGGACCTTAGTTGGGTTCATGATGAATCAAGATCTATCATAAGGAAGGATAGGTAGGTGGCAAATGAACCCTAGCGGGTTTTGGTATGAGATGGAAAATCCCTAGAGAGTCGAGCTAGAATCCAGGGGAATTCGGATTAGAGATAAAAGAATTGGGCATGTGTTGATATGCGTGTGGGAGCCATCAGATTAGAAGTCCTAGTTGTGAAGGGCCAAGTGACTGTTCATGTGAATGATGGATGAGGGGCCAATTAAACTCTCATTATGATGCTTGGGGTCCAGTGGGGCTAAGGTTGGGAGTGAGAGGTGAATAGACCCTCATTGTGCTACTTGGGGTCGGGAATGATGCCTAAGGTCACGAGATCCTGGTTGGGGAGACGAGGAGGTCACCCAAGGAAGGGTATGAACGGGTTTGGGAGCCGAGGGCGATGAGTGTGGGGCAATAGGACATCCATGGGCTATGCGCGCACAGGAAATGCCAAGTTTGGATGCCGAGTGGGCAGGGGGATGGTGAGTGATGTAGAGACCCCAGGTTTGTAATTCCCACTCATGGAAGCCGAGTGAGGCGTGTTGGAAGTCCAAGCTAGGCGTAGTGTCTGAATGCATTCATGGGTGTGCAAAGAGAGACGGGAGGTCTCGATTTACCTGGAGGGTAATGGTAGGTGCTTTATGGTTATGGGTGCCGGAGCTTGAGGTAGGCTTAGCATGTCTGTTGTAGATTGAGAGATCATTGATAATCAAGCTTTGGGATGAGCTAGGTGGTGAAGTGAATCCGATGGACTTGGATCCATGGTTATGGAAAGTAGGAACTTTCAAATGGTTGGTTGGAAGCCGTGAAGTATGATCTCGTGGAGTAAGATCATGAGGCCTTAAGAGGTAGAGTGGTTTGAGATTCTCTTAGGTTGCAAGAGATGTAGAGCCTTGAGGAGCGAGGCTCATGGTGTGAACTTGAGGTTGTTTGGTCAAGGGTGGTGGAACCATCATAGCCTGTGAAGGCTTTATAGTAGAGTGATACTACGAGTGCGAGCTCGTAGTGATGGATCTGATGCTATGAACTGTGTGGCAGAGGACTAATGCGTTGGCTCGCGGTTAGGGCCGGTGGCCCATTAGCCGAAGCAACATAGTGAACTGCAAGTGACGATCAGATGCTGAAGATCTAGAGTAGCACCTTAGGAAATTTGGTTAGGTGAGACCGATAGTCTTCTGTAAGGGATAGGACAGCTAAAGCAGTCCTAAGGAGGAATCATGGAACGCAGTAATGTTCTGATAGATTAGTTGTCGAGTAGGAAGCTTGGTGGGGATAATGGCTGCAGGCGTGGTGGGGTAGCCACGCCGGGTTTGATATCAGTGGTGGGACCGGAAGGCTTGGAGTCATACCACGGGTGCGAAGCAAATCAGTGATGGACTTAAGCCATGCTGTTGGGAACTATTGTTGGGCTAGTGTATGGGAGCAACACAGTAATGATGTCTAGGTGTTGGCTAGCCTAAAAAATAGGGTAACACAGTTATTGTGCGGATGGTTAGGGGCCAAATATCCGTGGCTTGCACAGTAAGGGTGATGAAGGTTGAGGTTAGTCCCACAACTTAGCAGTGAGTAATGAGAGATGTTAGGGAGTTGCACCCAAGTGGGGGTTAAGCCCTTTGTTCGGAAAAGCAGTGACAAATCGGTTTGGCGAATGTTCAGGTGTGGTAGCATCTCAATATATTCGAGAAATAACCCATGGAAAAGAAACGGGTCTAACATAGGAATAACGCTATGGTTGAAGCCTACCAGTGACGGGTCTAATGCTAGGGACCACTGGATACAGAAGGTTAGTTCATAGGAGGGACTACAACCCTCTATGTGGAGTAACCCATCTGCAGTGGAGATGGTTTGACGCCGAAAAGCTGGGGTGTGTTATAGGTTATGCCTAGGCTAGACCTAAATTTTCATGAGGGTTAAAGTATCATGGTAGTGCATTTATTTGTCATGGCAATTAAAAGGGTTGTGAATCGATTGGGTGGCATCTGTTAAGTTCTAACCTAGTCAAGAGGGGGGGGTGAATTGACACCTTTTAAAACTCTAATGCGAAACTTATGCACGTATATATATGAGAAAAAAAAATTTAATACATACCAAAATTGTAGTTGAGAGTACGGGAGCACTTAAATACTAGATGGATAATATGATATCCGCCAGCTATGCTAGTATGTGCTTTGGTCCAATATACTCTTCAAATTACAACTTGGTGAAAACAAGTGATTTGAATGCACGCAATAACAAGTCTTTAAATAAAGCAAATGGAATATTGAATGAGTACAAAGAATGATCAATTAAAGCAAATCAGAGTATAATCAAAATAACCACCAAGAATGTAGGCCTTAGGATTTGGCCACTTTAGATAGCACAAGACCAAAAACAAACAAGTATAATCAAGCAAGAATAAATAAGGAGTGAAGAGAAGAATAACACAGCGATGTATAGTGGTTCGGCCCTTATGGCTTACATCCACTACCTAAGGATTTCCTTCCTTAGGATTTTCAACCAAATCCACTATATGAAACTTTTGTTACAACCACCGAAGCCTTCACTTAGCTTCACCACCACCAAACTACTTCTGGAATCTCATACTCACTAGTTTGGATTTTGTACGCTCTTTACAAGATACAAGAATAGTAGTGATTGAGAAATAGGGTTCCCTCAAATAATACAATGAAGCGTAGAGAACTCTCTTAGTTTTCTCTCAAGAAGATAGAGGAAGAGAAAGATTAAAGAGAATGAAAATCTTGGCCAATAATGTAGAAAATAATAGGGTTTTCAAAGGTTGTTCCAAAGCCTTCAAGAGACCCTTTTATATAGTGTTAGAGAAGACTTTCCTTGATCAATCTCAGCCCTCCATGTGTCAAGTCTTCAAGCCAATCTCAACCCTTCGTATTGAATTCTTGATTTACCTTCCATAATCAACTAACTTGATTGATCTTCAAGACCTTTGACTTTTGTTGATCTCCAATTAGCTTTGAATGAGAAAATCAATTCCAGTAATGCATGGCTAATTTTAAGGATTAAAATATCATCACAATCCTTCATAATTCTTGCAAAATCGTCCATAAATCAGAAATGATCAATTATGACTTCTAGATGATCTTCAAACACCTTTGATTGAGCAATTGACCCCTTAGCTTCCATAACAAGAATAGCTTATTTGAAATTTGAATTTAAATCTCCATGAGGTGAAAAATGCAGCCAATATTCTCAAATAATGAAGCAAATTTGTCCAACAATGAATATATCAATTATAACTTCAAAAGCCCTTAATTGATCAAGTTTTCATACTAAAAATGTTGACAAGTAAAGAATCAATTTGTGTAGATGAATATATGCAAGATATCCTTAGAATATTCTCCCATAATGAAGATATTAATTAGCCATAATGAGTAGGATACTTGATTCCATGATTTCAGTCTCCATATCCTTCTAATGAGAGAGAATCAGCAATAAAGGAAAGTAATATCTATCAAGGTTTAATTTTCAAACCTTAATTTCCTCCATTAATGTTGAACAATAATGCTGAATCTTTAACTTCTCCATTTGAATTCATTTCAAAAAAATCTTCCATATTTAACCTAGTAGAGGAGCTTTTACGAACCTTTAAATTTACTCCATGATTTTCTTACCATATTTAGACCAAGGAGATGATGTAGCCTAGTGAGTGTGCTCTATGTGGCTACCATGTCATCAAAATGCCACATTAACAATGCCATGTCTCCAAGTTAGATATATGGCAACTCCATATAATGGACTACTCCAATCTCCTCAAAAACTTCCATATAGATCTTTTGAACTTCCCATATATGAACAATGATTCCATATATATATATATATATATCTTCTAGACTTTCCATTCCAAGAAGAACTTTCCATACATAGCTCAAATACTCAAATTTCTAGAAAGCTCTCTAAAAACTTGTTTCCATATATAATGAAATCTCTATATCAATATAAGAAGTTTCCATATATAACCTGTGTCATGAAATCACTAGAGAACAGCTTTGTAAGACTTATGAAGGCTTCATGCTTTGTTAATACATAAAATATAAATATACATGAATTCACACATGCCAATCATCAATCATCAAAATCCACACTCAACAATCTCCCCCTTTTTGATGATTGCAAAAGCGTGAAAGAAGCTATACTTAAATGATTTAACAAAAATATGATTTCCCCTTCAGCTTGCTCTTGCTCCCCCTTAATTTAGTCTCCCCCTTAACTTGCTACCCTTAATTTAGTCTCCCTCTTATCCTTTTAAAACACTATTTAGCTACATATTTTCTCTCCCCTTTTTTTGTAATCTATCAAAAAATACATGAAAAAAAAAAAAACACAATTAGGGAATAGGAATCATCCCAAGTGAGTTTCAAAGAAAAAGAAAATTTTTCATTTGAACGAGGTTTAGTAAAAATATCAGCAAATTGATTCTTAGTATCCACATATTTAATCACAATATCACCTTGTAACACATGCTCTCTAATAAAATGATGTCTAACTTCTATGTGCTTAGCTTTGCTATGATACACCGGATTCTTAGATAAATTGATAGCACTTGTGTTATCATAATAAATGGAAATATTCTTGAACTCTAAACCAAAATCCTCTAATTGTTGTTTAATCCAAAGCAATTGTGAAGTGTAACTACTTATGGCCATATACTCAACTTCAGTAGTGGAGAGTGCTACACTTGATTGTTTCTTAGAAAACCATGAAATGAGCTTATTTCCTAGAAATTGACAAGTGCCCATAGTACTTTTTCTATCCAATCTACAACCAGCATAATCCAAGTCACTATAAGCATACAAATCAAATACAGAACTCTTATCATACCAAAGACCAAGAGTAGAGGTATCTTTTAAGTATCTTAAAATCCGTTTTACCACAATTAAGTGTGATTGTCTAGGATTAGATTGAAATCTAGCACACAAACACACAACATGCATAATATCGGGTCTAGATGTAGTAAGATTTAACAGTGAGCCAATCATAGATCTATATAGCTTTTGGTCTACTTCATTACCATTTATATCACTATCAAGCTTTGTATTTGCAGTCATGGGGGTAATACAACGTTTAGCTAAATCCATGCCAAATCTAAATAGCAAATCTTTAGTATATTTAGCTTGACTAATGTGAATGCCATTCTCACTTTGTTTTATTTGCAAACCTAAAAAGAACGTTAGTTCACCCATCATGCTCATTTGGAATTCACCACTCATACAATCAGCAAAATCTTTACACAAAGAATCATTAGTTGATAAAAAAAATAATATCATCCACATACACTTGTACAATAAGCAAATCATCATTTTTATGCTTCACAAACAAAGTACTATCAATTTTCCCACGATTAAAATCATTTTAAAGCAAGAACTTTGATAAACAATCATACCACGCTCTAGGAGCTTGTTTTAAGCTATAAAGAGATTTAAAATGCTTGTAAACATGAATTGGGAACTTTCGATTTTCAAAACCAGGGGGTTGCTTCACATAAACATCTTCTTGAATAAAACCATTTAAAAATGCACTGTTAACATCCATTTGATACAATTTAAAACCTTTAAAGCATGCAAATTCCATTAACAACCTAATAGCTTTTATTCTAGCTACCGGTGCAAACGACTCATCATAATCTACTCTTTCTTCTTGACTATACCCTCATGCCACTAATCTAGCCTTATTCCTAACCACTTTTCCATTTTCATCCATTTTGTTTTTAAAAACCCATTTTGTACCAATAATAGAATGATTTTTAGGTTTAGGAACTAAACTCCACACTTTGTTTCTTTCAAACTCATTTAACTCTTATTGCATTGCTATTTCCCAATCGGGTGCTTTTAGAGTATCATTAATACATTTGGGCTCAATTTCACAAATAAAGAAAGAGAACTAAAAGGATGCACACCATGAGATGATCTAATTCTAACTCCATGAGAAATGTCACCTATTATTAATTCTTTAGGATGCTGGTGCTTATTTTTAATTTGATACCAATTTTGCTCATGCGAAGAACGTATCAATTCATTATTTTCTTACGATTCTAAGTGAGTCTCATTTTCCAATTTATTTGCTTCTATATATGAATCCATGCTATTAGGTGTAGATTCCTTTAAACTAGACTCTACTTGTGGTTCAAAAACTACATCTTCATCTTCTTCAATATTAGAACTCTTAGCTAGTGATTCATCAAATTTTACATGAATGGACTCTTCTATCATTTTTGTCCTAGAGTTATAAACTCTATATGCTCTACTAGTAGAAGAAAAACCAACCAAAGAACCTACATCAGATTTAGCATCAAACTTATCCAAATTATATTTAGTGTTTAAAATGTAACATTTACACCCAAATGGTCTAAGATAATCTACTTTAGGTATCTTACCATGCCAAAGTTCATATGGTGTCTTATTTAGCCCTTTTCTAATAGACAACCTATTTAACACATAACTTGCATGATTAATTGCTTCAGCCCAAAATGACTTAGGTAAACCACTTTCAATTAACATAGTTCTACCAATTTCTTGCAATGACCTATTTTTTCTTTCAACTACTCCATTTTGTTGTGAAGACCTAGGTGTAGAAAAATTATGAGAAATACCATATTTATTACATAACTCACCGAAACCAAAGTTATCAAACTCACCACCACGATCACTCCTAATCTTAATTACGTATGCATTTTGTTGATTTTGTAGTTTTCTAATTAGACTATCAAAAACATGCAATGCCTCACTTTTATGAGAAATAAACAAGCACCAGGTAAAACGAGAACAGTCATCCATAATCACAAATGCATATGATTTACCACCTAAACTTTTAACCCTACAAGGACCAAACAAATCTAAATGAAGTGTAATACCCGGCAAATTATTAAGAGTATAAATGATATTTAATGAAGGGTATAATCGGAATTATTGAAAGAATAAGGCTATATGACACACTAACGCAGTTTTAGATGAGTAAATCGGTCGGAGGGAGTAACCCGTGTTGAGTGTAGATTTTGATGATTGATAATTGGCATGTGTGAATGTGAATTTATATTTTATGTTCTAACAAAGCATGAAGCCTTCATAAGGCTTACAAAGCTATTCTTTAGTGATTTCATGACACAGGTTATATATAGAAACTCCTTATACTTATATAGAGATTTCATTATATATGGAAACAAGTTTTTAGAGAGCTTTCTAGAAATTTGAGTATTTGAGCTATGAATGGAAAGTTCTTCTTAGAATGGAAAGTCTAGAAGATATATTGAATCCTTGTTCATATATGGGAAGTTCAAAAGATATATATGGAAGTTTTTGAGGAGATTGGAGTAGTCCACTATATGGAGTTGCCATATATGTAACTTGGCGACATGGCATTGTTAATGTGGCATTTTGATGACATGGCAGCCACATGGAGCACACTCATCAAGGTTACATCTTCTCGTTGGTCTAAATATGGTAAGAGAATCATGGAGTAAATTTAAAGGTTCTTAGAAGCTTCTTTTCTTAGTTAAATATGGAAGAATTTTTGAATTGCATTCAAATGGAGAAGTTAAAGATTCAGCATTATTGTTCATCATTAATAGAGGAAATTAAGGTTTGAAAGTTAAACCTTGATTGATATTACTTTCCTTTATTGTTGATTCTATCTCATTAAAAGGATCCTCTACTCAAATCATGGAATCAATTATCCTACTCATTATGACTAATTGATATCTTCATTATGGGAGAATATTCTAAGGATATCTTGCATATATTCAGCTACACAAATTGATTCTCTTCTTGTTGTCAACATTTTTAGTATGGAAACTTGATCAATTAAGGGCTTTTGAAGTTATGATTGATATCTTCATTGTTGGACAAATTTGCTTCATTATTTGAGAATATTTGGATGGATTTTCCACCATTTGGAGGTTTAAATTCAAATTTCAAATTAGCTATACTTGTTATGGAAGCTAAGGGGCCAATTGCACAATCAAAGGTGATTGAAGATTCAACTAGAAGTCAGAATTGATTAGTTCTTATTTATGGTCGATTTTGCAAGAATTATGAAGGATTTTGTTGATATTTTAATCCTTAAAGTCAACCATGCATTATTGGAATTGATTTGCTCATTCAAGGCTGATTGGAGATCAACAAAAGTCAAAGATCTTGATGATCAATCAAGTTAGCTGATTATAGAAGGAAAATCAAGAATTCAAATGAAGGGCTGAGATTGGCTTGAAGACTTGACACATGGAGGGCTGAGATTGATCAAGGAAAGCCTTCTCTAGCACTATATAAAAGGGTCTCTTGAAGGCTTTGGAACAACTTTTGGAAGCCCTATCATTTTCTACATCATTAGCCAAGATTCTCATTCTCTCCAAGTCTTTCTTTTCCTCTATCTTCTTGAGAGAAAACTAAGAGAGTTCTCTACACTTCATTGTATTATTTTTGAGAGAACCCTATTTTTCAATCTCTACTATCTTGTAAAGAGCGTACAAAATCCAAACTAGTGAGTGTGAGACTCCAGAAATAGTTTGGTGGTGGTGAAGCCAAGTGAAGGCTTTGGTGGTTGTAAGAAAATTTTCATATAGTGGATTTGATTGAAAATCCTAAGGAAGGGAATCCTTAGGTAGTGGATGTAAGCCATAAGGGCCGAACCACTATAAATCGCTGTGTCCTTCTTCTCTTCACTCTTTACTTATTCTTGCTTGATTATACTTATTTGTTTTTGTTTTTGTGTGGCCAAATCCTAAGGCCTACATTCTTGTTGGCTATTATATTTTGATTTGCTTTAATTGATCATTCTTTGTACTCATTTAATATTCCATTTGGTTTATTTAAAGTCTTGTTATTGTGTGCATTCAAATCACATGTTTTTCACCAAGTTGTAATTTGAAGAGTATATTGGATCTAAGCACATACTAGCACAGCTGGCGGATATCATATTATCCATCTAGTATTTAAGTGCTCCCGTACTCTCAACTACAATTTTGGTTTATATTAAATTTGTTTTCTCATATATATACGTGCATAAGTTTTGCATTAAAGTTTTTAAAAGGTGTCAATTCACCCCCCCTCTTGACTAAGTTAGAACTCAACAACCCGGACCTTAGATAGCTAAAGAAAATTGTACAGTATCGACAAGTGATTCGAATTATGTTTTTTAGTGATGAAAGAAGTGGGATCGGGAACAGTTTTCGGTACAGCTGTCGACCGGGCTAAGAAAATCGAATCGACGTAGGAAACGTTCAGAAGGTCAATAGAGCATGTCAAGGACTAGTATTTAATGTGTAGAACAACCCTTAAGGGATTTCGGGTTAAATCAAATGGATTTAAGGTCAATTTGACCAATCGGGCCTAAGTGCAGTTTTCTAATTTTGCCCGAGAGAGGTCAAAATGGTAATTTTTCAGGAGTTTCGAGGGTCAAATGAGATGTACTAAACTTATGGGACTTAGTGGTATGTTTGGATAGTTTAGGGGCACAAGAAAAAGGGCTGAAATGACAAATGAAGAAGCAAGGGGGTTAAACTGCAATTTATCAAAAGTGGCATAGTGTAAACACAATTGGATTTCGGCCGCCGCACTGCCACCGAACGTGGAGGCCGTTTCCGGTGATGGGACGGCTGAGGCTTGCTTGGGGAAGGTTGTATACAACCGTGGGATTCTTGGGGAGCAAGGGTGGTCGGTGATTGGCCGGATTTTGGTCGGTTTTTGGGTATAAAAAAGAGGCCGAGGGTTTCGACTTTTTAGAGCTCAAATCGATCGTGTTAGAGGATGAATCGATGAGAATGGATAAGGGGCTTTCGATCCTTATGAAACGGAGAAGATTTTGTGAGTAGTTTGAGGGATTTTGGTGTTCGTTTAAGGCCGTTTGGGGTTTGGCCGATCGAAGGTGGCGGACCGCCTTCCGCCACCTGCAACTGGCCGTTTGGGCCCTTTTTCGGTGTCCTTTCGGCCTGAAAATGGTGCCATTTGGATTGACTTATCGAAGGTTTGAAGATGGTGTGGTCAGATCGGTCATCGGAGGGGTCGTCGCCGGCCGGTCTTGAGGAAGAAGACGATGCGCGTGGCTGCACGCGCCAGCTTTCACGCGCAGCGACGCACTAGGCGCGTGAGAGCGCGTGCAAAGGGATATTTTGGTAATTTTAATTCCAATATTTATCTTTAATTATTCTAGGAATTATTGTGTTGAAATATTTTGGAAAATAGTTGAAGAAATAATTATTTTGGAATTATTGAGGTGAAAACTGGGAGAAAATAGAGGAAATTATGGAAAAATTGAGGAAAATAGATTTTAATGCTTCCTTAATTAAATATGATGTTTAGGAAGTACCTTGGCTTGAGGTTGGGCACAAGTTCAAGTATTTGGGGTTTGGCACGCAAATCGAGGCCGTGCACGAGGATCGAGGCAATCCAAATTCGTTCGAAGTGAGTGGTCTGATCCTATCTTTACCTTATCTTGAAAACATGTTGGAAGGTGTGTAGTGGGTTCAGGAGGGCAGTGTTACCCTCCAGAACTTAGGTTACACGCAAATGGGACAAGTTCTAGTGAGCGATTTTACCCTCCGGAACTTGGGTTGTACTGCGAAAGCATTTCATTTATGAATTTATGTCATCATTTGCATATTGTACATGTGATATATTACATCAAATGTTTTTACTTACAAAAGAGTCGGTGCATGGCGTGTGATTTTCATATCATCGGGGTATTGATATTCGTGTCAATGTTGTTTTCTGTGTTGGACGGGTTGGGGTCTACTTGAGAAAGGGACAATGTTAATCCAGGTGAACGGGTGTCACACTAGGGCACTCGAGGGAACAATGTTAAACCAGATGAACGGGTGTCACGACGGTGCACTCGAGGGATTAACATTAGACCAGGTGAACGGGTGTTATAGTGGGGCATTCGAGGGATTAAGTATGTCAGGGGAGTTTCTCAGGTTATACGTGTTTTGCATGTTGCCGCTTGTCTGAATATGCCATGCTCGTGTGTTTCTCATGCATTGTATAATCTGTCTCAATACCGTCACTTAGATGTTTTATCATCTAACCTGGGCTATGCCCCTGGAACGTTTAATGTTCCAGCCAGGTATTGCTGCGAGGGCAAGGATGTGGCCGGTTAAGGGCCAATGGTGCTTAGTTTTTTAATTCGTTGTAACACTTGGAGGCTTTAATATGCATTTTAGGTTGTAAATGAACAGTTGTATAATAGCAATTTTACCATTTGATCTGTATTACGTATTTTGCTATGGAAATACAAAGTAAGAACTATGGTGTTTTGGTATTAATGTATCCGCTGCATTGTATTAAGACTCGTTTAGTTTAAGATTATTGATCTTGATAGTTAAACGGACAAGGC
The DNA here is from genome assembly GCF_014633365.1 of Diospyros lotus. Lineage (NCBI taxonomy): Eukaryota > Viridiplantae > Streptophyta > Magnoliopsida > Ericales > Ebenaceae > Diospyros > Diospyros lotus. The sequence goes on from NC_068347.1 coordinate 12,975,163, forward strand.
TGGGGTTCGCGGGGTTTTGCATCTGCATGTGAAGATTGTTCTTGATATACTGCGCGTGTTGAACTGGAAGAAAAAAAAAAAGAAATCCCGAGAATACCCTTATAGTGACACGCCTGGCGAGACGGGGTGTTACATGAAGTAATTCTAATGGCCTAGTTGTGGTAATGTCTTGTTTTGATTTAAATGACTCTCTAACTTGTTTCCCTCTAATGCATGCATCACACATATGTAGGTTATTCAAATTCAATTTAGGCACTCCTCTAATCAGATTTTTCTTTATTAGTTTAGAAAGAGTAGATGTGCTAATGTGACCTAATCTTCTATGCCATAGATCCATAGAGTTATCATTCACCATAAGACAAGTAGCATCATTAACACATAAAGAATTCAGATTTAGCACATAAATGTTTCCTTCTCTAATGCCTTTTAAAACAATCTTATTTAAAGAATCTTTAATCAAGCACTCATTACCTTTAAATGCAACCATGTAGCCTTTGTCAATTATTTGACTTATGCTAAGCAAGTTATAGGATAAGCCACTCACAAATAAGACATCTTCAAACATGAGTTTAGAAGGATTACCCACGTTTCCAATGCCTACAATTTTCCCTTTTGAGCCATCGCCAAAAGTGACATTACCTCCATGCTTTTTAGCTTTAAGAGATGAAAATAAGGTGGCATCTCCAGTCATATGCCTTGAACATCCACTGTCCAAGAACCATTGGCTTGAAGTGCCTTTGGCCTTCAAGCACACCTATTAAGCAAATTAAGGAACCTTAGGTACCCAAACTTTGGGTCCTTGGGGGTTAGAGAACATGAAATCATAGCCATATGTATCAAAGATATGTTCCTTAGCTTTTTGACCATTTAAACCCTTAGGAATCCAAAAACTCCTAGTTCTAACAACTTTATTATTCCTAGTTCTAGCTAGTTTTGCATATTTAGCTCTAGGAAGATATTTTGTTCCTTTAATGATTCTAGCATGATGCACACGCCTAGAATGAGTAAGATGAGTGGAGGAACCAGATTTTTGGATTTTATCTTTTAGTTTACTAGGGTCAAAACCAAGACCAGCCTTTCCAAAGTATGGTTTTTGAGATGCAAGCAAAGAATCCAATTTACTGGAACTCAAAGAAAATTTTAAAAATGATTTTTCTAAGTGCTCATTATTTTCTTTTAAACATGTTATTTCATTTAGTAACTCAAAATGATCACATACAATGCATTCATGCTCCCTAAGACTATCAATAGTGTCATGCAATTCATTTATAGTATCTCTTAATGCACACACTTCATTTGGTTTATTTTCTTCCATTTTCCTAATTTTAGAATTTAACTCATCTATTTCTTCCATGTACTCTTCCTCTTTCTTTTCTAATCTACCATTTTCTCTCTTAAGCTCCTTGATTTCTCTAATAGTCATTTTATGTTTTTTAAATAGAAAATCAAACTCTTCTAATAATGCATCCATTTTAGAAGTGTTTACCTCCTCATCTGTGGAAGATGAGTTCTTTTCTCCTTTGGCCATCAAACAAAAGTTTTCCTTTTCTTCTTCTTCACCGCTTGAAGATGATTTAGATTCACTAGAATCATCCCAAGTTGCTTTGAATGCTTTTCTATCTTTCTTCTCTTCCTTTCTCCTTCCTTTGGATCTACCCTTCTTTGATTTGGGACATTCGGACTTGTAGTGTCCAATCTTGCCACACTTGTAGCAAGTAACCTCCACTTTCTTTTCATTTGAGGCTTCTATGAGCTTAGTCTTGCTAGAACTCCTTTTATTCTTTTTCATAAAGTTTCGAAGCCTCCTAGCCAACATGGCAATCTCCTCTTCCAAATCCTCCTCTCCATTGGATTCATGTGCAACAGGTAAAGCAATTGATTTAGATTTTAAAGAATCTTCTTTGTTTTTATGCCTGTTTTTTGAGAGTAAGCTCATGTGTCATTAGTGAACCCATTAGTTCATCTACTGACAACTTCTTGGTATCCTTGGCCTCTTGAATGGCTGTCACCTTTGGATCCCATGCCTCCGGTAGAGATCTTAGAACCTTTTGCACCTTTTCAAAATCTGAAAATGATTTACCAAGAGACTCAAGAGAGTTAAGAATATCAGTCAAGCGAGTATACATTTCAGAAATAGAATTCATTAGGTTTCATAGAAAATAATTCAAAATCATGTATGTACATGTTTTTTTTTTTGTTTCTCTAACTTAACTAGTACCTTCATATTTTAACTCTAACTTCTTCCAAATTTCATAAGCAGATTTACAACACTGTACATGATTAAATTCAGATCTACTCAAAGCACAATGAAATGCACTCTTAGCCTTAGCGTTTAAAGCAATTAATCTCCTATCTTCATCTGTGTACTTATCTCTACTCTTTTCTACTATCTCTTCTACTTCTCCTCTCTTTACCTTTTCCTTAGGGACATATGGACCATCTCTAACTATTTCCCACAAATCAAGACTATATGCTGTTAAAAAGTCTTCCATTATTGTTTTCCAATATGCATAATCGGTGCCATCAAAGAATGGTGCCCTAGACAAAGAACAACCCTCATTTTCATAAAAACATGAACTCGATGCCATGGATACACCTAGTGATGGTTAATCACTCTCTTAGGAACCTCGCTCTGATACCACTTGTTGAGTTCTAACCTTGTCAAGAGGGGGTGTGAATTGGCACCTTTTAAAACTCTAATGCAAAACTTATGCACCTATATATATGAGAAAACAAAATTAATACATACCAAAATTGTAGTTGAGAGTACGGGAGCACTTAAATACTATATGGATAATATGATATCCGCTAGCTCTGCTAGTATGTGCTTTTGTCCAATATACTCTTCAAATTATAGCTTAGTGAAAACATGTGATTTGAATGCACACAATAACAAGTCTTTAAATAAACCAAATGAAATATTGAATGAGTACAAAGAATGATCAATTAAAGCAAATCAGAGTATAATCAAAATAACCACCAAGAATGTAAGTCTTAGGATTTGACCACTTTAGATAGCACAAGACAAAAAACAAACAAGTATAATCAAGCAAGAATAAGTAAGGAGTGAAGTGAAGAAGAACACAACGATGTATAGTGGTTCGGCCCTTATGGCTTACATCCACTACCTAAGGATTTCCTTCCTTAGGATTTTCAACCAAATCCACTATATGAAACTTTTGTTACAACCACCGAAGCCTTCACTTGGCTTTACCACCACCAAACTACTTCTGGAGTCTCACACTCACTAGTTTGGATTTTGTACGCTCTTTACAAGATACGAGAATAGTAGTGATTGAGAAATAGGGTTCCCTCAAAATAATACAATGAAGCGTATAGTTTTCTCTCAAGAAGATAGAAGAAGAGAAAGTGTAACACCCCAATTCTCGGGAGCGTTAACGTAACGTAAGATTCCGGGGATAAATTTTTTTTCAAACAAAAATCCAACACAAAAACCATTCCCCGAAGATCCCGTTACACCTTCTCAGTATATCAACTATGAACCATTAATAAACCAAGACAGGTTCACCAACACAAATGCGGAAGCTAGATCGAAACCTCAACAGGTCATAACCAAAACCACTTTATTTATATATAAAGTTGCACTAACGTTTACATGACGTTTTCAAAAGTAAATAACATAACTGAAAAGACATAATGTAAACTATCCGCTAATCGCCGTCACTCCTCGACGATTCCTTTCCCTTTTGCACCGCTGCCTTCACCTGGAACGTTTGAATATTCCAGGGACAAAGTCCAAATTAGATGATGAATCATCTAAGTGAGAGTTCAAAACACATTTTTCATGAATAATGCAAGACATGAAATAAACCAATATACCCGGTAAGCCCTAGCTCAAGAGAATTCCCATGCGCTTAACCCTACCATGGGGAAAGAGCAATCTCTCTAAAAGCTATGCCACCACACCGACACGACGACGCGACGCGATTCTAGCTCAAATGGGGCTGCCAACGCATCTCACCAGAATACGTTCCCACCTTAAGCATCCAGGAACCACCATACAATCCCAACTCCAAAATTTCACATGGACCACCTAGTCGTCCTAGTGCAACTTCCCTGGCCAAACGGCCTGGCACGGAAATCAAGGAGGCTATCCTGACATGCACACCCAGCATCAGATACCCCTATTATTCCGTCACGCCCTTGGAGAATTATGGCTACACTATCCAGACAACATCCGAGGCTGACATTCCATACGTACACATAAAACTCAAGACAATGCCACAATTCACAATTCAATGCATCGTATAAACAACATTTATAAAATGCAATGCACAGTTCAAAACGTTTAGGGACAAACCTCCCTCATAAATCCAACCGTCACCGGTTACCATTTTAATGTACAAAACCATTTTGCATGAAATCACCATATGTTCAGATAGAATAAGCACAATAAATCAAGTTTTGGAGGAGAACCATTTACAAGAAAGCCAAATTTTAGTAGCGAACAACTCACCTTGAACGAAACTCAGAACACCTCGAATCTTGTGCCCAACCTCAATTTTCGTGCAACTCCTCAAGTCTTTTAACCAAACCACCTCCTTACAGGTCCTCACGCGCTGCCTAAGTGCTCTACGCGTGTGATGCCTCGCGTATGCTTTAAAAACCCTCTATCCACTACACCCGAAGCACTCTCGTCTAGCACAAATGTATCACAACTTCGAATGAGAGAATCCTTAGCCTTGAGCCCCTATTTATATGTTTAGGAAACTTAGCCACCAAGAAATATATATTCTGCAATCATTTCAAATCTTTCAAAATCTTTTCCAATCATTCCAAATCTTCTAATATTTTCTATAATCATTCCAAATCTTTTGATATCTTTTGCAATCATTCCAAAATCTTCTAAGATTCTCTGCAATCATTGTAAATCTTCTATAATCATTCCAAATCTTCTAATATCTTTTCTAATCATTCCAAAATCTTCTAAGATTCTCTGCAATCATTGTAAATCTTCTATAATCATTCCAAATCTTCTAATATCTTTTGTAATCATTCCAAAATTTTCTAAGATTCTCTGCAATCATTGTAAATCTTCTATAATCATTCCAAATCTTCTAATATCTTTTGTAATCATTGTTATCTAAATCAAATCTTTTCTTATCCAATCAAATCTTATACAAATCTTATCCTTAAAGTCATCATGAGCCTTCATCTTATCTCTAACGTCATCATGAGACTTCATCCTTATCTCTAAAGTCATTTATGAAACTTTTTCCTGAATCTCCCAAATGCCCTTAGTAAAAAGATTTCAAGAATTACACTTTAGCCCGAACTTTTGGATAATTACACTTAGACCCTTTTCAACATGGTCCCCGGGCTAATTTTTAATTGCATTTTAGTCCCTGAAAAATGGACTAATTGCGCTAATGCCCCTAATTTTTCGGTAAATTACACTTTTACCCCCAACCTCAAAAATTACGATTTTGCCCCCGGCTCAAAAACTGAACTTCTCTTTAAAGACCTTTATAACCCTTTGAAATATCCCAAAACACTCTCTTTAAAATTCCGAAAAAATATCGTTTCGATCTCCCTCCGTCAATTTCGAAAAAACTGCACTTAGGCCCGAATCTTCGTTTTAGCTACAAACCCTTTTGTTTCTTCCAAAAACTACTGAAGGGTTACTCTATATGCCAAATATGAACTTCCTTGGGGTTCCATTGACGTCCCGGATGCCCCGTACGATAATTCGGTATTTCAGCCTAAATCACAATTGCCTTTTTTTTAGCTGTACCGGGAACCGTTCCCGATCCAACTTCTTTTGATGCCTAAAATCATAACTCGTATTACTTGTCGTTACTATACCATTTTCCTTGGCTATCTAGGGTCCAGGGTACTCCCTCTGACTAATTCGATCGTCCAAAGTTGCGTTAGTGTACCCTATAGTCTTATTTTCCACAAAGTCCATTTATGTCCTTCATCAAATATTATTTATGACCTCAAATCATTCTCGGGTATTACAGAAAGATTAGAGATATAATACCCCATATTTTTGTGAAGATGCCACGTATTTTAAGTGAGTTTAAAATACCGAAAATATGTTTGAATTGGCAATGAGTGACCGAATCAGTCGTAGGGAGTACCCTAGAGCTTAGATACCTAAGGTTAAAGGTATATTTTTTATGAGCGTCTCGAGGCGAGATGTATGACGCTGAAAGAAATCAAATCAGAAATGGTTTTCGGTTAAGCTAAGTTATAACCTAAAAATACCGAATGATGGTAAGGGGCTTCCGAAAAATCGTATATATTGAGTAATTTTGAGTTAATAATCTTGGGATTTTAAGTATCTCGATAAATTTGATGTTTGAGGGTATAATTCTAATTAGAGAAATTATCCAAATGAAAGAATGATGAAATTAAGAGCTTAGGTGGTGAAATGTTAAAGTTGAAAACTTGAAATATGGGCCAAAGTGTTATTTGAAAGAAGTTTAGGGTTTTAGCTTGGATTTCAAAAGATGGATTAATTCTAGTTTTGGATTTCAAAAGCCACTCAATTATGGCTTTGAGTCTTTGGAGTCCATGGCTAAGATTGTGACAAGTGGCATAACACCATTGGTTGAAGGATTCTATAAATAGGCACCTTGAGTTGCTCTCAAATCATTTCAAACAAATTTGAGGAGTGAAGCACTCTAAGAGGAGGAGCTTTCTCTAGAGAGAGAGAAGGAGTTTCGGCAAGAAGGCGGGAAGAAAGCGGCGAAGAAGCGGCGGAGAACGAGCCTCGTCGGAGTTGCGGGTCTTCGCCGGAATTTGCCAAAATCAGTCAGTAAAAAGGCGAGTTAAGTCCCCTTTTTTTTAATAATCTTGTAGAGGGGGAAGAGAGGGTCGCGTAGGTTCAAACGGGGGTCAAATCGGAGTTAAAACGAGGGAGATATGGCCGAAATACCAAACCGACACGTTGCTGTTCGGAATCTGGTGCCTGCGCGTGAATTACACGCGCCGGATAATGGCTGCGCGTGGGGGCGCGTGTCCAGCCTTCTTGGGGAGCGTGAGAGCGCGTGAGGGGTCCTTTTTACATGAAAATTTCCAGTTACGCCCCTAATTTAATACCCTTCAACTCTATATAAAAATATTGGAGGTTAGATTTACCAAAACACATATTTTCTGCAGAAACCTAGGCCGTTTGCTGTAAAATTATATCGTCGAAGAGATAACTCAACAAGGTGAGACTCCGTGAGACTCCTATACTCCAAATCCTATTTTTATTCTCTTATGAGAGACTTCTATTGCATGAGACGTGTTTCTTGAAGTTATTATACGTGAACTCTTATTGTTCTCTTACGTGAAATTATGTTGCATATATAAACTGAATTTTCCTGAAAATATATGTTGTTGGCTTTTTAACTGTTGCATTTATAAAATTCGTGTGGCCATACTGTTGTACCTATTTATTGTTGGCCAAGGGCAAAAGTCGGAGATCCCCCGAGAGGCGCTGTGCGTGCGCCATCGAGAAAGCTCTCGTGGGGAAGACCGTGAGTCTAAGGCACAACAGATGTGGTGCTTGCATGAGTTCTATGAAGTTGGGCCGAAGTGACATGATTAGGAACCTCCCGAGAGGCGCTATGCGTGCGCCATTGAGAAAGCTCTCGTTGGAGGAGGCTGACGTGTTCACGAGGCACTTCAGAGTAGTTCTCGTTGTCTTCTCATACATTTTATACCTGATCATGCATCGATATAAACTGTTTTTGGAGTTTCTCACTAGAAGATTCATCTTCTAATTGAACTATGTCCCTGGAATATTCAAACGTTCCAGGTTCGACGAGCGGCTATAAGGGAAATGAGGTAGCTGAAGAATTAGCTTAAATTACTGCTTGTAGCATGTTTAGCATATTTTTATGCGTGAATCTATGTAATTTTGGATATGTTTAAGACGTTCAGTTATATCTTGCGAGAGATGATGTTCATGTAATTCATTTTGTAAACGTCTTGAACAATTTTATGATAAATAAAGTATTATGGTTGTGAACCATATCAGGTTCGATCTAGCTTCCGCATTCGAGATTTTAACGCCTGTCATAGCTATTTGATTATTGGGTTTGTTAAGCTGAGAAGGTTTAAATTTGGATTTTTGGGATATTGTGTGATGTATGATAGCTATTGTGATATGAAAAAAAAATTTTATATTCCTGAAATCCTAAATTATAACACGCTCAAGAAATTTGGGGTGTTACAAGAGAGAAAGAAAATCTTGGCCAATAATGTAGAAAATAATAGGACTTCCAAAAGTTGTTCCAAAGACTTCAAGAGACCCTTTTATATAGCATTAGAGAAGACTTTCCTTGATCAATCTCAGCCCTCCATGTGTCAAGTCTTTAAGCCAATCTCAGCCCTTCATATTGAATTCTTGATTTACCTTCCATAATCAGCTAACTTGATTGATCTTCAAGACCTTTGATTTTTGTTGATCTCCAATAAGCTTTGAATGAGCAAATCAATTCCAGTAATGCATGGCTAATTTTAAGGATTAAAATATCATCACAATCCTTCATAATTCTTGCAAAATCGTCCATAAATTAGAAATGATCAATTATGACTTCTAGATGATCTTCAAACATCTTTGATTGAGCAATTGACCCCTTATCTTCCATAACAAGAATAGCTTATTTGAAATTTGAATTTAAATCTCCATGAGGTGAAAAATGCAGCCAAATATTCTCAAATAATGAAACGAATTTGTCCAACAATGAATATATCAATTATAACTTCAAAAGCCCTTTATTGATCAACTTTCCATACTAAAAATGTTGACAAGTAGAGAATCAATTTGTGTAGCTGAATATATGCAAGATATCCTTAGAATATTCTCCCATAATGAAGATATCAATTAGCCATAATGAGTAGGATACTTGATTCCATGATTTGAGCCTCCATATCTTTTTAATGAGAGAGAATCAGCAATAAAGGAAAGTAATATCTATCAAGGTTTAATTTTTAAACTTTAATTTCCTCCATTAATGTTGAACAATAATGCTGAATCTTTAACTTCTCCATTTGAATTTAATTCAGAAAATTCTTCCATATTTAACTGAGTAGAGGAGCTTTTAGGAACCTTTAAATTTACTCCATGATTCTCTTACCATATTTAGACCAAGGAGATGATGTAGCCTAGTGAGTGTGCTCCACGTGGCTGCCATGTCATCAAAATGCCACATTAACAATGCCATGTCGCCAAGTTAGATATATGGCAACTCCATATAGTGGACTACTCTAATCTCCTTAAAAACTTCCATATAGATCTTTTGAACTTCCCATATATGAACAATGATTTCATATATATATATATATATATATCTTCTAGACTTTCCATTCCGAGAAGAACATTCCATACATAGCTCAAATACTCAAATTTCTAGAAAACTCCCTAAAAATTTGTTTCCATATATAATGAAATCTCTATGTCAATATAAGAAGTTTCCATATATAACCTGTGTCATGAAATCACTAGAGAACAACTTTGTAAGCCTTATGAAGGCTTCATGCTTTGTTAATACATAAAATATAAATATACATGAATGCACACATGCCAATCATCAATCATCAAAATATACACTCAATAGCATCTTGTGGTGTGATAACAAGATGTGTGGTGATGCTCCTTGCTAAAGGATGCTAACGCAATTGTGGTCAAATTTGATCGAAGTTAATCGGGTAAATTAAGATGATGGACCTAGTGTGACCTGGTGGTAATGTGGGAAGATGGGTTGATTGGTGGAGTCGATAATTGGCTCTAGAATGTTACATAAGTTCCGTGAATGACAAGACTTATGAGAGGGAAGCCAACCATGAGATGGGAATGCTAAAGCGTGCAAGTAAAGGGTTCTCAAATCCTGTGATGTGAGTTGTAGCAGGATGAACACGTGGCTAAGGCACGGTTCAAAATCCATGAAGGCTCGTAATTGCATAGTCTAGTGTTAGTTCTGATGGTGTCGATGTGAAAATGAGGAAGTATCCTCATGTAGCACTGGATGAGTTTCCAGTTGATGAAACAGGATCAGTTGCCAGGTGGTAGGACCTGATGGAAATGATGGGAGCGTGAGGCTCAAGGACTGTGATGTAAAGCCTTGTTGATTACTGTGTATGCCTTTAATTTAAAGGTTTAGCGGGTCCTGGTAGTTAGACCAGGAGGATTTTGAGAAAGAGATCCAAGGTTATAAAAGATGGTTGGTCGGGGCAAAAGTGTGCTGCTTGAAGGAGTGTTACTCCGTAACGAGGGTTATAGATGGTAGTGTTGAAATGTGGCCTAGGTAGAACTTGAGATGTTCTCCTAAGAAAGGTTAAGCATGGGGTAACAACACTAGATGGACTTCCTAACGTACTACAACTTTAATAGGATGGATCACCTGGGAAAAGCCAGTGTGATGGAAAGTGCCTGAGTAGGAAGGTGAATCCTACGGCATTGAGTGGAAGTGTAAGTTCCACAGGGGTGATTTCCTGTGGGTAGAGCTTAAATCGAAGTGATAATTGATGATGACAAGAGTAGTGCCTGGAGGAAGGTCGTGTTGGTGGTGAGCCGGGCGACCCGGCTAGAGCTAATTGGGTTGGTTAGATGAAAATTGAGGGTGAATTTAAGCTGTCTCCAATGGGTGACGAGAGCTCAAAGAAAGAGCTCATGGGACAAGAATGGTTCCCAAGAATAATGTTTAGGTGATGAAATCACTTAATAGCTGTGAGTGATACAGCTGGGGGATGCCTTGGTGTGTGAGCAATTGATGAGATTTAACCTTGTAGTAAGGGTTAATGGGTGTGAAAGAAAGCAACTAGCGGAGCCGATTGGTGACCGGCTGGGGGTAGCCGGTGGCAACCGAAGGCGCCGACTGGGGATAGCAACAGCAGCCAGTAGCAACTGCCTATGGTCGTGAGGCGTCATAAGAGTAATCGGTTAGTAGCGTAGGTGGCTCTGGAGTCGTGGTTGCGACTGGATGTGGTGCTAAGCAATGGCATGAAGTCGTCCTAGCCGATGATGGTGGCATTAAAGCCAATGTGGTCGCTCACCGAGTGATGTGAGTTGATTGAAGCAAAGGGTATAAAAAAGCCCAGGAGAAGCCAGAGTCCCTCAGGGAATAAGCTATTTGCGAAAATGCTAACCCAAGAGTGGGGTTGCGCTTGTTGTGATGACCAGTGAGATTCAAGGAGCAACGAGTTTTTGAGAGGACATGGTGGTGTCATCGTCGCTGTTAGGGAAATGATGTTGTCAAGAAGGTCAAAAGTAACCATTGTGTATGGTAGGACCTCGAAGCCAAGTGTTGTTGTGGGCAGAGAAGGAAGACGCGTATGACTGGCCATGAAGGCTGGTGCCTGTGAGAATTGAGATGTAATGACCGTGGAAGGAAATTCGTTGTTGTCATGGTATTGTCCTTATCAAGGAGGACAAGGGGAACCATTATGCATGGTTTATGTCAGGTGTCTATTGCGAATTGAGAATGAACCTGATTTAAGATGGCCAAAAAGTTTCGTGCCTCCAGAATATGAGGCTTTGTCGAGAAATGGTGGAATTTGAAAGGTCCCAATGAAATTGAAGCTGGGCGAGTGAATTTGGCTAGAAGACCGCTACAAGGGTGGGGGTGTAACCATGTTAGCTCGTTATGGTGGGGTACCAAAGGCACGAGTCATCCTACAGGTGCGGTGCAATAAGTGATTGTGCAGATGGTAATAAGTCGATCAGTTGTGCCACGCACCGTGGGTGATGATGAGAGTCGATTAATGGTTCCACTTCTTTAAGCCTAATGGTAGGATCCCTGACTCGGGGTAGAGTTTAATAGCCAAGGTAAGGCCTAGCATGGAGCATGATTGTGAAAGCTGAAATGGGTAAAGAATTGAAGGGGGGTTTCTTAGTGAAGAGTTTCGTGGTATGGGTAAAAGACCCCTACTAGCGAGTAGTATCGGCCAGTAAGAAAGGCCTAAGTATCTCTGTGTGCATATATGAAGAACTCCTGGTTGGGGAGAAGGTTGTGGCCCGAGCATGGTTAAGCTCGAGGTGAAAATGTGAGGGTACGTGCATCACCAGACTCGAGGTGGACTCGAGTACTGCAAGTATGGTTGAAATGTAAAATAGTCTGGCATGGTGTTGAGTATGTTGATTATGCTTAATCATAGCGGCAAATGAAGGTCGGCTGGTCCAGGTAGTAGACCATGTATGAAATGGTCGAATTTGGCTGGATGAGCCAAATGGTTGCTTCCCATTTAGTGCTAGCATGGTTAGTTGATCGGTAATGAGAAGTTGCCATGAGGATCGACTCAAGCTATTCATTCATGTGATTAATGGTGGCATGCCATGATGGAATGGGAGTTAGAGTGTCTTGTGGGCATTAGAAGTGACATTATGGCAGATGATCAATGCTAAGACGTTGCTGGTGGGACCAGCATAAAATCGTGGCCATGTGTGATTGGCAGTGGGGAAACGTTTCCATGTGTGATTAGTGATGCAGTGTTAGCGTGTGTTTATTTCGATAGATGGGAAAATGGGAAGTGAACTATAAAACGATGCTTCAAGGTAAAGGAAATCTATCAAGAGATGGACATCATTACAATAAGCATGACTAGTGACCAGTGGTGCAGTTTAGCTGGAGGCCAAAGTGGTATTCGGTTGATGAATGTCCTCGAGAGTCGGAGGACCAAAAGCCTAAGCGAAGCATTGAGATGGGTATAACCGAGGTAAAGGTGAGAAATTGTTAGGCTATGAGATTCTCGAGCATAGAAATTTGGCATGTAGCCCGAGAATGTGATTGTCTTGGGTAGGAGAGTACGGTAAAGTGAATTTTGAGGGCGAAATTCTTTTAAGGGGGTGGAATATAACACTCGATGTTACTGGTGTTAAGAGAATGAGAAAGGAAGTGAGAAACATTCAAAAATGCCTTTAAGAAGGTTATGGATTCTTGAGAATAAGGGTGCCCTAGGAAAGGGGTATTTTGGTAATTTGGATAGTGAAGTCCAATAAAAGGTATTTTGGGTAATTTTGGAGTGAAATTCCATAAAGGAATTTAATTATGGAAAATAGGAAAAATAATAAATATTCAATTATTTGAGAAAATAAATAATTTTCCCTAAATTGGTGAATTAATGTGGTAATGCCACATGGATTGTTGAGATGGAAGCTTGGAAGCCAAGTTGGTGTCTTAGAGTGACACATGGCATTATGTGGTCCAGGATAAATGGCGAGACTTAAATAAATGCAAAAGAAATGTTAATTAGTCTTTCAAGCATTTAATGAGAGGCATGATGGTATTGGATTAAAGAAAAATCCAAAAATAAATTAAATTAGTCATGCATTAATGCTGGAAAATAGTCTCATTAATTTAAATGGGAAAGAAATGGGAAATTCAAGAGATCTAATGGGTGAGATGTATTCTTGAAAAGAGAATGAATCTAAGGGTGGGGATTTAAAGAGAAGAAATGGCATGGATTGCCAAGTATTAAAGAAATGGAGGGTTGAGATTAAATCTTTTAAAAGCACATGGATTGTGCTTTCTTTGGAAGGTTGAGATCTTCTGTTGAAAAGTTAGTAAAAATCTAATGGATGAGATTAAAGCCTCCAAAGCATATGGATTGTGCTTGTTATAGAAGGCTAGGATGCATTCTTCCAACTTAAGTAAAATCCTAGCACTAGGATTTATTCTTGCCATGGAAATAAAATAAGTGGAAAAAAAGGGGAATTTTGGCTACATAAAGGGAGGTGGAGAAGAGGGCTAAGCTTTTTGGCCAAGTCCTTAGAGTGTAACGACCCATTAGGGGGTCTAGAAATTATTTAGAACTTATTTAATTCCCTATTTAATTAGTGTTTAAGAGATTTTACCAATTAATTATTTTAATGTGGTAATATAGAATTTTTTTTTAATTGAGGGAATAATATTTAATTCTTTTTAAATTGTGGAAATTAAATGCTGGGACATGAAGGTCATTTAGCAATTTGCGATTAGAATTTAATTATCTAATTAATGTTTTTCGTGATTGGGAGTCCATGCGGGAGATGAAGTTAAGAGTCTCCAAATCGTAGTAGGAGATTGAGAGATGATTTATAGGGCTTGTGATGCTTATATATATTCAGTCTATTAGTTATAATCTTCTCACGCCGTTAGAGGAGATTTCTAAGAAGAACAGAGAGCCAAGAACAACATCAGTGTTGGCATAGGCGAAGTTGTTTAGCGAATTGTTCAATCCGATCCATCATAAGGAAAGTTCTTCTCCTTGTAATCCTTTCTTCCTAGAGCATGTTAGCATTCGTTCTCAGTTATCCTAGATTTTTGTTATGGTATTCAAGTGTTATCAGTATCAGTTAGCAGATACGTTTGCATATTTATATATATATATACACATATTCAGTAAAGTCATGAGCAAGTAGCTTTCTTGTAATCCTTTAATTCAAGATCCATGTTTTTAGTGATCTCAGAATACCAAGGCTCTATGTTTTGGTTCCCAGTTTAATCAGACAGTAAGTTCATGCATATGTATATATATATATTCATGCGGTATATCAATATCCAGTGAATTATGATAAGCTATGCATAATTCTTACAGTGATTTCTTTCAGAAATGATTGATTAATCCATCTTGATGTTATTCTATATCGATTAGGATTGTTCTCCCAAGATTTATTTTGGAATGGTGTAGTAATGTTAAGTGTTGATGCAAGATATAGTCCCTGTTGTCATAAGCCTTATTTTGTATGTGATTTCAGACATTCGAATGAGTTGCATTCTGCCCTTTCAAATGTTGGAAATTGCCAAATTCATTCGAATGAATTTGTGAGTCATTTGAATGAGTCCTTGAAAGATCCGAATAGCTTTTGTTATATATCATCTATCATTCGAATGAGTTTCTTCTATTCGAATGACCAGCTTTTTTTATATATCATCTATCATTCGAATGAGTTTCTGTCATTCGAATGACCTTAGTGTAGTCCATTTAGTTCATTCGAATGGGTTGCTACTTCATTCAAATTGCTCCCTTATGCTTCAGCTGTGATCCAAATAGTATCATACGGCATCCGAATGACTCATATTCCATTTGAATACATATCCAGTGTTATGCCTTATATTCGAATGACCTTCCTTGCATTCGAATGACTCTCTTGAGACTTCCGAATGACTTCCAATAAATTATTAAAGCAAGTCTTAAATTTAATATAAATATTCAATTCTTCAAATATTGAATTTTTATGCCGAGATATGATAAAATCCAATGTACCATGCCCATACTCAGAAATTACAAAATCTTTGTATCTCAATATAGTTGATGAAGATCATATACCATGTTTAGCAATTATTATGACATGTTCAGCATTATTTTATGAGATTATGTGCATACATATTTGTATGAGCATTGAGCATGACTTTATATGGAGCACTACATATTTTGTGTTAGCATTTATATGAGCATTGCATTATGCGTGCCAGACGGCTTGTCCGCGGGGATCCCACTAGTATCAGTTTCAGTTATATCTCAGTTATGAGTTGCTCGCCTGATATCAACCAGGGGGCTAGGGCCTTTGCCCATAGTATGTGCTTACAGTTTTTATGTATGTAGGATTCAGACCAGGCAATAGATGTGAGGCCTAGCAATAGTGGTTAGTAGTGTGTGTACGTGGAGCTGCTCAAGACAAAAGATGTCTGGGAGATTGTCAGTTTATAATGTCTTGTCAGTTAGGGTCATTTTATATTTCAGTTGAGGGATTGCCCCTTAGACAGAGTTTATGATTTTTCAGTTTATATTGACTCAGAGTTTTATTTAGTTGATTGAGATATTCATTTATGGCATCAGATTTCAATTTATTAGTTAGTTTTATTTTGTTTCCCCGTAGCACCTCTTCTCGGGCAATTCTAGGAGAAAAAGGTGTTACAGTATTGGTATCAGAGTAGGGTTTTGAGGAGTCTCTAGTACGCACATATGATGTTGGGTAGAGTTAGGACTTGTGTCTGTCAGTTAGATAAATTGGCCCAATTAATAATATTCTAACTCTAAGTGGTGATGTAGGAAGATGAGTAATAGACGTGGACGACCCCATACTCGCAGTCAAGCTGCTTCTGTCCCAGTTGAAGTTCCAATATCCATGCCTGGCTCACCAGGGGAGTCTGGTAATGACTTACAGCAAGGGATGGCCAAGATGCGAGGTATGCTCGTAGGTTTGATGAGGGTGGTTGATACCCTAGTTACTAATCAGGTGAGGCATTCGTAAGTATCACAGGAAGCATGAGGTAGTGGAGGTGATACGCCAGCTGCCCCAACAACTCCAGCTGTGGAGATAGACACTGGGAGTCAGTTATTAAAGGATTTTATGGCCTTCCAACCACTAACATTCCATGGAGGCACAGATACAGCAACGGCAGAAAAGTGGATGCTATCAATAGAAAAGCATCTCCGATCTATTGGTTGTATAGACGATCGATGGGTGCGACTTAGCACATTTTTATTCAGAGGTGATGCCGAGAGATGGTGGGAGACTGCCCGCCAAAGGTTTGGGAATCGAGAACCCACGTGGATTGAGTTTCAGCAAGTGTTCAATGATGCTTATTATCCAACATGGGTCAAGGAGCAAAAGGTTTATGAGTTCATCAAGTTAGTGAAAGATACCAAGATAGTGGCCTAGTATGAGGCAGAGTTTACAGCCTTATCTCGATATGCCCCAGAGTTGTGTCCACTAAAGTAAAGAAGGCCACCAAATTTCAAAGAGGATTACGTGCTGATATTCATTATGCTTTTGGAGGAGCTCTGAGCGAGGATTATACTACGGTAGTCCAACGGGCATATACTATCGAGCGAGATCGCAATGAGTGGAGAGCGACCCAAGCAGCCAAAAAGGGAGCAAATACATTTCAGGGTTCATCCAACAATAAGAAGAGGAAGTGGACAAGCAGACCAGGAAATAATACAGAAAATAAACCATAGTGTAATCAGTGTGTAAAGAAGCACAAAGGACCATGTATGGCGGGATAAAATGTCTATTTCAAGTGTGGTTAAGAAGGGCATAAGAAGAATAATTGCCCAAGAAATCAAGCAGTGCTCCCAGCACCTAAGGTAACTTGTTTCAAATGCGATCAGAAGGGACATAAAGCTAACAGGTGTACACAACCACCTCAGAATAGAGGTCAGCAGGCAAATCAAAGGCCACTTGCAATTAGAGGGCTAAGAGGAGCACCCATACCAGCATAACAAGTGGCAGAGCATCCATCTCCCATGGAGAGACAGGTGCAGGGTAGGGTCTATGCTCTCACCACAGCGGATGCAGAGCAAAGCGATGATACTATCCATGGTATTCTATCTTTATATGGTCATGATCTGCGTGCATTATTTGATGCTGGTTCTACACATTCTTTTATTGCACTACACACAATATGTTATGTTCCCCATTCCCGGATTTATTTTCCATACCACTTGCTTGTTTCTACGGGTGGCAAGAGAAATGTTTGAGAATTGTGAGATCAAGGTACACGATAAGAAGCTATTTGGAGACTTGGTGATTCTCGATGTTAAGGATTTTGATCTGATCCTTGGCATGGATTAGTTATCATGTCATTATGCAAGAGTTGATTATCGAAGGAAGATTATCGACTTTGAACTACCTCAACAACCGGTTCTTATTTATAGAGGAGTCAAGCTTGTAATGACCCGTTAGAGGGCCCAGTATTTATTCAAGAATTATTTAATTAATTGTTGAACTATTTGATTAAGAGATTTTGTCAATTAATTATTTAATGTGGCAATTTAGAGATTTTGAAGGAAAAGAATAGCATTTATTTCTTTTTAATGTTGGAGTTAAAAGAATTTGCCAAGGTGGCAATTTAGATTTTTAATTGAGAGAATAGTATTTAAATAGCATTTAAATGGCATTTATTTTCCAAGAAGGTAATTTTGGAGTTTTATTATTATTTGAGAGTATTAATAATATTTTTTGTATTATTATTAATTAAGTGAGATTATGTATTTAAAGGAGAATGAGAATCCATGTATGAGATGGATTTGGATTGAGAGTCTCCTAGTTAGATTTGGAGAAGGAATCCAAGTTGTAGAAGAAGTGTGATCTAGGGCTTTATGTCTATATATATAGCCCATTAGCTTAGCTTTTCTTCACGCTGTGTGAAGAATAGAGAGGCCAAGAGATAGCAGAGGCTTGCGAGAATCTTCAGGATATCTCCAGGGTTCAATCAGAGAGTTCTATCAGGTAAGTATCCTTCCTGTAAATCCTTCCTTTACAGGTTTATATCAGTGTTTCCATATTAAACAAGTATTCTTGTTGAGTTTCAGTTTACAGATACATATATATATATCTATATGCGTTTATAGTAAGTTCCATGGTAGTTCAAGCATGATTTAATAGCGATTCAATCAAATATATTAGTGAATCATCCTTAATGTTGTTTCATATCAATTGGCATTTAATTTCCCAAGATTTCTTTCAGAATGGTGTAGTTTTAATGAGATTTGTTCAAGATCAAGGCCTCTGTATTCGTTCATGTTCGTCAAAAATAGTTGCAGACATCCGGATGTGTTCTTGATATCCGGATGGATTTTTTAGAGTTTGTGAGTGACATCTGGATGGGCTAGAGGCTATTCGGATGTGTCATAAAGTTTTCTATGAGTGACATCTGGATTACCCTTGGGCATATCCGGATGGCTTTAGCAATATATCTGGATGGTTTATATCACATCCGATTGAGTCCAATGCCTATTGTGAGTAATATCCAGATAGCTCTTGTTCATATCCGGATAGCCCAGTAATATCTGGATGCTTTGTTTTCTTATCCGGATGTGTCCAACAGTGATTATGAGTAGTATCTGGATGCCTTGAGTCGTATCCGGTTGTGTCTAGTTGTTGTGAGTGATGTCCGAATACTTCGTGTTGTATCCGGATGAGTTTAAGGCTTTTTGTGAATGATATCTAGATACCTTGTATCGTATCCAGATGTGTCAAAGGTTCTTCGAGTATGATATTCGGATGGTTTGTTCATACATCCGGATGCCTCCCTCAAAAGTTGAATTTCATATTCAAATAGTCTCCAGTAGCATTCGAATGCATCAGTGAGATATCTGGATGACTTGAATCATATCCGGATGTCCTACTTCATATCTGAATACATCCCAGTATATCCTAATAGTTTCTGATTGAACGCTAGTGTATCCGGATGAGCCTTCTTCATATCCAAATATCTTTCATCATATCCGGATATCCTTCCTGATATCCGGATGGCCTTTCCAGAAATCCAATTGAACTTCTAATACAGCTTAATTCAAGTTTTATTCAAATAAAAATATTCAATATCTCCAAATATTGAATTTGACTGCCAGAATATAACAAGTTAATCATGCCCATATCATAAATCATAATTCATAGAATCTTTGTATTCCAATATATAGATAAAGATCATATCATGTTCAGCATTATATTATTATAACATTATCAGCATTTTTTTGAGATTGTGTGCATACATTTTGGTATGAACATTGAGCATGACTTTATATGGAGGACTACATATCGTGTGCCAACATTTATGTGAGCATTGCATTGCATTATGCCCACCAGGCAACTTGTTTGTGGGGATCCCATCAGTTTCAGTTTCAGCTCAGTTTATGAGTTGCCCACCTGGGGGCTACTAGGGGCTAAGGGCATATTGCCCACAGTATATGCTTATAGTTTTTATGTATGTAGGATACAGATCAGACATGTATGTATTATCAGATTACGTGATTCTATGAGCCAAAGTTGCATACCTGCATTTAGTTTACAGTTTATGTGCATTACATTTCTTTTATGAATGCAAACAGACAATGATTATACTCAGTACAAGTTCAATAAGTATTTATTAGTATCGATAATCTTCGATTCAGCTTCAGTTATTCTTTCCAGCTTACTTGCTGAGCTTTGTAGCTCACCTCGTACTCTTCACCCCTCCAGGTCCTAGTAGGGGAGCACCAGAAGTGGGGCCTAGCAGTAGTGGTTTATAGTTTATGTACGTGGAGCCGCTCAAGATAAAAGATGTCTGGGAGTCTGTTGAGTTTTATAGTGTTTTCTCAGTTTAGATCTATTTTATATTTCAGTTGAGGGATTGTCCCTTAGATAGAGTTTATGATTCTTTTCAATTTATGTTGGCTCAGAGTTTTATTTTAGTGGATTGAGATGTTCAGTCATGGTATTAGGTTTCTGTTTATCAGTTAGTTTTATTTTTTATTTCCCGTAACACCTTTTCTCGGGCAGTTCTAGGAGAAGGGGGTGTTACAAAGCCTATGTCTACGATTCCTATGATCTCAGTGATGAAAGTCGAGAAGCTGATACGTAATGTGAAGCTTACCTAGCTTTTGTGACTATTGACGTGGGAAGCAAAAGGAAGTTACCTGAGGTGCCAGTCGTACGAGATTTCCCAGATGTGTTCCTTGATAAGTTACCAAGATTACCTCCCCGGAGAGGGGCGGAATTTACTATTGAGTTATTACCTAGTACACAACCTATTTCTAAGGCGCCAAATCATATGACACCCAATGAATTAAAACAGTTGAAGGCCCAGTTATAAGAATTAATAGAGAAGGGTTTTATTCAACCCAATTCATCCCCTTAGGGTGCACTAGTATTGTTCGTGAGGAAGAAAGATGGATCTTTGAGGCTATGTATTGATTATCGCTAATTGAACCAGGTGACAGTGAAGAATAAATATCCCTTACCGCGAGTGGATGACTTGTTAGATTAGTTGTGAGGAGCTAAGGTATTGTCAAAGATAGACTTAAGATCAGGTTACCATCCGGTATGAGTTAGAGATGATGATATATAGAAAACCGCTTTCAGGACTCACTATGGACACTACAAGTTCGTGGTGATGCTATTTGGGTTAACGAATACCCCAGCTGTTTTCATGGATTTAATGAATCGAGTTCTGCATGAGTACCTAGACCGATTTATTTTTGTCTTCATCGACGAGATTCTAGTTTACTCACCTAATGTGGAGGAGCATACAGAGCATCTTACTCTAGTATTACAGAGGCTTAGAGAAGAGCAACTATACGCCAAGTTCAGCAAGTGTGAGTTCTAGCTCACTCAGATTGGATTTCTAGGTCATGTGGTGTCTAGAGATGGTATTTCAGTAGATCCAAACAAGACTAAAGTCGTTATGGATTGGCCGAGACCTACAATAGTGATAGAGATACTTAGTTTTCTAGGTCTTGCAGGCTATTATAGGTAATTCATTAAGGGGTTTGATCGTTTATCTTCCCCTATGACCAAGCTGACAAGAAAAGGAGAGAAGTTTGTATGGATTGACACGTGTGAACGTGTTTTCAAAGAATTAAAGCTGAAGTTGACTACCGCACCAGTTTTAGCAATTCCAAGAAGTGGAGAGAAATATTCCATTTATAGTGATGCCTCCCATTTAGGATTAGGATGCGTATTAATGCAAGAGGGCCGAGTTAATGCTTATGCTTCAAGACAATTGAAGAAACACGAAGTGAACTACCCTACTCATGATTTGGAATTGGAAGCAATAGTATTTGCATTGAAGATATGGCGACACTATTTATATGGTGAGAAAGTTGAAATTTATACAGATCATAAGAGCCTACATTATCTTTTGTCTAGAAAGAATTGAACATGAGGCAAAGGAGTTGGGTCGAGCTATTTAAAGACTTTGACTATGAGATTCTATACCATTCAGGAAAGGCTAATATGGTAGCCGATGCTTTGAGTCGGCGAGGAGCTTCTATGGCTACGATGATGGTTCAAGAATAGAGGTTATTAGAGAAATTGAGTGCCTTATCTATTTTAGCCCCAGAAGATAGATCAGTGGTGAGCTGTGCCTACATAAGAATACAACTCGAGTTATTTGATTTACTCAAGACACAACAATCAAAAGATGAGAAGTGGGCGTAGATTTTGGTAGATATTGAGAAATTTTCTCCTTTGGGATATACTCTACGGAGTGATGGTATACTCTTATTTCAGGGACATATGTGTATACCCGATGATAGAAATCTCAAGTAGGAGATTTTGAATGAAGCACACAAGAGTCGTTACACTATTCATCCAGGTGTTGCGAAAATGTACCATGACCTAAAGCGACAGTATTGGTGGAGTGGTATGAAAAAAAATGTAGCGAAATATGTGGCACAGTGTTCAGTATGCCAGCAAGTTAAAGTGGAACATCAGAAACCTGCAGGTTTATTACTTCCATTACCTATTCTGGAGTGAAAATGGGATAATGTTGCCATGGATTTTGTGATGGGTTTACCCAGGACTACTAGAGGCTATGATGCTATATGGGTGATTGTTGACCATTTGACTAAATCAACCCATTTTCTACCTATTAAGAAGACTTATCCATTAAATAGATTTGCAAGAATTTATATAGAGGAGATCTTGAAATTACACGGTGTTCCATCCAGCATTGTATTAGATCGAGATTCTCATTTTACTTCTCACTTTTGGTGAGCTTTGCAATATGATGCATTAGGATCTCAATTGAAGTTCAGCACGGCATTTCATCCGCAGACAGATGGTCAGTCAGAAAGGACTATCAGGACTCTCAAGGACATGTTGAGAGCTTGTGTTCTAGATTTTCAAGGTAGTTGGGATGAGCATCTACCTTTCGTAGAATTTGCCTATAACAATAGTTTTCATTCAAGTATTGGAATGTCACCATATGAGGCTTTATATGGGTGACTGTGTCGATCACCGATATGTTGGGAAGAGATTGGAGATAAGGCTTTATTATGTCCTGAAATTGTTGATCAGACGACATAAAAGATTCGAGTTATCAAAGCAAGAATGAAGACAACCCAAGACAGACATAAAAGTTATGCAGACAAGCGACGACCAGACCTCGATTTTGAGGTAAGCGACCATGTTTGGTTGAGAGTCATACCTATTGAAGGTGTGCAAACATTTGGTGCAATAGGGAAGCTTAGTCCCCATTACATTGGTCCATTTGAGATTTTGGGAAGGATAGGGACTTTGGCATATGAGTTAGCTTTGCCACCTCAGTTGTCCCATGTTCATAACGTGTTTCATGTTTCGATGTTGAGAAAGTATATGCCAGATCCTCAGTATGTAATTAATTATCAGAATCTTGAAGTTAAAGAAGACGTGTCTTATGAAGAGATGCCTACCAATATTTTAGAGTGGAAGGAAAAGACTTTGAGAAACCGATCAATTCATCTTGTGAAAGTGTAATAGCAACGACACTCGTCAGAAGAGGCAACGTGGGAATTAAAAGAAGAAATGAGGCGTCTTTACCCCTCATTGTTCGAGTAACCAGGTACGAATTTGGAGGACCAAATTCTTTTAAGGAGGGGAGAAATTGTAAAGACCCATTAGGGGGTCTAGAAATTATTTAATTCCCTATTTAATTAGTGTTTAAGAGGTTTTGCCAATTAATTATTTTAATGTGGTAATTTAGAATATTTTTTTTAATTGAGGGAATAACATTTAAATAGCATTTAATTCTTTTTAATGAAGGTCATTTAGCAATTTGTGATTAGAATTTAATTATCTAATTAACATTTTTCGTGATTGGGAGTCCATGCGGGAGATGAAGTTAAAAGTCTCCAAATCGTAGTAGGAGATTGAGAGATGATTTCTAGGGCTTGTTATGCTTATATATATTCAATCTATTAGTTATAATCTTCTCATGCAACTAGAGGAGATTTCTAAGAAGAACAGAGAGCCAAGAACAGCATCAGTGTTGGCATAGGCAAAGTGGTTTAGCGAATCGTTTGATCCGATCCATCATAAGGCAAGTTCTTCTCTTTGTAATCCTTTCTTACAGGAGCATGTTAGCATTCGTTCTCAGTTATCCCAAATTTTCGTTCTGGTATTCAAGTGTTATCAGTATCAGTTACCAGATATGTTTTCATATTTATATATATATACACATATTCAATAAAGTCATGAGCAAGTAGCTTTCTTGTAATCCTTTAATTCAAGATCCATGTTTTCAGTGATCTCAGAATACCAAGACTCATTGTTTTAGTTCCCAGTTTAATCAAACAGTAAGTTCATGCATATGTATATATATATTCATGCGGTATATCAATATCCAATGAGTTATGATAAGCTATGCATAATTCTTACAACAATTTCTTTCAGAAACGATTGATTAATCCATCTTGATGTTATTCTATATAAATTGGGATTGTTCTCCCAAGATTTATTTCAGAATGGTGTAGTAATGTTAAGTTTTGATGCAAGATATAGTCTCTGTTGTCATAAGCCTTATTTCGTATGTGATTTCAGACATTCAAATGAGTCTTGTGTCATTCGAATGAGTTTTGAGGCATCCGAATGAGTCCTTAGTGTTATCGTATTATTCGTATGTGTTTTTAAAGTTTTGAGTATGACATTCGAATAAGTTTTCTTGTTATTCGAATGAGTCCTTGAAGATCTGAGTAAGCTGTTGTTTTGTATAGTTAAGCATTCGAATGAGTCTCTCTATCATTCGAATGACCCATGTGTATTCCATTCAATCATTCAAATGGGGTACTGTTGCATTCGAATGAGTTGCATTATGCCCGTTCAAATGTTGGAAATTGCCAAATTCATTTGAATGAATTTGTGAGTCATTCGAATGAGTCCTTGAAAGATCCAAATAGCCTTTGTTATATATCATCTATCATTCGAATGAGTTTCTTCCATTCGAATGACTAGCCTTTGTTATATATCATCTATCATTCGAATGGGTTGCTACTTCATTGAAATTTCTCCCTTATGCTTCAGCTGTCATCCGAATAGTATCATATGGCATCTGAATGACCCATATTCCATTCAAATACATCTCCAGTGTTGTGCCTTATAATCGAATGACCTTCCTTGCATTCAAATGACTCTCTTTAGACATCTGCATGACTTCCAGTACATTCTTAATGCAAGTCTTAAATTTAATATAAATATTCAATTCTTCAAATATTGAATTTTTATGCCAAGATATGATAAAATCCAATGTACCATGTCCATACTCAGAAATTACAGAATCTTTGTATCTCAATATAGTTGATAAAGATCATATACCATGTTTAGAAATTATTATGACATGTTCAGCATTGTTTTATGAGATTATGTGCATACATATCTGTATGAGCATTGAGCATGACTTTATATGGAACACTACATATCGTGTGCTAGCATTGCATTATGTGCGCCAGGCGGCTTGTCCGCGGGGATCCCACTAGTATCAATTTTAGTTATATCTCAGTTATGAGTTGCTCGCCTGATGTCGACCAGGGGGCTAAGGGCTTTGCCCACAGTAGGTGCTTACAGTTTTTATGTATGCAGGATTCAGACCAGGCAGGTATGTTTTACAGATTATATAAGCCTATGGCCAAAGTTGCATTACCTGGATTTTAGTTTACAGATTACGTGCATTGATATTTTATTCATGCATCGTTAAGTGGATATTATTTTCCTCAATATCAGTTCAGTTAATATTTCTTTTCAATATCGATATTTCTTGATTCAGCTTCAATTATTCTTTCCAGCTTATTACTTGTTGAGCTTTGTAGCTCACCTTGTACTCTTCACCATTCCAAGTCCTAGTGGAGGAGTACCAGATGTGGGGCCTAGCAACTGTGGTTAGTAGTGTATATACGTGGAGCTGCTCAAGACAAAAGAGGAGATTGTCAGTTCATAGTATCTTATCAGTTAGGGTCATTTTATATTTCAGTTGAGGGATTGCCCTTAGACAGAGTTTATGATTTTTCAATTTATGTTGACTCAGAGTTTTATTTAATTGATTGAGATATTCATTTACGGTATCAAATTTCAGTTTATCAGTTAGTTTTATTTGGTTTTCCCATAGCACCTCTTCTCGGGCAGTTCTAGGAGAAGGGGGTGTTACATAGAGGAAGAAAGGAAAGAATGGAGAAGAAAAGAAGAAGGAAATGAAAGAAGAAAATGTAATATTTATTTTGTATCTTAGCTATGAAGGCTAGATTTTTCTTTCTTTTTCTTCTCTTGAAATATGGGTTTATTTGTGTGCAAGGATCTCTTAGGTAGAAGGGATTGAATGAAGTTAAGAGGGTTTAAAAGCTTCAAAGAATGCTAAGGTAAGGGATAGCCCCTTGGGATGGTGGCTTGCAGGTGGTAAAGTATGTGCTTAAACTTTTAAATGTGTGCATTGGCATGTTTTGTTTATGTTTAAAGACCTATGGCCATGAGGTTGTGTGGGGGTAGGGTAGATTAAAGCCTCAAACCAAGGTGGTTGTAAGGATGTGGAAGCCCTAACCATGTTGCATACATGCATTGGCATCACATATTATGTTTTTGTTCATACTTATGTTCATTGCACCCCTTACTGAGCTTTATGGCTCATGAGGTTTTATCGTCCCCTTGTAAGGTTATTCTTATGGCAAGAGATTGGGATGGTTGCAAGCTTAAGGTTGGAAGCCTTGTGATGTTTTATTTTGTGTTGTTAGTTGTGGCTTGGTGAAGCCTAAGCTTGTATTGTAATGGTCATGTATGATTTTATTTTGAAAATGAGATATTGGCTTAGGGCATGTGGAAGCCAAAGCATTGGTGTAAATCTCATATTTGGTTTGGCTTTTGGAAGCCTATCATGTTTAGGTAATTTATGTTGTAATAAGCCCAAGAGTGGTGTAAGGAGTATTATTTTGTTGTGTAATCTTTTTATGTAAAAAAGTGGGTATTTTTGAGGTATGGGTGATGTGTGTGAAATCTAGAAATTTTGGGCTAAAAAGGCCAAGAAAAAGTTTTTAAGTGAAGTAGCAAGTCGCGGGCGGCGGGCGTGTAGCAAGCGTGCAGGGGAGCGATAAGCGTGCAGCAGGCAGGGTGCGCGAGCGGCCGGGTGCGAATAGGCATGGTCGAGCGGCTGGCGTACGGGCCCCGGGCACGCCAGTAGGCCGTCAGCCAATTTTTTTTTTTTAAAAAAAAATGGAAATTAAGGGGGTTTAGGGGCATTTCCTAATTGATTTTGGGCCCTGGAGAGATTTTCAAAATAAAGGGATTTTTTGGGCATTTCTTTTGAGATAAATGTCGAATTTTTGAAAAATGGAAAATTTGAGTTTTTCCTTGAAAATTGGTAAAAATCAATGGGTTGATTAAAATGGTGATTCTTATGGAGCCCGGTGGAATTCTTGGAAAGAATAAGAGAATTAAAATAAATAAAAATGGCGATTGGGACAATCTTAATGGAAATTAATCAAGCCAAGTGTGGTATGGTTAAAGCCCAAATCCACTAGTGGATCCTAGGGTTTATGGAAGGGAAGGACGAAGCCTAGTTCCCACCTAGAGTGTTTCGTGTTGAAACATAGTCCACCCTTCACGTATGGCCGGGCATGTGAGCAGTTTGGATGATTGTTCACGAGTGGCACCCATAAGTGGGAACAAGGCGTCACAGTAACTCTGCACGCATAGGTGTCAGGTAATGACTAGGGATGTCTAATTGTTGGGCGCTAGTCGTGGCTAAGTAGTATAGGGACCCTTGAGCTTGGAAGAGTTGATTCTTTTTCCTAATGGTTTGTTGGATGGCTTGATGTGAAAATTCAAGATTAGCATGAAACCTGGTGAGTCGAGCTGTAGAGTGCCAGATGTTGGCTTGGGAGCTCTAGATTTGTTGTGGCACTGCTAGGAGCATGACCTGCTCACTCGTATAAGAGGTGCCCAATACCAAGATGAAATGGTGATCAGTTATCTGTGCCGAGTTAACCAAGTATTCAGATCTACTGTGTATGAGCAATTATAGGGCCTCTCTCAAAAACAGGTCTCGTTCATCAAGAAATTTATGAATGACTTTTGGAGACATGTAGTAGAAAAGCTTTTGGAAGATTTGAATCTCCTATTCTAGT
Source organism: Diospyros lotus (assembly GCF_014633365.1). Lineage (NCBI taxonomy): Eukaryota > Viridiplantae > Streptophyta > Magnoliopsida > Ericales > Ebenaceae > Diospyros > Diospyros lotus. The sequence continues at coordinate 13,002,946 of NC_068347.1, forward strand.
ATGAAAAGTTCATTCGGGCTTTAAAGCGGCAAGCTAAGTTTTAGGAGCCTAACTAGAGGTTCCAGGAGGACCCGACCAGAATCGGGAGGTTCCCTAAGAACCTACCATCTGTATTGGCAGCATTGAAGTTTGAGGATTTGGGCGCGGAATCAACCTGCTCTAGTGTAGGGGACAACGAAGACCTTGTCGACCTTGAGAACGAAGCTACGTCCTGGGCCAAAGGGGATGAAAGGAGCACTACGTAGGAAGGCGGTGCCTTAGATAGTAGGGCAATATTGTAAAATAGGGACTAAGTAAAGGAAAGTATGTGTAATATATGTGGTTAGTGAATGGTAAACATATGTAAATTATGTATGAGGAATGAAATGTGAGTTTGTGTATGAATGATGGATGTTGCTAAGTCAGCTTTCAAATGATATGTGATGGGGTATTGGTGCAGCGTTATTTCAATGAATTAGAATTTAAGAGAGCTCCAAAACCCCCGTCAATGATCCTAGAGCGAAATTGAGGGTAGAAGGGAAAGCAAGGGTAAGAAAGCACAGTGGGTTGTTGAGTGACAGTAAGGAACAGTCTGCCAGTCGCGAACGGTCGCCTGTATCCTTTAGTCTATCGACTATCCTAACTGAGCCCGATTTCCAAAGTTCCTAGTTTTAGTAGGTGATGGAAATTTATGTGACGTTTGAGGGTTGTTGTGAGGAAGTTAAGTACCTATAAGAGGCAGATATTCCCAGTACTCAAGTGTTCTGATGTGAATTTCGAGGATGAAATTCTATTAAGGAGGGGAGAGCTGTAATATCCCAAAAATTTTGAAGACAAATAATAACTATTGAATATTTGAGAATTTATGAGGAAATAATAATTTATATGGTTTTAAGGAAATGGGCGATTAGGATAAATAATTATTTTATTTGGGAGTATCTACAGAAATAATCAAAGAATAAAATAAATTAAGTTGGGAAATTAATTTGGAAATTTGGGGTGTAAGCAAAATAAGTGGAAATGGAAGTTCGGGTGTAAGGGAAATTATTAAGGGGGCGTGTGTGTAATTAATGGAAATCGTGGGTGCTGAAATGCAAATTGCAAAAATGGTCGCAGCTTCACTTTAAAATTAATGGGGGTCGCATATATGTTAAAGGCGGTGTGTGACGCGAGCGAGGGGGACTAGGGGTTGGACGTGGGATCAAACCCGCGAGCGTGTGCGCGAGGCTTGGAGAGATTTGCTGATTTTTCAGCAAAATCCTCCCCGAAATGACGTCGTTTCAGGGAGGCGGTGGTGCTCCCCAGCGACCACCACGTGGCTCTCCCCCAGCCACCCTTTTTCACACCTCTTTTAAGCCCATTTCGAGCATTTTCGAAGTAGCAAAAGGAGACAGAATGGTGATAGAAGGAGGGGGCTCGGTAAGGGGAGAAAATTGAAGGAAAAGTTAGGAAAAATCTTGCTTAATCCTCGTTTTAAGTGGCCAGGTAAGTTAATAAATTATTAGGGTATTATATACATGGAGATATTAATTTTATACGGTTGAAATTAATTTATTGGGGCTCGATAACTCATTATTTACCTTACTATATTATTTCATAGTGGGAGTGCGAGAGAAGTTAGGATTAGCTATTTGTAGGCAAGCTCCTAACTCTCTCCACATGTTCTTAATTTCCTGCAAGAGTCTCCGTGGTTTCTCGTATTTTATTCCCTCCCTCACCATGACTCGGTTCCACGCATTAATAATGATAATCCGCGTGGTAACCACCCAATGACTTGTATTTTAATAATGGGTTTATATGTAATGGGATGAGTTAAGCAGTGATGACTTGATGTCTTCCATTGCATCTGTCACGGAGTTTCGAATTGCTTTGCTTCCCTTGGGAATGATGTCGAACCTGTTGGGTTAGGTTCTTAGAAGATTGGAGTATGGTTTAATTGGGTTATGTGAAGAGTCTTACTGGAAAAAGTGTAATGTGTGGTAACATGTATATTGAGATGGTTTCCTATGTACGGGATGAAGTGAGACCGAGAAGGGTATATTGATGTTTATGTTGCCAAGTGAATGAAGGGTCATGAAAAGAGGTTACAAATGATAAGTATAAAGTATAAAAGTTTAGTGTTGTTTGTATGTGTGTCTTAAGGGTATGGGGTACAAAGCCACTGACTGTCGATCGTGGGTCGTGGCAGTTGATACCTGGATATATGGGCGCCAATCATCTGTTGTTGCAATAAGCATTAAACTGGCCAGAAGAGCTGGTACTGCCAGATTTCCGTCTTGGGGCTCACATAAAATACACACTTGGGCCCAAGTCCAACATACCAACTTGTTAGCAGCCCAATATAGGCTACTTTATCATTAATCCACTGTGGGTCGTATCCCACTTCCATAACCGTTCACACTATGGGTCGTGTCCTACTTCCCATAATCACTCACCTAGGGTACCCAAGTTGGCTCTTTTACCAATCGGGTCATGCAAATGCTCACACAACCAATCGCACAGAAAGCATGTCCCGCCAATGAATGCAACCCGAAACCCCATGCTTCACACACATCATGATATGCACAAGCCAAGGTAGGAATTTGGAAGTACCAGCTCTTCTGGCCTGTCTAAGGCTTATCGCAACAGCCGATGACTAGTGCCCATACATCTAGCCATCAACTACCATGACCCACGGTCGACAGTCGGTGGCTTTATACCCCATACCCTTAAGACACATGGTTATCATTAAACTCAGCATTTGATAAACTCCCTCATGACTCATCATACACTTGCAACACAATCATCAGTACCCTATTCTTCTTCTCATCTCTTATCATGTTAATAAACCATTCACTTTTCTCATTATACCCTTTAACATAACCTAATAAACCATACCAACTCTTCTAAGAACCTAGCCCATCGAGTTCGGCATCATTCCCAAGGAAATTGGAGTGGTACGAAGCCCCGTGAAGGATGAAATGAACGACACCAAAACAACATTTACTTGACTTAGTTAATCACCAATAGACCTATTATTAACATATAAGTTATGGAATTGTTGCCACGTGAATTATCATTATTAATGTGTTGAATCGAGTCATGGTGAGGGAGGGAATAAAATACGAAAAACTACGGAAACTTTCACAGGAAACATAGAGCAGAAAGAGAGGGTTGGAAGCTTGCCTGCAAATAACCAATCCCAACTTTCTTTGCACTCCTATTGCGAAGTAATATAGTTAAAGTAAATAATGAGTTCTCGAACTCCAATTAATTAATTTCAACTGTATAAAATTAATATCTCTATGTATATAATGCTTTAATAATTTATTTAGCTTACCTGGCCACTTTAAATGCAGATTAAACCAGATTCCTCTCCACTTTCCTTGTATTTTTCTCCTTCGCGCGCTGCTGGCCGAGCCCCCTCTTCTCCCACTTTTCTTCATGTTCCTGCTGGCTAGGAGACACCCGAATTGGGCTTAAAAAAAGTGCAAAATGAGTGGCTGGGGGAGAGTCACATGGCGGCCACTAAGGCAGCCGCTGGGGAGCACCACCGCCTCCCAGAAAGGACGTCGTTTTGGGGAGGATTGTAACACCTCGCCTTACACGGGCACGTCATTATAAGGGAATTCTCGGGAATCTTTTTTTTTTTTTCCAAGTCTGCCACACCCGGCGCCATGGGTACAATCTTCAGATGCAGATGAAACATCCGTCACATACAATGGCCGGTGCTAGTGGTGATTTCAAGAACAATCTTCACATGTAGATAAAAATCCCGAGAACCCAGTCTTACTCGTTTAACTAACAAGATCAATAGACTAAAAACTAAACGAGACATAATATAACACAGCGAAATAATTAACATCAAAATGTCGTGGCCTACCACGAGTTTCATACAAGGTGTTTCCACACCGAAATACGTATTACAATGTTACAAAATGATAACAACAGTATCATACAACCGTTCATACATATACCAAAATAAATACTATCTTCTCCAAAATGATACAACTCTCAAACTAAACACCGTTGGCCTCACTGGCCATGCCCTCAACCTCGCAGCAGTCCCTAGCTGGAACGTTGAATGTTCCAAGGGCATAACCCAGGTTAGATGATAAAACATCTAAATGATGGCATGAAACAGTTCACATAATGCATGAAAGACATACGAGCATGGCATATACAGACAAAACGATAACATGCAAACACGTCTAACTTGAGAAATCTCCCTAACATACTCAACCTTCCATGGAAAATCCATTCCACACACCATTGGGGTTGACCTTGCCGTGACATACTTAATCCTCGAGTGCCCTACCATGTCACTCGTTCACCTGGATTAACCTCGTCCCATTCTTAAGAAGACCCCATCCCGTCCCATACGGACCCAAACAACGACACGAAATCGACACCCCGATGATATGAAAATCACACGCCATGCACCGACTCATTTGTAAGTTAAAACAGTTGATGCAACATACCACCTGATCAATATGCAAATAATTCCACAAGTATATAAGTTAAACGCTTTTACAAAACAACCCAAGTTCTGGAGGGTATAAACGCTCACTAGAACCGGTTCAATCACGAATATCCTAAGTTCGGGAGGGTAAAACTGCTCACCTGAACCCACTATACACACACCAAGACATTTTCAAGACAAGACAAAGCTAGAATCAAACCACTTACCAAAATTTAGAAAAGTCTAATTTTTTGCCTCAAAAAACGTGTCACACCTTAAAAATCATGCAATCCTTCCTTTCAACAGCCCAATCGTCTCCTATTTACCATTAAAGACCTTAGAAATCAATATTTCTATTTTTCTCTAATTTTCTCTACTTTTCCATATTTTTAAACCTTCCTCACTTTCGAAAATTCATAAAGAATACCTAATATCACATTTCACCAAATGTTTTTCCATGAAAATTCCTAAAATAATTCTAACAAAATTACAAAATTAATTTCAGAAGCAAAACCTACCTCACGCGCCCTCACGCGCCACCAAAGGCCTCAGCAAGTGAAGCCCACACGCAGCCGGTTCCGGTCGTCTTCTTCGGCTATGGCAGCTTTCCGATGACTTCCTTTGGCCAAAACAACCCTAGGGCCTTGAAGAGCTTGACGAGGTGACCACGATGGCACCCTTAAATGGCCGAAACAACCACCGGAAGACGCCTTAAACGGCGGTTACAGGTCGCGGTTCCAGCGAGCCTGACTTTCTCGCTAACTCCCTAAAACCCCACTTTACCTATACCAATCGACTCCAAACGCTCTAGAAATGATCCTCACAACCCAAGGAACAAAAACCCCTTTTCCCAAAAGCTCGATTTAGCCTAAAACAAGAGTAATTTTGGTCGTTCTTGTGTTTGAAACCCTTAGCCTCTACCCCTTTTATACTCGTTCTCGACCCGATTCCCCACCATATCTTGCTCGGTCATATCCCTTAAGCCCAAATCTAGCCTCCAAACCAATCGAACAGCCCCAAATCACGAGTTAAATCCCTCGAAAGATTTGGCTAAATCAGAAATCCCATCCACGATTATTTTCGATCACGTCAAGGCCATTTCCGGCCAATAGCAACCTCCAACGGCTTCATCATCGCTTGGAGACTACCCTAGAGTCTCCAAGCAACCTTCTTAATGCCTCTAGGGGCGGCTGCCCGTGGCCACAATGCGGCCGATCGGTTTCCCACTTGATTTTCCAGATTTTGCACTTTAGCCCCCCAAGAAACTTCCAATTGCATTTTCTCCCAATCCTTAATGCCCCTATACTTCTCGTTAATTCCTTAACTGCCCTCAAATTCTAAACTATTCATTTCCCTCGAGAATTTATTGAAAATTAATCATTTCGACCTCCAACAGGTAGTTTACAAAATTTGCACTTTTGCCCGGATGCCCCTAATCACGTGTTTTGACCTCAAACATTCGAAAATCTCTTGATTTTGTCGAAAATCGCTTATTTAGAAAATTTTACCTTCTTTGACTTTCTTTCACATAGTCCCTCACCTTTTGTTTATGTTTTGAATATTACATGTAGGCCCGAAACTTTGCTATATATAATTTTGACCCCGTAATTCTCAAAAATACTCTTAATATTAAATACTGGGTATTACAAGGATTTTGCTAAAAAATTAGTAAATCTCTCCTAGCCTCGCGTTCATGCCTGCTGGTTTGATCCCACATCCAGCCCCTGGTCCCCCTCGCACGCGACCACCGGCGCCACACGCCATCTTCAACATATATGCGACCCCTATTAATTTTAAATTGAACTCACGGCCATTTTCGCAATTTACATTTCAGCACCCACGATTTCCATTAATTACACACACGCCTCTTTATTAATTTCCCTCACACCCGAACTTCCATTTCCACTCATTCCACTTACACCCCAAATTTCCAAAAAAATTCCCCAACGTAATTTATTGTATTCTTTCAATATTCTTGTAGATACTCCCAAATAAAATAATTAATTATCGTAATCGCCCATTTCCTCAAAACCATAAAAATTATTATTTCCCCATAAATTCTCGTATATTCAATAATTATCTCCAATACTAGAATCAATAATTGTTATTTATCTTCAAAATTTTTTAGATGTTACACTGACAATGAGGGAAAAACCCAACACAACCCCGTTGTCCCGCTTATGGCCCAACAACAAGGGAAAAACAGATTCAAGCACATTTCCCCACTCACGGCCTAACAGTGAAGGAAAAACAGATTCAAGCTTGTTGCCCAGCTTACAGCGCCGCAACGAGGGAAAATCCAAATGCAACCCTGTTGTCCCTCTCATGACCCGACAACGGGGGAAAAAAATTCAAGCCTGTTGCCCCGCTCACGGCTCAACAACGAGGGAAAAAAAAATTCAAGCCCGTTGCCTAGCTCATGGCTTGGAAACAAGAAAAAAACAAATTCAAGCCAGTTGCCTCGCTCACAACTCGATAACGAGGAAAAAAGAATTCAAGCTAGTTGCCCCGCTTACAGCCCTGTAACGAAGGGAAAATCCAATGCAACCCCGTTGTCCTACTTATGACTAGACAACCGGGGGGAAAATAAATTCAAACCCGTTGCCCTAATCACAACTCTGCAATGAGGAAAAAATAAATTCAATCCCATTGCCCTACTCTCAGCTCGGCAACGAGGGAAAAACCCAATGCAAGCCCATTGTCTGGCTTATGGCTTGACAACGGGGGGAAACGAACTGAAGCTCATTATCCTGCTCACAAGCCAACAATAAGGGAAAAGAAAATGCAAGCATATTGTTGAACGCATAATGCAATAACTGAGAGAAAAAAGAAACTCATTTGTCCGGTGCATAGTTCGGCATCTATGGAAAGTGAACTTACTAGTATATCTACCTCATACCTCCACAAAGGAATTAAAAAGAATAAGAGCTGAGAAATTAAAAAGCACGGTGTGTGAAAAAACTCGAAAGGATAAGATATTCTTCCACCTAGAACTCCCGACCGAAAGAGTAGGGAGCAATTGATATGTCCTGCAAACTTGGAGAGTCATGGGACCTAAAAGAGTTGCAAGACATGGACATGAAGCCCAAAGGGAAAATGGGTTACAAGAGATCAAGGAAACAAGTCAAAGGAGCAAGAGGTCGAGTTGGGACTAAGTGGGGAGGACTTACTCGGTCATGACCGAGTGGGTGTGACACTACTTTGATTTTTTAGGATAACTCTCTCGTTTGAGCGCCAATTGAGGTGATTTAAAATCTCATAGAAAGAAAAGAGAATGTTCTACAACTTTCATGTTTTGAGTTTTGAGAGATAATGGACACATCATGGGTGAAATCAGCCGAGACCAACTAAGGAGGACCCACTCAGTCATAACCAACTGGGTGTGACACTACTTTGGTTTTTTGGGCAGAACTTTTTCATCCAATCTCTTATTGAGATGAATCAAAATCCTATGGATATCCAAGGGAATTATCTACAACTTTTGTGTTTTGAGTTTTGAGAGATACTGGCTGAATTGTGGTAGAAATTAGGCTTGAAGTTGAGGTATGCGAACCACTCAAGACTGAACCAAGAAAAAGAACCAAAGAAGATGCTCAAAGCCAAGAAAACCCACTCAGTCATGACCCAGTGGGTCACGAAAAGGGAATGGACCCCACCCAATCGATCATGACCTAGTGGGTCTTCCTCTCTCGCTGCCTCTCCATGTGATCGAAGGCATGAAGCACACACTCGGTCATGACCGACTGGGTATCCCGTTGTGCCCCTATGAATGGGCTCTGAGACTCTCGGATGGGCTGTGGAATCACTAGAATAGGCTGCGAGACTCTCACCGTGGTTGCCATGTGTCTTCCCCCTCCCTCCTCTATTAATAAGAGGCCATACCTCTGACATAAGGTATGCATTCTTAGGCACTCTCAATACATTCTCGCACTCTTTCTCTCGGGAACTGACTCAGGCATTAGAGGGTTTGCATTGGGACACCCACCCATGCCCCTAATGGTGCTCTCGTTTTGCAGGTCTCTCGGTCATCAGGGTCCACTCGATTATCAATGGCCACTTGGTCATCAAGGCTACTCATTCATCAAGGGTCACTCATTCATCAGACCCACTCAGTCATCAAGGGCCACTTATTCATCAGACTCACTCGAGCATCAAGGGCCACTCAATCATCAGACCCACTGAGTCATCAAGGGTCACTCGTTCATCAGACCCACTCGAGCATCAAGGGCCACTCATTCATCAGACCTACTCGGTCATCAGGGGTCACTTGGTAATCAAACCCATTCGTTCATCAGACCTACTCGGTCATCAGGGGCCACTTGGTAATCAGACCCATTCGTTCATCAGACCTACTCGGTCATCAAACTCTCCTATTCATCAGTCCCACTCGATCATCAAACTCTCAACATACGATGACGAGACTCTCAACACACGGTAACGAGGCCTGAACGGGACTCCTATGATCAACCACACACAAATTGTATTCTCCCACAAAAAAAAAAATAGATTGTTGTATTTTGGAAACAACAAAAATCAATACATAGAGAACACCAACATTATATAGTGGTTCGACTAATATGGCTTATGTCCACTCCTTTAGTCACCCACTAAGGTATTTGCATTCAATTCACTTCAAAACAAACCCCTACTTAGACAAGTAGGTCCTCTAGTCCTCGATTAGGAAAACAAATACAACCTCCTATCACTTGGATAGGCCCTCAAGCTTACAGATATTTTACTCTTGAAAATTAAAATAATTTTATAATGACTAATTGTTATGAAAATCAATTTATAAATCTATGAGAATGAGTTTGAAGCAAAGTTATGAAAATCAATATTAATAGGAGTAAGGTTGAGTGTTTAAATTCAAAATTAATATCTTTTTGATAATCTCAACTTGCTTTCAAAAGAAACAAAGTTAGAAAATGTTAAGTGTTTAGTTTTTCCAAATGGATAGTCCATTATGTGTATATGCTTTGTCGACTATGCCTGTAGATAATCGATTATGGGTTTATGATCTATCAACTATGCCCAAGCTTCTGTCGACCATGTTGTGTTATGTTGACTATTGTACAGGCTCTGTCGACTATGTATGTGTATGATGTTATAAATTGTCTTCATATTTTTGGATGTGTTAACTATGTGAAAGTGTTTGTCAACTATCAGTAGATTTGGTTGGACATCTGTCGACTATGCTTACTTGTCTATCGACTATGCCTTAGTTTTATTTGAAAATAAAGTCGACTAACCTTTTTTGTCTGTCGATAGTTTGTTTCGCAGAATTTTGTAATAGTTAGTTTTTGGCGTATTTAATACTAGCCCAACAACCACAATGGTCGAATTTTTGTATTTATCTACCATCAACTATAAATATGGGTTGAGAGAATCGATTAAAGGTTGTTGGAAAACATTTAATATCTTCAACTACTGAGCTTTCATTTTTACATCGAATGATTAATTTCTTCTCTCTCTGTATTTACATTTCTGAGGCTTTGTATACACTGTTACATTCATTGTAAGCCTGAAATTTTCAGATGAATAGAGCTTGTAACTAAGAGTTGTACTCTTAGACTCTTATTCTCACGATTAGTGTAATTGTCCTAGCGTAAGCTAGAGGGCCATTATATTGGGAGGTTTGTAAGTTTTCCTAGTCACATACTAGAGGACCTACTCGGGTTGAGTAGGCGGTTGATAGTGAACTTGCTTCAAAATCCTTAGTGGGTAGTTAAGGTAGTGGACTAGGTTTGGAAAGCCGAACCACTATAAATCATTGTCTCATGTGCTTTCAGTTTTGTTTGTTCTTGTTTGCATTTTTATCACTACTTAATTTGTTTTTCCATCCATAAGATTTCATATTCATTTTTCTCAATACGAGATTGTCTTTACACGGTTGATACCTCATCGTGTCATTTTAAGGTCTTGAGGTTTAACGAATCTGTGGTCTTCATAGACAACATCACTGTTTCAAAAAGGAATTATTTTTATTATACCAATTCACCCCCCTCTTGGTGCGTGCCATACCATTTAAATTCTATCACTTACAAGCTTGGAAGAGAAAATACAATGGTAAATGAAATTGAAACTCTCACAGCTTTTGCTCTTAGTTACACATTCTCTCAAAATAAAACTAAGAGGCTGAAAATGAGTTTAAACAAATAAGAACAAAGCCTTAGTATAACAAAAAATGTGTGAACAAAAATTTAACACACGATTGATCTTGAATGCACTGTAGGTAAGAATTGAATGTTCTTCAATAGCTTTAAATGTTCTTTCAATCACCTATTTATAGATGATGGTGCTTAAAGACAAAAATAGAGTCGTTGATGGTAGTTAAGCGAGCATTTAATGCGCCAAAAACTAGCCTTTATTTGTTTCAGAGTAATAAACTGTCAACAAAGAAAATAGGTTAGTTGGCAAACTTGTAATACAAAATAAGACTTAGTCGACAGATTGAAGCTTCCTATCGACTGCACTAAAAAACAAATGTTGTTTATCGATAGAAGCTGGTAGGTTAGTCGACAGATGTAACACCCAGTAATCCTGGTGTTAAGAGAATAAGAAAGGAAGTGTGAAACTTCCAAAAATGCCCTTGAGAATGTGAAAGATTTTGAGAATGATGGTGCCCTATGAGAGAGGGGCATTTTGGTAATTTGGATAGTGAAGTCCAATATAAAGGGTATTTTGGTAAATTGAAAATAATTCCTATGTGGAATTAGGTGAGTAAATGAATTAAATCCCAATTTTGTATTTATGTGGAGATATATGGGATTAATAATTCATAAAAAGGTATTTTGGTATTTTGGAATTAATTCCATAGAGGAATTTAATTATGGAAAATAAGGAAAATGGAGAATATGCAATTATTTGAGAAAATAATTAATTTTTCCTAAAATGGTGAATTAATGTGGTAATGCCACATGGAGGGATGAGATTAGAACTTGGGAGCCAAGGTTGGTGTCTTGGAGTGACACATGGCTTAATGTGGTCCAAGTTAAATGAGGGAATTAATTAAATGCAAAAAGAAATGCTAATCAGTCTTTCAAGCATTTAATAAAGAGAATGATTATGGTGAATTAAATAAATCCAAAGGGAAATGGGAAATTAGTCACCCATTAATGTTTGAAAATTATGGGATTTATTTAAATGGAAAATGAAGTATTTATGTCTCTCAAAGTAGTCTCTCATGTGATGGGGTGAAAATAGTCCCATTAATTTAAATGAGAAAGAAATGAAAAATTGGAGGGATGAGATTGATTCTTGAAATTGGAAAATGATCTAAGGGCCACCATGTAGTCTTGAAGGTTGGCAAGGATTGCCAACATATTAATGAGTTAATTTAAAGACTAATTCTGGATGGCTAAGATTAATTCTTGGAAAGGCACATGGATTGTGCTTCTATTAAAGGTAGAGATTAAGTCTTGTAAAGGCAAAGTAATCCAATGGTTGAGATTTAAAGAGAGGAAATGGCATGGATTGTGTTTCTTCCAAGAGAGATGTATTTAATCTAAAGATGTGGATGGTTGGGATTTTCTCTCAAAAAGCAAATGGAAATCAAAGGCTAAGATGAAGTCTTGAAATTGAGATTTCAAGACAAGAGAAGTATAAAAGGGGAAAGTAAGCCTTTGTCTCAATTTTTGCCATTTGAAAGAAAGAAGGAAAGTAAGAAAAGGGAGAAGCTTTCCAATGAGAGGAAAGAAGAAGAAAAGGGAAAGAAAAGAAAAGAAAAAAAGATGAAGGTAAGGGTTCTTCCTTAGGTTAGTGATCTTTTTATTTCTCTTGAATGGTAGCTTAGTTTCTTTATATTTTGTTTCAAGGAATCTCTTTAGGAGAAGTGTTGGAAATAAGCTAGTGAGAGTTTGAAGCTTCAAAGAATGCTAAGGTAAGGGATAGCCCCATGGGATGGTGGCTTTGCAAGTTGTAAGTATGTATTTAAACTTTGAGTGTGTGCATTGGCATGTTGTTTGTGCTTAAGGACCTATGGCCATGAGGTTGTGTGGGGTAGGGTAGTTTAAAGCCTCAAACCAAGGTGGTTGTGAGGATGTGGAAGCCCTAACGATGTTGCATACATGCATTTGGCATCACATATTATGTTTTTATTTATACTTATGTTCATTGCACCCTTATTGAGCTTTGTGGCTCATGAGATTTTATCCTCCCCATGTAGGTTGTTCTTATGTCAAAAGAGAAAAGGAAGAGTTACAAGCTTGTAGTTGGAAGCTCATGGTGTTTGTTTATTTATTGTAAATTCATGGCTTATGGAAGCCTAAGTTGTGGTGTTTATTTAAGAAATGTAAAATTATTTGATTGGTGATGGCTTGTTAAAGCCTAAGTTTATGAGTGTATTTTCTATTGAAGTGTTGATTTTAAATTGAAATGAGATAGTGGCTTTTGGCATGTTGAATCCTAGGTTGAATCTCACTTTGGTATGAGTTGTTGTGGAAGCATCAACAGTGTTGTTTAAGCCTTAATTATGGAGAAATAGAGGCAAAAATTGAATGAATGTGAAGTTCATTTAATTAATTTAATTTCTGGAAAAATTTGGGGTTTAAAGCCCAAGAAAAAAAAGAAGTAAAAAGAAGTGAAGAGGGCAGCAAGCAGTAGTAGGGGCGTAGCCAACAGCCGCACGCTCGGGCAGCAGCAGCCGCGCGGCATCCGCGGCCAGCCTGCACGGCCAGCGCCCAATGGGGCCCCGTCGGCTAATTTTTTTAAAAAATTTGGAATTTTGGGAAATTAAGGGGCAATTCTATATTGATTTTTGGGCCCCAGAGGAATTTTCAAAATAAAGGGATTTTCGGGCATTTTGGAGAATAATGCCGAAATTTTGGAAAGTTAAAAATGATGAGTTTTTCCTCCAAAATTGGAAATCAATCAATGGATTGATTTAAATGGTGATTTTTATGGAGCCCGGTAAAATTCTTGGATGGAAAAAGAATTAAATATAAATAAAAAAAAATGGTAGTTGGGCGTCTTCACGAGTTTTCCTTTCAACCAAATGCGCTGTGGTTGAAGCCCAATTCTGTTAGTGAATCCTCGGGTTGAGGGAAGGGAAGGACGAGCCTAGTTCCCACCTAGGGTGTTTCATCTTGAAACATGATCCACCTTTCACAAAAAATCAGGCAAGTGGACAATTCAGGTAATTGTTCACAAGTAACACCCGTAAGTGGGAGCGGCGCGTTACAACTGATTAAGCCCAATGAAGAATTATATAAATGCATACAAACTGTTAGTTAACAAAATTCATACCATAGTCGACAAAATGAGACTAACTAAAAATGTCAAGCAAGATGGCTCACTATTAGTCAAAAGAAGCAAAGTTTTTCTATTGACAAATGTAATTTCTCGAAAACTGATAGCCGACAGAAGCTTAGCACTTAGTCGACAGATCCTAAGTAAAAACACACTTTGTCGATAACTTTTAGAGAATGCTAGTTTTTTGAAGAAACCTCTTTTAACTTGGTTCTTTTGAATACTCATGTTTCTTTGATAACACTTGCAGCATCATTTCTCATGTTTGGAGAAAGATTTAAGTATTCATGTTTTGTTTTTTCAATATCCTAAAACATGATTTAATGTTTCTTTTGAAAATCATGATTGATGCTCTCTTTAGAACAATTCTTAGATAATTTAAAGACTTAATAATTGATTTTTTTTTCACTCAAAACACTTCCATATGAAATACTCTTTGAGCATGTAAACCATATGAAATCGTTGAAATTGATTTTTGAGACACTTACAAGCAAGTATTTTGAGTTTAAATTCTTTTGGCATATAACTTGTCATTATTAAAACACTTCTTACAAGAGTAAAATATTAGTGATCTATTTATTATTATTTTTTAATTTGAAAATAAAATAGAAATTGGAAAAGGTTAAAAAATCTATAATATCATACCAAAAACACAAATTCAAAATATTTATATGATGCTTGAAATATCATCTAAATTGGGAACTTTTTTTGGAAAATAAATTTTGATTATTTATAAAATAAAATTATTACAAACGATGAAATGTTTTATTTCAAATTGAATAAGGTGACGTGTTTTGAAGATATTTTTCTCTAAAATGAGTAACACGTATATACTTAGCTAGTTAATTGGTAAAATGTTTTATTTTTTACGTGACAAAATGATTTATTTCAAATTCAAAATATATTTTCTAATTAACAAAAAAACGAGGCATCTGTACTCATAATACTAGATGCAAATTAAATATACTAATAACTTTCTAATAATTTTACACAAATATAGTAATAATAATAATGGAAAATGAGTGCTCAAATTTCACACACTAGTTCTAAATTAAACAAAATAAGAATGACTCTTGTTTACATGGTTATAATAATAATAATAATAATAATAATAATAATAATAATAATAATAATAATAATAATATTTTTCCATTGTTCTATGGAGCAAAGAATAGATCAAATAACCGTTCCGTCCTTCATCCATGCAAAACAAGTGGAATAGATTAGAAGTTTACTGCTTAAAATATGTTTTTATTTGACAATTTATTAATTAATCCCAAAATAGCACGATTTATGTATGGTGTAGAAAACAAGGTTATGATAGGAAGTTCAACACATGTCATGACAACCACGAAAAGTGTAGTAAAAACTGATTTAGAGGTTTGATGACCTTAAATAATCCTTTCGATTCAATGTATATATATAAATCTTGAAGCAAGGCTTAATTATAGTATCAACTCATTTAAAAAGAGAGATTGAAATTAAGATGGAGAAGATGGTTGTAATCAAATTCAGTAACCTAGCAATTTCTTTCTTGCTATTGTTAGCTGAAGTTCTTCTACAAACTCATGCTGCGAGTTTTGATATTACAAAATATGGTGCGAAGGCTGATGATAAAACAGATATCAGCAAGGTAAGAAACACTGCAAATCTAAAATGCATGCTTAACACTGAAAAGTCCTCTGAATTTTGGAAACAACGTATGTATTGCTCATCATTAATTTGTTTTATTTTAAATTATAGGCTGTACTAGATGCGTGGACAGAGGCATGTGCAGCAACAAGTCCAAATACAATTACGATTCCAAAAGGCTCGTATTTGTTGACGCAAGTGGAACTTAAAGGGCCTTGCAAGGCTCCTGTGGAGATTAAAGTAGAGGGAACCGTGAACGCCCCAAAAGATCCCAATGCCTTGAAGTCTGGTAGTTGGATTAGTATTGACCACGTCGATCAACTCACCATATCAGGTGGTGGAACTTTCGATGGTCAGGGCGCCACTGCTTGGGCCAACAATGATTGCGACAAGAACACAGATTGTAAGAAGTCAATGGTAAGTAGAGTACGTCGATGTTTAATATATATATATATATATATATTTGTATATATGATGTCTTTAATTACATCTTCGTTATATATATATATGTTGTGTTGGTGTAAAAAATTTATTAACCTTTCTAGTAAATATTCCAAACCAGAACATGGGCTTGAACGCGGTCACCAATTCCGTAATCCGTGATGTAACTTCCAAGGACAGCAAGCACTTCCATGTTAATGTTATAGGATGTAAGAACTTAACTTTTGAGCACTTCTCTATCAGCGCACCTGACGAAAGCCTCAACACAGATGGCATCCACATTGGACGTTCAGACGGGGTGAATATAATAGATTCAAACATAAAGACTGGAGATGATTGTGTGTCGATTGGTGATGGTAGCCAAAATGTTAAGGTTGAGAAAGTGACTTGTGGACCAGGACATGGCATTAGCATTGGAAGTCTGGGTAGGTACCAAAAAGAAGACCCTGTTATTGGCATCACCATTAAGAATTGTACACTTACTGGCACCGACAATGGTGTAAGGGTAAAAACATGGCCGGCATCTCCTGGTCATAGCGTAGCCTCTGGTCTCCATTTCGAGGATATCATAATGGACAATGTAGGCAATCCAGTCTTGATTGATCAGGGATACTGCCCCTATAACCAATGCTCCTCCCAGGTACTTAATTTAAATCCATCTATGTATACACAAATTTGAAAGCAACATATATATTTTTACCAAGCTTTATTTATTCATTTATATTAACTAACAAGAATATTACTGGATTGGTCAATTTTCTTGTGTTTAGTCTCCTTCGCTTGTTAAGATCAGTGATGTGACCTTCAAGAACATTCGTGGAACGACTCCTACTAAAGTGGCTGTTAAGCTTGTTTGTAGCAGTGGCATACCATGCAGCAACGTACAAGTTGGCGATATTGACCTAAAATACAATGGTTCAGATGGCCCTGCCACCTCAGAATGTGCTAATATAAATCCAATCTTTTCTGGAAAGCAGAATCCTCCAGTGTGCGCAACCAAGGCTCCAACTTCTTGAACCTTTCTGGACCAAGAAAACTAAAACGTCGATTGCTTATGCTTATTTCTCTGTCTTCATGTATTCCTTGTCTCTACCATAAAACATATGTTTGGTTGCATGTAGAGTTCAACACCCCGTCCATTCTTAAAATGGATGTTATTCGGGTAGTGATTTTTGTTGAGTTGTTAACTAGTCATGCTATATTCGATCTAATAAATGAGTCCGTCCATGTATTAGTGGATCTTAAGAAATTATTTATCAAGTTGAAATCTTACACTAGCGAAAATTTACATTTCTTTTTTTTTTTGTTTGTGCTTCCATTTAATTATACGTTTACTCTATTTTATAATGATGAATTATCCCCTAACTCTATTTGTTTGTGCTTTAATTTTTAATTTAAAATCAAAGCCACTAAGTGTTGCTTCTAACCCCACATTTAAATAGAAAAACAATCACTCATTTATTCAAAATTTGTCGAAAGCATCTACTCTTCTTTACTTGAGCTGCAATTCTAAAATTCGTCCAGCCATACCTTCTAGGACCCCCTCGATCCTATCCATCCAACTTTCACCGAGGTCAACCCTTCCATCTTCTTGCCCTCCAACACCGCTTCTTAGGTGGGGGTTGGTGTTGTTTTCTTTGCCATTGCCTCTCTCGTGCCTGTTTCTTCTTGTATTCACCATCTGACAAGAAGACAGGGCGAATTAGCATCCATTAAATCACCAAGGCATGATATAATTCAAATTGAATAAGAAACTAGAGTATGCCACAAAATATCTCAAAAATACCGACCTAATTCCCAAAATTTACAGTGGCCTTACTCATTTAGCCACTTGCGAACTTTTCCTTAGGTTCGCTGTAATACCAACTGTAACACCCTTAATTTCCTGGGCATTAAATAATTTAGGATTTCAAGAATTTCTTTTTTTGGACGTAAGGACACTTGGCTAAACCACGTAAAAAACAGTTATGTGTTCACTACTTACTCTCTTATTTAGTTAGGCATATACTTGCATAACTCACTCACAGGAAAAAAAACTAAGTCAATGTAAGCCCGTTGTCCTGCTTACAGCTCAACAACGAGGGAAAAATAAATTCAAGCCCATTGTCGTGGATACAACCCAGCAACGAGGGAAATACAAATTCAAACTTGTTTCCCTGCTTACAGCTCGGCAAAGAGGGAAAAACCCAACGCAACCCTGTTGTCCCGTGTAACACCCGGTGTGACCAGTGTTAAGAGAATAAGAAAAAAAGTGTGAAATTTTCAAAAATATCGTTGAGAAGGTGATGGATCCTTGAGAATGATGGTGCCCTATGAGAGGGGTATTTTGGTAATTTGGATAGTGAAGTCCAATAAAGGGTATTTTGGTAAATTGAAAATAATTCCTATGTGGAATTAGGTGTGTAAGTGATTTAAATCCCAATTTTGTATTTATATGGAGATATATGGGATTAATAAATTCACAAAGAGTATTTTGGAAATTTTAGAATTAATTCCATAAAGGAATTTAATTATGAAAATTAGGGAAAATGGAGAATATGCAATTATTTGAGAAAATAATTAATTTTTCCTAAAATGGTAGATTAATGTGGTGATGCCACATGCATGGATGAGATTAAAACTTGGGAGCCAAGGTTGGTGTCTTGGAGTGACACATGGCTTAATGTGGTCCAAGTTAAATGAGAGAATTAAAAAAATGCAAAAAAAATGATTTTAGTCTTTCAAGCATTTAATGAGAAGCATGATGGTGTTGGATTAAAAGAAAATCCAAAAAGAAATTAAATTTGTCATGCATTACTACTTTGAAAAATATGGGATTTATTTAAAAGCATAAGAAAGGATTTATGTCTCTCATGTGATGAGTTGAAAATAGTCTAATTTAAGTAAATGAAAAATAAATGGATAAATTCAAGAATCCAATGGGTGAGATCTATTCTTGAAAAGAGAATGAATCCAAAGGTGGGGATTTAAAGAGAAGAAATGGCGTGGATTGCCAAATATTAAGAGATGAGTGGTTGAGATTAAAGCTTTCAAAAGCACTTGGATTGTGCTTTTAATTGAAGGTTGAGATCTTCTCTTGAAAAGTGAATAAAATCCAATGGATGAAATTAATCAAGGCAAAAGCACATGGATTGTGTTTTCTTGTGTGGTTGAGATTTTCTCTCAAAAAGCAAATGGAAATCAAGGGCTAAGATGAAGTCTTGAAATTGATATTTCAAGAAAAGTGTAGTATATAAAGGGAAAGAGAGCATTTGTCTCAATTTTTGCCATTTGAAAGAAAGAAGGAAAGTAAGAGAAAGGGAGAAGCTTTCCAATGAGAGGAAAGAAGATGAAAGAAATGGAGAAGAAAAGAAGAAGTCAAGGTAAGTATTCTTTCTTTTGGGTAGTGTAAGATCTTGTTACTTGTCTTGATGGGGGACTTAGTTTCTTTATATTTTGTTTCAAGGAATCTCTTTAGGAGAAGTGTTGGAAGGAAGCTAGTGAGAGTTTGAAGCTTCAAAGAAAAGAATGAGGTAAGGGATGGCCTTATGGGAGGGTGGCCTTGCAATGTGTTGTAAGTATGGTTCATAAATATGTATGTTGCATTTGGCATGTTCTATTGTGTTCATGAGACTTATGGCTATAGGGTAGTTTGGGAATATGGTTGGAATGGTGGATTGATGCCTCTAACCTTGGTGGGTTGTGAGGGCAAAGAGACTTAGCTACACTTGTATGCATTTGACATTATATAATCTTGTTATATTCATATTTACTTTGCATTGCACCCTTATTGAGCTTAATAGCTCATGAGGTTTTATCCTCACTTATAGGTTGTTAAAGCATGGGAAAAATCAAGGCAAAGATGAAATGACATGTGGATGCATGGGATAGAAGACTCAAGACCATTGTGTGGCTCATGGGAAGCTTATTCATGTGTTGTATTTTTATTTGAATGTGTTTGTGAGCAACAATAGGGTTGTGTAAGGCTCATTTGTGAAATGGAAGGAAATTTTGGGATGTATGTTGAGATTTATTTTGGTATTGTAAAAGAATGGGTTTTGGTTGGAAATGTGAATTTAGTGAGATTTTTTATTAAATTATGTTTCTGGAAAATATGGGTTTAAAAGCCCAAAGGTAAAAAAAAAAAAAAGGTGAAGATGGTAGCAGGCGCTGGGGCGCGCTAGGCCGCGCGGGCGAGCGCATAGGCATGCGAGCGGCTGGCCGGCTATCGAACCACTCCAGAATTAGAGATCTATGTTTGCATCTCTTCTCTAGTTTGCAGCAAAGTGCACCCTAGGTCATCTCTCACAAGGAGCCTCACTTTCTTCTACCAACAAAGGAGAACCAACATAACCAACGGTTTGTTTAGGGGGGGTTTTTGACAGAAAACTAATTGGCAAAACAGAAAGATAAAGATGGATGAAAAATCAGTAAAATATATGCAACCGGCTGTGTATTTGTCTCCTATGTGAAATCTTCCTCGTCCAACCTATATACCTTGGCTTGCTAGATGTTTTGATGTCCGGATAACAAACTCAAAGCATCCCCAACAACCGTCCAAGGATTAGACTGATTGGAACAACAAAATGAATACAGAAATCTCTTGTAAACAAAATGCAGCCATTCACTCTCTATTCAACCTATCCGGACCTATGCAAGAACAACCGTTCAAGCACATAATATTCATTTCCTAGATGTTATACCAACCGGCTATAACATTCTGCTCTCTAAAGCATTTAACAGAAAATGAAACCATGCAAATTCACACAAACCTGCCATGAACTCCATGCATTCACAAATCTGTTCAAACTAAACCAAATAGAAATGAATAAGAAACAAACAACAAACCAGATTCTTGTAGCTCATCCGGGACTCAAATTCCACATGGATTCAAGACACACAACCGGTTACAAATGCTCTAGCCTATCATTACAGCTAGGAAAACAAAATGGAACAAAAGATGTAGAAAACAGAAAAATGCTACAACAACAAAAACGGGTAGAATCCTCTCTATTTTCTCCTCTCTTTCTATCTCATGATCTCTGAAAATTAATGCTAAGAGGCCTTAAATACATGGCCAAGAAAGGAAAGGCTAGGGAGGCTAGGGTTGGGCCTAGCCCAACAGAAAACAAGTGAGCCCAAAACAGCACAATGAGTAGCCCAAGTCTGCTCCTTGAAAGTAGGCCCAAGCTCCTTTAGTTGAGCCACTTCTCTAGCCCATCCAATATTCCCTAAAGCCTGGATCCATAGAGTAGAGGTAAGATAGAAAATAGTGCAAGGACAATTTGAAGCATAATAAAATAGAAACAATGAAATATCAGCAAAAATTGCTTCAAATGGCCTAATAAGAATGAGGTGAAATGCCAAAATATGGTATAAATATGCATGCTATCAGCGGCCGCGCGCGCCATGGCGCACGTGGGCGAGGGCGAGCGCTCGGCCAGCGGCCTGGTACGTGCAGCCCGTGGCCAGTGCGCGTTGCCAGGGAGCAAATGGGCCCCGCACAGGCCCCGCCAGCCAATTTTTTTTTTTAAATTCTAAAAAATTAGGATTTTTGGCGCAATTCTTAATTGATTTTGGGCCCCGGAGGAATTTTCAAAATAAAGGGATTTTTCGAGCATTTTGGAGAATAATGCCGAAATTTTGAAAAATGGAATTTTTGAGTTTTTCCTCAAATTTTGGTAAAATCAATGTATTGATTGAGCTTGTGAATTTTATTGAGCCCGGTGAACTTCTTGGAAAGAAGAAAAATTAAAACAAATAAGAAAATGACAATTGGGCATCTTAATGAGATTTCTTTTAAACCAAGTGCGGAGTGGTTGAGCCCAATTCTGCTAGTGAATCCTAGGGTTGAGAGAAGGGAATGATGAGCATAGTTCCCACCTAGGGCGTTTCGTCTTGAAATAGGGTCCGCCCTTCACCAATGGCCGGGCAGGTAGACGATTCGGGTAATTGTTCACGAGTGGCACCCGTAAGTGGGAATAGGGCGTCACATCCCGCTTTAGGCCGAACAACAAAGGAAAAACAAATTCAAGGCCGTTGCCCTGCTTACAGCTTGACAATGAGGGAAAAACCCAACGTAACCCCATTGTCCCGTTTTTGGCCCGACAACTAAGGGAAAAAAAATTCAAGCTTGTTGCCCTGCTCACGGCCAAATAACGAGGGAAAAACAAATTCAAGCTCGTTGCCCCCCTCACGACCCAAAAATGAGGGAAAAACAAATTCAAACCCATCGCCCTACTCACAGCCTGGCAATGAGGGAAAAACAGATTCAAGCTTGTTGCCCTGCTTATAACCCGGCAATGTGGGGAAAACCCAATGCAACCCCATTGTCACTCTCATGGCCTGACAACGAGGTAAAAAAAAAAAAAATTCAAGCCTGTTGCCCTGCTTACAACCCGACTGTAATGGCCCACCTCCTGGAGCCCCCTTGCATAAAGAGGACCCATGCATAACTCACTGGCAAAAAAGAAAACTAAGTTAACGCATGCCCGTTGTCCTGCTTATAACCCGACAATGAGGGAAAAATATATTCAAGCCCGTTATCCTTCATACAACCCGATAACGAGGGAAAAATAAATTCAAACATGTTGCCCCGCTTACAGCCCAACAACGAGGGAAAAACCCAATAACCCCGTTGTCCCGCTTATGTCCTGATAACGGGGGGAAAAACAAATTCAAGCTCGTTGCCCAGCTCACAGCCCGACAACGAGGGGAAAATAAATTCAAACCCATTGCCCTACTCACAACCCGGCAACAAGGGAAAAACATATTTTAACCCATTGCCCCGCTCATAGCCCGGCAATGAGGGAAAAACTAATTCATGTCTATTGCCTCGCTTACAGCCTGGCAACGAGGGACAAAATTGAACGCAACCCTGTTGTCCGTCTCATGACCCGATAATGGGGGGAAAAACAAATTTAAGCCAATTGCCCCACTCATGGTCCAACAACAAGGGAAAAACAAATTCATACCTGTTCCCCCCCTCACGGCTCAGCAACTAGGAAAAAAACATATTCAAGGCTGTTGCCCTGCTTATAGCTCGACAACGAGGGAAAAACAAACTTAAGCCCGTTGTGCTGCTTACAACACGATAATGAGGGAAAAAGAATTCAAGCCAGTTCCCCCATTCACGGCCCGACAACGAGGAAAAAAGTATTTAATCATGTTGCCCTACTTACAGCTCGGCAACGAGGGAAAAACCCAATGTAACCCCGTTGTCTTACTTATGACCCTACAACGGGGAGAAAAACAAATTCAAACCCGTTGCCCCGCTGACGGCCCTACAACGAGGAAAAAACAAATTCAAGCCCGTCACCCCACTTACAGCTCGACAACGAGGGAAAAACCCAATGCAAGCCCGTTATCCCACTTATGGCCCGATAATGGGGAAAAGCAAATGCAAGCATATTGTCCAACGCATAACGCAATAATTGAGAGCAGAGTGAAACTAATTTGTCTGGTGCATAGTTCGACATCTATGGAAAGTGAACTTACCAGTATATCTACATCATACTTCTGCAAAGGAATTCAAAAGCACAAAAGCCTTGAAATTCAAAGGGACGGTGTGCGAACAAACTCGAAAGGATGTGTAGAAGATGAAGCGGCTAAAAGAGAGGTAATGTTTAAAGTTTACAGGATAAGATACTCTTCCACCTAGAACTCCCAACTGAAAGAGTAGGGAGCAATTGATATGCCCTGCAAACTTGGAGAGTCACGAGACCTAAAAGAGTCATGAGATATGAACATGATGCCCAAAGGGAAAATGGGTTGCAAGAGATCAAGGAAACAAGCTGAGGGAGTAAAAGGTCAAGCTGGGACCAAGTGGGGAGGACTCACTCGGTCATGACCGAGTGGCTGTGACACTGC
Organism: Diospyros lotus; assembly: GCF_014633365.1. NCBI lineage: Eukaryota > Viridiplantae > Streptophyta > Magnoliopsida > Ericales > Ebenaceae > Diospyros > Diospyros lotus. The sequence goes on from NC_068347.1 coordinate 13,026,533, forward strand.
TTTGGTTTTTCAGGCATAACCATCTCGTTTGAGCTCTAATCGAGGTAATTTAAAATCCTATAGAAATCCAAGAGAATTATCTATAACTTTTGTGTTTTGAGTTTTGAGAGTTGTGGGTTGAATTAAGGTCGGAATGGCTTGAATTTGAGGTATGGGAACCACTCAAGACAGAACCAAGAAAAACAACAAAAGAAGACACACTCAGTCATGATCGAGTGGGTCATGAAAAGGGGTTGGACCCCACCCACTCTGTCATGACCGACTAAGTCTTCCCCTCTAATTGCCCCGTGAGGTGATCCAAGAAATGAAACACCCACTCGGTAGTGATCAAGCGGGTATCCCTTGAGACCCTACGGATGGGCTCTGAGACACTCAAATGCGCCCTCACACGCTTTAGGAAGGCTGCTGATGTGCTAATATTTTCTATACCGTTCTTACTTGATTTTATGCTTAATTCTTTTGATTATATATGTTTTCTATATTAATTTTAGGTAATATATCATGTTGACAGGATTTGAAGGAAAAGTGAGAAAGAAGAGCAAAAGTTATGGATTTTCGCAACTCAAGGGTCTAATTAAAAATAAAATTTGTACCAATTGGAATGTTAAAAACTTTTGAAAACAATATATGTGAGATCTCTATATGTCTACTTTTCTACACTACAAATGGTATGTAAATCTGAATTTTCAATAGAAAGTTATGGCTGTTAGAGTGTCAGAAGGTCAAAGCCATCAAAAATTCACCGTTACCTACAAATTTTTCATTCCATTTTCTCCAAGTTGGGCTGATTTGTAAATGGATTAAGAGGCCTTTTAAGGGTTATTTAGGCTTCCTATTTCATAAAGAATTAGGTTCAATTGGGCCTAAGATGGCCCAAAAGTCTAATCAAATTAAGCCTATATCTTACAAAAATCCCAAAATTGTAATTCTTGATATTTTGAGGGATTATTTTGTATCGAATATGAGACCTAAATTTTTGAGTGGACATGGGTGGCATGTGTTATTGCCAAAATACAACAATTTATTTATAATCATGGGCGAATATCATATGAATAATTGATTATAGGAGTCTTGATGATCACATGGGTCTAGATGATCATGTGGCCTTTGGTGATCTAGTGGCCCTTGGTGATCTGGTGGCCCTTCCTGACCGAGTAACCTTGATGAACGGGTAGCCTTAATGACTGAGTGGCCTTGGTGAATGGGTGACCTTGATGACCGAGTGGCCCTTCATGACCGAGTAGCCTGCAAGATGAGAACACCATTAGGGGCGCGGGTGGGGATCCCCGCGCAAAGCCACCGATGCCTAAGTTAGTATCTAAGAGCAAAAAGTGTGAAATCCTACTGAGAGGACCCAAGAGTGTGTACCTCGTGTCGGGGACGTGGCCTCCTATTTATAGCAGAGGGAGAGAAGGGACGAGTGGTAACTAGGGCGAGAGTTTTGAGGCCCATTTTAGAGATTTTACGGCCTGTCCAAGAGTCTCGGAGCCCTTCCGCCTAGGCGCACACTGATGTTTCATGCTGACGAGAGGGGACCCACTCAGTCATGATTGAGTGGGGTCATGAAAAGGGAGAGGTAACCCCTGCCCACTCGGTCATGATAGAGTGGGCCTCATTTCTTTTGCTTCGATGCCTTTTGCATTTTCTCTTGTTTTGGCTTTGTTTCTGTTCCCATGCTAGGGCCCACTCTTCACCAGATACTGATTAGATTTTTAGGACATATCAATTTCTCCCTACTCTTTCGGCCGGGGAAGCCGGGTGAGAGAGTATACGATCTTGAAAAATCTTATGTAGTTTCTGCCCTGTTACGTTTATCTTTGGAAGACCATTTTCATGCAACTGTTCTTTATTTTTTGTATTTGTCTACATGCCCCGGTGTCTTTATGCTCTTTGAGCCCCTATAAATACAGCCTAAGTCCTTCATTTGCTTCATGTGTAACCTCAGTTGTTGGTGGCTTTCAAACTCAAATTCTCTCAGGTCTCAGCGCGTTTCAAACCCATTGCTTGAGGTAACTACCCACTCGGTCATGACCGAGTGGCCATGCTTGTGCGGTTGAGGGTCCACTCGGTCGTAACCGAGTAGGCATGCTATTGTGGCCGAGACCCCCACTCGGTCATGACCGAGTGGGTGTCTTTGCCTACTCCCTGCCGTCTATTGCTTGCTCTTTTCTAGGATTTTATCTCTTCTTCATTTTATGCTGATGCTTTTTGTATTTTTTTTTTAGGTGTTGTTTTCTACGCATTTCTTCACTTCCTCAGTATTTAAGTAAGGTAATTTTTCCAAAGTTTCTTCATTATATAAAGGAGAAGACCGGCATCACCCCTAAGCCCGACGCACATTCCCGAGGATTCGAGCTCTCAGCTTCGTTTCGAGGATTTCAAAAAGGTTTATGATGCTACCCCCTCAGGATATATGGTATGATACCCTCGTCTTGATGAGCCTAACCCTTCGCAAGTGGATGAAGGCTCTCTGGGAATTCATTATGCTTCATTCGAGGTGGGACTTCATTTTCCTCTTCTTCCTTTTACTAGAGAGTGGTTGCGCCACTATGGGATAGTTCCAGCCCAACTCCATCCTAACAGTTGGGCTCAATTAGTAGGCTTTTCCATCCTTTGTCATCAGTGGGATGTGGTCCCATCTTTAATGCTTTTTAGCTGTTTCTTCTGGCTACGGAGGGCTAACCAAGACCGTCATCTCTACACGTTCCAGAAGACATTTGGCTTCGAGTTGTTTCTCTGTAACATCCCAAAATTTGGAGATTTTAGAAAAAAAATTATTTATTTATGTTGTTTTGAGGAAATGGGTAATTATGGTAATTAATTACTTTGTTTGGGGTATTTATGAAACTAATGGAAGAATAAAATCAATTAAATTAGTGGATTTTTGGAAATTTTAGGGTGTAAGTGAAATAAGGGAAAAATGAGTGGTAGGGCTGTTTGTGATTTTTTTGAAGTTTTGGGGCGCTTTTGTAATTTCTAGGAAGTGGGCTACAAGCATGTTAAATATAATTGGGTGTATATATATGTTGAAAGGAGTAGCTAGCGCGAGCAGTCGAGCATGTGCATGTGTAAGGTGAGGTCGGGGGTTCTATTTTGGGGGGTTACGCGTGCGAGAGGAAAAAAGCTAATTAATTTGGCCGAGAGGGAGGGCCGAAACAATGTCGTTTCGGCTCCAAAGGCGGTGGCCACGTGCGCAACCCAGCGGTTGTTGCGTGGCCACGCCTCAGCCCTTTGTTTTGGCCAATTTAGAGGTTGATTTCGGCCTTCTTTGAGCCAGCGAGCAAAGGAGAAAATGAGAAGGAAGAAGGAAGGCTAAAGTAGTGAGAGAAGAGGAAGGAAAAGAGAAGATTGGGGGGGGGGGAAATTACAGAGTTTTGGTATTATTTCGCGATTAAAATGACCAGGTAGGTGAGTAAAATTAGTATAAATATTATATATTTAAATTACAGATTTTATATGATTAGATTTTATAGTTTTTGCTGTTAGATTTAATTAATATAAGTCACAATTTCATTAATTACTAGGAAACGCTTTACTTTGCATTGGGAGCACAAAAGAGGCAGGAATTAGTCGATTGCAGGCAAGCTCCTAACCCTATTCTCATGTTCTTTAATTCCCGTGAAAGTCCCTGTGCTTTCTCGTATTTTATTCCCCCCCCCCCCCCACCATGACTCAGTTCCATGCATTAATAATGATAATCCGCGTGGCAACCATTTCACAACTTATATGTTAATAATGGATCTATTGGTGATTGAATAAGTTAAGAAAATGATGTTTCGGTGTCATTCACTTCCTCTATCACGGGGATTCGTACTGCTTCGCGTTCCTTAGGAATGATGCTGAACCTGATAGGCTAGGTTTTTAGAAGAGTCGGTATGGATTATGGGGTTATGTTAAAGGGTTTAATGAGAAAGGTGAATGGTTCATTAACATGATAAGAGATGAGAATGAGAACAGTATTATTATGTTTATGTGGTTGTGTACGTGAAGAGTTATAGAGAAATGTTATGTAAAGTTAAGTCTAAAAGTTATGAATTAAATGTTGATCGTGTGTTTCTTAAGGGTATGGGGTACAAAGCTATTGACTGTTGATCGTGGGTCGTGGCAGTTGATAGCTGGATGTATGGGCACCAGTCATCAACTGTTACGATAAGCGCTAGACGGACCAGAAGAGCTAGTACTGCCAGATTCCTGCCTTGATTCTATGCATATCATGATGTGTGTGTTGCATAAGGATTGGGTTGCATTCACTTGGGGGACATTCTTTGTGTGTGATCGGATGTGTGAGAATTTGCATAACCCGATTGGTTTCAGAGCTAACTTGGGTTCTTTAGGTGAACTGGTGCATTTAGAGCATATCGTATGTGTGAATTCCTATGTGGGCATGGCATGGCCTGATGTTTGGTTTATGGGAGCCTTGTCATCACATTTATGCTACAAAATCCATTGCATTTCCTATTTGTTACATTGCATGGTGAGAATATGTGATTTTAAATGTTAAATATTGGTGATGGGTGGCGCCAACCACGGATCGTATGCAATGGCAGTGGACCATAGGTTGGTGTGGCCCACCACGAAATGTATGCCATGAAGTGGCCCACAACAGTAGCAAGTTATGATGTTATGTTATGATGAGTGACAGGAAAAGGCATTATATGGCAGGAGAAGCCAATGGAAGAATGAAAGGGAAATAGCAGATTATGATTGATGTTATGGTAGCCTATAGTGGGCTACTGACAGGTTTGTATGTTGGACTTGGGCGCCAGTGTGTGTTTTATATGGGCCCCAAGGACCATTTATGTGAAATTTACTATATGTTTATGCATATAGACATAAGGAAGGCATTGGACATGGCATAATATGACGTTGCAATGACATGATTTGCATGTGGTGTTATGGGAAGAGTTTTGTCTTTAACCAACAGCCTTCCTTTCTAGAGTTTGCTGAGTCTTGTGACTCACGTTTGCTTTCCATCATTCCAGGTTAGGGATTTGTTTGAGTTGCCAGATTCGTTCAGCGGGGTTTGGGTCCAGAGGATAGCAAGTGCAGAGTTCTCTCAAAACTAGATCCTAAGTGTCATGGTGCTTGTGTTAAGATTAATGTTTATGTTTTTGAGAGGGATGTATGTTATGTAAGCCCAAGTGGGCTCATGCTGTAAACAGTTATGTAAGGATGGTTATTATGAGTTATATGATGTAAAAGAAAAGGTATGGTTTTAATAAGGGTTGTGAGTGTGTTTTGGCTTGTGTTATTGTTCAATATCATTTAAGTAATGACCCTCTTTGTGCACGGGGAGGCTCCGGGAGGCGGGCCGTTACATTCTTGCTTTTCCTAATAAGATCAATTGGTTCGAAGGTCGATGGTTGGTGATAGAGCCCCCACCCAATTGGGATGCTCCCCTATCTTGGAACCATAGTGATGTTAGCCAAGTGTTCCCACCCTCCAAAGATGTTCAGGGTGTATATCACCATCTTTTGGAGCTGCTAACAGCACATGGTTCTGTTGAATTATCAAGTCTCTTAAGCTTAAAGAATCTCAGAATCACTAGTTGGGGGGTTGTAACACCAACTGCTCTTCCTCCATCTTCTATGTTGTCTAACCGAGGAATGACAGGAGTCGATGAGGAGGAGATGGAAATGCCTGGGTAATCTTTGTATCCTCCTTTCGATCCTCAGGAGGAAATTACTCCTGATGGTAGATTTCCTTTTGTTATCGTCTTAGTTGCATTTTGTCGTATTATTTCTTCTATCTAACGCTTTATGCCAATTTTGGTAGAGATGGCGGGAATAGGCAAATTGGTAGAATTGCGCAGGCGCCATCGTGATGAGGAGGTAAGCATTGTGGCCATGGCCGAAACTTTCACTCGTACTACCGAGAGATCTACTAATTCTCGGCCTCCCTGGTCGCGCCAGCCTGCAAGAGTTTCTCCAACTGGGGTTGAGAGGCATCGCTGCCCAAAGGGTGATCCCTTGAATGTAAAAGTTCCTTCTCCTATGGAAAGCCCATCCTCAACTCCTCTTTCGCGAGAAGGAGTCACTGATGTCCCTTCTCCTTTTTCAAGCTCTCGAGGGGGACGAAGTTCATCTTCCCGATTTGCCAGCAACATGGCGCGAGTTAAAGAAGAATGTCGTCGCCCCATGATCCCCGATAGGAAGGATCATCGTTGTCTTGATAGTGGGAAGTCGATGGGGTCATCTCCTATCCTTCCTGTTCCAGGTGAGATGAAGCATACAGTGATTCTTGGGGATGGAACAAAGGTTTGTGCACAGGATTTTCATGTTTCCCCTGGGGTGCTGGAAACGGGCTCTTTCTCTAAACCTGGCATTAGTGCCCGTCTCATCTACTCCACCATTCTCCCTCAAGACGAGCGACGAGTCATCTGTAGTAACAACGCCTAGGTTAGGGATAAAGCTGAATAATACCTAGTGCGAGGGATTCAGGGGATCAGTACGTCTAATGCCAGGGATAGGGCATATCGTGAGCAAGTTGATGCCCAGATGTCAGAGTGGAGGAACCACCAATCCACTTAGAATGAAGAACGTCTGGAGCTAAAATGTCATGCTCTTCGGGTGGAGTTTGGGAAGCGAAACATAGAGGCGGAGCTGGAGGGGATGCGTGCCCATCTACCTGAGGCTGTCGTTGGCACCTCGAGTCTTCAAGGAGAAATTCAGGATTTGCGCTCTAAGCTGGAGGCCGCAGAGCAGAAGAATGTCGGGTTAATGACGATGCACGAGCAACTTCTACAAGAACACTCCTCGAGCTTGGCGGAGCTGAAGATAATTCGTAAGGATGCCGGTGCCATTCATTCCGAAGCGGTGAAGGAATATCAACTCTCCACCGACTGCCAAGATAGGAAGGGGAGGTACACCTCCAGCTTTTTGAAGTATGGGTTTTATTTGGCTCGCACCTATCTGGAATCCCAGCGACCTGCTGAGACTTTTCCGAAACTTCTACTTATTCCTGAGGTTGAGGAGTCTACCCAAGTGGATTGGTGTCAGTTTGAACCGAATGCTCTCATGAGTCCTTCTTCTTATTTGGATTCTTTTACGGTGGACCACTTGGAAAATCTATCTGGCCCATGGGATCCGTATCCTTTCGGCCATGGGGGGGAAGAGGTGGTGGACAACCTTGAAGCAATCGCAGGTGATCCTAGTGCGGCTGTTAAAGGTGTGTCGGATACTGTTAAGGCTGAGGAAGGAGAACTTCCAACTGCGCCTACTGAGATTCCTACCACGTCCTTTGGGTCCACTAAGCATTCATCTCGAAAGTCCTACTCCTGCGAGTAGTTCTTATGTTTCCTCTTTTCTTGTTGTTGCTTTTTTTTTTTATCTTGTATTATCTATTATCTTTTTAGCAGTAAAGACTATCATTTCATTCCCAATATTTATTTTCCTCGATTCGCTTAGCATGATTCATGCCTTAGGTTTATTATCAATACTTGATATGTGCAAGACAAAGGGTCTAGATGTATTTTTGCCTCGTTTTTGGGCCTTGAGCGAGGCAACGGGCTTGAATGCATTTTTTCCTCGTTATCGGGCGTTGAGCAGGGCAACAGGCTTGAATGTATTTTTCTCTCGTTGCCGGGCCATGAGCGGAACAATGGACTTGAATGTATTTTTCGCTCGTTGTCGGGCTGTGAGCGGAGCAACGGGCTTGAATGTATTTTTCCCTCGTTGTGGAGCCTTGAGCGGGGTCATGAGCTTGAATGTATTTTTCCCTCATTGCCGGGCCGTTAGCGGGCCAATGGGCTTGAATGTATTATTTGAGCTTCCTTTCTGCAGGTGAATCACGCAGGTATATGACAAACAAAATGAGTATAATAAACAGACAAGCATTTTTACATTGTTCGGCTAGGCCAAATGTGCCTACGTCTATGGCCCTAATTAAGGCTTACATTATTGCTGATACTTCGTCAGGTACAACGTTCATATACAACTTGAGATAATTCAAATTCCACATCTTCCCAAGGGTTTCCCCTGAAAGGGTTTGTAAAATACATGTGTTGAGACCAATCAATTTCTATATGCGATGTGGTCCCTCCCAATTAGCTCGTAACTTTCCATCATGCGCATTGGTCACGGTGAACCTTCTGAGGACTAGATCACCCTCCTCCATGGGTCTATTCCTTACCCGAGAGTTATAGTAACTAATGATTCTTCTTTGATAAGTAGCCATCCTCATGGCAGCATAATCCAGCTCTTCCTCAATCAAATCCAGGTTCTCACGCAATGCCTCAGAGTTCCCCGCGCCATTATCTTCACCAAATGCCATCAGCCTAGGAGATTTAGCTGAAATCTCAATGGGAATCAAGGCTTCTGTTCCATACACAAAATTGAATGGGGTTTCATTGGTAGTGACTCGACTAGTTGTTCGGTATGCCCATAAAATTGACGGTAGCTCATCAGCCCATGTTCCCCTAGCCCCTTCAAGACGGGTTTTTAAGCCATGTAATATGGTACGGTTGCTGACCTCCGCATGTCCATTGGCATGTGGATACACCATCGAAGTGAATTGTAGTCGAATCCCTAAGTTGTCACAGAATTTTCTGAACGAGTCACAATCAAACTATTTTCCATGATCAGTGATGATAACTCTCAAGACTCCAAATTGAAAAACTATTTTGCATGTCTTTCCATACCATTACCTCCACTTTTCTAGCTATAATGGCGGCCAATGCCTCAGCCTCAATCCATTTTGGTGAAATAGTCAGTGGCTACCAGTAAGAATTTTCTTTGTCCCGGTGCTTGCGGGAATGGACCTAGAATGTCTAAACCCCACTGAGTGAATGGTATAAGCTGAAATACAACTTGTAGTTGAGATATGGGGGAGACTGGATTGGAGCATGTCGTTGACATTTGTCGCACGATTTGACTTTCTTTAATGCGTCTTATCATAACGTGGGCCAAAAGAAATCTGCTCGCAAAACTTTAGCTGTCATAGCTCTTGCTCCCAAATGCTCACTACATACCCCACTATGGATTTCCGTCAAAGTATATTCGGCTTCTAGAGGGCCCAAACACTTGAGAACTGGCATTGTGAAACCCGTTTGTACAATACCCCATCTATAATGGTAAACCTAGTAGCCCGCATTCTAAGTCTTTTTGCTTATTGTGGATGATTGGGTAGTTCAATGTTGTTTAGATATCAATAGAGGGGTGTTCGCCAATCCGTTCCTGTTTTAACATACGTTACTTCCTCCTCTTTAATGCTCGGTTGATGAATCACCTCAACAAACATTGTCCGCCCGATAGTTTCTTTAGTCAACGCCAATTTTGACAAGGCATCAGTGTGCCTATTAAGCGATCGATTTAATTGTACTAACTGGAACTTCTGAAATGTCTGTGCCATGTCTTTTACCTTGTGCAAGAACTATGCCATCACCTATTCTCTGGTCTCATACTGCCCATGGAATTGTTGGATGATCAACTGGGAGTGAGTATGGGCAATCAATTGTGTTATTTCCAATTTCGTGCTAACCTCATCCTAGCAATCAGTGCCTCATATTCTGTAACATCATTGGAGCGTGGGAAAGCAAATCACAGAGATTATTCTAACGTTTCCCCCTGGAGGGGTATGAGTACTATTCTAGCTCCGCTTCCCTACAAGTTAGATGCTCCATCCACAAATAGTAGCCATTATGTCTACTTATCTCCCTCAATCTCACTGGAGTGTGTACATTCTACAGTAAAGTCTACTAGTGTTTGTCCCTTTATGGCCTGTCGGGGCTGGAACTGTATATCATACTAGCTAAATTCAATGGATCACTTGGTGAGGCGACTGGAACATTCAAGCTTTTGCAAGATACTCCGTAGTGGTTGGTCCGTCAATGAGATGATAGAATGAGCTTGGAGGTATGGCCTCAATTTCCTGGAGACGTTCAACAGAGCTAATGCCACCTTCTCAATGAAGGGATAACGTGTCTCTAGACCCTGTAAAACTTTGCTGACATAATATACTAGCTGATCCACATGTCCCTATTTTCTAATCAATACCACACTTACTGCTTTGTTGCTCACGCCCAAGTACAAATACAATGTCTCCCTAGTTTTTGGATGCATCAATAGAGGGAGTTCTTTCAATTACTCTTTTAATGCTTCAAACGACTTCTGACATTGTTTTGTTCATTCAAACTTTTTCCCAGCCCTCAGTGTCTGAAGAAACGGGAGTTCCCTCTCAGCTGACTTGGAAAGGAAATGCCCTAGAGCTATCATCCGCCCTATCAGCCCCTACACGTCCTTAATTGATGTCGGGGGTTCCATATCCAGTATCACTTGAATTTTTTCAGGGTTCGTCTAGATGCCCCTTTGTGTGATTATATACCCCAAGAATTTTCTGGACTGTACTCCCAATGCACACTTTGTTGGGTTTAGTCGCATTTTGTATTGTATGAAAACTTTAAGCACTTGTGCTAGCTTTTTTACATACGATTCATTTTCCTAACTTTTCACAATCATGTCATCAACATATGCTTCCATTGTATCACCCAACAACTCCTTAAAGACTTTATTCACCATGCGTTGGTAAGTGGCCCCAGCGTTCTTGAGCCCAAAGGCATGACCTGGTAACAATATGTCCTATTTTCTGTAATAAATTATGTTTTTTCCTAATCTGGAGGGTATATATATCATTATTTGATGATACCCGAAGAAGGAGTCCAAAAAGCTCAACAGTTGATACCCAGATGTTTCATCCACAAGACGGTCAATCCAAGGTAATGGGTAAGAATCCTTGGGACACACCTTATTGAGGTTGGTGAAGTCTACACACACATGCCACTTTCCATTAGGCTTTTTGACCATAACAACATTGGCTAGCCACTCTAGATACATCACTTCCCGAATGAAACCCGTTTTTAGTAATTTATCAATTTCTTCATTTAACGCTGGCAATCTATCTGGGGCAATATTCTGCTTCTTCTGTCGAACAGGCTTGACCTGAGGATCTATATTCAGATGGTGACATATCACGTCTGGATTGATCCCGGGCATATACTTTAGTGTCCAAGAAAAGACATCCAAATTTTCTCTAAGACATTTCACAAGCTACTCTTTTACTGGTTCTGGAAGCTATGTGCCAACATGCGCCAATTTCTCGGGATCAGTGTGGCTTAAGTATACTGCTTCTAACTCTTCAATAAGCTGAGGTTTACAGGCGATCTCTTATGCCAAGGATTTATGTATGGCCTTTTCTGCAATAGATAAAGTCTCCTCCGTCCTTTTACCCTTCATAGATGACACATAACAGGTCCTTGCCTTTCTCTGATCCCCACGAACCTACCCCACTCCCGAGAGTGTGGGGAACTTCATCAATAAGTAGGAAGAGGACACTACATCCCTCATATCATTGAGGAGTAGCCGACCCAAAATCATGTTGTATGCTGCTGAAAGGGCTTTGACTACTAATATACCCTGTAAACTTGGAGAGTCACAAGACATGAACATGAAGCGCAAAGGCCCAACGGGTTGTAGGAGACTAAGGAAACAAGCCGAAGGAGCAAGAGGTTGAGCTGAGACTAAGTGGGGAGGACCCACTCAGTTATGCCAAGTGGGTACGACACTACTTTCATTTTTTTTCATAACTTTCTCATACAAGCTCCGATTGAGGTGATTCAAAATCCTATGGAAATCCAAGAGAATTATCTACAACTTTCGTGTTTTGAGAGATCCTGGCCAAATCAAGGTTGAAATTGGGCTCTAAGTTGATGCACCTGCAATATTAAGGCTCAGAATCAAGTATTTGAGAGAAGATGGATCCGAATCAAGACAAAGGGAAAAAGAGGCCCTCAAATTCAAGGGAATGAAGACCCACTCGGTCATCACCGAGTGGGTGGGAGACCAATATCCCCTCACTTTTCATGACCCACTCGGTTATGCCGAGTAGGTACGACACTACTTTAGGTTTTTGGGAATAACTTTCTCATATGAGCTCGAATTGAGCTGATTCAAAGTCCTATGGAGAGCTAAGAGAATTATCTACAACTTTCATGTTCTGAGTTTTTAGAGATTCAAGTTGAATCAAGGTGTAAATTGGGCATGAAGTTGAGGTACGAGAACCACTTAAGACCGAACCAAGGAAAATGGCAAAAGAAGGAATGAGTGAGTGGCCCCCCACTTGGTCATGACCGAGTGACACCCCACCTGATCATAAACGAGTGAGCTTGGGCCAATCTCTCCTATTTTCTCTCTCAGATGGGCCACGAAATCATTGAAATGGGCCGCGAGATTCTTGCCCCGATTGTCTCACGTCTCCCTCTCTCCTCCACTATAAATAGAAGGTCACGTCCTCGACACAAGGTACGCACTCTTGGGCCCCTCAACACAATTTCGCACTTTTTCTCTCGAGAACTAACTTAGGCATCGGAAGGTTTACGCGGGGACCCCACCCGCGCCCTAACAGTGCTCTCGTTTTGCAAGCCACTGGGTTATCAAGGGTCACTCGGTTATCAAGGGTCACTCAGTTATCCAAGGTCACTCAATTATCTAAGGACACTCGGTTATCAAGGGTCACTCAGTTATCAAGGGTCACTCGATTATCTTGGGTCACCTAATCATCAGCCCCACCAGATCGTCAGCTTCACCAGATCATCAGCCTCACTAAGGGCCACGTGATCATTGGTTCTTCTTAACCTTGTGCATTTATTTCAATAAAACACATACAAAATGAAAAAAGAAGAAACAAGCATGCAGGTACAAGGCGTTTATACTTGCCAGTGTACGAGTGTGCATTGTAGCACAATTTAATTTTCTGGGTAAGTCCAGGTCGAATCACTGGGAGATCAAAACAGAAATGAAATGTGGCAAAAGATTTTTTATGCGCTGAACGGGTTTGTCAGACCAGTCCAGCTGAATGATTTTTTTTTTTCAAGATTAAAAAGATGATGTTTGTGTATGGAAGGCAATCTTGGGACAAAGCAATTTATGTGCCAGCCCACTGATTTACCAAAGAGATATCAAAATATTAACATCGACTGATTTAAATTGAGGTTATGCAGTTAACTGTATTCCAAAATGATAATAGTTCTAAGTTAAGCACTCTCCATACATGGCATGAGAGAGTCTGGATTAAGTAACTATCATAAATTGAAATACAGATTAACACACATTTGAGATCCGATAAGTAACTACAACTCAAGGTCATGATAGTTCTAGGTTAAGCATTCTCCATACATGGCATGAGAGAGTCTAAATTAAGTAACCACCATAAATTGGATCACAGATTAATCATTCCAACTTGAGTATGAAACCATTTCCAGTTTAAGTAACCTCCATACATGACATGGAGACTCTAAGTTAGGCTTATGTTTCAACTCAAACCCAAAGATTCAATACACACATTTCTCAATTCAAATAAGCATTCTGTTAATTCAATCGGAGTTCAGCTCTCTTGGGCAAGCAGTGGCACTGGACACAGTCCTTGCCTTGGCCTAAGCTTAAGCTTAGCCACACATCTCCAACTAAAAATTAAAGAGACAGGAAGTAAAATGTTGGAATGTAAACACAAAAATTAAAATTACAGAAACGTAAATGAACAGTTAAAGAACATTACAGAATGTAAACAAGCATGAAAAGAAATTGCAGAATGTAACTAACAGAAAATGAAGAACATTGTATTAATGAAACAAAGTAAATGAACAACACTATTGGAATGAAGGAAAAATAGAACGTAAACAATGCTCTCTTTCCCTTATTCTGGTTAAATGGTGGATGGGGGTCATCTTCTTCTGAAGTATATATTCTGCAAAATGACCCTCGTCAAAGAAGAAATTATGTTGCATGCCACCACGTTCATTTGCGCGTGCTTTGACAAAATATCGCGTGCTAAAGTTGTTGTGCGCCTGCTGATTCCACAAGCTGGGCTGCTTTTTAGGCTTGATTAAATTGTTGAATTCGGCCTCCAAGCCCACTGATTCATGCTGCAAGCAATTGAGGATATTATTAATATATTATATATGTTATGCATCACGCATGCTACTTCCAATTCAAGTGAACATATGTTATATATTATATATTATATATGCTTTTATGGTATATTATAAGGCATGCACGCATGTATATGTATGGAATATATATATGTTTTATATTTATATAGGTATTATATATATATTATAATATATTATATTATATTTATTTTATTATTACTATTTTTTATATATTAATTTTTTAAACCTGCATATAACCACAAATTGCATATAAATATTCAATTAAAACTAATTTTAAGATTAAACTAGGGGTATAAATATAATAAAATTTTGACATTTTTGAGCATCAATCACACCCCCCAACTTAAACATTGCTAGTTCCGTAGCAATCAGATTTTATACTGGCCAATTTTCATTCACAATATCAACATTAATGTTTAAATTTCAAATTTGAAACCAAAATTTATAAAACAAGAATAAGCTACTCTAACATGCAATTGAATATTCTTTGTCAGATTTTTGTCATGGGACACTCAATCATAGAAAAAACAATCAAATAAATTAGCACACCCGCATTACAACCTCTAAGCTTTGACTTCAAACCCTCTCAGGTGTACACTCAAAGAAAAATGATCCTTTATGGCTACTCTCTGGGATGCACCGTATTAAGAGTAAATGCAAAATAAATTCAAATCGGTGTCATCCTAAAATGAAAAATGGACTTATACGAAAGAAAAGGGATTTTGACATAGATTCATGATCGGAATAATGCACAAATGCACAACTTCAGATATTAAACAAAATTTCAATTCTAAAATTCAAATCTCAAGCTTCCATGTGTCATAGGATCTAGAGGGATTGCATATCGGGTTGTAACGGGGTTTAGGGGTAAATGGGTTAACAAAGAAAAGGATAAAGAATTTAAAGAAATGTTCGTTGGGAAATATTCCTATCTAAGCGGATACTCATTTTCTTTTCTTTTTCTTTTTCCTTTTCTTTTTTTCCTATTTTTTTTTCTTTTTTTTCTCAAATTGAAAAAAATAACAACACAATTTTTATATACATAATCTCCTCAGCATTTTGTTTGAATAGCTTTTACTGCAACAACTACGAGATTTTTTTTTTTTAATTTTTTTTCTCTTTTTTGTAGTACTAAGATAGACTATTTCCCGAACACATTAGGTAGAGCAAATATTTACACGGTTTAGGATAAAATGAGGGTAATAAGAAAAGAAATAATTTAATTAGCTCAATGGAACTAATAAGGGAAAATAATAGAAAAAGGAAATAGGTTAACAGGCTCAAATTTTTCAACAAAAGAATTCATATGACACACTTTCACTCAATCATCAAATTTAGAATTTGAAACCAGTTTAATTCTTTCATTGACATCTTTGGCATTCAAAGTAAAGTAGTGTAATGAAGCTATTGAAAAACATGAGAGGCAAGGAAAACTGCAACTAGAGTAAGTGTTTATTCACTCAGAAAGAACATTTAATAGGCTTAATTGCTCACACTAGGTAACAATTTCCACTTAAGTTGAGGAATCATGCAGTGTATTAATCAATTAATTACTATTTCAATAGATTTCATACCCAACAGACAAATTTCCAATCAAAGAACAATCTATGCATACAGATCACTCATCTAAATCCTATACAATTATGGGTTCAAATAAGAAATCATCACACTCATGCCTTAAATTACAAACTCAAATTGGCTAACAGCATAAAAATCTAATACATTAGAACAAGCATCAATGAAAGTATATTAATCCTCAAACAGAAAAAATATATACGTATGCAAGATAATTGTAGGAGTAAAAAAGAGCAAAAGAATCCCAATTTTTTTTTAATTTTTTTAATTTTTATTATTTTTAATTGATGCATTCAGATACTACAAGAAGCTCATCCGAATTGATTCTTAATTTTTTTCTCTCTTTTTTAAATTTTTTTATTTGATTTTTTTTAATGGATTCATTCGAATGTTACATGAATAACGTTTGAATGAATTTGTTAATTTTTGTTAATTATTTTTTTATTTAATTTTTTAAGTATTCCAGATGATCACTCAAAAGGAGCACCTCCGCCTCCTCCTAATTCCCAACCCCAAGGAGGTGATCGCTCCATTTCCCCAAACTGACAAGTAGGGAACCAGCTAGCCCCACCTCCACTTAACACCGGTTCGGGGCCACCTCCCACTGATCGAGCTGGGACTTCACAACAGTCACCGCGTATGATCGCGTGGGAAGAGTACGGAGCATTAAGACAACAACATGTTGAGGCCATGCAAGAACTTCGAGACATGGGTAGTATACTCCAAGGTATGATGCTTGGAGGGACGTTGCCTGATACCTTGAAAAAGTTTATGCCACTGCTTGAGCCTCAGACTGAAGAGGCAGCTAATTCCTATCAAGAGGCCACTCTCGATTATCATTCCTGTTCCACTCCTCGTCGGAAGGATAGATCACCACCACCAAGGAAGAATCCTCACACCATGCCCCGAAGAAATGAGAGCTCACAAAAGGAAAACAGGACTAGAAGCCCCCAAAGACGAAGATACCATGAAACTGGGGCCAGCACGCCAACAAGACATGATAACCAAATAGCAACAAGTATACGAGATGACATGAAAAGGGTAGTTGAAGAAGTACTTGAACGAAAGAAATTGATCCCAGCCACGGAAGAGCAACGAAGTAGAAAATGTCCATTTACTACAGATATATTAGAGAAGCCACTGCCCAAAAAATTCAAAATGCCTAAAATCACCCCTTATTCCGGCAAAGATGATCCCTATGATCACATTCAAAGCTATGAGTTGTCGATGATATTGCATGGATGGGAAGATGACATAATGTGCTGAGCCTTCTCCTTAACTCTGTCAGGGCATGCCTGAACATGGTTCAACAGTTTACCTGAGGCCTCTATCTCTTCATTCAATCAGCTTAGAACAAAATTTGTTAAGGCATTTATGATTAATAGTCGAAGAAAAAAGGACACCACATACTTTCTTAGTATTCGACAGGAGAACAAAGAAACTCTGCGTCAGTATGTGGATAGATTTCGGAACGCCACCCTCAAAGTTCATGATCTACCAATTGCAATGGCAGTGTTTGCTATGCTACACGGAACATGGCTAACTCCCCTATAAGAATCAATATCTTTGGACCCATCAACATTCCTAGCAGATTTGTTTGCTAGAGCAAATAAATACGTGCTCCATATGAAAGTTATGAGAGTTATAGATGGGAATGAGGACAGATAGCGGAAAAGGAAGGAACTCGATGTTGAAGAAGACTCCAGACGGGTTAGGGAATCAGATATACCTCGACCCCAGTTCCACCATTACACAAAACTTCATCAACCTCGATTGACCATACCTACAGCCATCGATGGGTTAGGTCTCATTAAACTCCCGAAAATGGTTGATCATCCCATGGGGAAGAATAGAGAAGAATATTGCAGATATCACAAAACTCGTGGTCATTCCACTGACCAGTGTCTTGAGTTGAGAGATCAGATCGAGATGCAAGTTCATGAAGGACATCTTCAAAGGTATGTGTGACGCCCCGTTCCCACTTACGGTTGTCACTCGTGAAGAATTACCCAAATTGTCCACCTACCCGGATTTACTAGGAGAATTGGGCAGACCATGTTTCAAGACTAAATGCCCTAGGTGGGAACTAAGCTCGTCCTTCCCTTCCCTCAACCCCAGGATTTACTAGCAGAATTGGGCTTAACCACACCACACTTGGCTAAAATGAAAATCTCATTAAGACGCCCAATTGACATTTTCTCATTTATATTTAATTATTTTTCCATCCAAGAATTTCACTAGGCTCCCAAAAATCCACCATTTCAATCCATACATTGATTGATTACCAATTTTGGAGGAAAAACTCAAAATTTTTCATTTTTCAAAATTCGACATTTATCTTCAAAAATGCCCAAAAAATCCCTTTATTTTGAAAATTCCTCTAGGGCCCAAAATCAATTAAGAAATGCCCCAAAATTCTAAATTTTTGAAAAAAACTGGCCGGCGAGGCCTGGAGGAAGGTTGTGTTGGTTATGAGCTCGGCGATCCGGCTAGAGTTAATCTAGTTGGTCATATGGAAGATGAGGGCGAATTTAAGATGTTGTCAATGGGTGACGAGAGCTCGAAGGAAGAGCTTATGGGACGAGATTGGTTTCCAGGAATGGTGTTGAGGTGATGAAATCACCTAATGGCTATGAGTGACACAGCTAGAGGGATGCCTTAGTGTGTGGGTAATTGATGAGAATTAACCTTGTGTATAAGGTTGATGGTTGTGAAAGAAAATCAGCTAGTGAAGCTGTTGTGGTGTTAGAGCCCATGTGGTCGCTCACCGAGTGGTGTGAGCTGGTTGTAGCAAAGTGTATAAGAAATTCGGAAGAAGCCAGAGTCTCTCAAGGAATTAGCTAGCTGCTATAAGTATAGAAAGTGATATGAGGAAGGTGGCCTAAGAGTGGGGTCGTGCTGGTTGCGATGACTAGTGAGATTCAAGGACCAACGAGTTTTTGAGATGACATGCTGGTGTCATCGTCGCTGTCAGGGAAAGGATGTTGTTAGGAAGGTCAAAGGTAACCATGGTGCATGGTAGGACCTAGAAGTCGAGTGTGAATGGCCATAAAGGCTGGTGCTTGTGAAATTTGAGATGCGACGATCGGGGGGGGGGAATTCGTCGTTATCATGGTGTTATTCTTGCCGAGGAGGACAAGGGGAACCATTATGGATGGTTTAAGTCAAGTGTCTATTGCAGATTGAGAATGAACCTGATTTAGGATGGCTGAAAGTTTCGTGCCTCAAGAGTAAGAGGCTTTGTTGAGAAATGCTGAGATTTGAAAAGTCCTAATGAAATTAAAGTTGGGTGAGTGAATTTGCCTAGAAGACTGCTACAAGAGTAGGGGTGTAACCATGTTAGCTTGTTGTGGTGTGGACCAAAGGCACGAGTCATCCTACAGGTGCGATGCAATAAGTGATTGTGCATATGGTAATAAGCCAATCACCTGTACCACACACCGTGGGTGATGATGAGAATCGATGAATGTTTCCACGCCTTTAAGCGTAATGGTAGGATCCATGACTTGTGGTGGGGTTAAACAGCCAAGGTAAGGCCTAGCATGGGATATGATTGTAAAAGCTAAAATGGGGTGAAGAATTGAAGAGGGGTTGCTCAGTGAAGAGTTCCCTGGTATGGGTATGAGATCCCTACTAGCATGTAGTATCGGCTAGTAGGGAAGGCCAAAGTATTTGTGTGTGCTTATGCGAAAAACTCCTGGTTGGGAGAAGGTTGTGCCCCGAGTATGGTTAAGCTAAAAGTGAGATTGTGATGGTGCATGCATCGCCAAGCTCGAGGTGGACTCGGGTAGTGCACGTAGGGTTGAAATGTGAAATAGCCTAGCATGGTGTTGAGTATATCGATTATGCATAATCGTATCGATAAATGAGGGTCGGCTGGTCAAAGTAGTAGACCATGTATGAAATGGTCAAAGTTGGCTAGGTGGGCCAAATGGTTGCTTCCCATGTAGTGCTAGCATGGTTAGTTGGTCGGTAATGAGAAGTTTCCATGAGGATCAACTCAAACTATACCTGCGTGTGATTAATGGCAGTATGCTATGGTAAAATGGGTGTCAGAGTGTCTTGTGGGCACTAGAAGCGACATTGCGGCGTATGGTCAGTGCTAAAACGTTGTTGGTTGGACCAACATAAAATCGTGGCCATGCGTGTTTGGCAAGGGGAAACATTGCCGTCTATGATCAGCGTAAAATCGTGGTAGACTAATCAATGATGCAATGTTAGCGAGAGTTTGTTTCGATTGATGGGAAAATGGGAACTGAACTGCAAAGTGATACTTCGAGCCAAAGAAAATGCATCCGGAGATGGACAGCATTGCCATAAGCGGGATCAGCGACCAGTGGTGCAATTTGGTGGGAGGCCAAAGCGGTGTTCGGCTGTTGAGTGTCCTCGAGAGTCAGAGGATCAAAAGCCTAAAGCGAAGCCTTGAGGTAGGTGTAACCCAAGGTAAATGTGAGGAATGGATAGGATATGGGATCCTCGAGCACGAGAATTTTCCATGTAGCCCGAGAATGTGATCATCTTAGGCAGGAGATTATGGTAAGGTAAATTTCGAGAACGAAATTCCTTTAAGGGGGGTTGTAACGCCCCGCTCCCACCTACGGGTGTTACTCACGAATAGCCAACTTACTATTCACATGCTAGGGAAAAGATGAAGAGACGACTATGTTTCAACGAGAAACGACCTAGGTGGGAACTAGGCTTTGCCCTCTCTTCGCTCCGCTCGAGGGTCTGGGAATTATCGATCGACCTATTAAACCCGAAACCTCGCAATTGTCACCCCTTCCTGAGCTCTTTAATGAAGGGCTAAGGGTGACTTACCAGGATCAAAAAGGAATTAAGCTAACTCTCTAGCTTAAAGTAATTTATGGCATAATGCCTTAAATTATAAGGAAATAGGTTTTTCTTATCTTTGCCCCAACCATTAACCCATTTATTTCATTTCCAATTCCTTAGGAAAATATTTGGATTAATCTTCCTTTAGAAAAATTTAAATAAAATTTTCCTCATTAAAGCTCCATTAATTTTCCCTTTAATTTATTTCAAAATTTCCATAATTTTCCAATCATTAGGAAAAATAATTTTTGAAATACAGATCTCAAGCATCCTCATCCAATTTCAAAATTTAAGGAAAATAGTCCATTATTTAATTTCCCAAAATTTAGAAATTTTTCCCACAATTGCCTCAAATTTACATTAATTTAAAAAAAATTAATTTAGAGGCTAAATACTCATTTAATTATTTATTTATTTAAATTATTTCATAATTTCATAAATGTCAGAAATAATTAAATAACCCACAAAAAAAAATAAAACAATTAAAAAAAGAGAACTTCTCAGCAGCACAGGGGGGGGCGCGCAGCAGCAGCCGCGCCCCCAAGCGCGCGCGGGCCTTGCAGGCCCCGCGCGCGCAGGCCGCGCAGGCCCCGCGCGGGCTGCGCGCGCGTGGGCCGCGCGGGCCGCGCGCGCGGCCGCGCCTGCCCGCCCAGGCGCGCCCTTGGCCGGCCATCCCACTGCCTAGGCCATTTTTTTCAAAAAAAAAAATATATTTTTTTTTAAATAAAATCCATATTTTCCAGAATACATTTCCATACCAAGGGGCTTCCAAAACACTCAAGTTTACCCCTTTTTAACCACATTTACATACATTCCAAGTTTAACAAAATAATACAACACAAAAATACAAACTACATAACCATTACACATAGTTTTCTCTTTGATTCAATACCTTCACCCTTGCAAAACTCCCTTTCCTTTGGATGTTTCTCCACCTACATTGAGGTCAAAGGACCTTATGAGCCAATGCTCAGTAAGGGTGCTATGCAAATGTAAATGAAGTATGAGAAACATAACATGTAATGCAATGCAATGCATATTAAGGGTAGTTCTCCATGCCCTCATAACCACTTAGGTTAAGGCACCAACCAACCCCTCACTCCCCTCACAAGTCCTCCTTATGGCCATAGGTCTACTTGGGCACAAAACATGCAAAGAACCATCACATGCAACTCATTCATACATGTACAAATGCAAGCAAAAACCCCTCCACTTGGGGCTATCCCTTACCTTGTTTCCTTGAAGCTTTACACTCTCACAAGCCAAGAATCCCACTTAGACTTTGAAGCTTCAACACCTCCACAAGCTAATACTCACCCTTAAAGAAAAATAATAAAAGAGACTTTAGCTCTTAAACACATGCCTTAAACTATAACAAAAGAGAAAACTAGATTACCTTTTGCTAGACTTTCTCTTCCTTCTCTAGACTTCCTTGCCTTCTTACTTGCCTTCTTCACAAATGGGAAAAAGCTTGGAACTAATTTCTCACTTCCCATTTATAGAGTTTTCTTCTTAATCCATGCCAATTCTCAAGATCACATCCTAGCCATTGATTTTTTTTTTTTCTTATTTCAAGAGACCTAATCTCTACCTTTAAACATTAGCACAATCCTTGTGCTTCTCCCAAGTTAAATCCTAACCCTTGATTTTAGGAGAACTCTTGCCTAGATACAAAGGAAACACAAATCCAAGAGACTTATCTTGTTAAATCTCCTCCATTGATCTCTCTTTGGAGACTAAATCTCCTCCCTTGGATCAATCCCAATTTTCCATAATTCTCCATTTTTCATTTAATTAAATCATGACTAATTTCCAAGATTGACTAATTTCCCAAATTTGCATTTAATTTAAATCCACAACTTTTCAAGCATTTAATGGAGACTTAAATAATTTCTTTTTGATTTAAATTTAAAAGCTCTTGAAAGACATAATCTAATTTCTTTAGCATTTATTTAAATCCACCATTTTCCAACATTAATGCTTGACAAATTTCTTTTTATTATTGATTTTCTTTTTAATTTTCTCCATCATGGCTCTCATTAATGCTTGAGAGACTAATTTCTTTTTCCTTTTTCATTTATTAAATATCCCTCTTGGTTCATAAGATCATGCCATGTGTCACCAAATTCTCTCAATTAAATAAATCTTTATTCTCCAAATTAAATTAAATCTCTTCCATAAGAACTTGCCAAGTGTCATCAATCTAACCATACTTGATTTTCCAATTTAATTCCTAATTATCTATGCACTTAATCAAGAATTAAATTCTCCAACATTTATTCTCCAATATAAATAATTTCTCCAAAAATAATTTATCTTCCTTTGGGATGAAATTCCAAATTACCATTTTGCCCCTCACAAGACATCCAATATTTCATGGCATTTTCTTTAATTCAAGGGCAATTTTGGAATTTTTCATAGACTAAAATTCTCTTAAATGACAAAATTTATCATGACTCTTTAAGGGTATTACAGGGGTGGAATGTAACACCCAGTAATCCTAGTGTTATGAGAGTGAGAAAGGAAGTAAGAAAACTTTCAAAAATATCCTTGAGAAGGTGATGGATCCTTGAGAATGAGGGTGCCCTATGAGAGAGGTATTTTGGTAATTTGGATAGTGAAGTCCAATAAAAGGGTATTTTGGTAAATTGGAAATGATTCCTATGTGGAGTTAGGTGTGTAAGTGAATTAAATCCCAAATTTGTATTTATGTGGAGATATATGGGATTAATAATTTTCAAAGGGTATTTTGGTAATTTTGGAATAAATTCCAAGAAGGAATTTAATTATGGAAAATAGGGAAAAAGGATGGATATTGAATTATTTGAAAAACTAATTATTTTTCCCTAAATTGGTGAATAAATGTGGTAATGCCAACTGGATGGATGAGATGAGAACTTGGGAGCCAAGGTTGGTGTCTTGGAGTGACACATGGCTTAATGTGGTCCAAGTTAAAAGAGAGAATTAAATAAATATAAAAAGAAATGATATTGGTCATTCTTGCATTTAATGAGAGATATGATTATATGGATTAAGGAAAATCGAAAAGAAAATGGGAAATTAGTCACCTATTAATGCTTGATAAAAATGGTGATATATATAAATGGAAAATGAAGGATTGTCTTTCAAAGTGGTCTCTCATGTGATGCGGTGAAAATAGTCCCATTAATTTAAATGGGAAAGAAATGAAAAATTGGAGGGATGAGATTGATTCTTGGAATTGGAAATTGATCTAATGGCCACCATTTAGTCTTGAAGGTTGGCAAGGATTGCTAACATATTAATGATTTAATTTAAAGACTAATTTTGGATGGCTAAGATTAATTCTTGGATAAGCTCATGGATTGTGCTTCCTTTTAATGGTAGAGATTAAGTCTTATAAAGGCAAAGTAATCCAATGGTTGAGATTTAAAGAGAGGAAATGGCATGGATTGTGTTTCTTCCAAGAGAGATGAAATTTATCTAAAGAAATGGAAGGTGGAGATTTAATTCTCCCTAAGCACATGGATTGTGCTTTTAATGAATGGTGGAGATCCATTCTTGAAAATAGGAAATGGTAATATTTAAGGGCAAGTGAGGAAGACTTGTCTTCCTTTTGCCATTTGGAGAAAGAAATGAAGAAGGAAGAAAAGAATGGAGATGAAAAGAAGAAGGAAATGAAGGATGCAAGTTTCTTTCAAGAGAAGTCTTGAAGGCTAAGGCTTGAAGCTTCAAGGAAAGATAATAAGGCAAGGGATGGCCCCATGGGAGGGTGGCCTTGCAATGTATTATAAGTATGGTTCATAAATGTGTATGTTGCATTTGACATGTTCTATTGTGTACATGAGACCTATGGCCATAGGGTAGTTTGGGAACATGGTTGAAATGGTGGGTTGATGCCTCTAACCTTGGTGGGTTGTGAGGGCAAAAAGACTTAGCCACACTTGCATGCATTTGGCATCATATAATCTTGTTATATTCATATTTATTTTGCATTGCACCTTTATTGAGCTTAATAGCTCATGAGGTTTTAACCCTCACATATAGGTTGTCAAGGCATGAGAAATTCAAGGCAATGGTGGAATGGCATAGGAAAGCTTGGGAATGAAGATCCAAGAGCTTATTATAGCTTATGGAAGCCTATGTGTTGTGTTTGATTTATGTAATGTAATTTATTTTGTTAGTTTTGAAATGTATGTTGTATTTAGAAAATGAGATCTTGGCTTATGGCTTGAAGATGTCTAAGTATGGATGTAAATTTCTCATTTGGCATTAGTTGCTGGAAGCATCAAAGGGGTTAAATAAAATTATTTTTGTTGGAAAAATAGTAGGTGTTTGATGTATGTTGTGGAAGCATCAAGAGTATTGTTTAAGCCTTAATTATGGAAAAATAGAGGCAAAAATTGAATGAATGTGAAGTATATTTATTTAATTAAATTTCTGGAAAATTTGGGTTAGGAAGCCCAAAGAAAAATAAAATAACATAAGGTGAATATGGCAGCAGCAGGTGCAGGGGGCGCGAGCTCAAGCTGGGACGCGCGGGCACGCGCGGGCGGCCGCACGCGCGAGCGGCCAGGCGCACCTGCACCCTGGCGACCGCGCGCGCAGGTGGCCTGGCGAGCTTGCGGCCCCGCGCGGGCGGTCAATGCAGTAGGGGCACCGTGGGGCCCCGCGTGGGCAGCGCCAGCAGGCCCTGCCGGCCAATTTTTTTCAAAAATTTGGAATTTTGGGGCATTTCTTAATTGATTTTGGGCCCCGGAGGAATTTTTGAAATAAAAGGATTTTTCGGGCATTTTTGGAGAAAAATGCCGAATTTTGAAAAATGAAATTTTTTGAGTTTTTCCTCCAAAATTGGTAATCAATCAATGTATGGATTGAAATGGTGAATTTTTGGAGCCCAATGAAATTCTTGGATGGAAAAAGAATTAAATATAAAAATGAGAATGGCGATTGGGCATCATAATGAGATTTCTTTTCACCCAAGTGCGATGTGGTTAAGCCCAATTCTGCTAGTGAATCCTGGGGTTGAGGGAAGGGAAGGACAAGCCTAGTTCCGACCTAGGGCGTTTCGTCCTGAAACATGGTTCGCCATTCACCAAAGGCCGGGCAGGTAGACAATTCGGGTAATTGTTCACGAATGACACCCATACGTGAGAACGAGGCGTCACAGTCATCGTTCGGTAACCCGCTAAATTGAACAGAGATTTGAATCATTTGAATAATAGCTGGCTTAATCTCAAAATTATTTGCCCCTATGGTTGGTCTGGTGATGCTGGAGGGTGTTCCTTGAATAGAGGGCATAGCTTAATCCATTAAAGCTCTAACTTGCCCATTCCTTTGCTCCACAATTTCGTCTCCAATGTTTTGTTGAGATTCTAATGTGACCTACAAAAAAGAAATAGAATATCACAATGGTTAAAAACTTGATTTTTTTTAATTATTATTATTATTTTTTAACACTCAAAAATGTAAATAAAAATGCAATAAAAGATAACACAAAGATGAAAACAAACAACTAAAAACAATTAATGTCTAAACTAATATTCAAGTTAATTAGTATTGATATTAATACCAATCCCCGGCAACGGCGCCAAAAACTTGTTAGGCTAATTCGCAAGCGTACGAATTGCGCAAATAATATAATGAATGAGTAGAGTGTCGATCCCACGAGAATTGGATTAAGTATCAAAATTGGATTAACTTTAATATTATTCAAACTATAAAAAGAGATGAATTTGAATAAATTAAACTAATGAATATTGAAATTAAACACAAATTTAAAAATAACTTAACTTGGATAAAATATAGGCAACTAGGGTGTTTCGAATCAACTTATTAATCTGTCTTAATTTTCAATTAATTGGGTTTCTATTAATTTAATGGGGTGAATATCTAAATTGGTTAGTTTCTTTCCCAAGATTTACTAACCTAATTAAATCTCAATTTATTAACAATCAACCTATTTCCCAATAGTTATAACAAATCGAAATTCATTGTTAAGGTCCAATTCATTATCCATCATAAGATTCAAGTATCAAATCCCTTATCAACTATCTATCTTATGAAATTTACTACTTCAACATGTTATAAAAATCACCTCTCGGTCTCAAATCATAATACAAAATCAATTAAATGATGGTTAAATCACTTAATCATACTAAGAGCAAGCAATAAATAATTAAAATCATGGAAAGAAACCCAATTAATAAAAGTCAAGAATTCATAATAAGTTTCATCTTAAACCCTAGTTAAATAAAATTAGTTCATGATGGAATTAATGAAAACCCAGAATAACAGTAGTTGAAAAGAAAATAAGAGCTCCCTGTGTGCTGCTTTAATACAAAATATGTATATATGTTATGTGTGTAGCGGCTTTCTCCAATCTTCAAAGCCTTCTATGCGCCTCCAATTTCTTCAATTGCGTCCACTGTGTGCCACTGAGTCTCACCAAAATCCTCAATTTCTTGTGTGCCGCCAGCCTTCTTCATTCCATGCCATCTCTTACTATATTTATATATCTATATGTCATCCCTGGCCGCCCCATTCCTTCCTTCTAAACCTTTTATATATTATAATATATATATATATATGGAGCCCTAGCCCAAATCTCACATTCATGCCATCCACTTTATAACATATATAAATAATATAATATATAATATAAAATATAATATTTAATATACTATTAGTTATATTAACTTTAATTATATTATAATATTATTTATTTTTATATTTATATTATAATATAAATTTTGAAATTAACTTTATAATATCTTTTTTTCTTTTCTTTTTATCTCCAAATCTTCAAAATAACATCCTTTGCTGAGTTCCTACAAAAAGAGATTAAAATAATGTAAAATCTATATAAACACATATTTTATGTAGAAAAAATTGCACAAGATTAAGATGAAAAGTAGATAAAAATATGCATATAATTAAACCCTATCAAATACATACAAAAACTAGAGTAGACCGCGTCGGCATGGGCGATCAAAACCAAGGAAAGGAAGCAGAAGGTGACGAAGCAGATGGCAGCGACGGAGATTGAACTGGAAGAAGAAGAAGCAGCGATGAAGCAAATAAGATTGAACTGGAAGAAGAAGAGAGGGAATGAAGCATAACAAAAAAATTTAGGGCAAGCACTGCTAAGCCATCTTACTAAGCAAATGGCGTGCGCTGGAAACGCATTTCCAGCCAATAATTTATAATTTTGAAACAGCCCCAATATTTTGAAAAATTACACAAACGGCCCGAAAAACGTTTTGGGCCATTTTTTTCGTTTCCGAAAAGGGAAATGGTTTGGAACGCCGAAACGGTGCCTCCGAGCCGTTTCTGTGCTTCACAGGTTACAATTATTAATTATTTAAATTAAATTAGATTAATTAGGTGAAATCGAAATACCCTAGTACTATTCAATTATTGAAACTCTCCATATTTACTTTTTGTGTTATTATTCTATTTTGTTAAATTAATTCTCCTTAATCAATTGTTTGAATAACATTGGGATTAATATAATTTTGATAATTATCACCTGATTCTTGTGAGAACGATATTCTACTCACTACTGTATTACTTATGCGATCCGTACACTTGCAGAAAATCGCCTTCAAGTTTTTGGTGCCATTACTGGGGATCAGCGGTTAATAATATCACTATTAGATAGCTTATTTGTTAATTTAAACCTATTTTATTCTATATTAATTTTTCTTTTGATTTTGCATACTTTATCTTTTGTGTATGTGTCAATATATATGTTGTATTTTTAATATTTCTTGTTCCATTAGCTACTATTTAGATTCCATTTATCAATTCTCATTTTAGTTAATTTAATATTATAATTCTGTCTTTGTATGTTTCATCTTCCATTTTTATTGTTATATATTTGATTTTTTTAAACAAATTATATATATATATATAAAGTAAAAAGTTAGCTGCAATCCACTCCATCATCTTGGTCACCATTAAGTATTCTCACTGAAATTAGCACACTTACTTTTCCCCACCACAACTCATAATAGTAAATTAAAAAAAAAATTGTAAAAAAATAAAAGAAATTTATATATGTTTTTTTATTTTTATTTTTTTTTTCTTCTTAAGTTGTTTAATTTACTATTAGTTGCAATTTTTTTTTATTTTTTATTATAATATTTAATGCTTGAAACTAAGATCTCATAGTTAACAACTACACACTCTAGCCATACGAGCTATTATAGTTATTTTTTTATTAGTTGCTATATTTATTCTATATCCATGTGATGTTACATAGCTTGCATATAATTCTGTTTTAATTATTATTATTATTATTATTATTATTGCATTTAGATCTAAAACTATTATTTAAATTTGGCTACACTATTTACTAAAATTAAATATTCTATTTGTATTTTAATTTATTTTTTTCTTATATTACATTTAATATTTTTAATTTATACTTTGGTATTTAATTTTTTTTTATTATTTATTGCCTTCCATTTTATTTGATTTCAATTTAAAATTTTTTCTTCTTATTACTTACGTGTGATTATTTTCTATATTTTTGTTGAACCAAATGTTGTGCTTTAATTATGTATGCGACATGTTAAAAGCCTTGAAGTTGTTCCATTTGATCCTGAAATTGAACGCACTATTCGTGGGTTAAGGAGAGAAAGAAGAGTAGTAGAACAATAAGCAGCCATGAACAACGAAATAGCGAATAGAACATTGAGGGAATATGGTGTTCCATTAATAAATGACACAAATTCAAGCATTACAAGGTCTACTGTTCAAGCCAATAATTTTGAAATCAAGCCAGTAATAATTCAAGTTATCAAAACTTCCGTCCAATTTTGTGGATTACCTAGTGATGATCCAAATGTCACATTGCAAATTTCTTGAAAATATGTGACACATTCAAACACAATGGCGTATCTGATGACGCTATTAGATTAAGGTTATTTCCTTTTTCTTTAAGATATAAAGCAAAGAATTGGCTAACATCACTCCCTGCAGGTACCATCACTACTTGGGATGAATTAGCTAGAAAATTCCTTGCTAAATTTTTTTCACCAAAAAAAACTGCAAAGATGATGAATGACATCACAACCTTCAGCCAAACCAATATATAAACTTTGTATGAAGCTTGGGAGAGATTTAAAGACTTGTTCAGAAGGTGTCCACATCACGAGCTTCCTAAATGGTTGTTTTCCAAACATTTTACAGCGAATTAAGCCATTCGACAAGGATCACCATTGATGCAGCAACTGGAGGAGCTTTGATGAGCAAATCCATTGATGAACCTTATGATTTGATAGAAGAAATGGATGCAAATAATTATGAATGGCCTTTAGAAAAAACTATGCCAAAGAGATCAGTTGGGATACATGAAATTGAACTATTTGCTGCTTTAAATGCTAAGGTAGACTCTATTTATAAAAGACTAGATCAGTTAGGTATTAATGTTGTTCATTCTGTTATGCAATTTTGTGAATTGTGTGTTGGGCAACATGTTACAAGTGAATGTCAAGATGGCAATCCTTTTGCAACATCGAGTGCGGAGCAAGCTCACTATATTTCAAATTCTAATCAACAACAAAACAATTCGTACTCCAACAATTACAATTCAAGGTGGAGAAATCACTCAAATTTCTCATGGAACGATAATCAAAATAATGTAAGGGTACCTCCACCTTGATTTCAACCTCAAGAAAATAAGACATTCTTAAAAGATTTGGTGGCAACACTCACTAAGGCCATAATGGAATTCATGATAGAGATAAAAACAAACTTCCAAAATCAACAAGCTGCCATAAGGAATTTGGAAGTACAAATGGGGCAATTGGCTAACACATTAGCAACAAGGTCACAAGGTGTAGTACCAAACAACACTGAAACAAATCCTAAAGAACATGTGAAAGCCATTGCTCTTAGAAGTGGTAAACAGCTAGAGGGACAACAATGAAAAGGCGTGGAAAAAAATTCAACCAAGACAGCGCCTCTGCCTTAAGAAAAATCACACAATGAAGAAAAAAAGAAACAAGAGGAATACAAGCGAGAGGCAGTCAAACCTTATGTTCCTCCAGTTCCTTTTCCACAAAGACTTCGCCAACACAATGAAGATAAAAATTTCTTGAAATTTCTTGATGTTTTTAAAAAGCTTCACATTAATATTCCTTTTGTAGAAGCATTATCTCAAATGCCAAGCTATGCCAAGTTCTTAAAAGAAATTATATCCAAGAAGAAGAGGTTTGATGACCATGAAACAATAATGCTAATTGAGGAGTGCAGTGCTATAATTCAAAACAAATTACCTCCAAAGTTAAAAGATTTACGGAGTTTTACTATACCTTACAATATTGAGAATTCTGAATTAATAAACCTCCATGTGATCTTGGTGCAAGTATTAACTTAATGCCTTTCTTTGTTTTCAAGAAATTGGGCTTAGGTGAAGTGAAACCTACAACTATTTCTTTGTAATTGATAGATAGATTTGTGAAATATCCACTAGGAGTCATTGGAGATGTTCTTTTCAAAGTGGAAAATTTCATCTTTCCAGTAGATTTTATTATGCTTGATATCATGGAAGATAGAGAGGTACATCTCATTCTTGGTTGTCCTTTCCTTGCTATTGGAAGAGCTTTGATTGATGTGCAACAAGGTAAACAAACTTTTAGAGTTGGGGAAGATGAGGTAATTTTTAGTGTTTTTCAAAGTTCTAAATATCCTTTAGAAAATGATGTATGCTTTAAGATTGATATTATTAATGAATGTGTTGCTGAAATTTATGAAAATCCTAAAGATCCTTTAAGAAAAGACGTGCAGTTTTTGGATGCACCATCAACAACATTGTTAGAATTGGATCCACCATAGTCATCTACAAGAGTCATCCAATCATGTTTATCAAGAAGAACCATTTTTGAAGAGCTTGGAAAAGGATCAACCCCCAAAGCTTAATCTCAAACAACTACCATCACACTTAAGGTATGCATTTTTGGGGGAATCATCCACACTTCCTATAATTATATCTGCATCATTAAATAATAAAGAGAAAGGAAAATTGTTGCATATCTTAAGAAGGCACATTACAGCTTTAGGATGGTCTATTGCTGATATTAAAGGAATTAGTCATTCTTTATGTATACATAAAATTTTGATGGAGGAAAATCATAAACCCACTATTGAGAACCAACGCCGTTTGAATCCAAACATGAAAGAAGTGGTAAGGGCTGAAATTTTAAAATTGTTTGATGCTGGTATCATTGATCCCATATCTGATAGCAATTGGGTAAGTCTTGTGTAAGTTGTACCCAAGAAATGAGGAATGACAATAATAACTAATGACAAAAATGAACTCATTCTTACAAAAAGGGTAATGGGTTGGCGTATGTGTATTAATTATCGCAAATTAAATATTGTCACTTATAAAGATCATTTTCCTCTACCGTTTATTGACCAAAGACTTGCAGGTAATGCTTATTATTACTTTTTAGATGGATACTTGGGATACAATCAAATTCCTATTGCACCCAAAGATCAAGAAAAAACCACATTTACATGTCCATACAAAACCTTTGCTTATCCAAGAATGCCATTTGGATTGTGTAATGCACCCGCAACCTTCCAACGGTGCATGATGGCTATTTTTTCCGATATGGTAGTGATATGCCCTGCAAACTTGGAGTATTAAAAGACTTAAAAAGTCGTGAGACATGGACATGAAGCCCAATGGCCCAACGGGTTGTAGGAGATCAAGGAAATAAGCCAAAAGAGCAAGAGGTCGAGCCGAGACCAAGTGGGGAGGGCCCACTCGGTTATGCTGAGTAGGTACGACACTATTTTGGTTTTTCAAACATAACTTTCTCATATGTGCTCCGATTGATATGATTCAAAGTCCTATGAAAATATAAGAGAATTATCTATAACTTTAATGTTTTGAGTTTTGAGCGATTCAAGCTGAATCAAGGTGTAAATCGGGAATGAAGTTGATGCATCTGCATTGTTAAGGCTCAGAGTCAAGTATTGAAGGAAGATGGACCCGAACCAAGACAAAAGCCAAAAAGAAGGCATCAACGAGTGGCCCCCCACTCGGTCATGACTGAGTGGCCCCTCACTCGGTCATGGGGAGACCGAATTTCCCTTACTTTTCATGACCCACTCGGTTATGCCGAGTGGGTATGACATTACCTTAGTTTTTCGGCCATAACTTTCTTATACGAGCTCTGATTGAGCTGATTCAAAGTCCTATGGAAAGATAAGAGAATTATCTACAACCTTTATGTTTTTCATTTTAAGATATTCTATCTGAATCAATGTGAAAATCGGGGTTGAACTTGAGATATGGGAACCACTCAAAACCGAGCCAAGGAAAAGGGCAAAAGAAGGCATGATAGGGTGGCCCCCCACTCGGTCATGACTGAGTGACCCCGCACTTGGTGATGGTCGAGTGGGCTTGGGCCAATCTCTCCTCTTTTTCCTCTCAGATGGGTCGCGAAATCATCGAAATGGGCCGCAAGATTCTTGCCTTGATTCTCGCACGTCTTCTCTCTGTCCTCCGTTATAAATATGAGACCATGCCTTCATCACAAGGTACGCAATTTTGAGTGATTGAAGTACAATTTTCTCATTTTCTCTTGAGATCTGACTTAAGCATCGGAGGGTTTGCACACGGACCCCCATTCGCGTCCTAACGGTGCTCTCGTTTTGTAGGCCACTCGTCACCTTCTGGTCACTCGGTCAGCAAGGCCACTCAGTCACCTTGGCCACTCGTCATCCTCAGGCCACTCGGTCAACTTGGCCACTCGTTATCCTTAGGCCACTCAATCATCTTGGCCGCTCGTCACCCTCAAGCCACTCGGTCAGCAAGGCCACTCGGTCATATTGGCCACTCGTCACCCTCAGGTCACACGGGCACCTTGGCCACTCGGTTAGCAAGGCCACTCGTCACCCTCAGGTCACTCGGTCATTTTAGGTCACCAGATCATTTTGGGCCACCAGATCATTTTAGGCCACCAGATCATTTTGGGCCACCAGATCATCAGCCCCACCAGATTATCAGCCTTATTAGACCATTAGCTCCATAGGATTATCAGATCTGGACCTCTACCAAATCTAGTTGTGTGTCGAGATTCTCATCAGTAAAGACATGACTCCCAAGACTCTTGCGTCTGTCCGCACTAAAAAATAGATTGTTGTATTTTGGCAACAACAATTGGCATCGTCTATGGGAAATGCAAGACAAAAAGTCAACTTAAGAATGGCAAACACCCGTGGACATCGACGAACTCTCTATCAAGGCGTAGAAACACTCCTACCACCACAGAACTCTCAACAATAGGGAGCACCTCCCATTATTCCCGATTCTCACCCACAAGGATCACTTCCGCCCCGTCATAATGTTTAACCCCAAGGAGGTGATCACTCCGTTTCCCTAAGCCAGCAAGTGGGGAACCAATTGGTCCCACCTTTACTTAACATCGGCTCAGGGCCACTTCCTATTGATCAAGCGGGGACTTCATGATAGCCACCACGTACCGTCCCGTGGGAAGAGTATGAAGCATTGGGACAACAACACGTTGAGGGCATGCATGCACTTCGAGACATGGATGGTATACTCCAAGATATGATGCCTAGAGGGATGTTGCCCGATACCTTGAAAAAGTTTATGCCACCACTTGAGCCTCAGCCTGAGGTGGGAGCTGATTCCTATCAAGAGGCCACTCCCGATTCTCATTCCCGATCCACTCCTTGTCGGGAGGATAGATCACCACCACCAAGGAAGAATCCTCACGCCATGCCCCGAAGACATGAGAGCCCACGAAAGGAAAACAGAGCTAAAAGTGCCCAAAGACGAAGATACCATGAAACTGGGGCCGGCATACCAACAAGACATGATAACCAAACAACAGCAAGTATACGAGATGATATGAAAAGGGTAGTTGAAGAAGTACTTGAACGAAAGAAATTGATCCCAGCCACGGAGGAGCAAGAATGCAGAAAATGTCCATTTACTACAGATTTATTGGATAAGCCACTGCCTAGAAAATTCAAGATGCCTCAAATCACCCCTTATTCTGGCAAGGATGATCCCTATGATCACATTCAAAGCTATGAGTCGTTGATGATATTGCACGGATGGGACGATGACATAATGTGCCAAGCTTTCTCCTTAACTCTATCAAGGCATGCCCGAACATGGTTCAACAGTTTACCTGAGGCCTTTATCTCTTCATTCGGTCAGCTTAGAACGGAATTTGTTAAGGCATTTATGATTAATAGTAGAAGAAAAAAGGACGCCACATACTTGCTTAGTATTCGACAGGGGAACAAAGAAACTCTGTGTCAGTATGTGGATAGATTTCGGAACGCCATCCTTGAAGTTCATGATTTACCAATTGCAATGGCAGTGTCTGCTATGTTACACGGAACACAACTAACTCCCCTACAAGAATCATTATCTTTGGACGCACCAACTTCCCTAGCAAATTTGTTTACTAGAGCAAATAAATATGTGCTCCATACAGAAGTTATGAGAGCTGTAGGTGGGAATGAGGGTAGAGAGCGAAAAAGGAAGGAAAGCGATGTTGAAGAGGACTCCAGGGGGTTAGGGGATCAGATATACCTCAGCCCTAGTTCCACCATTACACCAAACTTCTCCAACCTTGGTCAACCATACTTGCAGCCATCGAAGGGTCAGGTCTCATTAGACTCCCGAAAAAGGTTGACCATCCCATGGGGAAGAATAGAGAAGAATATTGTAGATATCACAGAACCCGTGGTCATTGCACTGACTAGTGCCGGGAGTTAAGAGATTAGATTGAGATGCTAGTTCGTGAAGGACATCTTCAAAGGTACGTACATGTCAAAGATAGTGAGCCTCGAAGAGGAGAAGATAGACAGGAAGAGTGGGGGAGATCAAATCAGAGATGTCAAGAGAGAGGAAGGGATTACGGAGAGAATCCACCTCTAGACAATGAACCAGTTCATGAGCCCATACATGTCATCTTGGGCGGTGAAACTATGGTAGGGGACTCCTCCTATTCCATCAAGACAAGCCACGAAAGGACATGCCTTTAGAAGAAGGTAGTCATCCACCATTAATGCCATTAAAGAGAAAGCTGGGAGCAAAATTCAGACACATTGAAGAGAGCCTATGTTAAAGAACGAGAAACTAAACATTTCGTGCTCAGAGGCAACAATAAGACCCAAAATGAAACAGTGGATGTACTCACTTATTTCAAAAAATGTAAGCATTTTCATTACACATTACTTTGTGAAAGTTTGTTTGCTATGCTTTGCTTACAGGAAAAATAAACTCAAGCTCGTTGCCCCACTCATGGCTCGGCAACGAGGGAAAAATAAACTCAAGCTCGTTGCCCCGCTCACGGCCCGGCAATGAGGGAAAAACAAACTCAAGTCAATTGCCCTGCTCACGGCCCAACAACGAGGGAAAAGAAAGTGCAAATTTACTGTCCTATGCACAACACCATAACTGGGAGCAGAATCAAATTCATTATTCGGTGCACAGTTAGACATCTATGGAAAGCGAACTTACTAGTATATCTACCTCATACTTCTGCAAAGGAATTGAAAATCACTAGAGCCCAAAAATTTAAAAGCATGGTGTGCAAACAAGCTCGAGAGGATGTGTAGAAGATGAAACAACTAAAAGAGAAGTAATGTTCAAAAGTTTACATGACAAGATACTCTTTCACCCGAACCTTCCGACTAAAAGAGTAGGGAGTAATTGATATGCCTTGCAAACTTGGAGTATTACAAGACCTAAAAAATTCATGACACATGGACATGAAGCCCAAAGGCCCAACGGGTTGTAGGAGATCAAGGAAATAAGCCGAAAGAGTAAGAGGTCGAGCCGAGACCAAGTGGGGAGGGCCCACTCGGTTATACCGAGTGGGTACAACACTATTTTGGTTTTTCGGACATAACTTTCTCATATGTGCTTCGATTGAGGTGATTCAAATTCCTATGGAAAGAAAGAGAATTATCTACAACTTTCATGTTTTGAGTTTTGAGCGATTCGAGCTGAATCAAGGTGTAAATCAGGAATGAAGTTGATGCACCTACATTGTTAAGGCTCAAAGTCAAGTATTGAAGGAAGATGGACCCAAACCAAGACAAAAGCCAAAA
This sequence comes from Diospyros lotus, assembly GCF_014633365.1. Taxonomy (NCBI): domain Eukaryota; kingdom Viridiplantae; phylum Streptophyta; class Magnoliopsida; order Ericales; family Ebenaceae; genus Diospyros; species Diospyros lotus. The sequence continues at coordinate 13,062,978 of NC_068347.1, forward strand.
TGAAGGCATGAATGAGTGGCCCCCCACTCGGTCATGGGGAGACCAAATTTCCCTTACTTTTCATTATCCACTCGATTATGCCGAGTGGGTACGACACTGCCTTAGGTTTTTGGCCATAACTTTCTCATACGAGCTCCGATTGAGCTAATTCAAAGTCCTATGGAAAGATAAGATAATTATATACAAATTTTATGTTTTGAGTTTTGAGATATTCGAGCTTAATCAATGTGAAAATCGGGCTTGAATTTGAGATATGGGAACCACTCAAAACCGAGCCAAGGAAAAAGGCAAAAGAAGGCATGATCAGGTGGCCCCCCCACTCGGTCATGACCGAGTGACCCCCCACTCGATCATGGTCGAGTGAGCTTGGGCTAATCTCTCATCTTTTCCCTCTCGGATGGGCTGCCAAATCATCGAAATGGGCCGCGAGATTCTCGCCCTGATTCTCGCACGTCTTCTCTCTCTCCTCCGCTATAAATATGAGACCATGCCTTCATCACAAGGTACACAATTTTGAGTGATTGAAGTATAATTTTCTCATTTTCTCTCGAGGTCTGACTTAAGCATCGGAGGGTTTGTGGGGGGACCCCCACCCGCGTCTTAACGGTGCTCTCATTTTGTAGGCTACTAGTCACCTTCAGGTCACTCGGTCACCTTGGCCACTCGTCATCCTCAGGTCACTCGGTCACCTTGGCCACTCATCATCCTCAGGCCACTCGATCATCTTGGCCACTCGTCACCCTCAGGCCACTCGGTCAATAAGGCCACTCATCATCCTCAGGTCACTCGGTCACCTTGCCACTCGTCATCCTCAGGTCACTCGGTCATCTTGGCCACTAGTCACCCTCAAGTCACACGGTCACCTTGGCCACTCGGTTAGCATGGCCACTTAGTCAGCAAGGCCACTCGTCACCCTCAAGTCACTCGGTCACCTTAGCCACTTGGTTAGCATGGCCACTCGGTCAGCAAGGCCACTCGTCACCCTCAGGTCACTCGGTCACCTTGGCCACTGGTCACCCTCAGGTCACTCGGTCATTTTAGGCCACCAGATCATCAGCCCACTAGATCATCAGCCTTATCAGACCATCAACTCCATCGGATTATCCGATCTGGACCTCTACCAGATCCAATTGCGTGTTGAGATTCTCATCAGTAAAGACACGACTCCCAAGACTCTTGCGTCTGTCCATACTAAAAAATAGATTGTTGTTTTTTGGCAACAACAGGTAGAAAAATTTATAAAAGTCTTCTCTCTGTGTTTGGTTCTTCTTTTGATAATTGTTTGGCTAATCTTTCCTTAGTTTTGTTGAGATGTGAAGAAACTAATTTGGTGCTAAATTGGAAAAAATAGCATTTCATGGTACAAGAAGGAATTGTGTTGGGACATAAAATTTTAACAAGAGGAATTGAAGTAGATAGAACAAAAATCACTACAAGAAAAAATCAAATTTGCGACTAATATTCTGATTGATTTACCAACTGAATACTGATTTGGCAATAGAATTTTTGACCAAATGTGTCAGTTGTAAAATAGCTCATCGGTAATTTTTCCCGATGGAATACCATGTCGGTCGCAAAATACCAACCGATTTAGCAACGGGTTATTTTTTCATCTCTAAATTAATAAAATTCATTTAATACCAAATTAGCGATCGAAATATCTTGGTAATATTTTACGACCGAAATTACCGATGAATTTTCAGTCTCTAATTAATTAGTTAATTTTTAAAAAAGATAAATAGTGCAAAATTTTATCGACCAAACATCCGTCGCGAATCTATCGGAAAATATAGGGCTTAAACTTGGGTCGGGTTTAATTGGGCAATTAAACCCTACCAGGTTTATTTGCTCAATTAAATTTTAAAAAATTATATTTATTTTTTAAAAAATTCGTATTAAAACCTGATATTGTAAGCTATCAAAATTTTATGCATAAATCAAAATAAAACAATACACTTGCATAAATTGAGAGGATAACAAAGAATAATATAGTTGCATTAATATTCATCATTAACTATAAGAACATTATGCCAAAAAAATACATGGTATTCTAAACACAAGTTCATATCTAACAAAAGACAAGTCTAAATGTTCCTGGTATGACTACTGTGGAGGTGTAACAATAGCACTTGATCCATATCCTGCATCTCCCATACGCTGCAACACACGTTGAACGATGGTCTCTATGGCATTGTCTATGGTGCCCCCTACAACAACATGCACCATCCTAGACACCTCATTATGCAATTGAGTCATATTTGCATGGGTTGTTAGCGGCGGCGGCCCTCTAGACCGAGAGGGGATAACATGAGCTTCTGAACCCATGCCATATACACGACCCTTTTTTCTGCCTCCAATAGCCTGCAACCAAAGATTGCTATCATCAATAGTTGGTTGTGTGGGTTGGGCACAATTACTTCCATCCTCTTAGACTAGGCCCTCCTCATGTCCTCGAGATGAAGTTGCTTACTGCAATGCTTGAAATTCATCCTGCAAAAGTTGTGGATAACTAATAAATAATTGGTCGGAAAGCTAATTTCATAAATATTAAAATTGCAACAAGATAAGTAATGTGTACATGCGTACGTAGTTTTTGATCTTCTATCAATAAATTCTAATGTGCCCTTTTTTACACAGGTCATCACAAATAAATGAGATGTAGTAGGTTGGACACAATGTTCTTTAATCTACAATGAAAAAAGTCATTCATACAACTATATTTATATAGAAAAATAATTAAGTGAAATGAATAAAGGAAAAAGGAAATAGGTTTTGTGATTTCATATATATCCTTGTGCTCAGATAAGGGTGTGGAACCACAAGTGTAAACATTTCCTCCAACTTCAGAACTTTATTTTTCTTGGCTTTTTTATATTTTGCTATATAAGTTTCGGTGCTCTAAAATTTCTTTATTTCTTCGAAGATGTTTACACTAATCCAATCTGGCTTCTTACTTTGATCCCTTCTAATGACAACCAACAAATCTTTTAATCGCTCACTTGCTTTTTTATTAAAACTCCTGTGAATTTCATATTCATCTTTTGAATCACATGCATACAGTTTCTGCAAATTTATGGTTATGGTGATAGCAACTATGATAAAATTGAAAATGTGGAAAGATTTATAAGAAGGACTTGATCAACAGTACCTTAAACTCTCCAAACCATAACGTTTTTAGAGCTGGGTCCATTTTAGCAAATGAGTAAGTCGAACCATCAAACTTTTTCTTAATTATTTTTGTAATTTCACGAACACATTGAGGATTCCTAAACCTATTATAATGCATAAAAATTAGTAATACGCATAAATAAATACACATACACCACTATTAAACCCTTTCCTAATATGTAAGAGAGGATTATGCCTGTTTATGAAATAAGAAATACAAACGAGTCCGTACCCTAGGCGTAATCACCAGGCATGTGTTTGTAGATGCTGGTGTGGGCAGTTGTACATGTGAAGATGTAGACGCTGGTGTGGGCGTGGATGGTACACCTCCTGAAGAGGTAGACGTATATTGGGTGGTGGTGGTGGTTTGGCCAATATTCAACACAACATCACCCAAAAAAGCATCCCCTAAGAAGATATTTTCTTGGGGTGAGGTTGCATGCACTACAATGAATGAATTGGGAGAAGATGGGGGAAAGGGTGTACTAGTGAATGCAGATATAAGGACCTCGTCACCGCTCTCACCTCAGCCAACTGAAGTATTGAGGGAGGAACACCCCCTATATTAACCACGACCACCTCGGTTGTAAGGTCTACCACCTGACATATCCTACGACACAAAGTATGTAATAATTTACATTTAGCATTAGTTAAATGTGTTAAAAAAAATTCATTTCCAAAATGCGATTCAGCCTTCTTTCATTACATGATCATATAAAAAAATATTAAATAAAATATGATTACTGAGGTTAATAGCCTTACCAAGTTTAATGTGCCAATTATACCTGGTATAGGTTTAATTGGCCATTTAAACCTGGAAAGGCTAATAACACCGATAATGCTCAAAAAATAATTTGATTGTGTGCCTCTTTAGTGGTTGGGATCCCCCCCCCCCAATCCATAAAAAATATAGTATAGAAATAAAAAAATATATATGATTATTCTGATTAAAAGCGTTCCCTAGTTTAATTGGATAAAACAACTTGGAACGGGTTTAATTGGCACATTAAACCTGGGTCAACTAATTAAACCCAGTGAATTGTATATAATATTTTTTGTTTTTCAATTTACTCTTACAAATCATTGGTTTCAAATAGCACTTAAATGAGCTATGGTGATAGGAAATTACGTTCACTGTATTAATTGTGCCAACATTGCACAACAATCCACTATATTGGGTGGGCACATTTCAAGTGCGTTAGTTAAGTATAAATGATCAATTGTGGTTCATGATACTACTACTAACCATGAACATGGTAATTCCAAGATGGGATACATATTTTCACACAATGGAGTTATATATATATGTGCATATTAACCAACAAAAAAAAAAAATTAAATCGGAGTGATCACCCACCTCCCGAAGGGAGTGATAAAATTCTCATCATTCACTGGAGACATACCTCTCACATTAAAAATAAGGTATAAATCAGAGTTGCAACCCAGAAAGAAGCCAAAACTGCAAGAGAAATAAAAGTAGAATTAGTCCCAAGAATAATGAATTTAGGATATGTTAATGTGTCACTACATTGTTGCACAAAATAGTGTTAATTAGTGAAGTAAACAAAATTTATATATGAAATATGCATTCCAAAGGAAGACTTGAATGAGGCTGCAAATAGGGAACATAGAGTGACATTCCACTCCACCAAAATTCTAACAAAACATGCATTATTCATGTGTATCCTCCTCGTCATCTTGTTCATATATATGCTCCCCGTCATCTTCTTCATTTATATCCTCCTCGTCATCATCTTCTTCATCTATATCATTTTCCTCATCTTTCTCTCCAGTTGTATCCGCGTCCTCATCTTCTTCTTCATTATCAAGCGCTTCCCATCCTCAACCTCAAAAGTGTCATTAATGGAGTACTCTTCAACTTCTTCAGTCTCAACATTGTCTCATAGGCTATCGAGTTGTTCATCTTCAACTACGATAGGTTACAACAACATGTCCTCATCTTCCTGATAAACATGCACTGTTTGTTCAGAAGTTAGGGCATCAGTCGTGCTCCTTGCCTTGGTTCGAATAACTACCTACTAATCCACCAAATTACGTTATCGACATGGATATGGGGTATAATAAACTTGGTGTGCTTAGGAGGCAAGTATTAAAGGATCATATTGATTGTACCTTCTAGTAGATTGAATCTCAACTATTCCGTATTGTTTATTTATCCCGGTCCCCCGCCCTGGAGTCGGATCAAACCACTTACAATTGAACAACACCAATTTTTTAAGTGGTAACCTAGGGTACTCCAATTGGATAACCTCATTTAGTATTCCATAATAGTCATCTTCTGGTTGTCTACAGACAAAACCCTTAGTACAAACTCTATAATTTTTTATAGACTTGCTTTTACAAAATAAGTATGCCATGTTTACACCATCCTCAAGGGTCCCCATGAGATGTCAAGTATTTGTCGATCATGTATCGCACTAGTTGGATCATGCACCTACTCATATTTTGTTTTAAACACAATACATGTTAATAAACAAATAACATTATTCAAGAACATAGAATTTGATCTGTTAACACACTTATCTTTCGTAATTGAAAGGGACCTACATAGTCATTGAACCATTTCGGAAACTCAACCTCAATCCTTTTATCAACTTCTTTAGCATCCATGTGTGGTGCAAGCACTCTTATATTTTCTACATATGTACTGCAGCATTAAGAGAAACCAAATTTATATACTAAGTCTTAATTAAATCATGATCATTGAACAATCATGGAGATGTGTTATAACATACTTTAAGTAAGGTTGGACCTTGTCAAAATTTAAGAGAACGTAGAATGTCGCACGATGAAGTTCTTGATCAGTTAACATACGATCGCGATGTTTTCCAGCTGAAATTTCCACACATCAAGCTAAATTTGAGGAATACCCATCTAGAAGCCTTAATTGTTTAACCCATTCACAAGTAGCTCTCTTTTGTTCCACGTTGAGGGTGTATTATGCCTTGGGTTACTAGCTCTCGCTCCATACGTTTACAATATTCCTTTAAATCCATTCTTACCTTTACATTATCCTTGGTCCTGCCCTTGACATCCATAATAGTATTAATCACGTTATCAAACACATTCTTTTCTATGTGCATTACATCTAGGTTATGGAGAATTAGATTTGTTTTCCAATATAACAACTCCCAGAAAATGCTTTGCCTTGTCTAGTTGTGATCAATTCCATAACCTGGTAGGTGCATAGGGCTTGCGTTGGTTATTTTCGGCAAGTTTTTAACTCTCTCCCAAACTTCATCTCCACTTAATCGCTCAAGAGGTGGTGATTTATCAACCCTATTATTTACAGATGTATCTCGATTTCTTTAATCTTCAAAATTGGTGATTTAACAGTAAAAACATTCAGTGACAGTCAAAGAAGGACATCTTCCGACCATGTTTAACTATAAATGCCTTTGATTTTTCCATGCAGTATGGACAAGCTAACTTGTCTACAGTCATCCAACCCGATAGCATGCCATATGCGGGGAAGTCATTTATGGTCCACATAAGTGCAACCCTCATTTGGAAATTTTCCTTCAATGAGATATCATACGTCGTCACACCAACATCCCAAAGCATATTCAACTCATCTATGAGCGGTTGTAGGAACACATCGATCTTACTTTTCAAATTGTTTAGCCCAAGAATAATTAATGTCAAGAACATATACTCATGTCTCATACACATCGACGGAGGAAGATTGAAAAGGCTGATGATTACAGGCCAGCATGAATATATTCCACCTAATGGGGCATATGGGGAGAACCCATCAGCGCACAATCCCAATCTAACATTGTGTGGATCACATGCAAAATGAGGGTGCATTCTATCCAAGTGCTTCCATGCTTCTCCATCGGATGGGTGGGAAAGTACACTGGAGTCTCTAGGGTTTTCATGGTGCCACCTCATCTCAGCAGCCGTAGCATTTGATGTAAATAGCCTTTGAAGTCTTAGTGTCAAAGGTAAATACCACATATGCTTTCTAGCAACATCCTTATACCCCTTGCAACTTGCCCTGCGAACATATCATCAAGCATGACATGTAACGACCCGTTAGAGGGCCCAATATTTATTCAAGAATGATTTAATTAATTGTTGAGTATTTGATTAAGCAATTTTGCCAATTAATTATTTAATGTGGCAATTTAGAGATTTTGAAGGAAAAGAATAGCATTTATTTCTTTTTAATTTTGGAGTTTAAAAGAATTTGCCAAGGTGGCAATTTAGATTTTTAATTGAGAGAATAGTATATAAATAGCATTTAAAGAGCATTTAATTCTAGTTATTTATTTTGGAAATTAAATGCAAGGGCATGAAGGTAATTTTGGAGTTTTATTATTGTTTGAGAGTTTTTATAATAATTTTTGTATTATTATTAATTAAGTGAGATTATGTATTTAAAGGAGAATGAGAATCCATGTATGAGATGGATTTGGATTGAGAGTCTCCTATTTAGATTTGGAGAAGGAATCCAAGTTATAGAAGAAGTGTGATCTAGGGCTTTATGTCTATATATAGAGCCCATTAGCTTAGCTTTTTTTCACGCCATGTGAAGAACCAAGAGGCCAACGGATAGCAGAGGCTTGCTAGAGTCTTCAGGATCGCTCTAGGGTTCGATCAGAGAGTTCTATCAGGCAAGTATTCTTCTTGTAATCCCTTCTATTACAGGTTCATATCAATTTTAATTTCAGATTATTCCAGTTCTTCGTTATAGTTTTCAGATTTATATTAGTAAGCAGAGATGTATATATATATATATGCATATAACAGTGAAGTTATGAGTAAGTTCTATTAGTCATTATCCATTTTGGATTGCCAGTTCTATTAATTCTTATCCATTTTGGATTGCAAGTTTTATTAATCCTTATCCATTTTGGATTGCAAGTTCCATGAATCCTTATCCATTTTGGATTGCAAGTTCCATGAATCCTTATCCATTTTGGATTGCAAGTTCTATTAATCCTTATCCATTTTGGATTGCAAGTTCCATTAATCTTTATCCATTTTGGATTTCAAATTCTATTAATCCTTATCCATTTTGGATTGCAAGTTCCATTAATCCTCATCCATTTTGGATTGCAAGTTCCATTAATCCTGATCCATTTTGGATTCCAAGTTCTATAAATCTTTATCCATTTTGGATTGCAAGTTCTATTAATCCTCATCCATTTTGGATTGTAAGTTCCATTAATCCTCATCCATTTTGGATTGCAGGTTCCATTAATCCTGATCCATTTTGGATTAGTTCCATTAATCCTCATCCATTTTGGATTGCAAGTTCCATTAATCCTCATCCATTTTGGATTGCAAGTTCCATTAATCCTCATCCATTTTGGATTGCAAGTTCCATTAATTCTTATTCATTTTGGATTGCTAGTTCTATTAATCCTTATCCATTTTGGATTGCAAGTTTTATTAATCCTTATCCATTTTGGATTGCAAGTTCTATTACTCTATGTTCTAATATCTGGATACCTTGTATCGTATCCGGATGTATCTAAAGTTTTTCGAGTATGATATCCAGATGGTTTGTTTATACATCCGGAAAGGTCAAGATAATATCTGGATGTCTCGCCTGATATCTGGATGCCTCCCTCAAAAGTTGATTTTTTCATTTGAATAGTCCCCGGTTATATCTGAATGCATCAGTGAGATATCCGGATGACCAAAATCATATCCGGATGTCCTAGTTCATATCCGAATACATCCCAGCATTTCCGAATAGCTTATGCTTTGAATGTCAGTGTATCTAGATGAGCCTTCTTCATATCCGGATGTCTTTCATCATATTCGGATATCCTTCTTGATATCCTGATAACTTTTTTAGAAATCCAATTTAGCTTCCAGTGAGTCCTAATTCAAGTTTAATTCAATTAATGTATTCAATACCTTCCAACATTGAATTTGTTGTTGCCAAAATACAACAATCTATTTTTAATTGAGGAGAGACGCAAGAGTCTTGGGAGTCGTATCTTTGCTGATGAAAATCTGGACAAGCAATTGGATCTGATAAAGATCCAGATCTGATAGTTTGATAGGGTTGATGATCTGGTGGCCCAAAATGATCAGGTGACCCAAAATAACCGAGTGGCCTATGACCGAGTGGCCTTGGTGACCGAGTGACCTGAGGGTGACGAGTGGCCTTGGTGACCGAGTGACCTGAGGGTGACAAGTGGCCTTGGTGATCGAGTGACCTGAGGGTGACGAGTGGCCTTGATGATCGAGTAACCTGGGGGTGACGAGTGGCCTTGGTGACCAAGTGACCTGGGGGTGATGAGTGGCCTTGGTGACCGAGTGACCTGAGGGTGATGAGTGGCCTACAAAATGAGAGCACCATTAGGACGCGAGTGGGGTCCCCGCGTAAACCCTCCAATGCTTAAGTCAGAATCTTGAGAGAAAATGAGAAAAATATATCTGTATTCCTCAAAAATTGCATACCTCGTGATGAAGGTGGGTTTCGTATTTATAGTGAATGAGAGAGAGAGGCGTTGCGGTTTTCAAAGCAGAAATCTCGCGGCCCATTACGGAAATATCGCAATGCTCATCGTCTGGCGCGAAGGGGGGGAATTCGGCTGGATCGGCTATCTTGAAGGGTCACTCGGTTATGCCGAGTGACCATAACTCGGTGAAGCCGAGTTCGGGGAGGGATCACTCGGTACGACCGAATGACCCTCTCCACTCGGTTGGGCTGAGTGGTCGGGAAAACCACTCGGTAATCGAGTGGTCACGGCTACTCGGCCTAGTCGAGTGGTCTCAGCCACTCGATTGTGCCGAGTGGTCTTAGCCACTCGGCCCAGCCGAGTGGTCTCATCCACTCGGTTGTGCCGAGTGGGCTTCGACCCGGCCCAGCCGAGTGGTCTCATCCACTCGGTTGTGCCGAGTGGGCTCCCACCCGGCACGGCCGAGCGGGTCTTCCTTGGCCCTTGACTTTGATTTGTCTTCTATTGGGGCCCACATTCGATCACAGATCCATTTCGCCCTCCCGGGCATATCAATTGCTCCCTGCTTTTTTAGCTGAGGAGTTGGGTAAAAGAGCATACGATCCTGGAAAAATGGGCGTCGCTTTTGCCGCATTTTGTTTATCTCTCGGGAGATCATTTTTGCGCATTTGCTCTTCATTTTCTGTATTTGCTCCACAGCTTTCGACTTTTTGCCTTTCGAACCTCTATAAATAGGGCTTCAAGTCTTCATTTAATTTTCACAAGGATCAGCTGAGGTGCTTCAAAACTAAAATTCTCTCAGGTCTCGGCGCGTTTCTGGGCCACATCTCGTTTTCATCATTCGAAGGGTGCGATTGGGAGGCCACTCGGTCATGACCGAGTGGCCGTGCATGCGACTGGAGGCCACTCGGTCATGATCGAGTGGCTATGGCGAGTGATGAGTGGCCACTCGGTCATGACCGAGTGGCCTTGTTCTCGACTGAGGCCATTCGGTCATGACCGAGTGACCCCTCACTGGGTTGTGGTCGAGTGGCTCCAGCCTTCCCTCGTCCTTTTATGCCTTTAGTCACTTGATTTTCCTTCAATTATTTCTTTCTTTTGCCTTGTACTGATGTTCTTTGTCTTTTGTGCAGGTGTTTTGTTTCTTGTGACCTTTCGTCTTTCCTATTGTAACAAGGTAACGGTATCGTATTTCTTTAATATGTCGAGGAGAAGACCGGCATCACCCCCCGGCCCCGCGCACGTTCCTACAACTTCGAGTTCCAGGCTTCGATACGGGGCTTATGAGCAAGTTTATGACACCACGCCTTCTGGATTTATGGTGAGGTACCCCTGTCTTGATGAGCCGGACCCCTCTCGGGTAGACGAGGGCTCCCTTGGTCTTCACTTTGCTTCATTTGAGGTGGGACTCCTCTTTCCTCTTTCGCCCTTTGCAAGGGCGTGGTTGCGTCACTACAAGATTGTTCCCGTTCAACTTCATCCTAATGGTTGGGCTCAGATGGTCGGCTTTTCTATACTTTATCGACTGAGGGACGTCGTCCCCTCCTTGAGACTTTTCAGTTGTTTCTATCGACTGCGAAAAGCCAGCAAGGATCGTGCCCTTTACACGCTCCAGAAGGTGTCGGGCTTAGAGCTGTTCATTGCTCTTCCAAACAAGATTAATCGATTTGAAGAACGGTGGGTAGTGATAGAACCTCCACCTAATTGGGATGCTCCTTTATTTTGGAATCATCAAGACGCCAGCCAAGGGTTCCCTCCCTGCAAGGAAGTTCGGGGCGTGTATCGTCACCTAGTAGAAATGTTAACGGCACAAGGCCCCGTTGACTTGATGAGCCTCTTGACAGTGGAGAATTTCAGAATCGCGGGCTGGGGGGTCGTGACGCCAACTGCTCCTCCTCAGTCTTCTACGCTATCTAACCAGGGAATGGAAGGAGTCGAGGAGGAGGAGATGGAAATGCCTGAATCGTCTTCTCATCCTCCTTTTGATCCTCAGGAGGAAAACACTCCTAGGGGTAGAATATCTTTTGACATTGCCTTCCATTTTTCTTTTCCCATTATTGCATTTTTCTGTATTAACTGATTTGCATTGATTTTCGCAGAAATGGCTGGGTTGAATAGGCTGATGGAGTTACGTAGACGCCAGCGTGAAGAGGAGGCACGTGTTGTAACAACAGCTGGGACTTCTACACATGGTGCCGAGGGATCTACAAGCTCTCGCCCTCCTCAGTCACGTAGGCCTGCCGGTGTTTCTCCCATTGGAGTAGAAAGGCGACGTCGTCCCAGAAGTGACCAATCGAGTGTCGAAGCTCCTTCTCACACAGAAAGCCCATCTCTTCCTCTTTCTCATGAAGAGGTCGTCGACCCTCCATCTCCTGCTCCCAATTCGCGACGGGGGCGAACCTCGTCTTCTCAGTTTGCTGGCAATATGGCTCGGGTGGAAGAAGAATGTCGCCACCCTGTAGTTCCTAACAGGAAAGATCGTCACCGTCTTGGGGGGGAGAAAGCATTGAGACCACCTCCTGTACTTCCTCTTCCAGGCGAGGTGAAGCACACTGTGATTCTCGGGGATGGTACAAAGCTTACTAGTCGAGACTATGAAGTTTCTCCCGGGGTATTGGAAACAGACTCCGTCACTGAACCAGGGATTAGCGCTCGCCTCATTTACTCCACCATTCTCCCTCGAGATGAACGACGACTTATCGGTGGCAATTATGCCTAGACTAGGGATGAAGTGGAGCAACTTCTGGTGCAAGGGGTTCAAGGGATAGTTGCCTCTAATGCTAGGGACAGGGCCTATCGTGAACAAGTAGAGGCCCAAATGTCAGACTAGAGGAAGCGCCAATTTTCTTGGAATGAGGAGCGTCAAGAGTTAAAGGGTCGTGCTAGTCGGGCGGAGCTCGGGAAGAAGAATGCCGAGGCAGAGATTGGGCGCATGGAGGATCGACTGTCCGAGGCTTCTGTTGGTACCTCGGGTCTTCATGGGGAAATTTTAGACTTACGCTCTCAGCTAGAAGCTGAAGAGTGCAAGAGTGTTGGTTTGATGGCGCAACACGAGGCACTTTTGCAGGAACATTCTCTACGCCTGTCAGAGTTGAAGATAAGTCGGAAGGATGCTCGGGATATTCGGGCTGAAGTAGTGAAAGAATATCGTCTCTCAACCGACTGTCAAAATAGGAAAGGAAAATATCCTTTAGGTTTTCTGAAATATGGGTTTTATCTGGCACGCGCCCATCTGGAATCTCAACGTCCGGGAGAGACTTTTCCTGAACTTTTCCTTACTCCAGAGGTTGAGGAGTCTCATCAAGTAGATTGGCGCCAGTATGAACCGAACGAGCCCATGAGTCCTTCTTCTTATTTGGATTCTTACTTGGCGGATGATTTGGAGAATTTGGGGGCCCTTGGAACCCGTTTCCTTTCAAAGAAGGCATGGTGATCGACCCCGGAGCCATTGGAGAAGATCCTAGCGCGGCCGTTGAAAGATATCCCTCAAACGATTGAGGTTGAAGAAGGGGAATTCCACACGGATCCTCCTGGGATTCCTGTTGCATCGTTGGGATCTTCTAAGCGTTCCTCTCGCAAGTCTCGCTCCCGCGAGTAGACCCTCATTGTGGTTTGATTTCAGCTATTGTCGGGCGGATGTGCTCTTCTCGTTGTAGTTTGTTTGTTGGTTTTATCAATGAATGTTTTTTCTTTATCCTACCCAACGTGTTTCGCTATTTACTGCTTGATTCATCCTGATATTGTTGTCTTTAGTGATATAAGGTCAACACTTTTCTTTCACTATTGGATCATGCACGATGTGGCGAGCTTGAGCTTATTTTCCTTGTTATCGGGGTAACGGGCTCGATCGTAATTTTACCTCGTTGCCGGGCGATAGGCGGGACAACGGGCTCGATCGTAGTTTTACCTCGTTGCCGGGCCATAGGCGAGACAACGGGCTCGATCACAGTTTTACCTCGTTGCCGGGTGATAGCATGCATATTTATACCATATTTTGGCATTTCACCTCATTCTTATTAGGCCATTTGAAGCAATTTTTGCTGATATTTCATTGTTTCTATTTTATTATGCTTCAAATTGTCCTTGCACTATTTTCTATCTTACCTCTACTCTATGGATCCAGGCTTTAGGGAATATTGGATGGGCTAGAGAAGTGGCTCAACTAAAGGAGCTTGGGCCTACTTTCAAGGAGCAGACTTGGGCTACTCATTGTGCTGTTTTGGGCTCACTTGTTTTCTGTTGGGCTAGGCCCAACCCTAGCCTCCCTAGCCTTTCCTTTCTTGGCCATGTATTTAAGGCCTCTTAGCATTAATTTTCAGCAGATGATGAGATAGAAAGAGAGGAGAAAATAGAGAGGATTCTGCCCATTTTTGTTGTTGTAGCATTTTTCTGTTTTCTACATCTTTTGTTCCATTTTGTTTTCCTTGCTATAATGATAGGCTAGAGCATTTGTAACCGGTTGTGTGTCTTGAATCCATGTGGAATTTGAGTCCCGGATGAGCTACAAGAATCTGGTTTGTTGTTTGTTTCTTATTCATTTCTATTTGGTTTAGTTTGGGCAGATTTATGAATGCATGGAGTTCATGGCAGGTTTGTGTGAATTTGCATGGTTTCATTTTCTGTTAAATGCTTAAGAGAGCAGAATGTTATAGCCGGTTGGTATAACATCTAGGAAATGAATATTATGTGCTTGAACGGTTGTTCTTGCATAGGTTCGGATAGGTTGAATAGAGAGTGAATGGCTGCATTTTGTTTACAAGAGATTTCTGTATTCATTTTGTTGTTCCAATCAGTCTAATCCTTGGACGGTTGTTGGGGATGCTTTGAGTTTGTTATCCGGACATCAAAACATCTAGCAAGCCAAGGTATATAGGTTGGACGAGGAAGATTTCACATAGGAGACAAATACACAGCTGGTTGCATATCTTTTACTGATTTTTCATCCATCTTTATCTTTCTGTTTTGCCAATTAGTTTTCTGTCAAAAACCCCCCCTAAACAAACCGTTGGTTATGTTGGTTCTCCTTTGTTGGTAGAAGAAAGTGAGGCTCCTTGTGAGAGATGACCTAGGGTGCACTTTGCTGCAAACTAGAGAAGAGATGCAAACATAGATCTCTAATTCTGGAGTGGTTCGATAGCCCGCCACCGGGCCATAGGCCGGACAACGGGCTCGATCTTAGTTTTACCTCGTTGCCGGGCCATAAGCGGGATAACAGGCTGGATCGTAGTTTTACCTCGTTGCCGGGCCATAGGCGGGACAACGGGCTCGATCGTAGTTTTACCTCGTTGTCGGGCCATAGGCGGGACAACGGGCTCGATCTTAGTTTTACCTCGTTGCCGGGCCATAGGCGGGACAACGGGCTCGATCGTAGTTTTACCTCGTTGCCGGGCCATAGGCGGGACAACGAGCTCGATCCTAGTTTTACCTCGTTGCCGGGCCATAGGCGGGACAACGGGCTCGATCGTAGTTTTACCTCGTTACCGGGCCATAGGCGGGACAACGGGCTCGATCGTAGTTTTACCTCGTTGCCGGGCCATAGGCGGGACAACGGGCTCGATCTTAGTTTTACCTCGTTGCCGGGCCATAGGCGGGACAACGGGCTCGATCGTAGTTTTACCTCGTTGCCGGGCCATAGGCGGGACAAGGGGCTCGATCTTAGCTTTACCTCGTTGCCGGGCCATAGGCGGGACAACGGGCTGGATCTTAGTTTTACCTCGTTGCCGGGCCATAGGCGGGACAACGGGCTGGATCTTAGTTTTACCTCGTTGCCGGGCCATAGGCGGGATAACGGGCTCGATCATAGTTTTACCTCGTTGCCGGGCCATAGGCGGGACAACGGGCTCGATCGTAGTTTTACCTCGTTGCAGGGCCATAGGCGGGACAATGGGCTCGATCTTAGTTTTACCTCGTTGCCGGGCCATAGGCGGGACAACGGGCTCGATCGTAGTTTTACCTCGTTGCCGGGCCATAGGCGGGACAACGGGCTGGATCTTAGTTTTACCTCGTTGCCGGGCCATAGGCGGGACAACGGGCTCGATCGTAGTTTTACCTCGTTGCCGGGCTATAGGCGGGACAATGGGCTCGATCGTAGTTTTACCTCGTTGCCGGGCCATAGGCGGGATAACAGGCTTGATCTTTTCTTTTCCGAAAATGACAAACCATGCGCACACAAGCATTTTTACGTGGTTCGGCCAAATGCGCCTACGTCCACGGTCCCATTTAGGACTTATGTTATTGCAGATATTTTCTCAGATACATTGTTCATATACAACTTCAGATAGTTCAAATTCCATGTTTTGCCCATAGTGTTTCCTGAAAGAGTCTGTAAAATGCATGTGTTGGGGCCAAGCAGTTTTAGAATACGGTATGACCCTTCCCAATTTGCTCGTAACTTTCCATCATCCCTTAGCGCGTTGGTTACAACAGATCTTCGAAGTACTAAATCTCCTTCTTTCATGGGTCTGTTCTTTACCCGAGAATTGAAATAACTGGCTACTTTTCTTTGATATGCAGCTATCTTCATGGCAGTGTTATCCCTCTGCTCTTCAATCAGATCCAAATTTTCTCGCAACGCTTCAGAATTCCTTGCGCCATCCTCTTCCTCATATGCCATCAGTCTTGGGGACTTAGCTGAAATTTCAATGGGAATTAAAGCCTCTGTTCCATATACCAGATTGAATGGAGTTTCTCCCGTAGCTACCCGACTAGTTGTTCGATAAGCCCACAAAATGGTGGGCAGCTCGTCGGCCCATGTGCCTCTGGCTCCTTCAAGTCGGGTTTTTAGGCCATGTAATATGATTCGGTTACTGACCTCAGCTTGCCCATTAGCTTGGGAATACGCTACTGAAGCGAATCTTTGTTGAATTCCTAGGTCGTTACAGAATTTTCTAAAGGAGTCACAGTCAAATTGCTTCCCATAATCCGTGACGATAATTCTTGGTATCCCAAACCAGCACACAATGTCTTTCCATACCATTACCTCCACTTTTTGTGCCGTAATAGTAGCCAATGCCTCAGCTTCAATCCATTTGATGAAATAGTCGGTGGCCACTATTAAAAATTTTCTTTGCCCGTGCACTTGAGGAAAAGGTCCCAGAATATCCAAACCCCACTGAGCGAATGGTATAGGCTGGAACGCAGGTTGCAACTGAGATATTGGGGCAGATTGGACTGGAGCGTGTCGTTGACATTTGTCACATGATTTAACTTTCTTTAACGCGTCGGACCTTAATGTGAGCTAAAACAAACCGGCTCTCAAGATTTTGGTTGCTAGGGCTCTTGCTCCCAAGTGCTCTCCACATATTCCACTATGAGCTTCTGCCAAGACATATTTGGCCTCTTGAGGGCCTAAACATTTGAGAAGAGGTGTAGTGTAAGCTCGCTTATATAATATCCTGTCTATGATGGTAAACCTTGAAGCCCGCATCTTAAGTCTTCTTGCTTCTTGTGGATCATCTGGTAATTCATTATTAGTGAGATAACGATAGAAGGACGATCTCCAATCCACTCCTGTCTCCACGCACGATATCTCTTTTTCTTCAATGCTCGGCTGATGAAGCATTTCAACAAATACTGTTTTTCCAGTTGTTTCTTTAGTGGACGCTAGTTTAGATAAAGCATCAGCATGTCCATTGAGTGATCTGTTTATTTGTGTTAACTGAAAACTCTAAAATGTCTGTGCTAGGTCTTTCACTTTGCACAAGTATCAGGACATTACCTGCTCTCTGGTTTCATATTGTCCCTGAAATTGCTGCACAATCAACTGAGAATCACTATGAGCAACCAATCGTGCTACTTCCAATTTTCTTGCTATCCTCATTCCAGCGATTAATGCTTCATATTCAGCTACGTTGTTGGTACTCGGGAAAGCAAACCGTAGGGAATACTCAAACGTTTCTCCCTCGGGGGATACGAGTACTATCCCAGCGCCACTCCCTTGTGAACCAGATGCCCCATCAACAAACAACAACCATTCTTCCTGCCTATTTTCTGTCGCCTTACCGGAGTGTGTGCATTCTACAATAAAGTCAGCCAGCGCTTGTCCTTTTATAGCTTGTCGAGGTTGATACTGGATATCATATTCACTTAACTCTATGGACCATTTGGTAAGGCAACCGGAACATTCGGGCTTTTGTAAAATACTTCGCAAGGGTTGATCTGAAAGTACGATGATCAAATGAGCTTGGAAGTATGGCCTCAATTTTTTGGATGCGTTTACCAGTGCTAATGCCATTTTTTCTACCACTGGATAACGTGTCTCGGGACCCTGCAATACCTTACTGACATAATATATTGGTCGATCCACCTGTCCTTCTTTCCTGATTAATACTGCACTTATGGCTTCATCACTTATCCCCAAGTATAAGTACAATGTCTCTCCAGTTTCTGGTCGTGTTAATAGGGGAACTTCTTTCAAATACTCCTTTAATGCTTTAAACGACTTTTGGCATTGCTCCGTCCAGTCAAACTTTTTTCCTGCTCTTAATGTTTGTAAGAAGGGTAACTCTCTTTCGGCTGACTTGGAGAGAAAACGTCCAAGAGCTGCCTTTCGCCCTATCAATCGCTGAACTTCCTTAGTTGATGCTGGTGGTTCCATGTCCAATATTGCCTGTATTTTCTCAGGGTTTGCTTCGATTCCTCTTTGTGTGATCATGTATCCCAAGAATTTTCCAGACTGTACGCCAAAGGCACACTTTGTTGGATTCAACCGCATCTTGTATTGGCTAAAGACTCCCAACACTTGCGCTAGTTTTTCTACATGGGATTCGTCCTTTCGACTTTTCACAATCATGTCGTCAACATATGCTTCCATTGTATCGCCCAGCAGTTTTTTAAAGACTTGGTTCACCATACGTTGATAAGTGGCTCCGGCGTTCTTGAGTCCAAAAGGCATGACTTGGTAGCAATATGTCCCCTTTTCAGTGATGAATGACGTCTTCTCCTGGTCTGGGGGGTACATCATTATTTGGTGGTATCCTGAGAAAGCATCCAGAAAGCTCAGGAACTGGTATCTAGATGTTTTATCCACAAGACGGTCGATCCGTGGTAGCGAGTATGAGTCTTTGGGGCATGCCTTATTTAGATTGGTGAAGTCCACACAGACACGCCATTTTCCATTAGGTTTTGGGACCATAACAACATTGGCCAACCAGTCTGGATATAATACCTCTCGAATGAAGCCCGCTTTTAGCAATTTGTCAACTTCTTCTTCTAATGCGTGTAGTCTATCAGGGGCAATGTTTCGCTTCTTTCATCGGACCGGCTTGAATTGGGGGTCCACATTCAAGTGGTGACATATTACTTCTGGACTGATTCCTGGCATATCTTCCGGTTTCCAAGCAAATACGTCTGAATTTTCTCGCAGGCATCTTGTAATTTCTTCTTTCGTATGCTCTGGAAGCTGGGATCCCACATACGCTATTTTCTCTGAATCTGATTCACTTAGATGTATTGTTTCCAATTCCTCAACAGGTTGAGGTTTACGTGCGGCTCCTTCCTCCAAGGATTTATGTATGGCTTTCTCGGCTATGGATAAGGTTTCTTCAGCTCTTTTCCCTTTTGTGGATGACACATAACAAGTTCGGGCTTTCTTTTGATCTCCTCGAACTTGTCCTACTCCAGCGGGCGTGGGGAATTTCATCAATAAATAGCACGAGGATACCACGGCCCTTAGATCATTGAGTAACGGGCGTCCCAAGATCATATTATATGCTGCCGAGGAGGTTTTAACCACCATGAAATTTGCTTGTCGAGTTACGAGTTGGGGGTCCTCACCTAATGTGATAGGTAGCTGAATTGACCTTGCAACTGGAACTGCTTCTCCAGTGAAGCTATATAGAGGTGAGGATACTTTCTTCAGCCGGTCATGAGATAAATGCATTTGTTCAAAACAGTTCCAGTAGATTAGGTTGACAGAACTGCCACTATCTATCAGAATTCTACTGATGGGGTGCTTGGCTACGACTGCTGAAATAACCATGGGATCATCATGTGGGAGTATTACATCACCCCGATCGGTTGGGGAAAAGTGATTGGCTCTTCATCATCTCTTACCTCCATTATTGAGTTAACTTGGTAGGCTTGACGGGCGTATGCTTTTCGGGAGGTTGATGTGTCCCCACCTAGGGTTTCCCCACCTGAGATAACGTGAATGGCCTGCCGAGTCGGTTCATTGTCTACATGAGTATCTTGTTGACGATCTCCTCTTCTCTCTTGTTGTCTCGAATTTGGCCTTTCATGCCCATCACGCCTATCTCCCCTTTGCTGGGGTTCCCTATTTTCTTCTTCTTCGTGTCTCACATATCTTTGCAAGTGTCCCTCATGAATGAGCATCTCAATCTGATTCTTCAATTCTCTACAGTGGTCAGTGGAATGCCCTCTGATTCGATGGCATCTGCAATACTCTCCCTGATTTTTTCCCATGGGGCGGTCAACTCTGTGGGGTAGTTTAAGAAGTCATTCTTCCTCTATTGCAGCTAATATAGTTGATCGGGGTTGTAAGAGCTGAGTATAATGATTAAAATGAGGTTTTGGTACATCTGGTATTCAATTCCTTTCCTGTCGTCGAATAGGCTCTTCTTCCCCTTCACGTTCCTTTCTCTTCCTTTCTTTGTCTTCTTTCCCCGCCACGTTCCTCATAATCTCAGTGTGAAGGATATATCGGTTTGCTCTGACAAATAAATCGGCCAGGGATGTTGGAGGGTCTAAAGAAAGTGATTCTTGAAGAGAGGCAAGGCATGTCCCTTGGAGCATAGCAGATACTACCACTTGAGCCGGCAAGTCTGGGATTTCAAGAGTAGCATTGCGAAATCTATCCACAAATTGACGTAAGGATTCCTTATTCCCTTGTCGTATGCTGAGCAAATAGGTGGCATCCTTTTTTCTTCTACTGTTAATCACAAAAGCTTTGGTAAATTCTGTTCTAAGCTGCCCAAATGATGAAATAGAGGCTTCTGGAAGGCTGTTGAACCATGTTCGAGCATGTCCTGATAACGTTAAGGAAAATGCTAGGCACATCAAGTCGTCGTCCCATCCGTGCAATATCATCAGCGACTCGTAATTCTGAACATGATCATATGGGTCATCCTTGCCGGAATAGGGGGTGATCTGAGGCATCTTGAATTTTCGAGGCAGAGGTCTTTCTAATATATCTGTAGTAAAAGGACATTTTCTATGCTGGTGCTCTTCTGTTGCCGGGATTAATTTTTTCTTCTCAAGCACCTCTTCTACTACTCTTTTCATGTCATCACGCATACTAGCTATCGTCTGGTTGTCATGTCTTGTTGGTGTACTAGCCACTGTTTCGTGATACCTCCGCCTTTGAGGGCTTCTGGTCCTGTTTTCCATTCTTGGGTTTTCATTTTTTCGAGGCACGGAATGAGGCATCCTTCTTGGAGGTGGTGACCTGGGTCTACCCTAGCGTGGAGGCGTAGATCGTGAATGTGAATCGGGAGTAGCCTCTTGATAGGAATCGGCCCCTGCCTCGGGTTGAGGTTCAAGAGGTGGCATAAGCTTTTTTAGAGTATCTAGCAACGTCCCTCCGGGTATCATACTTTGGAGTACACCAGCCATGTCTCATAGTGCTTGCATGCCTTCAACGTGTTGTTGTCTCAATGCTTCGTACTCTTCCCACGGGACCGTACGTGGTGGCTATTGTGAGGTCCCAGCTTGATCAATAGGGAGTGATCCTAAGCCCATGTTAAGTGGAGGTGGGATTGATTGATCCCCTATCTGTTGGTTTGGAGAAAAGGAGCGATCACCTCCTTGCGTTTGAGCGTTATGAGGGGGAGGATGATGTTGCTGAGAATTGTGAATAGTGGGAGGTGCTCCCTGTTGCTGAGAGTTTCGCGGTGGCAGGCGTGTCTCTACGCCTTGAGAAAGAGTTCGTCGGTGTCCCCGAGTGTTTGCCATTCTTAAGTTAACTTTTTATCTTGCGTTTCCCACAGACGGCGCCAATTGTTGTTGCCAAAATACAACAATCTATTTGTAATTGAGGAGAGACGCAAGAGTCTTGGGAGTCGTATCTTTGCTGATGAAAATCTGGACAAGCAATTGGATCTGATAAAGATCCAGATCTGATAGTTTGATGGGGTTGATGATCTGGTGGCCCAAAATGATCAGGTGACCCAAAATGATTAGGTGACCCAAAATAACCGAGTTGCCTATGACCGAGTGGCCTTGGTGACCGAGTGACCTGAGGGTGACGAGTGGCCATGGTGACTGAGTGACCTGAGGGTGACGAGTGGCCTTGGTGACCGAGTGACCTGAGGGTGACGAGTGGCCTTGATGATCGAGTGACCTGGGGGTGACGAGTGGCCTTGGTGATCGAGTGACCTGGGGGTGACGAGTGGCCTTGGTGATCGAGTGACCTGGGGGTGACGAGTGGCCTTGGTGACCGAGTGACCTGAGGGTGACGAGTGGCCTACAAAACGAGAGCACTGTTAGGATGCGGGTGGGGTCCCCGCGTAAACCCTCCGATGCTTAAGTCAGAATCATGAGAGAAAATGAGAAAAATATATCTCTATTCCTTAAAAATTGCGTACCTCGTGATGAAGGTGGGTTTCGTATTTATAGTGAATGAGAGAGAGAGGCGTCGCGATTTTCTCGGCGGAAATCTCGCAGCCCATTACGGAAATATCGCAATGCTCATCGTCTGGCGCAAAGGGGGGGAATTCGGCTGGATCGGCTATCTTGAAGGGTCACTCGGTCATGCCGAGTGACCACAACTCGGTGAAGCCGAGTTCGGGGAGGGATCACTCGGTACGACCGAGTGACCCTCTCCACTCGGTTGGGCCGAGTGGATCCCACTCGATTGGGCTGAGTGGTCGGGAAAACCGCTCGGGAATCGAGTGGTCACGGCCACTCGGCCTAGCCGAGTGGTCTCAGCCACTTGGCAGAACCGAGTGGTCTCAGCCACTCGGTTGTGCTGAGTGGTCTTAGCCACTCGGCCCAGCCGAGTGGTCTCATCCACTTGGTTGTGCCGAGTGGGCTCCCACCCGGCACGGCCGAGTGGGTCTTCCTTGGCCCTTGACTTTGATTTGTCTTCTATTGGGGCCCACATTCGATTACAGATCCATTTCGCCCTCCCGGGCATATCAGAATTCATAAGCCAGAACATGACAAGTTAATCATATACCCATACCCTAAATCATAGTTCATTGAATCTTTGTATTCTAACATATAGATGAAGATCATATCATGTTCAGCATTATTATAACATGATCAGCATTATTTTGTGAGATTATGTGCATACATTTTGGTATGAGCATTGAGCATGACTTTATATGGAGCACTACATATCGTGTGCCGGCATTTATGTGAGCATTGCATTGCATTATGCACGCTAGGCGGTTTAGTCCGCGGGGATCCCATCAGTTTCAGTTCAGCTCAGTTTATGAGTTACTTGCCTGATGGCAACCAGGGGGCTAGGAGCTTTGCCCACAGTATGTGCTTACAGTTTTTATGTATGTAGGTTTCAAATCAGACAGGTATGTATTATCAAATTATGTGGGCTTATGAGCCAAAGTTACATACCTGCATTTAATTTACAGTTTATGTGCATTACATTTTTATTAATGCAAACAGACAGTGATTATACAGTACAAGTTCAGTGAGTTGTTTATCAATATCGACATTCTTCGATTCAGCTTCAGTATTCTTTCCAGCTTATTACTTGCTGAGCTTTTGTAGCTCACCTTGTACTCTTCAACCCTCCAGGTTCTAGCAGGGGAGTATCAGATGTGGGGCCTAGCATCAGTATTCAGTAGTGTGTGTACGTGGAGCTGCTCAAGATAAAAGATGTCTAGGAGTCTGTTAAGTTTTATAGTGTTTTCTCAATTTAGATCTATTTTATATTTCAGTTGAGGGATTGTCCCTTAGACAGAGTTTATGGTTTTCAGTCTGTATTGACTCAGAGTTTTTATTCCAGTTGATTGAGATGTTCAGTCATGGTATCAGATTTTATATTATCAGTTAGTTTATCTTATTTTTCCCGTAGCACCTCTTCTGAGGCAGTTCTAGGAGAGGGGGTGTTATAGTATTGATATCAGAGTAGGGTTTTGAGGAGTCTCTCGTACACACATAGGATGTTGGGTAGAGTTAGGACTTGTGTCCGTCAGTTAGATAAGTTAGCCCAATTAGCAGTATTCCTAAGTGGTGATGTAGAAAGATGAGTA
Source organism: Diospyros lotus (assembly GCF_014633365.1). Classification (NCBI taxonomy): domain Eukaryota; kingdom Viridiplantae; phylum Streptophyta; class Magnoliopsida; order Ericales; family Ebenaceae; genus Diospyros; species Diospyros lotus. Next base: position 13,086,766 of record NC_068347.1, read on the forward strand.
ATAGAGGTGGATGACCCCGTACTCGCAGTCAGGCTGCTTCTATGCAAGACGAGGTTCCAGTATCCACACCAGGCTCACTAAGAGAGTCTAGTCGCGATCTACACAGGGAATGGTTGAGATGCGAGGTATGTTAGCAGGATTGATAAGGGTGATAGATACCCTAGTTACTAATCAGGTAAGGGAATCACTAGTTCCCCAAGAAGTAGGAGGTAGTAGTGGCAATAAGCCAGTCACTCTAATAGCACTAGTTGTGGAGGCAGATACAGGGAGTTAGCTATTAAAGGATTTCATCACCTTCCGACCACCAGTGTTCCATGAAGGCATAGATGCAGCAGCAGTTGAAAATTGGATGCTATAGATTGTACGGACGATCGTTGAGTGCGACTTAGCACATTCTTATTTAGAGGCAAAGTTGAGAGATGGTGGAAGACCGCCTACCAAAGGTATGGTAATCAATAACCCACATGGGTCAAATTTCAGTAAGTATTCAATGACGCTTATTATTTAGCATGGGTTAAGGACCAGAAAGTTTTTGAGTTTGATGAGTTGGTGTAAGGTATCAAGATAGTGGCCCAATGTGAGGTAGAGTTTTACAGCCTTAACTAGATAGGCCTCAGAGTTAGTGTCCACTGAAGCAAAGAAGGCTGCTAAATTTCAGAGAGAATTGCGTGTTGATATTTGCCATGCTTTTGGAGGAGCTTAGAGTGTGGATTATACCACGGTAGTTCAGCAAGCATATGCTATCAAGAGAAATGTTTGAGAATTGCGAGATCGAGGTACATGATAAGAAGTTATTTGGAGACTTAGAAATTCTTGATGTTAGGGATTTTGATTTGATCCTTGGCATGGATTGTTTGTCATGGCATTATGCAAGAGTTGACCGTCAATGGACGATTATTGAATTTGATCTTCCTTGGTAGCCGGTTCAGATATATAAAGGAGTCAAGCCTATGTTTACGATTCTTATGATCTCGGTGATGAAAGTTGAGAAGCTGATGCGTGATGGATGCGAGGCTTATCTAGCCTTTGTAACCATTGATGAGGGAAGCAAGAGGAAGTTGTTTGAGGTGCCAGTAGTACGAGATTTCTTAGATATTTTCCTTGATGAATTACCAGGATTACCTCCTAGCAGAGTTTACTATTGAGTTATTGCCTAGTATACAACCTATTTCTAAGGATCCATATCGAATGGCACCTGATAAGCTAAAGGAGTTGAAGGCCAAGTTAGAGGAATTAATAGAGAAGGGTTTCATTTGACCTGGATCATCCCTATAAGGCGTTCCAGTATTATTCATGAGAAAGAAAGATGGATCTTTGAGGTTGTGCTTAGATTATTGCTAATTGAATCAGGTGACAGTGAAGAATAAGTATCCTTTACCTCGAGTGGATGACTTATTAGACCAGTTGCGAGGAGCTAAGATATTCTCGAAGAAAGATTTGAGATCGGGATATCACCAGGTGCGAGTCAGAGATGATGATATTCAAAAGACTGCTTTTAGGACTCGCTATGGACACTATGAGTTTGTGGTGATGCCATTTGGGTTAACGAATGCTCCAGTTGTTTTCATGGATTTGATGAATCGAGTTCTACGTGAGTACCTTGATTGTTTCATTATTGTCTTCATCGATGATATCCTAGTCTACTCACCCAGTGTAGAGAAGCATACGAAACATCTTACTCTAGTATTGCAAAGGCTTAGAGAAAAGCAATTATATGTCAAGTTTAATAAGTGTGAGTTTTGGCTCACTCAGATTGGATTTCTAGGCTATGTGGCTTTTAGAGACGATATTTCAGTAGATATAGACAAGACTAAAGCAGTTATGAATTGGCCGAGACTGATGACAGTGACAGAGATACATAGTTTTCTAGGTCTTGCAGGCTATTATAGGCGGTTCATTAAGGGATTCGCTCGTTTATGTTCCCTTATGACTAAGCTAACAAGAAAATGAGAGAGTTTGAATGGAATGTCGCGAATGAACGTGCCTTCCAAGAATTGAAGAAGAAGTTGACCACTGTACCAGTCTTAGCTATACCAAGAAGTTGAGAGAAATATTCCATTTACAGTGATGCCTCCCATTTAGGATTGGGATGCGTATTGATGTAAGAAGGTTAAGTTAATGCTTATGCTTCCAGATAATTGAAGAAACACAAGGTGAACTACCCTACTCATGATTTGGAGTTGGCAGTAGTAATATTTGCATTGAAGATATGACAACACTATTTATATGGTGAGAAGATTGAGATTTATACAGATCATAAGAGTTTACATTATCTTCTATCCCAGAAAGAATTGAACAAGAGGAAAAGACGTTGGGTCGAGTTATTTAAGGACTTCGACTGTGAGATTCTATACCAGCCAGGAAAGGCCAATGTGGTAGCCGATGTTTTGAGTCGGCGCGGAGCTTCTATGGTTACGATGATGGTTCAAGAATAGAAGTTATTGGAGAAATTAAGTGTTTTATCTATTTCAGCCCTAGAGGATAGATCAGTTTGTGAGTTGTGCTTGCATGAGAATACAACCTGAGTTATTTGACCGACTTAAGAAACAACAATCAAAAGATGAGAAGTTGGCATAGATTTTAACAGATATTGAGAAACTTTCTCCTTTGGGATATACTCTACGGAGTGATGATATACTCCTAATTCAAGGACGTATTTGTATAGCTAATGATGAAAATCTTAAGCAAGAGATTTTGAATGAAGTACAAAAGTCGTTACACTATTCATCTAGGTGTTGCGAAGATGTACCACGACCTAAAGTGATAGCATTGGTGGAGTGGTATGAAGAAAGATGTATCAAATATGTGTCACAATGTTCAGTATTCCAGCAAGTTAAAGCAGAACATTAGAAACCTGCAAGTTTATTACTTTCATTGCCTGTTCTGGAGTGGAAGTGGGATAATATTGCTATGGATTTTGTAATGGGTTTACCCAGGACGATTAAAGGCTATGATGCTATATGGGTGATTGTCGATCGTTTGACTAAATCATCCCATTTTCTTCCTATTAAGAAGACTTACCCATTGAATAGATTTGCAAGAATTTATATTGAGGAGATCGTGAAATTACACGGTGTTACATCCAGCATTGTATCAGATCGAGATCCTCGTTTCACTTCTCATTTTCGGGGAGCTTTGCATGATGCATTAGGATCTCAGCTGAAGTTTAGTACGGTATTTTATTCGCAGACAGATGGTCAATCAGAAAGGACTATTAGGACTCTCGAGAACATGTTAAGAGCTTATGTTCTAGATTTCCAAGGTAGTTGGGATGAGCATTTACCTTTGGTGGAATTTTCCTACAATAATAGTTTCCATTCAAGTATTGGAATGTCACCGTATAAGGCTTTGTATGGGCGACCGTGTCGATCGCCGATATGTTGGGAAGAGATTGGAGATAGGGCTTTATTGGGTCTTGAAATTGTTGAGCAAACGTCAGAAAAGATTCAAGTTATCAAAGCTAGAATGAAAACAGCCCAAGACAGACAAAAGAGCTATGCAGATAAGTGATGATGAGACCTCGAGTTTGAGGTAGGTGACCATGTTTGGTTGAGAGTCATGCCTATTAAAAGAGTTCATAGATTTGGCATAACAGGGAAGCTTAGTCCCCGTTACATTGGTCCGTTTGAAATTTTGAGACGATAGGGACTTTGGCATATGAGTTAGCTTTGCCACCTCAGTTGTCCCATGTTCATAGCGTGTTTCATGTTTCGATGTTGAGAAAGTATGTGTCAGATCCTCAGCAAGTGATTGATTTTTAGACTCTTGAAGTTAGAGAAGATGTGTCTTATGAAGAGATGCCTACCAGCATTTTAGAGCGAAAAGAGAAGACTTTGAGGAATTGATCAATTCCTCTTGTGAAAGTCCAATGGCAGCGACACTCGTCAGAAGAGGCGACGTGAGAGTAAGAAGAAGAGATGAGGAGAATTACACCTCGTTGTTTGAGTAACCAGGTACGAATTTGGAGGACCAAATTCTTTTAAGGAGGGGAGAAATTGTAACGACCCGTTAGAGGGCCCAATATTTATTCAAGAATGATTTAATTAATTGTTGAAGTATTTGATTAAGCAATTTTGCCAATTAATTATTTAATGTGGAAATTTAGAGATTTTGAAGGAAAAGAATAGCATTTATTTCTTTTTAATTTTGGAGTTTAAAAGAATTTGCCAAGGTGGCAATTTAGATTTTTAATTGAGAGAATAGTATATAAATAGCATTTAATTCTAGTTATTTATTTTGGAAATTAAATGCAAGGGCATGAAGGTAATTTTGGAGTTTTATTATTGTTTGAGAGTTTTTATAATAATTTTTGTATTATTATTAATTAAGTGAGATTATGTATTTAAAGGAGAATGAGAATCCATGTATGAGATGGATTTGGATTGAGAGTCTCCTATTTAGATTTGGAGAAGGAATCCAAGTTGTAGAAGAAGTGTGATCTAGGGCTTTATGTCTATATATAGAGCCCATTAGCTTAGCTTTTCTTCACACCATGTGAAGAACCAAGAGGCCAATGGATAGCAGAGGCTTGCTAGAGTCTTCAGGATCGCTCTAGGGTTCGATCAGAGAGTTCTATCAGGCAAGTATTCTTCCTGTAATCCCTTCCATTACAGGTTCATATCAGTTTTGATTTTAGATTATTCCAGTTCTTCGTTATAGTTTTCAGATTTATATCAGTAAGCAGAGACGTATATATATATATATGCGTATAACAGTGAAGTTATGAGTAAGTTCTATTACTCCTTATCCATTTTGGATTTCAAGTTCTATTAATCCTTATCCATTTTGGATTGCAAGTTCCATTAATCCTCATCCATTTTGGATTGCAAGTTCCATTAATCCTGATCCATTTTGGATTACAAGTTCTATAAATCCTTATCCATTTTGGATTGCAAGTTCCATTAATCCTCATTCATTTTGGATTGTAGGTTCCATTAATCCTGATCCATTTTGGATTGCAAGTTCCATTAATCCTTATCCATTTTGGATTGCAAGTTCCATTAATCCTCATCCATTTTGGATTGCAAGTTCCATTAATCCTCATCCATTTTAGATTGCCAGTTCCATTAATCCTCATCCATTTTGGATTGCAAGTTTTATTAATCCTTATCCATTTTGGATTGCAAGTTCTATTACTCTATGTTCTAATATTTTGATACCTTGTATCGTATTCGGATGTATCTAAAGTTTTTCGAGTATGATATCCAGATGGTTTGTTTATACATCTGGAAAGGTCAAGATAATATCCGGATGTCTCGCTTGATATCTGGATGCCTCCCTCAAAAGTTGAATTTTTCATTCGAATAGTCCCACTTATATCCGAATGCATCAGTGAGATATCTGGATGACCAGAATCATATCCAGATGTCCTAGTTCATATCCGAATACATCCCAGCATTTCTGAATAGCTTCTGCTTTGAATGTTAGTGTATCTAGATGAGCCTTCTTCATATCCAAATGTCTTTCATCATATCCGGATATCCTTCTTGATATCCAGATGACTTTTCCAGAAATCCAATTTAGCTTCCAGTGAGTCCTAATTCAAGTTTAATTCAATTAATGTATTCAATACCTTCCAACATTGAATTCATAAGCCAGAACATGACAAGTTAATCATATACCCATACCCTAAATCATAGCTCATTGAATCTTTGTATTCTAACATATAAATGAAGATCATATCATGTTCAGCATTATTATAACATGATCAGCATTATTTTCTGAGATTATGTGCATACATTTTGGTATGAGCATTGAGCATGACTTTATATGGAGCACTACATATCGTGTGCCGGTATTTATGTGAGCATTGCATTGCATTATGCGCGTTAGGCGGCTTAGTCAGCAGGGATCCCATCAGTTTCAATTTCAACTCAGTTTATGAGTTGCTCACATTATGTGCTTACAATTTTTATGTATGCAGGTTTCAAATCAGACAGGTATGTATTATCAGATTATGTGGGCTTATGAGCCAAAGTTGCATACCTGCATTTAATTTACAGTTTATGTGCATTACATTTTTATTAATGCAAACAGACAGTGATTATACAATACAAGTTTAGTGAGTTATTTATCAATATCGATATTCTTCGATTCAGCTTCAGTATTCTTTCCAGCTTATTACTTGTTGAGCTTTTGTAGCTCACCTTGTACTCTTCACGCCTCCAGGTTCTAACAGGGGAGTATCAGATGTGGGGCCTAGCATCAGTATTTAGTAGTGTGTGTACGTGGAGCCGCTCAAGATAAAAGATGTCTGGGAGTCTGTTAAGTTTTATAGTGTTTTCTCAGTTTAGATCTATTTTATATTTCAGTTGAGCGATTGTCCCTTAGACAGAGTTTATGGTTTTCAGTCTGTGTTGACTCAGAGTTTTTATTCCAGTTGATTGAGATGTTCAGTCATGGTATTAGATTTCATATTATTAGTTAGTTTATCTTATTTTTCCCGTAGCACCTGTTCTCGGGCAGTTCTAGGAGAGGGGGTGTTACATGACAAAGCATGCATTGTTGCTTATAAAAGTTGTCCTTACAGTATAACATACACCCATTAATACAACAATCAATCTTTCAATAACCAAGGCCTAGATTTGAAACCATCCTCTTTGTTCTATAAAAGTTTGATTGCATTAGATTGTCTCTAGGCATTATCTCCTTCATAAGTTGAACCACCCCATTGTAGCATTGTTGAGGCATGTTTAATCAGACTTAATGCTAAGTAGCCTAACTGATGCTGACAATTTTGAATAAGTCGAACAACCCTCCCACAAGGGTGCTTGTGCAGCTGCCAACATTTCATAGAATCCTTGAGCCCTAACATTAGGTTGTGCCTCTTGTTCATCTTCATGAAGATTGGCTCCAAATGAGGGACCTGTTATTGTAATACCCCATATTTTTGTAAGGTTGCCACGTATTTTAAGTGAGTTTAAAATACCAAAAAAATGGCTTGATAGCAAAATAAATTACTGAATCGATGGCAGGGAGTGCCCTAGAGTATAAATACCTAAGGATAAGGGTATGGCATTGACGAGTGTCTCGAGACGGGATTTATGGCCGCGAAAGAAATCAAATCCGAGATAGTTTTTGGTACAACTATAATTTGGGCTGAAAAACCGAATGATTGTAAGAGACCTCTGGGAAGTTAACAGAACCCTAAGGGGGCTCCTGGTTTTCATAAAGATCAACCCTGAGGTGGTTTCAGGATGGAACAATAGCCAGGTGAGGACACTGGGGCGAAATCATCTTTATCGAGTAATTTTTGGAGTTATTAATTTTGCATATTCAGTATTGTAATACAAATTAATTTGATGTTTGAGGATGTAATTGTAATTAGGGCATTGTCCAAGTGAAATTGAGATAAAATGTGGGATTTAAGTGGGTAATTTCCCATATATATATGTTGGTGTATTATATAAAAATAGATATATATATATATATGTACACGTGCGTGCACTAGTGGTAGCTTCTGGGAAGCTTCATGGTGCTGCATCACTCACCCTGTTAGGAACCGGGCAACCGTGAAGATATGATTCTGCCTTGATTGATCCGTAGAGCCGCAAACATGAACTCCTCCAAGTTGGTCCACACGATCGGCCGTTTCCACGAATGCCTTGAGTAATGCTAGTAACCCTAGGTGCCTCCAATGAGAGATCCAAATTTCTCCTTGTTTTTCCAGCTTCTTAAGTGGCCTATTTATAGAGTAAAAACCCTAATTATGCCTTTGGAAAAACCCTAAACGATTTAGGTCTGGCCCATAATCATATTGGGCCGTATCTCTCTTTTAATTTGTGAAACGAACTCGACCCAAGTGTGTGACCCCTTAGGTCCACCATTGGGCTAGATGTAGGGTCAATTCTATTGGGCTATATGATGGCCCAACTCCTTAGAATAATTAAACTCTTTTAATTAAACTTATGGGCTTCATAATTAACTCATCTCATGGGCTTCTTAATTAAACTCTTTAATTAATAGTTTTAGAATTAATCATATTAATTCTAAAACCCTACATATCATGGTTAACGTCTAGCAACATGCCATGAACGCCTAGCCAACGATGAAAAACACAGACCTTTTCGATTGCAATTACCGTACAGTAAAATCCTTTCATCAATCCATGTCCCGATTGAATTTAAGGTATGGTTTTATGACGAAACCCTAGTCATTCAATAACTATGTATCCATTCCAGATTTATGACTTGATAGGTGAAATCAAAACACCTTTTGATTTCCACCTCACCTTGGCCAAGGATTTCCTCAGTCATGAAATCATCGGAATACACAGGACATCTTCTAATCTTATCGATAAGTGATGAATTCTATTTCGACATCCACAAGCCTTCATATGTGATAAGGTTAAGCCCAGTAATAATTTGTTAATGACTCCATTAGAATCCAAAAAGAACCAAAGTGTAACCAGTCAAATATAAGACCACCATGATGTCTCAAGTCTAAGGACCAATCTGCACTATTGCAACACAGAAATTCCAATTCGACAATAAACAATTACCATTAGGAATTCTGTAGCGGGTTAGTTCAGTGTACTTATTCTTATAATAAGCACCCACATATATGCACTAGTGTCCACACACCAATGTCTATGAAACAAGACATTCTCCTAATTGAGCATGCATCATATATGTTAGTCTATCCGAGTTATTAGTGTCCAATCCTAATAACTCTATGACTAGGAACATTTAAGATCAAGGCTTATAAGGAATATGTTTCATGATCGTCATCTCTATGCACGACCATATTCCATGAGCCTATTTGATCTATGGACTTTGTCAAGAGTGGAAATAATAAAGTCAACCATCAATGACAAATAAAGCATAATGCCTTATAATAATAATTGATTGAAGATAAAGAGTCACAATGGAAAAATATGATCAATTACATGTAAATATAATTGGCTTGTGGGGCATAACTCTAACACACCTTGCATTTGTCACTTTATGTATTATATTTGGATTAACTTGGATTATTTAGCAGTTATTTATGTTTAAAGAAAGGGTGAGGCGTTTAGACTCGCCAGTGCATGAGTGTGATTGTAGTAGAAATATTTTTTTTTTTTTACCGGGAAAGTCCGGGTTGATTCTCAGGGAGATTACTCATGGAAGTAGATAATCACACCAGTTCACTTGATCAATAAGACAACAAGATGAGATTAAACTTAATACAATGCAACTGTAATCTAGATATGGTGAGTTCTTGGGTCAAGACAAATCTGATACCAAACCCAACTGATTTCCCATATAGCTTTCTTTATTATAACTGAAAGTTTCTTCATTATATATACTACTGAGATAATGATAAATCTTTGCTAAGAAACCTCCATACATGGCATGGAGACTCTATGTCAAGCCGTTATCATAAATCAGTGTATAAATAACTTTTTAGCAAGATCATCACTTGGCGCTTGGGTATGAGAACGTTTCTAGGTCAAGCAACTCCCATACATGGCATAGGAGCTCTAAGTTAGGAATACGAACCCTTCCAAGCCTGAGGTTTTCATTCAGAACATTTCTCAAGCTATTTTTGTTTTTGTTACTTGAACATTTAAAGTTCTGCTATTTTTGGGTTATCAGTGGCTTTGGACACCGTCCTTACCTTAGCCCAAGGATTGGATTAGCCACACATCTTCATGAGAAGTGCACGACTAAAACTAATCTCAAATGACAATAACGAAAATAAGTGATAACAAATAATGAGAACAAGACGAACTACTGTTATATTAATTACTGAAAATGAACTACATTCGAATAAGGGACTTGCAGTCCATCTAAAACGAACCAAGAACTAGGAATTTTAGAATAATAACTTGAGTGCAAATGTTTTAAAGTACAGACAAGAACTGAAACTACTTAAACAAGACAACATGAAAAGACTTGTAACTTTCCAATGATTCTCTTTTTTTGGTGTTTTTTGAGTATTCTGGGCTATCAAGCACACTTGGTTCCGAGGAATGTTGGCTCCTTTTTAAGCTTGTTGCGCATGGAAGAGGGGGACCACTTGGTATAAAGCTGCTGAAAGAGTTGGTTGTATTTACCTTAGAGCCACCGTGTTCATTTGCATATGTCAGAGAGTTTTCGGGCCTTCATTTGATTATGCGAGCAGAGACATTTGAATGTGCGCTTGATTTTCCTTGGTCACTTGGATCATTCGAATGAATTCAAAACTTATTCAAAAGAATTTCATACTTTATTGTTCATTGCACGGTGATTTCCTCTGTGATTCGAATGCAACAATGAATCCATTCGAATGAATTTCTATTTTTTTTTCTCTTTGACTCCTTCTAAACATTCGAATAACTTAGGCATTATTCGAATGCTCTCATCTTCATACGAATACTCTTGGGCAGATACAAATCACATTGATTTCTTGAGTTGCTGCTTCTTATTTGAATTACTTTTATTCTCATTCGAATGTGGACTTGGTGATCCTCTCATTCGAATATCTTCACGGTTCATTCGAATGTCTTCGATTTTCTTCTATTACTGCCTTTCATCTGAATAGCTTCTGATTTCCTCGATTCATTCGAATGTCTTTGTTTTCATTCGAATGTCTCTTTAATATCTTCCTTCATATTTTTCTCTTTTGATCATGCCTTTGGTGGATTAATTCAACCTTTGGTTTCTCATTTCTCCTTAGGCCTGCAAAGAAGTGTCTTTGATGTTTTAGCTTATTAAATGAATTAAGAGGCAATCAAAATATAAAAAATTTTGGCATCTGTGAGCATCAATCACACCCCCTAACTTAAACATTGCTAGTCCCTTAGCAATCAAATCAAATGCAAAAAAACTTCATCATTCACAAACTCATTGATAGATTAAATCTCCTGTGTGAAGCAAAAAATGTATGATCAGCAGCATAGGGACGTTGGACATACAAAGAAATATTTATATTTGAACGTTTGTTTAGGGCATATTCTCAAGAGAAATGTGGTTAAATCAATCAGCATATCACTTTCAATCCTCTAAGCTTTGATGGAAAATCTCACTGTGGGTATGTCTCTCTTCAATAAATTGTTCACTCAAAGTTACCCTCAAAAGATGTACCTTAATTTTAAGTAAATGTAGTGCAAGTTCAAAGAGGTATCATCTAATTGATCAAGAATGCAATTAAGAGCAAAAGGGATTTTGACATAGCTTCATGATCAGAATAGTATCTCAATGATTAATATCTAAAATTTAACCATGTCTCCTTACTTTGAAGTTGCATCCTGAAATCACATGGAGCATAGAATCAAGAGAGATCTTATTGGGATGCAATGGGGCCAGATGGTGATGTGGGATAGCAAAGAAAATGATGGGAATCAAAGGGGTGATGTAGGTCTCGGGAACTTTCCAACTTATCTAAGAACAGGTACATAACTTTGAACTCTTTTTTTTTTCATGAGAGCTAGAAATAAATATACACATGTGATGCATTCATGCATCAATAGCTGAAATCATATCAGGACACCTAAACTCAGTTGGTTGTATCCAAACTTGAATCTAAATGTTATTCCAACTAATAATGACTAAGCCTCCATTGTTTCACCCTCAATGGCTACGGAGGGTGTTTTTAATGTCCTAGACCTAGAGATAACCATTTCTCCTATTTGGCAAGGTGGTCTTTTAACGTCAGATTCCCAGACGAACTTTCCCCCTTTTCTCGTCTGTTTTTTATTTTTATTTTTTATTTTTGATGAATCCGTAATGGAAGAACAAATTAAATCTATAGAAAAATTCCCAAGACCTAACTGATGGATGAGAAATTTTTCATGGCTATGGTTTGGATCAACAATTCAAGTGGTTATGTAAAGTTCAAATGGGCCATCAATGGAAATTAATCAAAAAGAAACGGGTTAAATGGCTCAAGTGACAAGAAAATGATCTCTCTATCATGCTCCACAAAACCATATATTCATTCAACGAGTTCAAAGCTTAGAGTAAGTCAAATTTAGGTATTATCATTGAAGATACTCAAAGCGAATTATTGTTTTGAAGCTATTGAAAGATGAGAAAATCAATGAAGTATTTTATGCATAGGTGCTATTTCACTCAGAATAAACAACTGTTAGGCTCAAACACTTATTTGGGTAACAAATCTCCACTTAGTTTGAGAACTTGGACAATTTGTTGATTAATTCACCATTATATTGGTTTATGCCATCCAAACAAATGAACAAAAATAAAGCATCCTAAGCAGTCTTGGTCCTTGTTCTAAATCTCATACAATTCTGGTTTCAAACAAAAGATTATCATTTAAGTAACCAGTTGCGAATCTAAAGCATCAAGCACATTAATCTGAATCATAAAGCAAGCAATGTAACTTTCATTCAATGAGGAAATGTAATTAATGTTTCTAGTTCATAGGTACATAAATTAAGCATGAAAACAAGATCTTATGACTACTCAGTGCCATTAGTGGCATCATCAAAATTGGTGTTCTCCTTAGTAGAGTCACCAGAAGGGGTCTTTGAGTCAGGCTCAGCAGGATGAGGATCAATGGATGTGGATGGAATATCAGAATGTGGAGGGGCAGCATGCTTTGGTTGAGGTTGAGTCTCTATCGCATGAGGTTTCTCTCCTGCACCTCTGATCAAGTCAATGGTCTTCTGTAAACAGTTTTTAGCTTCAGCCAAGTCAGTGGGTTCATCATCCTCTTATGGTGACTGAGTTGATTCTTCATGTGATGAATTTAGTACTCGATCCACCTTCTTATCCAATTCTTTATAATGATTGTACATGGTCATTACTTCTGAATAAACAGCTCTCTGCCTTGACTGTAACTCCTCTCAAATGGCCTCCTGCCTCTCTTGCAATTTCTTCAGCGATTGCTCCACTAAGGTCTCATGCCTTTCTTGCCTCTCTTGCATCCCCTTGACTAACTCATACAAATCTCTGAGTGAATGATCTCTCTCTTGTCTCTTTGTTTGGGCCTTTTGCAGTGGTGGTTCTTAAGATGGTTCTCCTTGCTCTTCAACCTGCCTACCTGATGCTTCTCCTTTCTCAGGTGTTGTTGCCTCTAGCCTCTTCAACTGCCCACTACTCCTTCGTGTGGATGCTGGGATGATTCTATCCATGGGTTTGATGAGTTCAGAAGTTGCCTTCTCTTTTACCCCGCTCTACAACATAAAGTAGGTGATCAGCCCTCTAAGGATAGTCCTCCACCTCCATGTGCATGCTTGGCCACTAAGTCATGGTATCAAAAATGTGCTTGGCCAAGTCTATATATACTCCTAGAATCATCTTCCCCATTAATGTGGCTTGCTTAACTGAGACACTTCCAGTGAACGCATGAGGCATAAAGTGTGAGCAAAGAAGTCTATGTAATGTGATGCATTTAGGGGACAGATTCTTCTTTGGGAGGGTAGGGCCTAGCCATACAGCATCTTCTTTCTCTGTCAAAATCCTAGCCAGGTTCTCCTTCCCCAAATCTGTACTTGCCTTGTCAGTGTCTCTAGGTGATGCCTCTCTTGGGATTTGAAAAGTTTCAACAATATCAGAGGGTCTTATCTCAATTTTTACCTTTCTCACCTTAGTAATCAAGCACCGATTTCCCTTGTCATCTCTATCACTGGTTATATTTGAATAAAACTCTTTGACTAGGGGGACAATGGCTTTGTGTTCAAACTTAACCCAAAACTGCCATCCCTTTACAGTAATCAATGACAACAAATCACATGAGGGTTCTTCAAATCGTTCTAACATGATTCCCCTCTCACAAAGCACTGGTCTCTTTGCATAACCCTCACTATAGTTTTGTTCACCAGTGGGGCTAATGAATCTAACATTTGAATATGGTGGATTCAAATCGATGGTGGGGGTGGCAAGGGGGTCTTTTCTTTTCTATTTCTTTAAGGCCCTAGAACTTTCCCCTATAACTTTAGAGCATTTTTGCTTCGAAGACATTGCAATTTGATGGATGTTTAGTCTAGGGACTTGGCTTTGGAATTTGGTCAAACAGTTGGTAGGCACAAAACTGTTTCTCCTTTCTCTTCTTCTTTCAATCACCCAACCAAACCTTTTCTTTTCACACTAATCTCCTTCACTCCCCCAGGCCAACAACTCTTTCATCCAACAGAATGCTCTTCAAATTCAAACAATTTAAACAAACCTTACCTCTCGGCTATTCTCCTTCTGAAGCATTCGAATATAACAACCCCTTATCCAAATGAAGACGCATTGTTCTTCCTCTTGTTTGCAACCAGTTTGTTCATCAGATGAGTGGATGACGAGTAAGGGTGATTTGAAACAAATAATGAGATTTTATACGGAGGGTTTGGGTGGGATGGATGAAAGGTCGCGCGGATTGAAGTAGGGTTTCAATCTGTAAAGGGGTGTGCCAATTCGGATTTTGAAAATGGTTATGAAACTAATAGGAGCATCATTCGAATGATTTTGGGTTCATACGAATGATAGAGGCAGATTCGAATGGTAGCTGGGTGATTCGTATGATGGTTCGGGTATCAGAACAATGGGCAACAGGAGATTCGAATAAGAGAGAGACATATGAATGTTCGCTGAAAGTTTTTAAAAGACTAGACGCCTCATTCGAATGTGGGAAAAATTCATTTGAATGAATTTTAAATAGTAACTTGATTATTGAAGGATTTGAGTTACTAATTCGAATGCAATAGTACTTTTATTCGAATGAATTTCTCGGTCATTCGAATGACTATGAGGGTCATTCGAATGTTTTAAGCACTATGCTCACCAAGAGCTGATAGTAGCCATTCGAATGTGCAAAGCATCATTCGAATGATTTCCTTTAATTTTTATTTTTTTTTTACAAAACAAATTAACTAAACCAAGCCATATTCGAATGTTAGAGATGGATTCGGATGAAGGTATGGCTATTCAAATGAACATGAGGGTATTCGAATGCTGGCTGTAACTTTTAAAGAAATGACAAACTCATTTGAATGAATTTTTGCTTCATTCGAATGAATTTTAAACAGTAATCTCATTTGTGAAGGAATTTGGCCAGTCATTCGAATGCAACAGTGCCCTTATTCGAATGAATTTTGGGCATATTCGAATACAACAGAGACTATTCAAATGCTTTCTTGATTAACACTTCAATAGCTCATGGGTCATTCGAATGGTTTACAACACATTCGAATGACTGAGTTCATCCGAATGCGATATTCGAATATCAGCATGCTCAAAATATTTTTTTATATATATAAATGCATACTTCTAAGGACCTAAATATCTATTAACACAAAATTTAAATTCACACAAAATATCATCAAGAGATATATGTACAAATAAGCATGGATTATTACAACAGTTCAAGCATACCTTTACCCCCCCCAACTTGTTTTGCACAATACTAAAGAAAAAGAATGTAAGGAATACCTGGATGTCTTCATTTTTTTTTTTTTGAGCACAAAGATCTAGTTACTTACTTGTATATTGCTGGTAGTCTTCATTGCACGTGTGGATCCATGAGCTTGCTACATTACTAAAATCAAAATAAAGAGTGAAAATAGTACATGAAAGCAAAACGCTACATTTATATATATATTTTATATGATTAACCACTACCCAATGGGTGGATCTGTAAGATCCACGTTCTCTTCCTGTTCATACAAATATTCATAGTAGGGTTTCAGACATTGTCCATTTACTTTGAGAACCTGACTAGATTGAAGATTTTCTATGTCAAATACACCATGAGCTGAGATGAAATGAATTTTGAAAGGCCCAGTCCACCTTGACTTGAGTTTCCCTGGAAACAAATGGAGCCTCAAATCATAAAGAAGTACATGTTGAACTGTATAAAAATTCTTCCTGTTAATATGCTGGTCATGCAACTTCTTCATTTGCATTTTAGATAACTTGGCATTCTCAAATGCTTCATTTCTAATTTCCTCAAGCTCATTTAGTTGCAACTTCCTGTTAAGGCTCACTTCCCCTGAACTTTCATTCATCTTTCTGATGGCCCAGTAAGCCTTATGTTCAACCTCTACTGGCAGATAACATGGTTTTTCATAAACAAGTCGATAGGGAGACATGCCTAACACGGTCTTATGCGCAGTCCTATAGGCCCAAAGAGCATCAATCAACCTTAATGACCAATCTTTTCGGTTGGAATTGACAGTTTTCTCTAAAATGCCCTTAATCTCCCTATTTGCCAATTCTGCCTGGCCATTGGTACGGGGATGGCATGGTGTTGCAACTTTATGAACTAGCCCATATTTCTTCATTAGATCTGCCATAGGCTTGTTACAGAAATGTGAACTTCCATCACTGATGATGGCACGTGGCATACCAAACCTGCTAAAAATGTTTTCCTTCAAGAATTTCACTACAACCCTGTGATTGTTTGTCCTTGTTGGGATTGCCTCGACCCACTTGGAGACATAGTCTATAGCCAAAAAGATGTATTCGTGTCCAAATGAGTTAACAAAAGGGCCCATAAAATCCATTCCCCAACAATAAAAAATTTCAAGAATCAAAATGGGCTGCAGAGGCATCATGTTCTTTTTAGCCAGACTCCCTAACCTTTGACATCTATCACATGACAAACAAAACTGGTGTACATCCTTAAACAGAGTAGGCCAGTAAAACCCGTGTTGTAGGATTTTTGTTATAGTTTTTCTAGTGGAGAAATGACCTCCACAGGCAAGGGTATGACAAAAGTTTATTACACTTGATAGCTCATGTTCTAGTATGTACCTACGCAAGATCTGATCAGCACAATATTTAAACAAATATGGTTCATCCCAAAAAAATGTTCTGACTTTCTTGAAATTTTTTTGTCTATCTAGCTTAGTCCAATGGTTGGGAATTGAACCTACAGCTAAATAATTGGTTATGTCAGCATACTAAGGGGCAAAAGTCAATGTGCTCACATGAAAAAGATGTTCATTAGGAAAGCTATCATGAATGAGACCCTCAGTAAGATCCTGACCTGGGATTCTAGACAGATGGTTAGCTATAACATTTTCTACTCCCTTTTTATCCTTAATTTCTATGTGAAACTCTTGGAGTAGAATCCACCTAATGAGACGTGGTTTGGTGTTTTACTTAGTGAGCAGGTATTTCAAAGCAGCGTGATCTGTTTAAACAATCATCTTTGATCCTACCAAGTACGATCTAAACTTATCCAACTCAAATACCACAACGAACAATTCTTTCTCTGTGGTAGTGTAATTTATCTTAGCTTCATTCAAGGTTCTGCTAGCATAGTAAATGACATGGGGCTTCTTTTCTTTGCTCCATCCCAGTATGACCCCTATGGCATAGTCACTTGCATCACACATTAGTTCAAAAGGCAGAGTCCAGTCAGGAGGTTGTATGATGAGTGCAGAAATAAGTGCATTTTTAGTTTTTCAAAAGCTTTTTGACAATTTAATGTCCATTCAAATGGAACATCTTGAGATAATAGACAACACAGAGGTCTTTCTATTATGCTAAACGAGGCAATAAGCCTCTTGTAAAATCCAACATGACTAAGAAAAGACCTGATGTCTTTAACATTTCTAGGGGCTGGAAGCTTCTAGATAGCTTCAACTTTGGCTTTGTCTACTTCAAGACCCCTAGATGAGACTATGTATCCTAAAACAATGCCTTGATTAACCATGAAGTGGCATTTTTCCCAATTGAGCACAAGATGAGTTTCCTCACATCGAGTCAAAACTTTCTCTAGATTCTCTAAACACAAGTCAAAAGTACTTCCATAAACAGAAAAGTCATCCATAAATACCTCCACAATATGTTCAGCCATTTCACTAAAAATACTCATCATGCACCTTTGAAAGGTGGCAGGAGCATTGCACAAACCAAATGATATACGTTTATATGCAAGTGTCCCAAATGGACATGTGAAGGTGGTTTTCTCTTGATCTTCCAATGCTACATCGATCTGATTGTATCCTGAATAACCATCTAAAAAGCAACAGTATGCTTGGCCTGCTATCCTTTCAAGTACTTGATCTAGAAATAGGGGAGGAAAATGGTCATTCTTAGTCATGGAATTGAGTTTGCTATAGTTTATACACACACACCACCATGTTTGGAGACGAATTGGAACTAACTCATTTTTATCATTCTTCACCATAGTGACTCCAGACCTTTTTGGCACTACCTAGGTTGGACTAACCCATTTTGAATAAGATATTGGATAGATGATACCTGCATCTAGTAATTTGAGCACTTCTTTCCTCACCACTTCTTTCATGTTGGGATTTAATCTTCTCTGCATCTGCCTCACTGGTTTTTCATTTTCCTCTAAGAAAATCCAATGGGTGCAAATCAAATGGCTAATTCCATGCAAGTCTGATATGGTCCATCCTAAAGCCTTTTTGTGTACTCTCAGTATTTCTATCAACTGCACTTCTTGTTGGGTGGTTAAGCTGGAAGAAATGACTACTGGGTATGTCTTTCCTTCACCTAGAAAGGCATACTTCAACTCACTTGGTAATGGCTTCCTTTCAGGTATGGGTAGATGACTCACAAAGGTTGATGGCTCTTTATGCAAAGGCTCCACAAGTTCTAGCTTAGGAATCCATTGAGTCGTGGGCATTTCATTTTCCTTTCTGTTATCTTTTTCCACAGTTCCACTCACAAATTCTTTCTCAAAATACTCTTCAGACAGAGTTTGAATGAAATCTACCTCTTCTATCTCACTTTCAGTACTCTGTTGTTTGGAAATCTTGAAAATATTCATCTCCACTGTCATGTTCCAAAAGGCAATTTTAAGACTCCATTCCTACAATTAATGATTGCATTGGAAGTTGCTAGGAATGGTCTTCCCAAAATGATAGGAACAGGAGGTTGTGCACCATGGTGGGGCTAAGTATCTAGCACTATGAAGTCCACTGGAAAGTAGAATTTGTCCACCTAAACTAAGACATCTTCCATAATACCCCTTGAAACTTTGACTGATTTGTTTGCTAGTTGCAGAGTGACTTTGGTAGGTTTAAGTTCTCCTAGACCCAATTGTTGATAAACACTGTAAGGCAATAAATTAACACTTGCTCCTAAGTCTAAGAGTGCTTGATCAACTTTATGGCTTCCTATGATGCATGAGATGATTGGACAACCTAGATCCTTGTATTTGGGAGGAGTCTTAAATTGCAAAATGGAACTCACTTGTTCAGTCAAAAATGTTTTTCCATGCACATTTATTTTTCTTTTTATAGTGCAAAGATCTTTCAAGAATTTTGCATATGAGGGTGTTTGTTTGATTACATCCAAAAGTGGGATGTTGATTCTCACTTGTTTAAACACCTCGTATATATATTAGCATTTTGTTGTTCCTTTTTTGTAATACTCAGCCTTTGAGGAAAAAGAGGTTTGGGATGATATTGAATCTCTCTTTCAATGTTTTTACCTTTCCCATCTTCTTTTTGTTTTTGCTTGATTTTTTCT
Source organism: Diospyros lotus (assembly GCF_014633365.1). NCBI lineage: Eukaryota > Viridiplantae > Streptophyta > Magnoliopsida > Ericales > Ebenaceae > Diospyros > Diospyros lotus. Next base: position 13,106,127 of record NC_068347.1, read on the forward strand.
TCTTTTTCATTGTTTTCATTTTTTTCTATGATTAGCTCACGATCTTCTGTTTTCTCTTTCTCATCAACAGTTTGGCTTATCCTAGGATCAACTGGTTTTTCAATTATCTTTCCACTTCTTAGGATAGTCACTGATTGTACTTGTTCATGTGTGTTATTTTCACCACTAGAAGATTCCACATGATTTGCTTGCTTAACTGGGTTAGGGTTAGTTTGAGAAGAAAATCTTCCAGGTTCCCTCACACTTAGTGTTTGGGTCAACTTTGTTATCTGTCTTCTCATGTCTTCCATGGCTCTATTTGTTTGCTCTTGATTTTTGGCAAGTTGGGCAACCTGATTGTTGATGCCTGTTTGACTTTGAATGAACTGATGCAAAGTATCTTCCAAAGATCTCCTATGAGGAGGTTGGTAAGTATTGGATGAAGAACCTTGATTTTGTTGGAAGGATTGTTGATATGTAGGGAAGGGAGGTTGAGAATGATTTCCAGAATCATTACTCCAAGAAAAATTGGGGTGATTTCTATTATTGGGATTGTATGAATTGTAGTTTTGATTGTTCCCGTAATAGGTTCCACTTTGATTTTGATTTTGTCTCCCCTCAAAATTGTGTAAATGATTGTTATTAGTCTACCCATACAATACCTCCTTGAAAGCAGGTAGGGTAGGACATTCTTCAGTTACATGATCTGTTGTTTCACACACAACACATTTTACTTCCACTTGATTAATAGATTGTACCTTTTTGGGCTCCATGTTTTCAACAGTTTGATTGTGCCAGGTTTGAAGTTGAACCTATGATGGTTGATGGGAAGGATGATACATGAGGGTGTTGTCTGGCTAGGAGGATGAATATACTCCCTAAAAGGTCTGATTATTTCCTGATCAACAGGATCAGGATCACCGTGGTCACTACCATACTCAAACATGTTGTTGTGTTGAGACATAAGTGAATGTGATAATGAAAGCTCAAAATCAAATGGAGTATTTTCTGAATGCAACACTTTTCCACCTTTCTACCAGATCTAAGTCTCATACACCAAGCCAAACTAACAAAGAAGAGAAACTAAAGGGCAGAAAATAATAAAAAGAAAAGAACTAGGGATGATTATTTGGCTTACCTCAATCTCCTCGGCAACGGCGCCAAAATTTGTTGCATCACTCACCCTGCATTTGTCACTTTATGTATTCCTTTTGGATTAACTTGGATTATTTAGCAGTTATTTATGTTCAAAGAAAGGGCGAGGCGTTTAGACTCGCTAGTGCACAAGTGCTATTGTAGCAGAATTTTTTTTTTTTTTTTTACTGGGCAAGTCCAGGCTAATTCTCAGGGAGATTACTCATGAAAGGAGATAATCACAGCAGTTCACTTGATCAATAAGATAACAAGATGAGATTAAAATTAATACAATGCAACTGTAATCTGGATATGGTGAGTTCTTGGGTCAAGACAAATCTGATGCCAAACCCAACTGATTTCCCATATAGCTTTCTTTATTATAACTAGAAGTTCAAATAGCTTGGGGTTTCTTCATTAAATATACTACTGAGATAATGATAACTCTTTGCTAAGCAACCTCCATACATGGCATGGAGACTTTATGTCAAGTCATTATCATAAATCAGTGTATAAATAACGTTTTAGCAAGATCATCACTCGGGGCTTGGGTATGAGAACGTTTCCAGGTTAAGCAACTCTCATACATGGCATAGGAGCTCTAAGTTAGGCATACAAACCAATCCAAGCCTGACGTTTTCATTAAGAACATTTCTCAAACTATTTTTGCTTCTGTTACTTGAACATTTGAAGTTCTGCTATTTTTGGGTTATCAGTGGCTTTGGACACCGTCCTTTCCTTGACCCAAGGATTGGATTAGTCACACATCTTCATGAGAAGTGCACGATTAAAACTTATTTCAAATGACGATAACGAAAATAAGCGATAACAGATAATGAGAACAAGACGAACTACTATTATGTTAATTACTGAAAAGGAACTGCAGCCTAATGAAGGACTTGCAGTCCATCTGAAACGAACCAAGAACTAGGAATTTTAGAACAATAACTTGAGTGCAAATGTTTTAAAATACAGATAAGAACTGAAACTACTTAAACAAGACAACATGAAAAGACTTATAACTTTCCAATGATTCTTTTTTTTTTTTGGTGTTTTCTGAGTATTCTGGGCTATCCACCACACTTGATTCCGAGGAATGTGGCTCCTTTTTAAGCTTGTCGCGCATAGAAGAGGGGGACCACTTGGTGTAAAGCTGCTAAAAGAGTTGGTTGTATTTACCTTAGAGCCACCGTGTTCATTTGCGTATGTCAGATAGTTTTCGGGCCTTCATTCGAATATGTGAGCAGAGACATTCGAATGTGCGCTTGATTTTCCTTGGTCACTTGGATCATTCAAATGAATTCAAAGCTTATTTGAATGAATTTCATACTTTACTGTTTATTGCACGGTGATTTCCACTGTCATTCGAATGCAACAGTGAATCCATTCGAATGAATTTCTAATTTTTTTATCTTTGACTCCTTCTAAACATTCGGATGACTTAGTCATTATTTGAATGCTCTCATCTTCATAAGAATACTCTTGGGAAGATACGAATCACCTTGATTTCTTGAGTTGCTCCTTCTTATTTGAATTACTTTTATTCTCATTCGAATGTGGACTTGGTGATCCTCTCATTCGAATATCTTCACGGTTCATTCGAATGTCTTAGATTTTCTTCTATTACTGCCTTCCATCCGAATTGCTCCATTTTCATCCGAATAGCTTCTGATTTCCTTGATTCATTCGAATGTCTTTGTTTTCATTCGAATGTCTCTTTAATATCTTCCTTCATATTTTTCTCTTTTGATCATGCCTTTGGTGGATCAATTCAACCTTTGGTTTCTCCTTTCTCCTTGGGCCTACAAAGAAGTGTCTTTGATGTTTTATCTTATTAAATGAATTAAGAGGCAATCAAAATATAAAAAATTTTGGCATTTGTGAGCATCAATTTCATAGCCAATTTATAAAGAGTGGTGGCCAAGTTTGGATGCAAGAGTGGCGTCCAAGGAAACTTGAGATGGTTGGTTCTCTATAAATAGGGAAAGAGATTGAAGAAGAAAAATGAAAAAAATAAAAAGACGAAAGAATGGAAATGGAAGCAAAATGCAATGGTCAAATGGAAGCAAAGCTCTGGCAGCCAGCAAGTAGAGGTCGGACGAGGCAGTGGTGCGCGGTAGTGGCAGAGCAACTGGCGGGGCCAATCACGGCAGGCTGGAGGCAGCTCTGATAGCAACCAAGCTGTCATTGCAATGGCTGGGTGACGCGATGGCAACACGCAAGAGCTGCGAGCAGAGAGCTAGATGGCCAAATGAGCGTTGTGGTGAGGTTGACTAAGGTCAATAGAGGCCGGTGTGGCTGCTGGCCAGGCCGAAGGTAGCCAGGGTTGGCCCCGCAGCAAGCTCCCAGGCATGGCCATGGTGGACGCGCTAAAGCTATAGCGCTTAGGGGTGGCTGGCGGCCTTGGGGACGGGAGGGCAAGGTCGAAGGCTGGTGCAGCGAGAGCGGCCGGTGGAGGAGCACGATGGCACTGGTAAGTGACGACAGCTGGCAGGAGGGCGGGGCAAGGTAAACGCGATGCCCTATTCATGCACTGGAGTTGCAGAGGAAAGAAGAAGAAAGAGGAAGAAGAAGAAAAAATAAAAAGAAAAAAAGGGAAAAAGGGAAATATGGAAAAATAGGAAAAATATTTTGAAAATTTCATAAAATTCTAGGAATTAATTTGGGGCTAAGGGAGCATGTCGAAGCCAGAAAATTATTCGGGCACTCATTTCGAGGTCAAGCACGAATTTTGAGGAATCCCAAAATAAGTCAAGGTGAGACTCCTATACTCAAAATCCTATTTTCTTTCTCTTATGAGAGACTTCTATTGCATAAAGCGTGTTTTATGAAGTTTCAATATGTAAACTCTTGTTGTTCTCTTATGTAAAATCATGTTGCATGTATGAAATGTATTTTTCTGAAAATATATGTTGTTGGCTTTTAACTATTGCATTATAAAATTCGTGTGGCCATACTGTTACACCTATTTGTTGTTGGCAGAGGAAAAAATTCGGATATCCCCCAAGAGGTGCTATGCATACACCATCGAGAAAGCTTTCGCGAGGAAGACCGTGAGTCTAAGGAATAACGAATGTGGTATTTGCATGAGTTCTATAAGGTCGGGCCGAGGTGATATGGTTAGGGACCTCCCAAGACGCACTATGCGTGCTCCATTGAGAAAACTCTCGTTGGAGGACGCTGACATGTTCACGAGGCACTTCGAAGTAGTCCTCGTTATTTCCTCATACGTTTTATACCTATTCATGCATTTATATAAACTGTTTTGGAGTTCTAACTAGAAGGTTCATCTTCTAATTGGACTATGCCCCTAGAATATTCAAACGTTCCAAGTTCGACAAGCAACTCTATGGGAAAGGAGGTAGTTGAAAAATAAGCCCATTTTACTGTTGGTAGCATGTTTAGCATGTCTTTATGTATGTATGAGAAATTCAATAGATGCGAACCTTAGTATGTTTTTGGTCATGTTTAAGATGCTCAGTTATTGCTTCGAGAGATGATGTCCATGTAATATATCTTGTAGACGTCTTAAATGATTTCTTATATTGTAAATAAAGCATTATGGTTGTGTACCATATCAGGTTTGATCTAGCTTCCATATTCGTAACTATATCACATGTCTTGGCTATTTGCTTATTGGGCTTGTTAGGCTGAGAAGGTGAATATTAGGGTTTCTAGAAAATTATGTGATGTATATCAATGGATGTGTTGTGAAGAAAATGAAGAAATTCCTGAAATCCTAAGTTATAACATGTCTGAAAAATTTGGGGTGTTACAGCTACATCCATGACCATCCACTGATATTGTTCTAAATTCTCAATGTAACTCTGTTGCATGTCATTTTGAGGAGCTGTCGGTTGAACTTATGGTTGTATGGTGGGTGATTCTTCCCCATGGCATGCCCATTAGTGATAGTTAGCCATAAACCCCTTCCTAAACAAATGTAACTTCAATGTGTCCACATCTAGGAATTTCAAGCAACCACATTTCACACACAAACATCTTATGAGCATGTCATCACGTGTAAATTGTGGTTGAGAGCAAACATAATTTATGAAGCCCTCAACCCCGTGCACGAATTCAGCTAATAGCTCAATTAAATGTCTCATTCTATTGTACATCCACCTCCTATGCTCAGGTACATCCATGGTCTACAAAACACAATGGGATTTTGAACAAATATGGGAGTTTGAAGTTTGATTGCCTTAAACATAGAATTAATGATAAATAAAACAAAAAAAAAAGGATACAAGTATATTTCAGAAATAATAACATGAAAAATAACTAAAATGAACTAAAAAAATAGCACTTACCTCGAATTCTTCGACCAAACAAGTATATTTGATTGAACGAATTGATATGTAAAGGTTGGATGCATAACAAGATGAAAAATAAAATGGTAGAATAAAAATAGAGATTAAGGTGACGTGAAGCATACTGTCAAGCGCGACCTGACCGTCCGTGAATGAGACTGTTGAGGAAAAACAAACACAAAATAAATAAGTCGATACACATTTACATGAACTAGAGAAAAACCATATATTTATCTAAAAGGAAACAAAAACATACCAGATCTGAAATACGACAAAAGGAGACGGAGGGAAGACGGCACCGGTGAGACATGAGATTGACGAAGTGGAAGCAGTGGCAGAGAGGGAGATGAATATGTGAGTATGAGAGAGAGAGAGAGAGAGAGAGAGAGAGAGAGAGAGTATGTGTGTCTGAAAGCAGCTACGAAGGCGATCGGCTGGAGACGACAATGGCAACGATGGAAGTATGCAAGAGGGAGATGGCGAGAGAGAGAGAGAGAGAGATGGGGTGCTGGAAATGAAGAAATGAAGACAATGGGGACTTGGGCAATGGGGATTTGGGATTTGGGTGGGATTTGGGAAATAGGGATAATAATATAAAATAAAAAGATCGAAATTGACATAGGACCAAGACGGATGATATTAAATAAAATATGATTACTAAGCTTAATAGCGTTACAATTAAACAAATGGAAATGTAATGCTCAGACAATAATTTAATTTTGTTTGAGCATTACATTTAAACTCCCCCCAGCAAAGAAAAAAAAATATTAAATAAAATATTATTACAAAGCTTAATAGTGTTATCGGGTTTAATGTGCCATTTAAATCCTGACCGGGTTTAATTGATCATTTAAACCCAACGCGATTACATTTACTCATTTTTGTGGTGGTTTTCCAAAGCAATTAACACAATTAAATTATTTAGGGTAACTAGCATTCCCGGGTTCATTTGGATAATTAAACCCGGCATAGGTTTAACTGGCCAAGTAAACAATGAATTGCATCTTGGAGGTCAATAGCGTTACCAAATTTAATGTGCCAATTCATTGGCCATTTAAACCTGACGCGGGTAATTAAAAGCGGTGAGTTATGTTTGTTTTTTATGACACAAACCAATTGACATGTAATGCTGAAAAATGTGTAATTGGATAAAAAATCTAACAATTGGATCGTTGAAAATCAGTAATTCACGGTTGGTGTTCTACTCAAAGCAAATCTATTTTTTTTTATCTTTTTTTTATCAGACGGGATTTTGGGCAGGAAATCTGTTTTTTTCCCTACTTTTTTATATATATAGATATATAATGTATATATATATAAGATTAATAGTAAAATTTATTTTGTAACATCCCAAAATTTTGGAGACAATAATAATTATTAAGTTTTGGTATTTGAGGATTTAAGAGAAATAAATAATAGTAAAAATAATAATAGTTGTAATAATAGTAATGATAATAATGATAAAGATAATAATAATAATGATAAAGGAATAAATTAAATTAATTAATATATATATATATATGTGTGTGTGTGGGTATGCCTGGAGGCCGAGCATTATACAATGGCCTTTTCTCTGAAGTTAAAATATATATAAAGAGAGAGAGCTCATGAGAGTAGGAAGCCAAGAGATGGAGGGAGGGAGACATTAAGTTCGAGAAAGAGTTGGGAGATGGTCGAGGGCTGGCCGGAGGCGGCCGTTTGCAGCGCGAGGTGGCGATGGCCGTTTGCTGGTGAGGTTGCGAGCGGCCATGGCCAACGCAGAGCCGAGTAGTAGCATACAGGGGAGGCAGCCAAAGGCAACGGCCTTCGTGATGCCCCGCTCCCACTTACGGGTGTCACTCGTGAACAATCATCTGAACTGTTCACATGCCCGGCCATTTGTGAGGGGCGCACTACGTTTCGATACAAAATGCCCTAGATGGGAACTATGCTTCATCCTTCCCTTCCCTCAATCGCAAGATCGACTAGCAGATTTGGGCTTTAACCATACCACACTTAGCTAATAAATTTTCATTAAGTTTGCCCAATCATCATGATTATTATTTAATTCTTCTTCTTTCCATGAATTCCATCGACTTCCATATATTTCAAAATTCCAAACCACCCATTGATTTTACTAAGTTTGAGAAAAAAATCATAAATTTTAATTTTCCAAAAAAAAATCAGCATTTATCTCCAAAAATCCCTTTATTTAGAAAATTTCTCCAGCGCCCATAATTTATCCAAAATTGCCCCAAATTTCTAGATTTTTTTTAAAAAAAAAAAATTGGCTGGTAGGGCCTGCTAGTACGTTCGGGGCCCAGCGGGCCGCGCGCGCTTCTCTGTGCCTTGCCTGAGGCCCCTTGCGAGCCACCTGCTGCTGCCTTCACCCTTTTTTTTTTTTCTTTTTCTGTTTTCTCTTGGACTTTCTAGCCCAAAATTTCCAGAAATTAAATACCAAAAATATGCACATAAAAAATTGCACTTTTCACTCCACTTTGACTATTTGGGCTTCAAGCCTTCAAACCAAATTTTTATTCAAATTTTCCTTTGAGCTCCACAATAAATCATGAAAGACTTACCCATACATAAAAATTACAATACATTCTTGGGCTTCAACAACTGTAACGACTCGCTCCCACTTACGGGCGCCACCGGTTAATAATCGACCGATTACTCACCTGACAAACCACAACTGAAGGGTTAGACTATGTTTCAACGGAAAATGCCCTAGGTGGGAACTAGGCTTCGTCTTTCCTTTCACTCCACTCGAGAAATTGGTCCCAAACACAGGCAAGAAAACATAGCAGACTAGGACCCGAAACCCGAGTGAGCTTCACGTTTCTCCAGCTCACCTCATAACAAGCCAAAGGTGATCCAGGCACAAAGCTAGCATAACAAACACTTCGCTGAGTATTGGGGATTTAAGAGAACATACATCGCTGATCTTTACTCGATCCGAACTTGGCTTCAACAACTAAAGCCACATATACATCATGCAGACTCACAATCATCTATCACACTATTATGATTACAACAACTAGATACCTTTAGTGCTCAATAACGCTTACATTCAAACACATGAATACATATAAGAAAATATATAAGAATACACATCCACACATCTCGGGAAACGATGCTAGTTGCCACAACAGTCCCCTGGCAACATCCCTGCTTGCTTTTTGTCTTGCATCATCTACAACATGAGGTAAAACCTCATAAGTCATAAAGACTCAGTAAGGGTGCAATGCATGTAAATATGAACATAACCATGTTTATGTATGCCAAATGCATGCAAATGAGGCTAGGCCCACTCATCCTCACAACCCACCAAGGTTTGAGGCACCAACTTATCAGCCCCCACAACACTAGTCCTCCATATGGCCATAGGTCCACTAGATCTCACATCACGCAAGTGTTAACCACTACATGCAAATGCAACATAAAAACATTATCAAACATATTTACCAACTTGCAAAGCCAGCTCCACATGGGGCCATCCCTTACTTGGCTCGAAGCTTCAACTCTGCCTCGGGCGAGAACGCCAGCCCGAACTCCGAGAACTACTAGGATCACCGCCTCCTCGGTCGAACCTAGATACCAATCACACAAAAACCCCACTGTTGTGCCAAAGAAATCGAGGCAAGAAATTAAGCAAATAAGTTGTGCAAAAAATGCGGCAGTGTGCGGCAAGTTCGCGGCACACTGTCGCAAGCCCCTCAAATCGTTCGCATAGGCTCGCGGCAGTTTGCGGCACACTGCTACAAGCCCCTCGGCCATCTGCTTGGCTAGCAGCAAGCCCCCTTGGCTGTTCACTTGGCTAGCAGCAAATGCCGTGATCTCGCGGCACAATCAGCATGGACTCGCGGCACAGCGTATTGTGCCACGAGCCCGATCACTTAAGCTCGTGGCAATTGCTGCGAGCTCGCGGTAAAATAAGCATAGGCTCACGGCACAATGCAAGTGTGACGCGAGCTCGACCTCTTGCACTCATGGCATACTGCCGTAAGCCCCCAAGCTTGCAGCGAACCCGACCTTACGGCATGCTCAATGGCTTGCGGCAGTGTGCGTCTACCAAAAAAGCCAAAGAGCCCCACTCGGTGAGTACCACGTGTCGACACCAGCCACCCTTGAAAATCACACCCTATAAATATCCAACTAGAAGACAATGAACAGGACTTCAAAACTTCGGTAAAATCTAGACACTTTGAATACACTTTTACTATTTTTTTGTGAATAGTCATTGGGATTCGGGATTGACTTTGACATCAAAGGGTCTTCGCGGGGGAAGATTCCCGTGAGCCTTTTAACCCGTTTTCTCAGCATTAATCGGGTCGAATCCTTGCAACAAACCTAGCGGTGAAGGAAAAGTCTTACGGCGAACCCAGCGGCAAGGGCAAAGTCTTGCGGTGAACTAGTGGCGAAGCTTGTGGCAAGAGCTTGTGGTAAAGGTAGTGGCGAAGTTTATGGCAAGAGCTGGTGGAAAAAGCTAATGGCAAGAGCTTGTGGCGAAGCTTGTGGCAAGAGCTTGTGGCGAAGCTAGTGGTGAAACTAATGGCGAAGTTTGTGGCAAGAGCTAGTGGAAAAAGCTAGTGGCAAGAGCTAGTAGCAAACGTTAGTAGCAAGAGCTTATGGTGAAGCTCATGGCAAGATCTAGTGGCAAAAGCTTGTGGCAAGAGGTAATGGTAAAAGCTAGTGGCAAGAGCTTATGGCGAGAGCTTGCAGCGAATCCTTGTGGCGAGCATCCTAACAGCAACCTCCCTCAAGGCGACATCTCTTACGACAACTTAACTTCACCCGACACCAACCTCGAGTGAACCCCACATCACAAATTTTAATTGTTGTATTTTGGCAACAACACCCACAATATTAGGATTTAATCCAGGGCTTCAATTTTGCCATACACCGCAAACATCACCCAACAACATTCCCAATAAACCCCACCCGAAGGTTCAATCCAACTAACACTACACAGTTCATTATCTCAAATAATGGAAATTAACTCGAAAAAAAATTTAATTAATTACCTTAGCCAATCTGGAGGACAAATTCGAAAAATGTCCAATCCGACGATGCCTCATGGGATGCCACCTTGTGCTCAAAACCCCATTTTCGAGCTTCTGACACCCTCCTTGAGCCCCAAAATACTTTCCAGACTTTTCTCCCATTTTTCTAGAATTTTTTGGCATTTTTCTTCATTTTCCCCTTATTTTCCAGAATTTCTTTTATTTTTATTTTTCTTTTTCTTTTATTTTCTTTTTTTTTCTTTATTCTTCTCCTTCCTCCTTCATTCTCCCGCGCACTTGCTCCTCCTTCTTCCTCAGCGAGCTGCCTGCGTGCGCCGCCGACCACATGATGCCTGGCCTTTGTCGACCGCTATTGCCGCCTTTCGTGCCACCGCCAGTCACCACTGAATGCCTCACAACCACCGCAGGCGATCACTGCCGCCACGAGCAGCCACGAACCAGCTTCCCCTGTGCGCAACCGGCTACCATGGCCGATGCCAGCCTCCGCCGTTGCTCACGCGACCCCGCCGGCCACCTCAACTCGCTGTGACCCTGTGCGCGCCACCGCTGAACCGCCGCTGCTACTCCGTCGCCTTCGGCTGCCTCGCTGCTGGGGTGCTTCATCGTCGGCCATGGCAACTACTGCCATAGCCGATCTTCCCCCTCTCTCGCTTCTTCATCACTCTCACTCTCTCTCGCGCATTGCTCTCTCTCTCTCGGCTATAGCTCCCTCAGTCCGACTCTTTCTCCCTCACGATCTCTTACTCTCCTTTGCTTCGGCCATTTCAAATTTTAAAAACACACAAAGCTTCCGTGAAGCTTCTCACACACACTTGCATATGTACATATATATATATATAAAATTACATCTTTTCCCCTCTCTATTTCTCATAATCTCACTTAGGAAACTTGGGTAATTGTATTTGAAGAATTATTAAATGCACTTAGACCCTCCAAGGTTTTTAATTTAATTACCCTCAAGCCACCAAAGACCTTAATTATCCAAAATTAATAACCGACCTCTACTCAGAAATACTGACCTCGTCCCTATGCTTGCACGGGACCTTTACTCCACCCGAAAACACTTTAGGGTTGCCTTAATTGTAAAACCGGATCACCCCTAGGGTCCCCTTAGCTTCCAAGAGGTCCTCTACGACTGTTTGGTACTAGCATCCACTCGGGCTTATACATAATTTATTCAAAAAATTATTCCCGGTTTCACTGCTTCCAGCACCATTAGCCTCACATCGAGACGCTCACCAATTTCATGCCCTCTTTCCTAGATATCCAAGTCCCGGGGTATTCCCTACAGTCGATTCAGTAATTTTTATTAATTAACTATTCGAAATCGACTTTCGAACTTCCCGAACCACCCGAGGTCCTATCAAAATAATCCAAATTTATTTATTTTCAATACCATGTAATATGGGGTATTACAACAAGCCATAAACTAACAACACAAAAATACATCACAAAGCTTCCACCCTCAAGCTTGCAAGTTTCCAACCCTTTTTTCATAAGAACAACCTACAAGGTGGGGATGAAAACCTTATGAGCTACAAAGCTCAGTAAGGGTGAAACACATGTAAATATGAATATAACCATGTTTATGTATGCCAAATGCATGAAAATGAGGCTAAGTCCATTCATCCTCACAACCCACCAAGGTTTGAGGCATCAACCTATCCATCCCACAACGCTTGTAGCTTCCCAAATGCTATAATAATTAATAAGAGAAAACCCATACCAAAAATAATAATTAGATCTCATAAACTGGAAATAAAATTGTTAAACTATGCCACATCTCAAGGCAAGAAAAACTCAACCAACAAAATGTAAACTTAAATGAAATATCCCTCAATGTTGAAATTAAAGTATATGACAATCTCTAAACTAGTCAACCATGACCCAGACATCTTATAGGCATCGAGTTTCCTCCACGTACACACTGCTAGCGTCCCCCACTGCTACTACTAGGACTCGCCTCAGGAGCTACCTCTCTATGACCTGGAATGGTGAAGAGTACAAGGTGAGTCACAAGACTCAGCAAGTAACAAGCAATGAAAGAAAGTTTAAAGCTGAGACAAACAAAAGTCGAACTCATCAAGACTGACTCATCTCACAACTCATAGATAACTGGTCATAACCTGAGGGATAACTGATCTCAATGTAAGGGAATTAATATATTGGAATATCTTGTATGGTTGCGTAGGTTCTCATGTAGATGTGGAATGAATAAACATAACTCATGTAGGTATGTATGCAAAACTAGCCAAGGCCCATATATATAAAGAATAAGTCTCATACCTGCCTGTTGCTGAACCTACAACCATAAACAGCAAACAAATACTCACTAGGGCCAAACACCCCTACTCCATATCTAAGAGCGAACAGAAAAGAAATATCATCTCAATAGTATTACTAGGGTTGCCGCCCCTCGCTACCGGTAGTGGGTAATCTCAAAGAACTAAGCTCATGGGATCCCCTCATGGACTATGACGCATAAATGCCACATGCTCAAATACGTGCTAGCACACAATATGACGTGCTCCAAGTAATCTCTTGCTCAATGCGCATACAATATGAATGTACATAAACTCAAATAATCTCTAGTAAATGCATGTGTCATATTTCTCAATTGCCTCAATAATATAATTATCTTAATTGGAGTAATGGATCCAATAGTATTTAATTTAATTGAAACTCAATGATGTGTAATATATCTCAAGTCTTATGACATTAAGGATAAACTAGATGTATAAAACTTGCTTAAAAATTATTTATGAACTATAAGTGTTCATTAAATCTCATTAAACTTTATTAATAACAATTTTGAATTTAATTTTAAAATTTATTAAGAAGGAATAATTAAATTATAACTAAAAATAATTAAATTAATTGAAATCAAATTCGGTGCTACAGTACCAGCGCTACAGCGCAATCGCTACAATGCATTTGCTACAGTGCCCCTGCTTGTTATTTGAAGCTCCTTACGAAGAACACGTCTCTGCAATTCCAGCCACCTATATATATATGCATATAACTTCACCTATAACAGCTGCACCACTCAAATTAACAATTTGGGATGATCAAACCCAATAAAAAAGGATGAGTTATGGGATCAAACAAGGATAGATTGAATCGCAAGTCATGCCTACTTGGAATAATGCACTCTCTGCAACTGAACATGTTCTTATATATATATATATATATATATCAATCAACTCACTGCAAGCTATACCATTCCGAAAGAAAGTTTTAGGAGAACAATCCCAAACGATAAAGAATAAATCATAACTTCGCTCAATGCTAGGAATTCAAGAATCATCAAGATTTAACCCATAGCCAATCCTCTGCAAAATATTACTCCACTGTTACGCATGAACATAAGCACATATAAATATATATTGCTCAACTTATAAAACCCCCAAGAGTAAAAAAACATGATAGAAGCGTCATACGAATTTCCAAAGACCCTCTATATATCAAGAACATGCAGGAACAATCCTTTGCACCATAAAATAAAAGAATGGAAGGGTTCATATAACACAGAGAAGAACCACAGAGGATCTTGCGTAACATAATGAAAGAAAGATGGAGAAACTTGCTTGAATCTATCAATAAAATCAAAAAGTTGTTACCAGAATTCTCTACATTGATTCCTTAGAGCTTTCCCTCATAAACTCTCCTTTTGCAATAACTTATTCTCTGCTACTAGCCTCTTCCCCTCGTTTCAACTGCGGCATGAGTAAATCTAAAGTTAACAACCATATATATAAGGAAACCCTGGACACCCAAAGACCTAAACCTCACGCCGATAGGATTTTTAAATCCTTAATATCGCAAATTAATTTCTCCTTATTATCCTTATTTAAATATTAGGCCATATTTCCCATATATCCAAACTCCACCTAATTACATAACTCCCAAAATTACAATAATGCCATTCCTCATAAATTATTGTTTCTTAAATCCCAAAATAACTCCATAATTATTTATTTGGCCAGCATCACATAATCCAAAAATTTGAAATTCATAATTAAATTCTAATAAATTCTAAGCCCCCTAACGGGTCATTACAACGCTAGTCCCTCCATATGGCCATAGGTCCACTAGAACTCACATCATGCAAGTGTTAACCACTATATGCAAATGCTACATAAAAATTTATAAAACATATTTATCAACTTGCAAGGCCACCTCCACATGGGACCATCCCTTACCTTTTTCGTTCTTTGAAGCTTCAAGAACTTCCTAACTTCATTGCCAATTCTTCTCCTTAAGAGATCTTTGCACAACATAGATCTATATTACTAAAGGAGAAATAAATATAGCCTTTAAATGGCTAAAAACATAATATTTCCTTACCTTTCTCCTGATTTCTCTTCTTGGAAGACAACTCTTCTCTCTTTCTTTCTTCATTCTATTCTCTCGGCAAATGGCCAAAAGAAGATAAGTATTCCTTATACATGCCTATTTATACTACCTTCCTAACTTTTTAAGAACAAATCCTAACCATTGGATCTTCCTTGATTAATCTTAACCTTCAAATAAAAACACAATCACTACAACAAAATAACCCTTTCTCCACGATTTTTTTTTCTACGTAGCAAATTTTGTAGCAAAAAGTTAACATTTTGCTACGAAACTATTAAATTGTAGATAATTTAAAGGAGCTAAAATTTTTTTCATCAAATATAATTTTTAGCTACAAAAATTTTATCTACGTTACAAGTTTCGTAGTAAAAAGTTAATATTTTACTACGTAATTATTAAATCGTAGGCAATTTCAATAAGCCAAATTTTTTTGCCACCAAATGTAATTTTTCAGTACGAAAGTTTTATCTACGATTCAAAATTGTGTAGCAAAAAAATAAGATTTTATTACATAATTATTAAATTGTAGTTAAAAGATAAGTTTAATTTTTTTAAATTAAAAATATTAAAAATTAAAAAATATAAAAAAATGAGCGGGAAAGATTCCCCCTAAAAGGTACATTTAGAAACTCAAATTAATTAAAAATTAACCTCTCAAACTCTCAAATTGCACGGAATTAGTGTCAAATATTTAAATCATGTAAACCCACGAAAGCTATTACGTGTAAACCCACTCAAAATTCTGAATGGAATTCCTGTGTGCAAATCGTGTAAATCCTTGAAGATCCAAATCCTTCGTCAATCCCTGCCAAATCCAAATTGGCCTTCCAAAGTCTCATATTTTTGCACAGAATTAGTGGGTTTAGATTTTGTTGTGCAAACCCATTCCAAAAGCCTTCAAACCCTTGAAGATCCAAATTCGTTGTCAATCCCTGCCAAATCCAAATCCTTTGTGTAAACCAAAACTTTCGTTTCTTCCCACGATTAATCATTTGTTCAAACCCACGTCGTGATTATGTGCCCTGATTCTTCACTGCGACCTATTGCAAGTCTCCTCCGGCAGCATCTCCACCGTCTCCTTCCAACTCCGGTAGTTTCCTCAGTAGTTCGAACACCTCATGATCCGACTCCGTGATTGTCAATCCGGTTTGTGCTTTTCGTCCTTATAATCATCTGTGTGTCGAGAGTTGTGTCCAGAGTTGATTTTTTTTTTACCGTTATTGTCTGGATTCATTGTTTATATTTTAGTTGTATAAGCACACCATATGTTTGATAAAATGCCTATATTTAAATAGTTGTACAAGCACACCATATGTTTCATCTTTGCATGTACCATGTGTTTGTCAAAAGTCCTCAGAGAAGACTCGTGAGACAATGAGTGATACAATAGGTATTGGAGTGTTCAAAGTGGGACATATTCAACAAAAATTATGCATGCATTGATTCTGCGTGAAAGTCTTATTGTTATATTTGGTGTTTTTTACTTCTTTTTTTCCCCATTTTTTGGGTTAATTTGATTAACTTTGGATTTCAAAATATCTGTTTTACAACATTTGCAGTGATCCCAACACTTAAAATTATTGTTTAGGCACGTTTACTTGTATTTATTACACAAATCTGGAAGTGGGAAAATGGCATAGAATTAAACCAAATACCTAATAAGAATCTTAGTGAAAAAAACTTTTGTAAAAACAAACATATAACCTTTAGGAATCTTGCTGGAAACTAGCATGAATATTTCAATTAATACTTTCATAAAGCATAGTGGACGCTTTAAACAAAATGAAAGGGAAATTGTAACTTGACAAATTAATTTATAATTTATGGAAAGTACAAAAAGAAACTAGGAGAAGACCATAAACTTCGCAATGCAGATAACAATGATATCAATCACCAACATAGTTTTCAAAAGTGCAGAATGAGGTGCTTGGAGCCTAGATGTCAAGTGAATCACGAGCTTCAAGCACATGAGCTGCACATATAATAAAAAATATGTATAAAATACTTAGATAGTACTATTTTTAATTTAAATTTGTAAAAAGAAAATACTTGTATATAAAAAGAAATAGGAAAAAATCCAGAAAAGCAATTAGTTGAATTGAAACTGAAAAAAAAAAGAAAGAGAAATTGAATGTATGTTTTTGTTGTTGCCAAAATACAACAATTAAAATTTGTGATGTGGGGTTTACTCGAGTTTGGTGTCGGGTGAAGTTAGGTTGCCGTAAGAGATGTCGCCTCAAGGGAAATTGCAGGTAGGATGCTCACCGCAAGGATTCGCCACTAGCTTCACCACAATCTCTCGCCACTAGCTTTTACCACAAGGTTCGCCACAAGCTCTCGCCACTAGCTTTTGCCACAAGGCTTCGCCATTAGATTCGGCACAAGCTCTCACCGCTAGCTCTTGCCACAAGCTTTCATTGCTAGCTCTTGCCACAAGCTCTCGCCGCTAGCTCTTGCCACAAGGCTTCGCCACTAGCTTCGTTGCAAGCTCTCGACCCTATTGATGCTTAGAAAATGAGTTAGAAGGCTCGCGAGAATCTTCCCCCACGAAGACCCTCCGATGCCAAAGTTAGTCTCCAATCCCAAGGAGTATTCCCGAAAATAGTAAAAATGTATTCAAAGTGATAAGATTTACCGAAGTTCGAAGTCCTTTTCACTGTCTTCTAGGTGGATATTTATAGGGCATGATTTTCAAGGGTGGCTGGTGTTGACACGTGGCACTCTCCAAGTAGGACTCTTGGCTTTTTTGGGAGACGCACACTGCTGCAAGCCATTGAGCATGCCGCAGGGTCAGGTTGGCCGCAAGCTTGGGGGCTTGCGGTAGTGTGCCATGACTGCAAGTGGTCGGGCTCGCGGCACACTACCGTGAGCCCAGCTCATTGTGCCACGAGATCGCGGCATCTTGCCGCGAGCTTAAGCGATCGGGCTCGCAGCACAATAGATTGTGCCGCGAGCCCCTGCTCATTGCACCGCAAGGTCACGACATTTGCCGCTAGCCAAGCATTCGGTCGAGGGGGCTCGCGGCATTTGAATGTCGCGATCCTATGTGAATTACTAAGTGGCTTTGCGCAGTGTTCCGGGAACTTGCCGCACACTGCCGCGCTTTGCCCAACTTATTTGTTTAATTTCCTGCCCCGATTTCTTTGGCACAACAATTTCCCCCACTCTTTTTATTTTGTCTGTGGATAAAATGAAAAGAGTAAGAAATTTTACATAAAGAGGGGCACACCGCCGCTAGATTGGTCTTTACCTGTGGGGTAATTTTCCTTCCCGCCCACTGTTCTTCTGGCACCCCTATAAATATCAGTTATCGCAGGGGTTTTATTGTGTCTTTGTTCCGAGTATTGGCTCCTTCAGTCGTGAGGTTTTTGTTGCCGCGAGCTTCCAAGTATTTTCCGCGAGCCTACCTTGCACTTGCCGCGAGCTTTTCTAGCCTTGCCGCGAGCCTGCCGGGCCCTTACCACGAGCCTTCCTCGCCTTGCCGTGAGCTTTCTTCCCCTTGCTGCGAGCCTCCCGTGAGTTGCCGCGAGGTTCCTTCCTCTTGCCGCGAGCTTCCAAGGAGTTGCCTGACCTTGCCACAAGGTTCCTCCCTCTAGCCGCGAGCCTTCTTAGCTCTTGCTGTGAGGTTCCTTCTCTTGTCGCATGCCTTCTTACCTCTTGCCGCAAGCCTTCAGGTTGTTGCCGCGAGCTTTCCTTGCTCTTGCCGCAAGGCTTCGCTTGTTGCCGCAAGTCTTTAAATTCTCAAGTGCTCCTAAGCTCCTTAGTTACCGCAAGCCTTCCTCAAGCCTGCCGCTAGCTTTTGCCATTAGCCTTTCGCGAGCTTTTCATTTTGCCAGTCTTTCACCTGAGCCATGTTGCCAATAGCCTCTTTAGTTCCTGTTTTCTTTTTTTGAAGTCTTTTAGGGTCTTCCCTTTTTCAAGTATTTGTCTTCCAAAGGTCATGGCACCTAGGAGTGTATACCTTCGTACCCAAGATCTTGAGGGATGTCCATGCCGATTTCTTATGGGCAAACATTCCTCTTTAACAGTTGACAATCTTGCCCAACTAGTGAGAAATTATCGCGTTCCTTCGTCTTATCGTGCTAGGTTACCTGAGCCAGGCGAATCTTGTGCTGCCACCGTTTCAGAGGGGTGTATAGCAATTCACGAAATAAGTTTTCGTTTAGGATTTTGCCTTCCGCTTCATCCTTTTAGTGTAGAGCTCCTTCGTCGAAGCTTTCTATCTCCAACTCAGCTACATCCCAATGGTTGGGCCCAATTAGCAGGTTTTTTTATCTTATGTCATGAGAGGGGGGTGTCTCACACTGTCGATCTTCTTCTTTCTTTTTACCATTTCCGGCTAGGGCAGTCTTGTTATCACTTGTATACATTTTATAGGGAGCGTGTTGAGGATCGGTTGTTCAAGGGCATTCCACCCAAGGCTCACTACTTCGACACTCGTTGGTTTGTAGTAGATCCTCCACCAGGTACATAGTATGCCCCCAGAGGTTGGCGTTCTGACGATCGAGTGGCTAAGCCAATTCTTTCCTTATCCATTCCTGATCTTCGGGAGTGATACAATGATGAGAGGCGTCAACTCTTGCGTGGAGGTCCAGTGAGCCTCCTAGACCTTCTCTCTGAGGACCGATTGAGGAGGACTGGCTGGGTACTCCACACGGGAGAATCATCGAGGCGTACAGTCCCTTCGACTCTTCCCCTACGGCCCCCAGCTCCTTCGGCAACCGACGTCCAAGTAGAAGGAGGGGCCGTCACTCTCCAGGAGCAATCTCCTCCTGAGGGTTTGGATCCTTCCGACTACCACCCCTTTCTTTCCCTCTCATTTTTTTTTTTTTATCTTAATTCATAAATCTTTCTACTTCTTGGTAGCTATGAGGCAAGCAATGCAAGCTTCTCGTCGGAGGGCGAACGAGGGAGTGACGCGTGATGGGCTTCCTCAGCCTACATCCCCCTGAAGGTGTTGCTGCCATCCCAGAGACTCATGCTGTTGAGGGGATAGGTGTAACATGGCCAGCGGCTGTCGAATCACTCCAGATTAGATATCTATGTATCTCTTCTCTAGTTTGCAGCAAAGTGCACCCTAGGTCGTCTCTCACAAGGAGCCTCACTTTCTTCTACCAACAAGGAGAACCAATATAAACAACAGTTTGTTTAGGGGGGGGGGGTTTAATAGAAAACTAAGTAACAAAACAGAAAGACAAGGATAGATGAAAATCAGTAAATGAAATACAACCAGCTGTGTATTTGTCCCCTCTGTGAAATCTTCCTCGTCCAACCTATAAATCTTGGCTTGTTAGATGTTTTAATCTCTGGATATCAAACTTAAAGCATCCCCAACAACCGTCCAAGGATTAGAATGATTGGAACAACAAAATGAATACAGAAATCTCTTATAAACAAAATGCAACCATTCACTCTCTATTCAACCCATCCGGAGCTATGCAAGAACAACCATTCAAGCACATTATATTCATTTCCGAGATGTTATACCAACCGGCTACAACACTCTGTTCTCTTAAGCATTTAACAGAAAATGAATCCATGCAAATTCACACAAACCTGCCATGAACTCCATGCATTCGAAAATCTGCTCAAACTAAACCAAATGGAAATGAATAAGATTAAAACAAACAAACCAGGTTTTTGCAGCTCATCCGGGACTCAGATTCCACACGGGTTCAAGATACACAACCAGTTACAATAGCTCTAGCCTTTCATTACAGCAAGGAAGACAAAATGGAGACAAAATGAAGAAAACAGAAAAATGCTAACAACAAGAAAAATGGCCAGAATCTCCTCTCTTTTCTCCTCCTCCTCCCAAAATCCCCCTGGAAATAAGTGCTAAGAGGCCTTAAATACATGGCTAAGAAAGGAAGAGCTAGGAAGGCTAGGGTTGGGCCTAGTCCAACAGAAAAGAAAAGAAACAAAAGAGAGATAAGTGAGCCCAAAACAGCAAAGTCGAGCAGCCCAAATCTACTCCTTGAAAGTGAGCCCAAGCTCCTTTAGATGAGTCCCACAATTGCCCAAGGCTGGCCTACCCTCATGAAGTCTGAAATGAGCCACTTCAAGTCTTTTCCAGCTACTTCTCTAGCCCATCCAATATTCCTTAAAGCTAAGCAAGCTTGGATCCATAGAAGTAAGATAGAAAATAGTGTAAGGACGATTTGAAGTATAATAAAATAGAAACAATGAAAGATCGGCAAAAATTACTTCAAATGGCGTAATAAGACTGAGGTGAAATGCCAAAATATAGCATAAATATGCATGCTATCATAACACCCTACCCTATACAGGCGTGTCACTATAAGGGTATTCCCGGGATTTCTTTTTTTTTTTTTCTCTTCAAGTTCAACACGCGCGGTATATCAAGAACAATCTTCACATGCAGATACAAAACCCCGCAAACCCCAGCCTTGCCCGTTTAACTATCAAAATCAATAATCTTAAACTAAACGAGTCTTAATACAACGCAACGGATACATTAATACCAAAACACCATAGTTCTTACATTGTATTTCCATAGCAAAATACGTAATACAGATCAAATGATAAAATCACTATTATACAACTATTCATTTACAACCTGAAATGCATATTAAATCCTCCAAACGTTACAACGACTTAACAAACTAAGCACCATTGGCCCTCAACCGGCCACATCCTTGCCCTCGCAACAGTTCCTGGCTGGAACATTAAACGTTCCAGGGGCATAGCCCAGGTTAGATGATAAAACATCTAAGTGACGGTATGGAACAGTTAATACAATGCATGAGACACACACGAGCATGGCATACTCAGACAAACGAAAATATGCAAGACACGTCTAACTTGAGAAATCTCCCTGACATACTTAATCCCCGGGTGCCCTACAGTGTCACTCGGTTACCAGTCCCGGATGCCCTACCGTGTCACCCGATCACCAATACTGGCCTAGGGTGCCCTACCGTGTCACCCGATCGCCAGGACTAACCGTGTCCCATTCTCAAGTAGACCCCATCCCGTCCCACACAGAAATCAACATTGACACGAATATCAATACCCCGATGATATGAAAATCACACGCCATGCACCGATTTTTTTATAAGTAAAAACAGTTGATGCAATACATCACATGATCAATATGCAAATGATGTCATATATACATAAATAAAACGTATAAGCATAGCATCCCGAGTCCTGGTGAGACCGCTCACCTGAACTAAAGGTGAAACTAGAGACAAACCACTCACCTCGAATGTATTCGGATCGCCTCGATCCTCGTGCACGGCCTCGATTTGCGTGCCAAACCCCAAATACTTGAACTTGTGCTCAACCTCAAGCCAAGATACTTCCTAAACATCATATTTAATTGAGGAAGCATTAAAATCCATTTTTCCTCAATTTCCCATAATTTTCTCTATTTTCTCCCAATTTTCTCCCCGATAATTCCAAAATAATTATTTCTTCAACTATTTTCCAAAATATTTCCATACAATAAATCCTAAAATAAATTAATAAAAATGCTGGAAGAAAAATACCATAATGCCCCTATCACACGCGCCCTCACGCACCTGGCGCGTGTTTGGGCGTGGAAGCTGGCTCGTGCAGCCACGCGCGTCGTCTTCTTCCTCAAGACCGGCCGGCGACGACCCCTCCGATAACCGATCTGAGCATACCCCCTTTAAGCCTTCGATGAGTCGATCCCATTGGTGCCATTTTCCAGCCGAAAGGACGCCGGAAAAGCTGCCAAATCGGCAGTTGCAGGTCCGGCCAGGCGGACCGCCTCGCTTCTTCGAACAGCCTCCAAATGCACACCAAAGCTCATGAAACTCTCCAGAATCGCTCGCCTTGATGCAAGGATGAAAAGCCCCCTATTCACTCTCCTCGATTCATACCAAATCACGGCCTATTTTTTGTGCAAAGTTTTGGCCGAAACCCTAGGTATTTATAGTCGAATTCCGGCCAATTTCCGGCTAATTAGCGGCCGAGGCTTGGCTTACAAGCTTCCTAGCGCCGGATAGTACCTTCCCCGAACCTCCCTCGGCCGCCCCATCACCTGAAATGACCTCCACGTGCGGAGGAAGGCGGCGGCCGTTTTTGCCTTGTGCGTTCACACTATGCATTTTCCATTTTTTGCATTTTGACCCCTGTTTTCTTCAAATGACAATTCTGCCCTTTTTACAACACCCCTGATAAATCCAAATATACCTCTAAGCTCCACAAGTTTAGTACATCTCATTTGACCCTCAAAACTCCTGAAAAATTACCGTTTTGACCTTCCTCGGGTAAAATTAGAAAACTGCGCTTAGGCTCGGCTGGTCAAATTGACCTTAAATCCATTTAATTCAACCTGAAATTGCTTAAGGGTTGTTCTACACGTTAAATACTATTCCTTGACGCACTTCGTTGACCTTCTGGACGTCTCCTACGTTGATTCAGTTTTCTCAATCTGGTTGAGAGCTGTACCGAAAACTGTTCCCAATCCAATCTCTTTCACCACTAAAAATCATAATTTAAATCACTCGTCGATATTATACAATTGTCTTTATTCGTCTAGGGTCCGGGGTACTCCCTCGAGCCACTTCAGTCTTTTAAGACTGCAACAGTGTGTCCTTAAGCCTTATTCTTTTGATAATTCCACTTGTACCCTTCATCAAATATTACTTATGATCTCAAATCATTCCTGGGTATTACATTCTCCCCCCCTTAAGAAATTTGATCCGCGATAATTGTATCACCATCGGTGTTAATGACTCCCAAGTGTAATGCCCTATATACCATTTCTAGTTCCTAGTAATTATTCATAACTTTTATTTTCATAGGGTTTGGGTTTACCAGACTCATTTCTGATCTTCCAGAATATCCCGTTGTAGCTCCATGTCGGCGACTACTCAATTCCCAAAATGATTTATAAAACCCAGTACCATTCCCAATCGTGTTCCCAAAATATATTTTATCTGGCTCCTAAATCTCCCAACCTAATGATCACACCAAGATTGAACTAACTCGGCTGCCATGATGGCACAGAAATTGATAACATTGAACTTACTCAGCGTATCTTTCTCTCAATTATCTCGATCGCATATTATCTTTAGGGGTAATTTCTCAGCCTCTTACAGCTGGTCATGCAAATTATCCACTTAGGTCTCCCAAAAACACAATTTTTCTTACAACATCCTAACATGTTACTATTTCTCTTCCAAACACTATCCATCAATCAGATCAATTTATCTCAACTCAGAACTCCCATGTCGTTTCAATTTATCGACAACCTTCCATAATTATACACGTCCTTCATTTGTGGCTCCTCAACTTAGTACTGCTAAGTGTTCCATTTCAACCAAACGGTGCTTTCCATATTTCTAAACATGGGAATAATTTCTCTATTGAGTCAAACAAGATCCCTATTTTCCCCGATTCCAGGAGTAGACATAATCTCGTCCTTCTTAGGTGATCTAGTTTTCACAACTCCTTAAGTGAAAACCTTTCTGGTTAACTTTTGATTCTCACTGGGTCTTCAGCAATACCTAGCATAATTATAATAGCTTAACCTACTGTCTTGCATCTCAAATAAATTTTCGTAGTGGAACTAAAAACTCTCGTCTTTCATTATAACAACTTATTCATATGTTTTCTCAAATCACAGCATGTCTCTCGAGAAGAAAAAACACTTTCAATTACCCATCAACACATAACTTACCATATCCCTATGTTGATTTTGTCTCTTTCAATCCATCAACTCATGTTCTTAAGGGTACCTAAGTATACTTACCATTGCTCCAACCTTTTATATCACCACAGGCAAGGTTTGAAACAACTAAATCGCAGCCAGTTGCTAACAATTCCTAAGGTGTGTAATATTAAATATACTAAACTAAGAGCCAAGTCGATAACAATAATTAAATTCCTCCCAAAGCTATATCTAGTAAACAATCGTCCCATCTCTTGCTTAACACATTTTTGCTAAGCAACTTCACGGCACATGTTTATATCAAGGATTACTCCCCTCCTAGTTAGGAGCTACTTCAACCTAGGAGCAATATTACTTTTTCACCGCATCTCCTGAATTCCCAGGCCCACTCATCACTTCTTAGTAACCATAATCTCACGAGTTTCTGTCATGGATGCAACTATCCTAAAAGAATCCTTTACAACTTTCTACTAACAGCTCGCCAAACATTATTTTGTCGCTTGATATTTCATTTCCTTCTTCCAATTCCCTTTTGGTTATTAACTATCATAATCCACATAAGAATTATCCCGCTTAGGTCACCTTCCAAACCTTCAATCTTTTCACCACAATTAAGAATCTTGCCACGATGCTCCGGTCCCTTGGAACTTGGACTCTAACGATCCTCATAACATCCTCAATGTCACCCAAACTTTGGCACCTGACCGTCTCCACAGTTCACTATGTTGCACCGACTTGTGGGTATCATACCCCCAATCCGCGAGCCAACCACCAGTCCTCTGTCTTGGTCCCTAGGCTCAGATCCATTGTTATAGGCCAAACACCAATGGTGTTATCGCTATGCTAGAACTCCTTGTTCCATCTCTGAGAGCTATAGTGGTTCTTATTAATACTAATCCAAATCCCTAATCTCTTAGACTCCTTAATTTTCTTTTCTGAAGATATTACTCAGTTGAGTGGTGCATCCTTATCCTAACCATTCCCAATACCTCGTATCTAATCTGCTTTCGTTTCCAACTTATCATGGAACCTCACTTCCTTATTGCTGCCATCATAGGCGTAATAGTCATTTCCTCCATAATTATTTGAAATCCATCTAGCACTACTATCGTATCAGAAAATTATACTAGGTTGCCTAACCGTACTTTTCTGTTATAATCATAGGCTTCGTCTATCACAAATCTTGTTTTAAGAGTTCTGCCCTCTTGTATATATCCTGACGTCCTATTTTGCGATTGACTTTCAACTTGACACTTTGCTTTATGAATCACCAATCCTATTTCTCTCTTTGAATCTATTAGGATCAACTTCAACTTGTTAAGATCTAATCATGTCCCAAGTTATCTTTACGAGCTTAACCAAGCTTTAGCAAGCCTTTCTCACTGCTTAGTGCCTTAAAACCTGAGTCAGGACTTTTATGATTATCCCTTAGTCCTTGACACTCCTCGTTATGCTAACTCTTTTGAGTTTGAATCTTCTTAAATCGGTTAGGGTCATTTCAAGCTTAAAACAACATTATCTTCATAAGTTGAAATATCTTTTTATCTCCAAGTGTATACAGTATGCGTAAATCATAGTCAAACTCGTAATTCTCTTATCCCAAAATCTTTCTAATCTCCAAGATTCTTCCTAAACCACATTACTCTAGTTTACCATTGATTCTTATATTATTTATAATCTCTAAAATCATCAAATAAGGTTCCACTCTTCAAATTTTCTATAAGCCAAAAGATTCTCTCAAATTTCTAATTTAACGGAAAAGTTCTAATCTTCAAAACATGCGGATCTTGCGTTTGATATCAAAGTAATAATTTTTTTTTTTTTTTCTAATTTCCAAGGTTCGTCCTAAATCACAAATCTCTAATCTATCGTTGATCCTTACAGTCTTAAGATAATAAAGTAAGGTTTCATTTTGCAAATCCTCTATAGACCAAAAGATTCTTTCAAATTTCCAACGAAAAGTTCTAATCCCCAAAACATGCGTACTTCACATTTCGTAACCTAGTGGTTTTCGGTCGCTTCTTAACCTTAACTATAGCTGATTTACGGTCGTTCCCTCTTTATCTTGTAGTCACTATTCGAAATTCCAAAATCTTCCAAAATCCTAGATCACCAAGATTTCACTCAAAAGGAAAATTCTCACTATAACCTAGAGCATATTCAAGCCAATTACTACCGAGAAAAACTTCTAAACACCTCAAACAAGAATTCGATCTTCAATTAGTCCTGATTGGATTTCCTCGTCTAATCCTAATCCTGGGTTAATGTCTTTGTTACAACTATTCCTTCACTAAATCTTCCATAAGACTCAAATCTACACCTTGACTCTCTTTGTCCTTGAATAACATATGTAACCAAAACACTTATGACTCGGTCTTACTAGCCATTTTCTTAAGGTAATATTTCCTTATTTCCTCTATCATTAATTTCAGTTTCTCTATCTCAATATCCCCATAAACAATTTCAGATTCCTAAAGTCCTCAAATTTTATTCTCAGAAGCTTGTATCGAATCATCCTGGGTTTCTTATCGGGTCGTTCCTTAGGATTCTCGATCTATACCAAGTCATTCTTTCCCTTGAATCCTTATACCATTCGATCAAAACCTGACTTACAATCAGGTTATGTCATATTAAACTAATTATCCACAACTTGTTTCTTCTTAATAACCACAGTTATCCCAACATTTAGTGAGATTGATTTTAACTAATGATCTCCAATCTATGGTTTCCAGATCTTACGAATCCTCAGTTATGGTTTATTGAACCAACCTTACACTCGACCCATATTGTTGGATGCTAACTCCCAATCCAACGTTCCATCACTTAGAAAAATCTAGTATTCTCCGATTAATAATTTCAAAGACTTCAACCGACAAACCCCCAAATCTCCAAGCAGGGATTTTGTCTTTATGACCTATCGACTCCCTTCCCCTATGTCTCCATTCGGGATTTTCACTAGCTAGCCCTAACTGAATCCGTTCTTCTTAAGTCCTCAATTCGGATATCTATCTTAACCTTAAGATCTTCAAGTCGTTTTTCTTTCCCACGCCCTTGACAAGTTCTCCTAACAATCTCCATTGTTTCACTTATCTTTGTCAGGGCATGACATCACCATTATTTAACATGTCCCAATCGGGAGGGTATTAAGACAATTCACTAAGATTCTTCCGAAAGAGATTTTATACTATACTTTAAGTTGTACCGGAATCACCAAAGTATTTATTCCTCAAAGGTTTTGGATCATATATCTCTTTCATTTCGACGACCCTCATTACCGGCTTCCTAATTTCCAAAAGATGTGAATAGAACTTGTTCATCTCCACTTGACGCTGAAAGTATATTCAAATTAAAAACCTCAAATTTCACCTTTCTAGAGTCTCCATACCATTTTTGACTATGTTCCGAATGTCTCCTAGAATCCATAATCCCGTTCTAAGTTCTCATTCAATAGTTCTAACCACCATGCTAAGTTCAATAACCTAGTCAAATCGTCCTAGGGTTTTAACCTACGGCTCTGATACCAATTGTAACACCCCGCCCTATACAGGCGTGTCACTATAAGGGTATTCCCGGGATTTCTTTTTTTTTTCTCTTCAAGTTCAACACGCGCGGTATATCAAGAACAATCTTCACATGCAGATACAAAACCCCGCGAACCCCAGCCTTGCCCGTTTAACTATCAAGATCAATAATCTTAAACTAAACGAGTCTTAATACAACGCAGCGGATACATTAATACCAAAACACCATAGTTCTTACATTGTATTTCCATAGCAAAATACGTAATACAGATCAAATGATAAAATCACTATTATACAACTGTTCATTTACAACCTGAAATGCATATTAAATCCTCCAAACGTTACAACGACTTAACAAACTAAGCACCATTGGCCCTCAACCGGCCACATCCTTGCTCTCGCAGCAGTTCCTGGCTGGAACATTAAACGTTCCAGGGGCATAGCCCAGGTTAGATGATAAAACATCTAAGTGACGGTATGGAACAGTTAATACAATGCATGAGACACACACGAGCATGGCATACTCAGACAAACGAAAATATGCAAGACACGTCTAACTTGAGAAATCTCCCTGACATACTTAATCCTCGGGTGCCCTACAGTGTCACTCGATTACCAGTCTCGGATGACCTACCGTGTCACCCGATCACCAATACTGGCCTAGGGTGCCCTACCGTGTCACCCGATCGCCAGG
Organism: Diospyros lotus; assembly: GCF_014633365.1. Classification (NCBI taxonomy): domain Eukaryota; kingdom Viridiplantae; phylum Streptophyta; class Magnoliopsida; order Ericales; family Ebenaceae; genus Diospyros; species Diospyros lotus. Next base: position 13,134,797 of record NC_068347.1, read on the forward strand.
ACTAACCGTGTCCCATTCTCAAGTAGACCCCATCCCGTCCCACACAGAAATCAACATTGACACGAATATCAATACCCCGATGATATGAAAATCACACGCCATGCACCGATTCTTTTATAAGTAAAAACAGTTGATGCAATACATCACATGATCAATATGCAAATGATGTCATATATACATAAATAAAACGTATAAGCATAGCATCCCGAGTCCTGGTGAGACCGCTCACCTGAACTAAAGGTGAAACTAGAGACAAACCACTCACCTCGAACGTATTTGGATCGCCTTGATCCTCGTGCACGGCCTTGATTTGCGTACTAAACCCCAAATACTTGAACTTGTGCTCAACCTCAAGCCAAGATACTTCCTAAACATCATATTTAATTGAGGAAGCATTAAAATCCATTTTTCCTCAATTTCCCATAATTTTCTCTATTTTCTCCCAATTTTCTCCCCGATAATTCCAAAATAATTATTTCTTCAACTATTTTCCAAAATATTTCCATACAATAAATCCTAAAATAAATTAATAAAAATGCTGGAAGAAAAATACCAGAATGCCCCTATCACACGCGCCTGGCACGTGTTTGGGCGTGGAAGCTGGCGCGTGCAACCACGTGCGTCGTCTTCTTCCTCAAGACCGGCCAGCGACGAGCCCTCCGATGACCGATCTGAGCATACCCCCTTCAAGCCTTCGATGCGTCGATCCCATTGGTGCCATTTTCCAGCTGAAAGGACGCCAGAAAAGCTACCAAATCGACAGTTGCAGGTCCGGCGAGGCGGACTGCCTCGCTTCTTCGAACAGCCTCCAAATGCACACCAAAGCTCACGAAACTCTCCAGAATCGCTTGCCTTGATGCAAGGATGAAAAGCCCCCTATTCACTCTCCTCGATTCATACTAAATCACGGCCTATTTTTTGTGCAAAGTTTCGACCGAAACCCTAGGTATTTATAGTCGAATTCCGGCCAATTTCCGGCCAATTAGCGACCGAGGCTTGGCTTACAAGCTTCCTAGCGCCAGATACTACCTTTCCTGAACCTCCCTCGGCCGTGCCATCGCCTGAAATGACCTTCACGTGCGGCGGAAGGCGGCGACCATTTTTGCCTTGTGCGTTCACACTATGCACTTTCCATTTTTTGCATTTTGACCCCTGTTTTCTTCAAATGACAATTCTTCCCTTTTCACAACACCCCTGATAAATCCAAATATACCTCTAAGTTCCACAAGTTTAGTACATCTCATTTGACCCTCAAAACTCCTGAAAAATTACCGTTTTGACCTTCCTCGGGTAAAATTAGAAAACTGCGCTTAGGCCCGGCTGGTCAAATTGACCTTAAATCCATTTAATTCAACCTGAAATTGCTTAAGGGTTGTTCTACACGTTAAATACTAGTCCTTGACGCACTTCGTTGACCTTCTGGATGTCTCCTACGTTGATTCGATTTTCTCAGTCTGGTTGACAGCTGTACCAAAAACTGTTCCCGATCCAATCTCTTTCACCACTAAAAATCATAATTTAAATCACTCGTCGATATTATACAATTTTCCTTATTCGTCTAGGGTCCGGGGTACTCCCTCGAGCCACTTCGGTCTTTTAAGACTGCAACAGTGTGTCCTTGAGCCTTATTCTTTTGATAATTCCACTTGTACCCTTCATCAAATATTACTTATGACCTCAAATCATTCCTGGGTATTACAACAGGGGAAACCGGTGAGGTGCGACGTCGTCACAAATGGAGTCGGCGTCAGCAGAGGGAGGCGGGTCCATCCACTTCCCATCCGATCGTTGCCCCTACTCCTATGGAACCTCCTGAGGGTGTCCCATTGGTTCCTTCTCCAGCTGCATATCCCCTTAAACCTGGTAAACTTCCCTACGAAGGGCACAACTCAATTGCCATGAGCGGGGCTCTTGATGGTGCGGGGTATGTTGGCCATTTCAATGCAACTCCGGTGGTCTATGGCGGACAAGAGATCGAGGTTACCTCTCGCCTTGACCAAGAGGCCATCAATGCAGCTCACACTACTGGTCGTGGGAAATTTTGCAGAGGGGTAGTTAACCCACAGCGTATTGAGCATCGGGTTCTTCACAATGAGGAGCGGTTACGTCTCCGAGGTTTAGAGCCCAGATTTGCCAAGCTCCCTTCACTAGTTGAACACGCCTTAGATCTCAAAGAGGGCCGATGGGCGCGAGGAGAGGAATTTATGGCCCGCCCGGGGCTTTTGGATACGGATTCCATAAACATGCGCGGGGTTGCGGCACACTTGTTATATTCCACCATTCTTCCCCGAGATGAGGATCGCTATTTTAGGAAACCCCCCCCCCCGATGACATGGATGATTTCGAACGCCACCTGACAATTGTAAGCCCCCCTTTCTCTATCTTTTTTTTTTTTTTTTTTTTAGGGTTGCCTGTTTAAATTTCCTTATGGCAGGGTGCTCAAGGAGCCATGGTGGCAAACGCGATGAATCGGGCATGCATTGCAAAAGCTGAGGCAGAGATCGCTTAGTGGATGAACAAGTCTTGGTAATGGAGTGAGGAAAAACAAGTATTGAACATGAATATCTGGCACTTGGAGTCTGACAGTTCGAACCTTCACACGCAAGTCGAAGGCCTCCAAACCCAACTTTAGGGTCTCACTACAAGGTGCCAATCAGCAGAATTAGAAGCCCAAAAATGGAAGGAGAAATCCGTGGAGCAAGGCCAAGCGTACGAAAATATGGCGTCTTCAGTTTCTAGTGCTCGGGAGGAGATTGTTCAACTTTGAAGGTCTCTCGCCAACTCCGAGGATCAAGTGGCATAGGCTCGCCAAGAGATATCTAGTCTTGGTGAAAGCAGGCATCGAGAGATCAATGAGGCCACTCGAGAGGCGGTGAAAGAGTATCGGCTTTCTAATGATTGCTTTAAACGAAAGGAAGCCTACGCCAGCTGCTTCTCCAAGCTAGGCTTTTACCTTGGCCGTAGTATCCTAGAGTCCCGGCATCCTGGGGAATCATTTCCTGAAATGGTGTTTTCAGAAATAGCTTCGCTTGATCCTCCTGATTAGCGAAAGTATGAACCTAACTCTTGTGACCCCGATGAGTATATAAGGGCGGCCTTGACAGATGACTTAGCCAACCTGTTTGGTCCGTGGAGTCCTTATGTACCTGATCCGGAGGATACTTCCGGGATTATAGAGGCTCTGCAAAGGATTAGGCATGGGTTGGATGAACCTGATGGCGCCCCCCTAAGTCTGCTTCCTCCAGAGTTGAAGCACCTCCATTCTTGCAGAGATGATTAGGCCATGCTTTTTTATTTTGTTGAATTCCCATCTCGGTTATGTAAAATGTTGACCTCATTTTTTTATGGATGTCGAACTTTTGGGCCACTAATCTTATGTACGAAAGCTTAGGTGTGCTTGTTTTTCATGTTTACACATAGGTTGTTATCGTTTATTATATACAAATATATATATTTCCTTCCAGTATCTTTTGCACCTATCTGCTTGTCATGGCATTTTTAAATTTTTCTTCGACTATTCTTGTGTTGAGACATGTCTTGCTCTTTCTCACGTTCCGTGTTTACGAATCATAGGTTACAAGAATTGTGGCGAGTCTTCTTGGGGGCGCCTGTCTTTTTTCTTGCGGATTCGTCTGCCCTAGGCAATCTAGGTTTGACCCCGGGTCCGATACATGATCCTTATCAGGCATCCGAGTTTGCCAGGAGGCTTATGCGCCGAATCGACCAAGGAGTCGAGTCTAACTTAGGGGCATAGATCAGACTCAAACGAGGGATCCAGGTGAGCTTGCGGGCATCGGTGTCAAAATACTTGAAGAAACTATGTCGATCTGAGGTCATAGGCACCAGATTGTCTTTAGGCGACTAGGCCCTCAAGGATAAGGCTCGTTGCGGGATCCCTACCAAGCGCCCAAATTTACTTGGAGGCCTAGGCGCTGGATCTGTCGAGGAGTTGGGCCTAGCCTGGAGGTATAGCGCCGAACTCGAGCGAAGGATCTAGGTGAGCCTCCGGTTGTGGGTTTCGGGGCATTTGGTGATCCTGGGATGGATCGTAGCGCATTTGTTGTTGTGCCCTCTGTCTCTGTCTTTCAGGGTCGGTCCACCTCAAGGAATCTTGGTTTAACCAGTGATCTAGCACGAGATTCCAACCAGACATCCGAGTTTGCCGAGAGACCTAGGTGCCAGATCAACCAAGGAGTTGGGTCTAGCCAAAAAAGCATAGCACCGAACTCAAATGAGGGATCCGGGTGAGTCTGCGGGCATAGGCATCGGTGGCTTTACGCGGGGATCCCCACCCGCGCCCCTAATGGTGTTCTCGTCTTGCAGGCTACTCGGTCATGAAGGGCCACTCGGTCATCAAGGTCACCCATTCACCAAGGCCACTCAGTCATTAAGGCTACCCGTTCATCAAGGCTACTCGGTCAGGAAGGGCCACCAGATCACCAAGGGCCATTAGATCACCGAAGGCCACGTGATCATCTAGACCCACGTGATCATCAAGACTCCTATAATCAATTATTCATATGATATTCACCCGTGATTATAAATAAATTGTTGTATTTTGGCAATAACACATGCCACCCATGTCCACTCAAAAATTTAGGTCTCATATTCGATACAAAATAATCCCTCAAAATATCAAGAATTACAATTTTGGGATTTTTGTAAGATATAGGCTTAATTTGATTAGACTTTTGGGCCATCTTAGGCCCAATTGAGCCTAATTCTTCATGAAATATGAAGCCTAAATAACCCTTAAAAGGCCTCTTAATCCGTTTACAAATCAGCCCAACTTGGAGAAAATGGAATGAAAAATTTGTAGGTAACGGTGAATTTTTGATGGCTTTGACCTTCTGTCACTCTAACAGCCATAACTTTCTATAGAAAATTCAGATTTACATACCGTTTGAAGTGTAGAAAAGTAGACATATAGAGATCTGACATATATTGTTTTAAAAATATTTTAACATTCCAATTGGTACAAATTTTATTTTTAATTAGACCTTTGAGTTGTGAAAATCCATAACTTTTGCTCTTCTTTCTCACTTTTCATTCAAATCCTGTCAACATGATATATTACCTAAAATTAATATAGAAAACATATATAATCAAAATAATTAAGCATAAAATCAAGTAAGAACGGTATAGAAAATATTAGCACATCAGCAACCTTCCTAGAGCGTGTGAGGGTGCGTTTGAGTGTCTCAGAGCCCATCCGTAGGGTCTCAAGGGATACCCGCTCGGTCACTACCGAGTGGGTGCTTCATTCCTTGGATCACCTCATGGGGCAATGAGAGGGGAAGACCTAGTCGGTCATGAGAGAGTGGGTGGGGTCCAACCCCTTTTCATGACCCACTCGATCATAACTGAGTGGGTCTTCTTGGCTTTGAGCATCTTCTTTTGTTCTTTTTCTTGGTTCTGTCTTGAGTGGTTCCCATACCTCAAATTCAAGCCATTCCGACCTTAATTCAACCCACAACTCTCAAAACTCAAAACACAAAAGTTATAAATAATTCTCTTGGATTTCTATAGGATTTTAAATCACCTCAATTAGAGCTCAAACGAGATGGTTATGCCTGAAAAACCAAAGCAGTATCACAGCCACTCAGTCATGATCGAGTGAGTCCTCCCCACTTGGTCCTAGCTCGACCTTTTACTCCCTCAGCTTGTTTCCTTGATCTCTTGCAACCCATTTTCCCTTTGGGCATCATGTTCATGTCTCATGACTCTTTTAGGTCTCGTGACTCTCCAAGTTTGTAGGACATATCAATTGCTCCCTAGTCTTTCAGCTGGGAGTTATAGGTGGAAGAGTATCTTATCCTGTAAACTTTAAACATTACCTCTCTTTTAGCCGCTTCATCTTCTACACATCCTTTCGAGTTTGTTCGCACACCGTCCCTTTGAATTTCAGGGCTCTTGTGCTTTTGAATTCCTTTGCAGAAGTATGATGTAGATATACTGGTAAGTTTACTTTCCATAGATGTCGAACTATGCACTAGACAAATTAGTTTCACTCTGCTCTCAATTATTGCATTATACTTTGGACAATATGCTTGCATTTGCTTTTCCTCGTTATTGGGCCATAAGCGGGATAACGGGCTTACATTGGATTTTTCCCTTATTGTCGAGCTATAAGTGGGGCGACGGGCTTGAATTTGTTTTTTCCTCGTTGCAGGGCCGTCAGCGGGGCAACGGGTTTGAATTTGTTTTTCTCCCCGTTGTAGGGTCATAATTAAGACAACGGGGTTACATTGGGTTTTTCCCTCGTTGCCAGACTGTAAGTAGGGCAACATGCTTAAATACTTTTTTCCTCGTTGTCGGGCCGTGAGCGGGGGAACTGGCTTGAATTCTTTTTCCCTCGTTATCGTGTTGTAAGCAGCACAACGGGCTTAAGTTTGTTTTTCCCTCGTTGTCGGGTTATAAGAAGGGCAACAGGCTTAAATATGTTTTTTTCCTAGTTGCTGAGCCGTGAGAGGAGCAACAGGCATGAATTTGTTTTTCCCTTGTTGTTGGGCCGTGAGTGTGGCAACTGGCTTAAATGTTTTTCCCCCCATTATCGGGCCATGAGCGGGACAACAGGGTTGCGTTCAATTTTGTCCCTCGTTGCCGGGCTATAAGCGAGGTAACAGACTTGAATTAGTTTTTCCCTCATTGCCGGGCTGTGAGAAGGACAATGGGTTAAAATATGTTTTTCCCTTGTTGTCGGGTTGTGAGTAGGGCAATGGGTTTAAATTTATTTTTCTCTCATTGTCAGGCTGTGAGCGGGGCAACGAGCTTGAATTTGTTTTTCCCCCGTTGTCAGGACATAAGCGGGACAACGGGGTTACATTGGGTTTTTCCCACATTGTCAAGCTGTGAGCAGGGCAACATGTTTGAATTTATTTTTCCCTCGTTATCGGGTTGTATGAAGGACAACGGGCTTGAATCTATTTTTCCCTCATTGTCGGGTTATAAGCAGGACAACGGGCATGCATTAACTTAGTTTTCTTTTTTGCTAGTGAGTTATGCACGGGTCCTCTTTATGCAAGGGGGTTCCAGGAGGTGGGCCATTATAGTCGGGTTGTAAGCAAGGCAACGGGCTTGAATTTTTTTTTTACCTCGTTGTCAGGCCATGAGAGTGACAATAGGGTTGCATTGGGTTTTCCCCACATTGCCGGGTTATAAACGGGGCAACAGGCTTGAATCTATTTTTCCCTCGCTGCTAGGCTGTGAGTAGGGCAATGGGTTTGAATTTGTTTTTCCCTCATTGTCGGGTCATGAGGGGGGCAACGGGCTTGAATTTGTTTTTCCTCATTATCCGGCCGTGAGCGGGGCAACAAGATTGAATTTTTTTCCCCTTAGTTATCGGGCTAAAAGCGAAACAATGGGGTTACATTGGGTTTTTCCCTCATTATCGAGTTGTAAGCAGGGCAACGGTCTTGAATTTGTTTTTCCTTTGTTGTCCCGCCTAAAGCGGGATGTGACGCCCCGTTCCCACTTACGGGTGCCACTGGTGAACAATTACCCGAATCGCCCACCTGCCCGGCCATTGGTGAAGGGCGGACCCTATTTCAAGACGAAACGCCTTAAGTGGGAACTATGCTCATCATTCCCTTCCCTCAACCCTAGGATTCACTAGTAGAATTGGGTTCAACCACTCCGCACTTGGTTTAAAAGAAATCTCATTAAGATGCCCAATTGTCATTTTCTTATTTGTTTTAATTTTTCTTCTTTCCAAGAAGTTCACCGGGCTCAATAAAATTCACAAGCTCAATCAATACATTGATTTTACCAAATTTGGAGGAAAAACTCAAAATTTTCATTTTTCAAAATTTCGGCATTATTCTCCAAAATGCTCGAAAAATCCCTTTATTTTGAAAATTCCTTCGGGGCCCAAAATCAATTAAGAATTGCCCCAAAAATTCCAATTTTTTAGAATTTAAAAAAAAAATTGGCTAGCGGGGCCTACGCGGGGCCCAACTGTGCGCTGGCAACGCGCACTGGCCGCGGGCCGCGAGTACCAGGCCGCTGGCCGAGCGCTCGCCCACGCCCGCGTGCGTCAGGGCTCGCGCGACCACCCGCGCGCCTCTGCGTGCCCCCGCGCGACAGCCCGCATGCCTATGCACGTGCCCGTGCGGCCTAGCGCGCCCCAGCGCCTGCTACCATCTTCACCTTTTTTTTTTTTTTTTTTTCCTTTGGGCTTTTAAACCCATATTTTTCAAAAACACAATTTAATAAAAAATCTCACTAAATTCACATTTCCAACCAAAACCCATTCTTTTACAATACCAAAATAAATCTCAACACACATCCAAAAATTTCCTTCCATTTCACAAATGAGCCTTACACAACCCTATTGTTGCTCACAAACACATTCAAATAAAAATACAACACATGAATAAGCTTCCCATGAGCCACACAATGGTCTTGAGTCTTCTATCCCATGCATCCACATGCCATTTCATCTTTGCCTTGATTTTTCCCATGCTTTAACAACCTATAAGTGAGGATAAAACCTCATGAGCTATTAAGCTCAATAAGAGTGCAATGCAAAGTAAATATGAATATAACAAGATTATATAATGTCAAATGCATGCAAGTGTGGCTAAATCTCTTTTCCCTCACAACCCACCAAGGTTAGAGGCATCAATCTACCATTCCAACCATATTCTCAAACTACCCTATAGCCATAAGTCTCATGAACACAATAGAACATGTCAAATGCAACATACATATTTATGAACCATACTTACAACACATTGTAAGGCCACCCTCCCATGGGGCCATCCCTTACCTCATTCTTTTCTTTGAAGCTTCAAACTCTCACTAGCTTCCTTCCAACACTTCTCCTAAAGAGATTCCTTGAAACAAAATATAAAGAAACTAAGTCCCCTATCAAGACAAGTAACAAGATCTTACACTACCCAAAAGAAAGAATACTTACCTTGACTTCTTCTTTTCTTCTCCATTTCTTTCATCTTCTTTCCTCTCATTGGAAAGCTTCTCCCTTTCTCTTACTTTCCTTCTTTCTTTCAAATGGCAAGAATTGAGACAAATGCTCGCTTTCCCTTTATATACTGCACTTGTCTTGAAATCTCAATTTCAAGACTTCATCTTAGCCTTTGATTTCCATTTGCTTTTTGAGAGAAAATCTCAACCACACAAGAAAGCACAATCCATGTGCTTTTGCCTTGATTAATCTCATCCATTGGATTTTATTCACTTTTCAAGAGAAGATCTCAACCTTCAATTAAAAGCACAATCTAAGTGCTTTTGAAAGCTTTAATCTCAACCACTCATCTCTTAATAGTTGGCAATCCACATCATTTCTTCTCTTTAAATCTCCACCCTTGGATTCATTCTCTTTTCAAGAATAGATCTCACCCATTGGATTCTTGAATTTATCCATTTATTTCTCATTTACTTAAATGAGACTATTTTCAACTCATCACATGAGAGACATAAATCCTTTCTTATGCTTTTAAATAAATCCCATATTTTTCAAAGCAGTAATGCATGACAAATTTAATTTCTTTTTGGATTTTCTTTTAATCCAACACCATCATGCTTCTCATTAAATGCTTGAAAGACTAAAATCATTTCTTTTGCATTTTTTTAATTCTCTCATTTAACTTGGACCACATTAAGCCATGTGTCACTCCAAAACACCAACCTTGGCTCCCAAGTTTTAATCTCATCCATCCATGTGGCATCACCACATTAATCTATCATTTTAGGAAAAATTAATTATTTTCTCAAATAATTGCATATTCTCCATTTTCTCTAATTTTCATAATTAAATTCTTTTATGGAATTAATTCTAAAATTTCCAAAATACCCTTTGTGAATTTATTAATCCCATATATCTCCATATAAATACAAAATTGGGATTTAAATCACTTACACACCTAATTCCTTATAGGAATTATTTTCAATTTACCAAAATATCCTTTATTGGACTTCACTATCCAAATTACCAAAATACCCCTCTCATAGGGCACCATCATTCTCAAGGATCCATCACATTCTCAACGGTATTTTTGAAAATTTCACACTTCCTTTCTTATTCTCTTAACACTGGTAACACCGGGTGTTACACGGGACAACAGGGTTGCGTTGGGTTTTTCCCTCATTGCCGAGCTGTAAGTAGGGAAACAAGTTTGAATTTGTATTTCCCTCGTTGCTGGGTTGTATCCACGACAACGGGCTTGAATTTATTTTTCCCTCGTTGTTGAGTTGTAAGCAGGACAACGGGCTTACATTGACTTAGTTTTCTTTCCTGTGAGTGAGTTATGCAAGTATATGCCCAACTAAATAAGAGAGTAAGTAGTGAACACATAACTGTTTTTTACGTGGTTCAGCCAAGTGTCCTTACGTCCAAAAAAAGAAATTCTTGAAATCCTAAGTTATTTAATGCCCAGGAAATTAAGGGTGTTACAGTTGGTATTAGAGCGAACCTAAGGAAAAGTTCGCAAGTGGCTAAATGAGCAAGGCCACTGTAAATTTTGGGAATTAGGTCGGTATTTTCGAGATATTTTGTGGCATACTCTAGTTTCTTATTCAATTTGAATTATGTCATGCCTTGGTGATTTAATGGATGCTAATTCACCCTGTCTTCTTGCCAGATGGTGAATACAAGAAGAAATAGGTGCGAGAGAGGCAATGGCAAAGAAAACAACACCAACCCCCACCCAGGAAATGGTGTGGGAGGGCAAGAAGATGGAAGGGCTGACCTCAGTGAAAGTCGGATGGATAGGATTGAGAGGGTTCTAGAAGGTATGGCTGGGCGAATTTTAGAATTGCAGCCCAAGAAAAGAAGAGTAGATGCTTTCGGCAAATTAAATGGAAGCACAAACAAAAAAAAAAATGTAAATTTTCGCTAGTGTAAGATTTCAACTTGATAAATAATTTCTTAAGATCCACTAATACATGGACGGACTCATTTATTGGATCGAATATAGCATGACTAGTTAACAACTCAACAAAAATCACTACCCGAATAACATCCATTTTAAGAATGGACGGGGTGTCGAACTCTACATCAACGAAACATATGTTTTATGGTAGAGACGTTTTAGTTTTCTTGGTCCAGAAAGGTTCAAGAAGTTGGAGCCTTGGTTGCGCACACTGGAGGATTCTGCTTTCCAGAAAAGATTGGATTTATATTAGCACATTCTGAGGTGGCAGGGCCATCTGAACCATTGTATTTTAGGTCAATATCGCCAACTTGTACGTTGCTGCATGGTATGCCACTGCTACAAACAAGCTTAACAGCCACTTTAGTAGGAGTCGTTCCACGAATGTTCTTGAAGGTCACATCACTGATCTTAACAAGCGAAGGAGACTAAACACAAGAAAATTGACCAATCCAGTAATATTCTTGTTAGTTAATATAAATGAATAAATAAAACTTGGTAAAAATATATATGTTGCTTTCAAATTTGTGTATACATAGATGGATTTAAATTAAGTACCTGGGAGGAGCATTGGTTATAGGGGCAGTATCCCTGATCAATCAAGACTGGATTGCCTACATTGTCCATTATGATATCCTCGAAATGGAGACCAGAGGCTACGCTATGACCAGGAGATGCCGGCCATGTTTTTACCCTTACACCATTATCGGTGCCAGTAAGTGTACAATTCTTAATGGTGATGCCAATAACAGGGTCTTCTTTTTGGTACCTACCCAGGCTTCCAATGCTAATGCCATGTCCTGGTCCACAAGTCACTTTCTCAACCTTAACATTTTGGCTACCATCACCAATCGACACACAATCATCTCCAGTCTTTATGTTTGAATCTATTATATTCACCCCGTCTGAACGTCCAATGTGGATGCCATCTGTGTTGAGGCTTTCGTCAGGTGCGCTGATAGAGAAGTGCTCAAAAGTTAAGTTCTTACATCCTATAACATTAACATGGAAGTGCTTGCTGTCCTTGGAAGTTACATCACGGATTACGGAATTGGTGACCGCGTTCAAGCCCATGTTCTGGTTTGGAATATTTACTAGAAAGGTTAATAAATTTGTTACACCAACACAACATATATATATATATAACGAAGATGTAATTAAAGACATCATATATACAAATATATATATATATATATTAAACATTTACGTACTCTACTTACCATTGACTTCTTACAATCTGTGTTCTTGTCGCAATCATTGTTGGCCCAAGCAGTGGCGCCCTGACCATCGAAAGTTCCACCACCTGATATGGTGAGTTGATCGACGTGGTCAATACTAATCCAACTACCAGACTTCAAGGCATTGGGATCTTTCGGGGCGTTCACGGTTCCCTCTACTTTAATCTCCACAGGAGCCTTGCAAGGCCCTTTAAGTTCCACTTGCGTCAACAAATACGAGCCTTTTGGAATCGTAATTGTACTTGGACTTGTTGCTGCACATGCCTCTGTCCACGCATCTAGTACAGCCTATAATTTAAAATAAAACAAATTAATGATGAGCCATACGTACCATTAATTCAAAGGACTTTTGAGTGTTAAGCATGCATCTTAGATTTGCAGTGTTTCTTACGTACCTTGCTGATATCTGTTTTATCATCAGCCTTCGCACCATATTTTGTAATATCAAAACTCGCAGCATGAGTTTGTAGAAGAACTTCAGCTAACAATAGCAAGAAAGAAATTGCTAGGTTACTGGATTTGATTACAACCATCTTCTCCATCTCAATTTCAATCTCTCTTTTTGAATGAGTTGATACTATAATTAAGCCTTGCTTCAAGATTTATATATATATATATATATACATTGAATTGAAAGGATTATTTAACGTCATCAAACCTCTAAATCAGTTTTTACTACACTTTTCGTGCTTGTCATGACACGTGTTCAACTTCCTATCATAAGCTTGCTTTCTACACCATACATAACCGTGCTATTCTGGGATTAATTAATAAATCATCAAATAAAAACATATTTTAAGCAGCAAACTTCTAATCTCTTCCACTTGTTTTGCATGGATGAAGGACGGAACGGTTATTTGATCTATTCTTTGCTCCATGTATAGAACAATGAAAAAATATTATTATTATTATTATTATAACCATGTAAACAAGAGTCATTCTTATTTTGTTTAATTTAGAACTAGTGTGTGAAATTTGAGCACTCATTTTCCATTATTATTATTACTATATTTGTGTAAAATTATTAGAAAGTTATTAATATATTTAATTTGCATCTATCATAAGTTATTAGTTTTTGTTAATTAGAAAATATATTTTGAATTTGAAATAAATCATTTTGTCACGTGAAAAATAAAACATTTTACCAACTAGCTAAGTATATACGTGTTACTCATCTTAGAGAAAAATATCTTTAAAACACATCACCTTATTCAATTTGAAATAAAACATTTCATCATTTGTAGTAATTTTATTTTATAAATAATCAAAATTTATTTTCCAAAAAAAGTTTCCAATTTAGATGATATTTCAAGCATCATATAAATATTTTGAATTTTTGTTTTTGGTAATGATATTATAGATTTTTTAACATTTTCCAATTTCTATTTTATTTTCAAATTAAAAAAATAATAATAAATAGATCACTAATATTTTACTCTTGTAAGAAGTGTTTTAATAATGACAATTGTTATATGCCAAAAGACTTTAAACTCAAAATACTTGCTTGTAAGTGTCTCAAAAATCAATTTCAACGATTTCATATGGTTTACTTGTTCAAAGAGTATTTCATATGGAAATGTTTTGATTGAAAAAAAATTCATTTATTAAGTCTTTAAATTATCTAATAATTGTTCTAAAGAGAGCATCAATCATGATTTTCAAAAGAAGCATTCACTACAAAAAAATTGATTTTTAGCAGCGGTTTCTAAAACCGCCGCAAAAAATGAAATTTTGCGGCGGTTTGCAAACCGCCGCAAAATACTATTTTAGCGGCGGTTTTTTTTTACATTTTGCGGCGGTTTTCAAAAAACCGCCGCTAAATTTAAAAAATAATTAAATAATTAAAAAATAAAATTTAATTTAGCGGCGGTTTCTGAAAAACCGCCGCTAAATTCAAAAATTATTAAATAATTTAAAATTAAAATTAAATTAATATTTGCGGCGGTTTTCAAAACCGCCGCAAAATTCCTTAAAAAATTTAATTTAGCGGCGGTTTCTGAAAAACCGCCGCTAAATTCAAAAATTATTAAATAATTTAAAATTAAAATTAAATTAATATTTGCGGCAGTTTTCAAAACCGCCGCAAAATTCGTTAAAAAATTTAATTTAGCGGTGGTTTCTGAAAAACCGCCGCTAAATTCAAAAATAATTAAATAATTTATAATTAAAATTAAATTAATATTTGCGGCGATTTTTCAAAACATATTTAATTTATATTTGAATTAATAATTAAAATATTAATGCAAATATAATTAAGTTTAAATTAAAATATTTAAACTAAAGTAGTAATATTTAAATTAATATTTGCGGTGATTTTTTAAATTAAAATATTTAATTTAGTTTTCAAAAAAGAAATTTCCCCCCAAAACTTGCATTAATAATTTACAATTAATACTTATTGTATTAATAATTTATATTTTATAATTTTCATTAATAATTTAAAATTTTCAATTGCTTTGAAATAATAAGTAGTAATAAAAGTTTTCCCCAAAATTTGTATTAATGATTTACATTTAATACTTATTACATTAATAATTTACATTTTGTAATTTGCATCTTTATATATATAAAAGAAGGATAGTTTTCGAAAAAGAAATTTCCCCCCAAAACTTGCATTAATGATTTACAAATAATACTTATTGCATTAATAATTTGTATTTTGTAATTTGCATTAATAATTTAAAATTTTCAATTGTTTTGAAATAATAAATAGTAATAAAATTTTCTCTCAAATTAATGATTTGCATTTAGTACTTATTGCATTAATAATTTACATTTTGTAATTTGCATCTTTATATATATAAAAGTAGGATAGTCTTCAAAAAAGAAATTTCCCCCCAAAATTTGCATTAATGATTTACATTTAATACTTATTGCATTAATAATTTACATTTTGTAATTTGCATCTTTATATATATAAAAGAATGATAGTTTTCAAAAAAGAAATTTCCCCCCAAAACTTGCATTAATGATCTACAAATAATACTTATTGCATTAATAATTTGTATTTTGTAATTTGCATTAATAATTTAAAATTTTCAATTGTTTTGAAATAATAAATAGTAATAAAATTTTCTCCCAAATTAATGATTTGCATTTAGTACTTATTGCATTAATAATTTATATTTTGTAATTTGCATCTTTATATATATAAAAGTAGGATAGTCTTCAAAAAAGAAATTTCCCCCCAAAATTTGCATTAATGATTTACATTTAATACTTATTGCATTAATAATTTACATTTTGTAATTTGCATCTTTATATATATAAAAGAAGGATAGTTTTCGAAAAAGAAATTTTCCCCCCAAAACTTGCATTAATGATTTACAAATAATACTTATTGCATTAATAATTTGTATTTTGTAATTTGCATTAATAATTTAAAATTTTCAATTGTTTTGAAATAATAAATAGTAATAAAATTTTTCCCCAAATTAATTATTTGCGTTTAGTACTTATTGCATTAATAATTTACATTTTGTAATTTGCATCTTTACATATATAAAAATAGGATAGTCTTCAAAAAATAAATTTTCCTCCAAAACTTGCATTAATGATTTACAATTAATACTGATTGAATTAATAATTTGCATTTTGTAATTTGCATTAATAATTTAAATCTTTCAATTGCTTTGAAATGATAAGTAGTAATAAAATTTTCCCCCAAAACTTGCATTTAATACTTATTACATTAATAATTTACATTTTGTAATTTGCATTAATAATTTAAATCTTTCAATTGTTTCGAAATAATATATACTAATTATGTAAAATTAATAATAAATTTTAAATATACAAGTTTTTCAATGCTAATTGTTTTATATTAAATTTGCATGAATTTTATGAGAAATATTAATAGACAACTTAAACTATTAATTAAGTCATAGAAAAGTATCTATTTATTTAATATATTATTTTTATATCTTTATTCTATGTATATTTATATAATAATAAAATATGATAGTCAAATAAAGTATTTTGCCAAATGTCAATTATTAGGGTTGTCAAGTATTAGAGTTTCTCAATGCTAATTAATATTTAAGGTATCACATTTTTACGACTATGGAAGAAATCAAAATTCATTTTTTAAAAATTTTATTATTATTGAAAAAACTTAATCTTACTCATATTTAAGAGTTTTAATTTATATTTATAATTATAATATAATAAATAGAAAATAACCAACGTCTTTAAGTGAAAATATTATAGATTTTATAATATTTATTTATAAATAAATATAATATAATAAAAAAAAATTATAAGTATATTGAATTAAAAGTGTTCTCCATTAGCATATTAAATAGTGAATAATTAAGTAAACTTAAATTTTTTCAATATGATTAAAAATTAAAAAAATTATAATTATCAATTTAGTTAAAATTATTTAAAATAATAAATTTATTTTTTTATTTTTAAATTAAACTCTCCCACATATCACGCGGGTTCACCACTAGTTAAAAATTTAATTTAAAAAAATAAAAATAAAAATAAATTTAACAAAATTTTAATAATTTTAAAAAATATATAATTTTTTTATTTTTAATAAATTAATTTAGTTAATTTAATTCAATTAATTTATTTTTAATTTATTCCTTTATTCTTTTAAAAAATGATAAATTAATTAATGTTTTTCTTTCTATATTAAAAGATATAAAATATAATTCTGAAAAATAGTGGTATATAATTTATATATGTAATTATATAACAAGGGAAGTTGGTAGATCAGGCGGTTTCAAGTATGCAATGGCATATGGGAGGTTGTGGGTTCGAAACTGGGGAAGGGGGGAGACTGGAAATTTAATTTCCAGCCTCGCCACGTGGCGGACGGATATGCAGCCACGTGGCTGGGCGATGGACAACCGTGTGGGCGCGGGCGGGTGAGAGAGTAAAATTTTTAATTTTATTTTAATTTTAGCGGCAGTTTTAAAAACCGCCGCTAAAATTAAAATTTTTTAATTTTTTTTAATTTTAGCGGCGGTTTCTAAAACAGCCGCTAAAATTTAAATTTTAATTTTTTTTTAATTTTTATTTTTTTTTAATTTTTTATTTTTTTAAAATTTTTATTTTTTTAATTTTTGCGGCGGTTTAAAAACCGCCGCTAAAATAAAAAATTTTAATTTTTTTTAATTTTAGCGGCGATTTTTAAAACCGCCGCTAAAATTAAAAAAACCGCCGCTAAATCACTGATTTTGCGGCGGTTTTAAAACTGCCGCAAAATCAGTGATTTAGCGGCGGTTATTCCAGCGGTTGGTCAAAACCGCCGCTAAATGCTCCACGACGGCTGGTTCAGCGGTGGTTTTGAAAACCGCCGCTAAATGCAAAAAAAACCGCTGCTAAATGCCAGTTTTTTTGTAGTGATTAAATCACGTATTAGGATATTGAAAAAGCAAAGCATGAATAATTAAATCTTTCTCCAAACATGAGAAATGATGCTATAAGTGTTAACAAAGAAACATGAGTATTCAAAAGAACCAAGTTAAAAGAGGTTTCTTCAAAAAACTAGCATTCTTTAAAAGTTATCGACAAAGTGTCTATTTTTACTTAGGATCTGTTGACTAAGTGCTAAGCTTCTGTTGACTATCAGTTTTTAAGAAATTACATTTTTCGATAGAAAAGTTTTGCTTCTGTCGACTAATAGTGAGCCATCTTGCTTAACATTTTTAGTTAGTCTCATTCTGTCGACTAAGGTATGAATTTTGTTGACTAACAGTATGTATGCATTTACATAATTCTTCATTGGGCTTAATCTATAGACTAACCTACCAACTTCTGTCGACAAACAACATTTGTTTTTTAGTGCAGTCAATAGAAAGCTTCAATCTGTTGACTATGTTCTATTTTGTATTATAAGTTTGTCGACTAACCTATTTTTTTTGTCGACAGTTTGTTACTCTGAAAAAAATAACGGCTAATTTCTTGCTCATTAAATGCTCGCCCAACTACCATCAACGACTCTATTTTTGTCTTCAAGCACCATCATCTGTAAATAGGTGGTTGAAAGAACATTTAAAGCTGCTGAAGAACATTCAATTCTTACCTATAGTGCATTTAAGATCAATCGAGCATTAAATTTTTGTTCACACATTTTTTGTTATACTAAGGCTTTGTTCTTATTTGTTTAAACTCATTTTAGCCTCTTAGTTTTATTTTGAGAGAACATGTAACTAAGAGCAAAAGCTCTGAGAGTTTCAATTTCATTTACCATTGTATTTTCTCTTCATAGCTTGTAAGCTTAAGGGCCTATCCAAGTGATAGGAGGTTGTATTTGTTTTCCTAGTTGAGGACTAGAGGACCTACTTGGCTAAATAGGGGTTTATTTTTAAGTGAATTGAATGCAAATACCTTAGTGGGTGACTAAGGGAGTGGACATAAGCCATATTGGCCAAACCACTATAAAATGTTGGTGTTCTCTGTGTATTGATTTTTGTTGTTGCCAAAATATGATAATTTTTTTTTTTCATGGGAGAATACAATTTGTGTGTGGTTGATTGCGGGAGTCCCGTTCAAGCCTGATCACCATGTGTTGAGAGTCTCGTCACCGCATGTTGACAGTCTGGTGATCGAGTGGGACTGATGAACATGAGAGCTTGATGTACTAGTGGGTCTAATAACTGAGTGGCCCTTGATGACTGAGTGGGTCTGATGAACGAGTGGCCCTTGATGATCGAGTGGGTCTGATGAATGAGTGGCCCTTTATGAAGGAGTCGCCTTGATGACCGAGTGCCCCTGATGACCAAGTGGCCCTTGATGACCGAGAGACCTGCAAGACGAGAGCACCATTAGGGGCCGGGGTGGGTGTCCCCGTGCAAACCTTTCGATGCGTAAGTCAGTTCCTGAGAGCAAGAGTGTGAGAATGTACTGAAAGTGCCCAAGAACGCGTACCTTGTGTCGAAGGTGTGTCCTCTTATTAATAGTGGAGGGAGATGAGAGACACGTGGCAACCATCGTGAGAGTCTCGCGCCCATTCTAGTGATTCCACTGCCTATTTGAGAGTCTTGGAGCCCATCCATAGGGGCAGAAGGGATACCCACTCGGTCATGACCTAGTGTGTGCTTCATACCTTCGATCACCTCGAGAGGCAGCAAGAGGGGAAGACCCACTCGGTCATGACCGAGTGGGTCTTCTTGGCTTTGAGTGTCTTTTTTTGTTCATTTTCTTGGTTCGGTCTTGAGTGGTTCCCATACCTCAACTTCAAGCCCAATTTCCACCTTAATTCAGCCCGTATCTCTCAAAACTCAAAACACAAAAGTTGTAGATAATTCCCTTGCCTTTCCATAGGATTTTGAGTCATCTGAATTAGAGCTTGGACGAGAGAGTTATGCTCGAAAAACCAAAGTAGTGTCAGACTTACTCAGTCATGACCGAGTGGGTCCTGTGACGCCCCATTCCCACTTACGGGTGTCACTCGTGAACAATCATCTGAACTACTCAGATGCTCGACCATACGTGAAGGGCGGACTATGTTTCAACATGAAATACCCTAGGTGGGAACTAGGCTTCATCCTTTCCTTCCATCAACCCCAGGATCCACTAGCAGATTTGGGCTTTAACCATACCACACTTGGCTCGATTAATTTCCATTAAAATTGCCCCAATCGCCATTTTTATTTATTTTAATTCTCTTTTTCTTTTCAAGAATTCCATTGAGCTCCATAAGAATCACCATTTTAATCAACCCATTGATTTTTACTAATTTTCAAGGAAAAACTCAAAATTTTCATTTTTCAAAAATTCAACATTTATCTAAAAACAAATGCCCAAAAAATTCATTTATTTTGAAAATCCCTCTCGGGCCCAAAATCAATTAGGAAATGCCCCAAACCCCTTAATTTCCAAATTTTTTTAAAAAAAATGGCCGACGGGGCCTACTGGTGCACGCGGGGCCACATATTGTGCTGACTGCACGCCTGCTCGTGTGAGGCAGCCCGCTCGCATGCGCTCAAGAGCCCTACCTGCTGCACCCTTGCTGCACGTCTGCTGCACGCCAGACGCCCGCAACTCGCTACTTGACTCAAAAACTTTTTCTTGGCCTTTTTAGCCCAAAATTTCCAAGTTTCAGACACATCACCCATACCTCAAAATACCCATTTTTTTACATAAAAAGCTCACATAACAAAATAATACTCCTTACACCACTCTTGGGCTCATTACAACATAAATCAACTAAACATGATAGGCTTTCGAAAGCCAAACCAAATATGAGATTTACACCAATGCTTTGGCTTCCACATGCCCTAAGCCAATATCTCATTTTCAAAATAAAATTATACATGACCATTACAATACAAGCTTAGGCTTCACCAAGCCACAACTAACAACACAAAATAAAACATCACAAGGTTTCCAACCTTAAGCTTGCAACTTTTTCTTTTTCTCTTGGCATAAGAACAACCTATAAGGGGATGATAGAACCTCATAAGCCACAAAGCTTAGTAAGGGTGCAATGAACATAAGTATGAACAAAAACATAATATGTGATGCCAATGCATGTATGCAACATGGTTAGGGCTTCCACATCCTCACAACCACCTTGGTTTGAGGTTTTAACCTACCCTACCCCCACACAACCTCATGGCCATAGGTCTTTAAACACAAACAAAACATGCCAATGCACACATTTAAAAGTTTACGCACACACTTTACCACTTGCAAGCCACCATCCCATGGGGTTATCCCTTACCTTTTCCATTCTTTGAAGTTTTTAAACTCTTATTAGCTTCCTTCCATCCCTTCTTCCCAAGAGATCCTTAAAACAAAATTTAAAGAACTAAACCACCAACAAGAGAAATAAAAGAACTTACACTACCTCAAGGTAGAAACCTTACCTTTTTCTTCTCTTTTTTTCTCATTGGAAAGCTTCTCCCATTCTCTTATTTTCTTTCTTTCTTTCTTCAAATGGCTAAAGGGAGACTTGTCTTCCTTACTTTCCATTATATACTACCTCTCCATTTTTCAAGAAGGAATCTATACCATTCACTAAAAGCACAATCCATGTGCTTAAGGAAGATTAAATCTCAACCATCTATTTCAAATAAACCAATCTCCTCTCTTGGAGAAAACACAAGAAAGCACAATCCACGTGCTCTTCTCATTTTAAATCCAAGCCTTTGGATCTTTCAAGAATCATCCACCTCCCTTGGATCAATTCTTCCAATCCCAAAATTAGCCATTTTTCTCCTTTATTTAATTTGACTAATTTCACCCCATCATATTTGAGAGACGTAAATCATTTCTTTCCTATTTAATAAAATCCCCATATTTTTCAAGGCATTAATGGTGACTAATTTTCCATTTCCTTTTGGATTTATATTATTCACCATAATCATGCTCATCATTAAATGCTTGAAAGACTTCATATAATTTCTTTTGCATTTAATTAAATCTCTCCATTTATCTTAGACCACATAATGCCATGTGTCACTTTAAGACACCATACTTAGCTTCCAAGCTTCCATCTCAACCATCCATGTGGCATCACCACATTTATTCACCAAATTTAGGGAAAATAAATTATTTCTCACAAAATTGAATATCCTCAATTTTCCACAATTTAATTACTTTTTATGCAATTTACTCTAAAATTACCAAAATACCCTTTGTGAATTATTACTCCCATTTATCTTCTCTCTTTTAAAAAATGGGAAATTAATTCACTTTCATACTTAATTCCACCTAGGAATTATTTCCAATTTACCAAATTTCCCTTTATTGGACTTCACTATCCAAATTACCAAAATGCCCTTCTCATAGGGCACCATTATTCTCAAGGATCCATCACCTTCTTAAGTGCATTTTTGAAAGTTTCTCACTTTCTTTCTCATTCTCTTAACACCGATAACACCAGGTGTTACAAGTCCTTCCTAGTTGGTCTCGACTGATTTCACCCATGATGCAGCCAATATCTTTCAAAACTCAAAACATGAAAGTTGTAGATAATTCTCTATTCTTTCTATAGGATTTTAAATCACCTCAACCGGAGCTCAAATGAGAGAGTTATCCTAAAAACCAAAGCAGTGTCACGCCCACTTGGTCATGACTGAGTGAGTCCTCCCCACTTAGTCCCAGCTCGACCTCTTGCTTCTTTGGCTTATTTCCTTGATCTATTGCAACCCATTTACCCTTTTCACTTCATGTCCATGTATTGTGACTCTTTTAGGTCCTGTGACTATCCAAGTTTGCAGGGCATATCAATTGCTCCCTACTCTTTCGGTCGGGAGTTCTAGGTGGAAGAGTATCTTGTCCTTTCGAGTTTGTTCACACACCGTGCCTTTGAATTTCTCGGCTCTTGTTCTTTTCAATTCCTTTGCGAAGGTATGAGATAGATATACTAGTAAGTTCACTTTCCATAGATGTCGAACTATGCACCGGACAAATGAGTTTCATTTTGCTCTCAATTATTGCATTATGCATTGGACAATATGCTTACATTTGTTTTTCCCTTGTTGTTGGGTTGTGAGCAAGATTGTAATGCCCCACTTTCAATTACGCAATGAAGCAATAAGATATTCATTAAATGCTAATAATCACTTACGGGCATTATTGAAAACCCTTACCAACGAAAGCATTGGATCGAACCTGCAAGCTTAACCACAGCTAAATAAAGGGGTTTCCACTAGATTTCCTTTAGAAGTATAAGAAATGTATACGACCTTCAATACTCCATAAAACATAACGCATCACAACAGATACAATTGTAGGACACCCACACACACCCTTTACAACCTTGAGTATCCTAGCTACTATTTACAATACATCACTTGGTTACAAGGGTACATAATGAAATAAAACAAAAGCTAGCTGCAAAACCCAAAGCTAGCCAAGCACCACCTTTTTGCTCTTGCTCGAACTAGAACTTGAAACACCTGGCACTTCTGATAAACCTAGGACGTTAAATGTCCCAGGGGTATGAAACACCCGAGTTAGATAATAACATCTAAGTGAGTGACTCAGAAAAGAATAGTACATGTGTGCAAATGTAATAATGCTATTATGAAATCCATCCCTGTGGTAGCAATACCAGTGTGTTGTAATCACTCTCGCGATCCCTGGCTCACCGTAAGAGCACGAGATCACCCATGATGTCCCAACAACTAGCCACAGTCACTAACACGAACATGATATTTGACAAAGAAGAAGGAATATGCATAAACAAGGGAAAATATTACATGTAAGCCACAAAGGCATGATATGCAAGCCAACATCCACACACAAGTGAAGCAACAAATGCTCAAAGTGTCACAAAACATGCAGGAATCACTCACCTTGATTGATTACCTTAGGAAGCAGGTTTTACAACGAGTAGGATGGGTTTTCTTGCAATTTTTCTTACTACTTGGCATGAATTTTAAGAAAAACCCAAAAACTCCGTCAAGGCTCATTCTCCCTTGACTTTCTCCATTTTTTTAGACAACATTTCCTCTCTCAAAGTCCCTTCCTTTTCCTCCTTACTTGGTGCCCAAAATGAATAACCCTAAAGCCTTTATTTATAGGAAACTCTGGCAAACCAAATCGTGCAAGTGTCGCGTCATCATATAACTTCAAATCCTATCTCCTAAGTGGCCAATGAATGCTTGCCACATGTCCTTAGGGATAAGATTTGAAGACTTTTGCAAACTTGGAGACTAAGTAAGCTTTTCCTTGGCCAATCACGTGATGCCACCTCAGATGGTCATTATGAGCCATCATGTGACCTTATCTTCCAAGTGGCTAATGGTTGATTGCCATGTGTCCTTGAGGATAAGGTTTGGAGACTTTTGGAGGCTTAAGTAATCTTGGAGGTTAAGCAAAAGACTTGGAGAAGACTTGGGGAACACTTTGAGAAGACTTTGAGAAGACTTGGACTTTAAGTAAAGACTTGGACTTGGACTTTAAAATGATCCAAAGCTACATTTGATTGAAGTTTGAAATCCAAAGATATTTTGAAGAGATATTTTAAGGTTTCAACAAACGATGCTTTGGGCCGAACTTTTCGTGTAACTACACTTATACCCTTGCAACTTGATCCCCGAGCTATTTTTAATTGCACTTTTTGGTCTTCGAAAAAAAGATAAATTACGCTAATACCGCAAGATTTTTAGGTAAATTACACTTTTACCCAAACTTCAGTATTTACGATTTTGCCAATGGCTCAAAAACTAAACCTTTGTCTCAAGGCTTCTACAATCCCATGAAATGACCTATTTTCTCAAGTATTAGAACTTAATAACCTCAGGTATTACATCATATTTGAATTTGAAAATATGGGATGTTACAAGAATAATGGGCTTTAGTTCGGTTTCCCCATTGTCGGGCCATAAGCCGGACAACGGGCTTGCATTGGGTTTTTCCCTCGTTGCCAAGCTGTAAGCGGGGCAACGGGATTGAATTTTTTTTCCCTCGTTACAGGGCC
This sequence comes from Diospyros lotus, assembly GCF_014633365.1. Classification (NCBI taxonomy): domain Eukaryota; kingdom Viridiplantae; phylum Streptophyta; class Magnoliopsida; order Ericales; family Ebenaceae; genus Diospyros; species Diospyros lotus. Next base: position 13,159,315 of record NC_068347.1, read on the forward strand.
GTGAGTAGGGCAACGGGTTTGAATTTATTTTTCCCCAGTTGTTGAGTTATAAGTAGGACAACGGGGTTGCATTAGGTTTTTCCCTCATTACCGGGTTGTAAGCGGGACAACTAGCTTGAATTCTTTTTTCCACGTTGCCGAGCCAACTGGCTTGAATCTGTTTTTCGCTTGTTGCCAGGCCGTGAACGGGGCAACAAGCTTGAATTTATTTTTTCTTCATTGTTGGGCTATGAGCAGGGCAAGGGCTTGAATTTGGTTTTCCCCCCATTGTCGGGCCATAAGCGGGACAACGGGGTTGTGTTGGGTTTTTTCCTCATTGTCGGGTTATAAGCGGGGCGACGGGCTTGAATTTATTTCCCCCCCGATTGTAGGGCCACAAGTGGGACAACAGGGTTGTGTTGGCTTTTTCCCTCTTTGCCCGGCTGTAAGCGTGGCAATGGGCTTGAATTTGTTTTTCCCTCTTTGTTGGGCCATGAGTGAGACAATGGGGTTACGTTTGGTTTTACCCTCGTTGCGGGGCTATAAGAGAGGCAACAGGCTTGAATATGTTTTTCCCTCATTATCGGGCTGTGAGCGAGGCAATGGGCTTGAATATGTTTTTCCCTTGTTGTCAGGCCATAAGCGGGACAACGGGGTTGCGTTAGGTTTTTCCCTCGTTGTCGGTGTAACATCCCCAAAATTTTGAAGATAAATAATAATTATTGATTCTAGTATTGGAGATAATTATTGAATATAGTTGGGGAATTTATTTGGAAATTTGGGGTGTAAGTGGAAATGGAAGTTCGTATGTAAGGGAAATTAATAAGGGGGCATGTGTGTAATTAATGGAAATCGTGGGTGTTGAAATGCAAATTGCGAAAGTGGTCGTGAGTTTGCTTTAAAATTAATAGGGGTCGTATATATGTTGAAGATGACATGTGATACGAGCGGCCGCACACGAGATCAAACCCGCGAGCACGCACGCGAGGCTGGGATGGATTTGCTGGTTTTTTAGCAAAATTCTCCATGAAACGATGTCGTTTTGGGAAGGCGATGGTGCTCCCCAGTAGCCGCCACATGGCTCTCCCCTAACCGCTCGTTTTGCACCCTTTTTAAGCCCAATTCGGGCGTCTCCTAGCTAGCAAGAATAAGAAGAAAAGTGAGAGAAGAGGGGAGGCTTGGCTAGCAACGCGCAAGGGAGAAAATCAAAGGAAATTGGGGAGGAATTTGGCTTAATCTACATTTAAAGTGGCCAGGTAAGCTAAATAAATTATTAAAGCATTATATACTCGAGATATTAATTTTATACGGTTGAAATTAATTAATTAGGGTACGAGAACTCATTATTTACTTTAATTATATTACTTCATAGCGGAAGTGCAAAGAAAGTTGGGATTGGTTATTTTCAGGCAAGTTTCCAACCCTCTCCTTCTGTTCTATGTTTCCTGTGAAAGTCTCCGTAGTTTTTTGTATTTTATTCCCTCCCTCACCGTAACTTGGTTCAACGCATTAATAATGATAATCCGTGTGGCAACAATTCCACAACTTATATGTTAATAATGAGTCTATTGGTGATTAAATAAGTTAAGTAAATGATGTTTTGGTGTTGTTTATTTCATCCTTCACGGGGCTTCATACTGCACCGCTTTCCTTGGGAATGATGTTGTACCCAATGGGCTAGGTTCTTAGAAGAGTCGGTAAGGTTTATTGGGTTATGTTAAAGGGTATAATGAGAAAAGTGAATGGTTTATTAACATCATAAGAGATGAGAAGAAGAATTGGGTACTGATGATTGTGTCATAAGTGTATGATGCGTCATGAGGGGTGTTTATGAGATGCTGAGTTTAATGATAACCATGTGTGCCTTAAGGGTATGGGGTACAAAACCACTGACTTTTGACCGTGGGTTATGGCAATTGATGGCTAGATGTATGGGTGTAAGTCATCGGCTGTTCTGATAAGCGCTAAATGGGCTAGAAGAGCTGGTACTGCCAGATTCCCGCCTTGGCTTGTGCATATCATGATGCGTGTGAAGCATGGGGTTTGGGGTTGCATTCATTGGCGTGACATGCTTTGTGTGTGATTCGATGTGTGAGCATTTGCATGACCCGATTTGTCAAAGAGCCAACTTAGGTACCCTAGGTGAGCCAGTGCATTTAGTGCATCTTGCATGTGTGAATTTTTATGTGGGCATAGCATGGCCTGATGCTTGGTTTATGGGGGCCTTGTCATCATGTTTATGCTATAAAAACCATTGCATTTCCTATTTGTTGCATTGCATGGTAAGGATGTATGGCTATAAGTGAAGGGGATGGGTGGCACCCACCACAGAGCATAGGCAGTGGAGGTGGCCCACGATAGAAAGTGGGGTATGGCCCACGATCGGGTTGTAAGTGGGGCAATGGGCTTGAATTTATTTTTCCCCCCGTTGTCAGGCCATGAGAGGGATAATGGGGTTGTGTTGGGTTTTTCCCACGTTGTCGTGTTGTCATTGAGCCAACAGGCTTGAATCTGGTTTTCCCTCGTTGCTAAGCTATGAGCGGGGCAACAAGTTTGAATTTGTTTTTCCCTCGTTGTCGGGTCATAAGGAAGGCAACAGGCTTGAAATTATTTTTTCCCCTGTTATCGGGCTAAAAACGGGACAACGAGGTTGGGTTTGGTTTTTCCCACGTTGTTGGTTGTAAGCGGGGCAAGAGGCTTGAATTTGTTTTTCCCTCATTGCTAGGGTATGAGCAGGGTAATGGGTTTGAATTTCATTTTCCCTCGTTGTCAAGTTGAGAAGGGGGCAACTGGTTTGAAATTGTTTTTCCCTCGTTGTTAGGTCGTGAGCGGGGCAATGGGCTTGAATTTGTTTTTCCCTCGTTGTCGGGCCAAAAGCGGGACAACGGGGTTAGGTTGGGTTTTTCCCTCATTGTCGAGCTGTAAGTGGGGCAATGGGCTTGAATTTGGTTTTCCTTCGTTGTCGGGCCATAAACGGGACAACAAGGTCGCTTTGGGTTTTTCCCTCGTTGCCGGGCTGTAAGCTAGGCAATAGGTTTGAATTTAATTTTCCCTCGTTGCCGGGTTATATGCAGGACAACGGGCTTGAATCTATTTTTCTCTTGTTATCGAGCTGTAAGCAAGACAACGGGCTTGCATTGACTTAGTTTTCTTTCCTGAGAGTGAGTTATGCAAGTATATGCCCAACTAAATAAGAGAGTAAGTAGTGGACACATAAAAGTTTTTTACGTGGTTCAGCCAAGTGTGTATAACACTCCATTTTTTTCTTACTGAGCGTGTCACTATGCTGGGGCCCAAAATATACATAAATTCTACTTTTTTTTTGGGTATATATCTTAAACCTCAAGTACCGAATTCCAAACACAACCCCCAACATATCATTCACAATGCGGAAGCAATAATCAAAACCTGATATGGTACATACCTGAATTCACTTTATTCATAACATAAAAAATTTGTACCATTACATTTTCAAATACTTAAATTACATAGAGACTCATCATCAAAAGATAACAACTAAGTACCTCAAATGATACAATCTAATGATACCTCAAAAATACATGATTATCTCTCAACGGACTAAAACATATCCAGATCTTCATACAGGAGCAAATACCATATCTACTCACCAAATCCATCGGTCACGTCATCACGTGCCGTTACGTGTCAATCATCTCCTTGCCATATCTGCAAGTCCTAATTGAAACGTTTGAATGTTCAGGGGCATAACCCAATTAGAAGATGAACCTTCTACTGAGCATTTTAAAAATAGTTACATGAATGCATGATGTAAATACATGAACAAATATTTACCCTAGTGTAATTTCCCAGACCCAGCCCTGCACGGAACCCTAGGCATAATCCTGACACCTTCGGCAGAATAATCCTAACGTTGTTCGATCAATTGCTCTTGGGGAATTACGGCTACACTATCGGGGCGACATCTTATCCCATGCACAAGTATCAATATGCCAATAATATCATACTGTATGAAAATCACGTCTTTTGATGCAACAGTATATGAACAAGTATGACAAAATGCTTATAACTTTAATGAATAACATGCATAACATAAGCAATCACATCATATATAAGTTTTTGGGAAGAAAACCACTTACCTGATGCTTGAATTTAGAACACCTTGAAAAACGTGCATTGTCTCGATTTGTATACCCGACATCGATTTATGTGCCAAGCATAAAAAATCGCACAAATCATTTCACCTCAATCCTCAAAGCACCCTATCCATCATTTTATTCCAATAAACATCGAAACCTATTTTTTCATAATTTCCTTGCATTATTCTCTATTTTTCTCCCATTTTCCTCACTAATGTTCTAAAATAAATATTTGCTTAAGTATTCCACCAAATATTTTTCTGAAGAGATTCATAAAATATTTATCTAAGAATATTAAAATTCTAAAACTCACCTAGGCTTAGCTTTTAAAGCCTCATTAATGTGCGTGCGTTGACCTCAAAACCCGTGTAAATCCTCGATTCTCGCGCACTATCTTGATTCTCACATCACCTCAATTTTCATGCACCGTCTCGATTCTCGTGCTCCATCTCGATTTTTGCGCCAGACCTCAAAACTCATGCCCAAACCATTTTTCTTGTCAAAATCTCTAGAATAATACTACATTTTCATTTCCTATTTTTTAGGATTTTTCTAACATTTTTTTCTTATTTTCCTAATATTTTTTTCTTATTTTTTTTCATTTTCTTTCCTTTTTTTCTTCTTTTCTTTTCTTTTCTTTTTTCTTCTTCTTTTTCTTCTTTCTTTTCCGTAACAGACCAGCCTCCTGAGTGTGCGACCTGCGCACGGCCAACCGCTGCACCTTCCATTGCTGGCCACTTTCGACCACGTCGATGGACTATCGAGTCTTTACTGAGCCACAGGACGCCGCCGCACCTTGCTGCCATCATCGCGGCAGCTGCTGTCCTGCTTGCGTTGACTGCCATGGCCGCCTTTGGCCATCTCCAGCTTACGATTGCGGCCCATTTCAGCCGCCTCTGGCCGACCTCGGGGCTGCCTCCGGCCTCCTTGCTCCGCTCGTGCTTGCTGGACCTCGCTCCAGCTACTATCAGCTGCTCCCTACCCTCTCCAGCTTGCAGCCATGGCCGTTTGGAGCTTGCAGCTATGGCCGCTCGCAACTGCAACGGCCACTCGCGATGCCATCTCCAGTCTCTCTCTCGATTTCTCAAGCTGCTCTCGGCCACTCCTCTCGCTGCAACTCTCGGTCGTAGCTTTGCCAAAGCTTGCTGCCATTAATTTTCTCCATCTTCTCTCCTTCTTTCTCTGATTGCTTCTCCCTATTTATAGCCTAAGAAACTTGGGCACCACTCTCCCTCTTGACATTCTCTTTGCCCAAAGCTCTCCATGAGGAGACATGCTGCAGACTGCCTCTTCCATCCACACGGACTACCCTATGGAGCTTCTCCCCTTCCCCTCACACGGACAACCCTATGTATATATATCTATATAATACGGCAGAACAGTTTTTGAATTGTCTAAAATGTGTAGACATTTTGATGGCTGTGATCAATTTCTGAAATATTGAGGGTTGGGATTAAAAAATTTCCCGCCCAACAATCCCAATCTCTACCTGATAGCATGCATATTTATACCATATTTTGGCATTTCACCTCATTCTTATTAGGCCATTTGAAGCAATTTTTGCTGATATTTCATTGTTTCTATTTTATTATGCTTCAAATTGTCCTTGCACTATTTTCTATCTTACCTCTACTCTATGGATCCAGGCTTTAGGGAATATTGGATGGGCTAGAGAAGTGGCTCAACTAAAGGAGCTTGGGCCTACTTTCAAGGAGCAGACTTGGGCTACTCATTGTGCTGTTTTGGGCTCACTTGTTTTCTGTTGGGCTAGGCCCAACCCTAGCCTCCCTAGCCTTTCCTTTCTTAGCCATGTATTTAAGGCCTCTTAGCATTAATTTCCAGGATAGAATGAGAGAGAAAGGGAGGAGAAAATAGAGAGGATTCTGCCCGTTTTTGTTGTTGTAGCATTTTTCTGTTTTCTACATCTTTTGTTCCATTTTGTTTTCCTTGCTGTAATGATAGGCTAGAGCATTTGTAACCGGTTGTGTGTCTTGAATCCATGTGGAATTTGAGTCCCGGATGAGCTACAAGAATCTGGTTTGTTGTTTGTTTCTTATTCATTTCTATTTGGTTTAGTTTGGGCAGATTTATGAATGCATGGAGTTCATGGCAGGTTTGTGTGAATTTGCATGGTTTCATTTTCTGTTAAATGCTTAAGAGAGCAGAATGTTATAGCCGGTTGGTATAACATCTAGGAAATGAATATTATGTGCTTGAACGGTTGTTCTTGCATAGGTCCGGATAGGTTGAATAGAGAGTGAATGGCTGCATTTTGTTTACAAGAGATTTCTGTATTCATTTTGTTGTTCCAATCATTCCAATCCTTGGACGGTTGTTGGGGATGCTTTGAGTTTGTTATCCGGATATCAAAACATCTAGCAAGCCAAGGTATATAGGTTGGACGAGGAAGATTTCACATAGTAGACAAATACACAGCCGGTTGCATATCTTTTACTGATTTTTCATCCATCTTTATCTTTCTGTTTTGCCAATTAATTTTCTGTCAAAACCCCCCCCTAAACAAACTATTGGTTATGTTGGTTCTCCTTTGTTGGTAGAAGAAAGTGAGGCTCCTTGTGAGAGATGACCTAGGGTGCACTTTGCTGCAAACTAGAGAAGAGATGCAAACATAGATCTCTAATTCTGGAGTGGTTCGATAGCCGGTCAGAATTTTGGCGCCGTTGCCGGGGAGCCAAGTTTTTCTTCTAAAAACATAGAGGATCGACCCTATTTTCTGTTTGTTTTGTTTTCTCGTTTGAGTGTTTTATCAGTTTTGTGTTCTTGGTGAAAAGGGTATCAGTTGTTGATAAGGTTATCAGTTTTGTGTTCTTGGTGAAAAGCTATTCTGTTCTTGGGATAAACTGATAGCAAGCAGCAACAGAGAAGCCTCATTTGCCTTTTCGATCTTCTTTTTTTTGTTTGTTTGTATTTTCCTTTTATGTTTTCTCATTTCTGGAATCATTTTTGAACCAAGAAGTGGCTGTTGGAGAGGGCTGCACGACCTGATCTTCTGGAAAAGCAACCCTGCAGCCCTGCAGCAACTGAAAAAGCAAAAAATACCTGCAGTCCTTCTTTGATTTTTAGTAGCACACCTTGTGTCCTTCTCTGATCTTCATGTGCTCTGATAGGCTCTGAAAAGCAAGCTCACACAGCAAGTAGACAAGCCTGCAGCAGATCAGGAGAGCATAACCATTTTTAGAAAGTTGAATCCCACTTTTCTGCCTCTGACAGCAGATCACCTGACCAAGAGGACATTCCTTTTATTTTTCCTTTTAGCATTCCTCTTATTTTCTCTTCTAGCATTCCTTTTAACGTTCCCACTAACCCTCTTTTCGTTTGGCAGATAGATAACCCAGCAGCTGCAACCAAAAGAAAGCAACCACCAGCAGCCTTCCATTCAGCAGCGGTTTTGACCATCTTCATGACAGATAGCATTATTTAAGGATTGAGCTTGAGATACCGGTGCTATCCTCTTCCTTTCTCATCCCTACTTGATATTCTTTCAAGTCCATATGCTTTCCTTGATGTTTTCTTGCATATAGAGTGGTTTCTAAGGCAAAATAGGAGTAGGTTTTGAGGGAAAAAAATCAGTTTCCCGGTTACTGTTCATAGCTTTTCACTTGCTCCGATTGACCTGATTTTTGGTGTCCAAAGAAATGGGGGTGTGGGGATCAATAGTCACAGATTTGCTGTGAAAAGAGCCTTTTTTGGCCAAATTCCAACGTTTAGACCACTTTTTGGGCCATTTTGTGTTTCTCAGTGGCTAATTTGGTGTGGTTTTTAGTGTTTTTAGGTCCCTCAGTGTTTTTGTGTTGAAATTTTGTGAAAAATTGCATAAAAAAATCATCTAAGGGCTTATTGTTTGACCTGTTTTTGTGTTTTTGTTTGTGTGTTTTTGTTTTTGTTTGTGTGTTTTTGTTTGTGTTTCTGTGTTCTTGGTATGCATAAGCCATTTTGTGTGTTGTTTTTGTGCTGATCTCTAGTGCATGACCAGGTCATCTAAGAAAACATTACTTGACTTGGATCTTGAATTAGAGAACACTCTTAGAAGGCAAGCTAGAGAGCTTAAGTCTCGGGATAGGATTGACCCTAATAGTGTGTCTAACACTTCATCCGAACCTATTCCAGAATTCATCAATATGGCAGATAATGGTAATGGAAATAATGGAAATAATGGTAATGGAAATAATGGAAATAATGGTAATGGAAATAATGCAAATCATGGTCATTTGGATGGTAGAACCATTAGAGAGTTGGCTGCACCTGATGTGCATTACCAGCCCCTATGTATTCAATACCCACAGTTGGATGCTAACTTTGAACTAAAATCTGGACTAATCCACTTGTTGCCCAAGTTTCATGGTCTTGCAGGAGAGGATCCGCACAAGCATCTAAAAGAATTTCATGTTGTTTGCTCAACCATGCGGCCACAAGGAGTAGATGAAGAGCAGATCAAGCTGAGAGCCTTCCCATTCTCACTTGATGGATCAGCCAAGGATTGGCTCTACTACCTGCCACCAGCTGCCATTACCAGCTGGGATGGATTGAAAAGGATCTTCCTGGAAAAATTCTTTCCAGCCTCCAGAACAGCATCAATAAGGAAGGAAATTTGTGGTATAAGGCAGATGAGTGGTGAAACTCTACATGAGTATTGGGAGAGGTTCAAGAAGTTGTGTTCCAGCTGTCCTCACCATCAGATAAGTGACCAACTCCTAATTCAGTATCTCTATGAAGGTCTAATCCCCATGGACAGGTACTTGGTAGATGCTGCAAGTGGAGGAGCTTTGGCAGAGAAGACCCCAGCAGCTGCACAAGAGCTGATATCAAAGATGGCACAAAATGCCCAGCAATTTGGCACCAGAATTAACACTCCTACAAAAGCCATCAATGAAGTCAATGTGGCTGCCACTATGGACCAGCAAAGGATGGAAAACAAGCTTGAGGAATTGGCTTCCATGGTCAGGCAATTGGCATTAGAGAGAAAGCAACCCCAGCAGCAGCTTTGTGGCATTTGCTCCTTGCCATCCCATACAACAGATCAATGCCCACAGTTGCAAGAAAATAATGAATCTGTTGCTGGCATCTTCCCTGGTAGACCTTTCCAGCAGCACAATCCACCTTTCCAGCAGCATCCACAACACAAGTATGATCCATACTCAGCCACCTACAATCCAGGTTGGAGAGACCATCCAAACCTCAGATATGGCAGCCCTTCCAGTCAACATGTGAACCAGCAGCAGCCATACCACCAGAATCAACCATTTCAACAGAGGTTCCATCCTTCAATTTCAAGCAACCATGCTCCACCACCAAGGCAGAATCAAGCCATGCAACAAGCACCACCATTACCCAAGTCAGAACCTACCTTAGATGATCTTGTTAAGCAACTAGCAGCCAACACACTCCAATTCCAACAGAAAACAGAAACCACAATTCAAAATTTGGAGACCCAAATAGGCCAGCTAGCCACAAACATCAATGAGTTAAGGAGTCAAGGTTCGGGGCAGCTTCCTTCACAACCAGTTGCCAATCCAAGGGGTAATGTTAGTGCCATCATGCTTCGAAGTGGGAAAGAAGTGATCATCCCAACCCCTCCACCATCATCAAACATGGAGCAACATGTAGAGGAGCAGAATGTAGAGGGTAGCAAAGAGCAGCAACCCCCCTCAGTCCAAGAAGCCAAGCAACCAAACTCCAGCTATCAAGAACAAGGAGAGTCTTCCAACATCCAGCCCCTGCCATTCCCACATCGAGCAACACAAAACAAGAAAAGAGCAGAGGCCGAAGTGGATAAAGAGATTCTGGAAACATTCCAGAAAGTTGAAGTCAACATTCCCCTCCTTGAAGCCATCAGACAGATCCCCAAGTATGCAAAATTTCTCAAGGATTTGTGTACTCACAAGAGGAAGCTTATGGGGAATGAGAAGATCAACCTTGGGAGAAATGTCTCTGCCCTTATCCAACCTGCCATGCCAGCAAAGTGTAAAGATCCAGGGATGTTCTCCATTCCTTGTACTATAGGAGACATGCAATTTAGCAATGCTTTACTAGATTTAGGTGCATCCATTAATGTCATGCCTAACTCTATTTATGCTTCATTGCAGTGTGGTCCTTTGAAGCCAACAGGAGTGGTTGTCCAACTAGCCAATAGAAGTACTGCACACCCCACTGGAGTCCTAGAAGATGTGCTGGTTAAGGTTAAGGATTTAATCTTTCCAGCAGATTTTTATGTTTTGAATATGGAAGATAACAGCACACTTGAGCATGCACCCTTGATCCTAGGGAGACCATTCTTAAAAACTGCTAGAACTATTATCAATGTGCATGAGGGTACACTTTCCATGGAATTTGCTGGTAACACAATTAACTTCAAGATACTTGATGCCATGAAATTCCCTGCCGAGGATCATTCCACTTTTCAAGTAAATAGAGTTGACCTGTTAGTGAATGAAGCATGTTCTGAGTCTTCTGATTTAATTGATAAATTCCCCACTGTGCATGAGTTCCCAGATACGATTATTTGCACTAATTGTAGTGATGGAGAGAGTCAATGTGCTGCATGCTTAGAGATTGCTGAATTTTTGCATAGACATGAGTCTGATTTTGATGCTAACATTTCCCAAGTGGAAGATAGTGCTGCTAACCTTGTTGAGCAGGTTGATAGTGCCTTGGAGTTAGAGTTCCAGTCAAATAGGTCAGCCCCCTCTTTGCAGCAGCCACCCACCATTCAGTGCAAGCCTTTGCCTCAGCACCTCAAGTATGCATTCTTGGAGAAAGATGAGAAGCTGCCAGTCATCATTGCAAACAACTTGCAGCCTGACCAAGAGAGAAAGTTGCTGGATGTGCTGAAAAATAATAAGAAAGCAATTGGGTGGACTTTAGCGGACATAACTGGAATCAGCCCATCTGTTTGCATGCATCGTATCTTATTGGAGGAAGGAGCAAAACCAGCAAGGCAGCCTCAAAGAAGACTTAACCCAACCATTCCTGATGTGGTAAAACAGGAGGTAAGTAAATTACTTGCAGCTGGTATTATTTACCCTATTTCTGACAGCAAGTGGGTGAGTCCCGTGCAGGTTGTTCCAAAAAAGACGGGCATCACGGTGGTCCCAAATGAGCACAATGAGCTTATCCCCATGAGAGTGCAGAACAGTTGGAGAGTCTGCATTGATTATAGAAAGCTGAACCAAGCAACCAGAAAAGATCATTTCCCCCTCCCATTCATTGATCAGATGTTGGAGAGGTTGGCTGGTAAGTCACACTATTGTTTCCTTGACGGTTTTTCCGGGTACTTTCAGATTTGCATAGCCCCAGAGGATCAAGAGAAGACCACCTTCACCTGCCCCTTTGGCACATTCGCTTACAGAAGAATGCCTTTCGGTCTATGTAATGCTCCAGGTACCTTTCAGCGATGCATGGTAAGTATATTTTCAGATTTTCTAGAGCATTGCATGGAAGTATTCATGGATGATTTTTCAGTTTATGGTACTTCTTTTGATGATTGCTTGGTTAGCTTGGGTAGAGTCCTAGAGAGATGCATTGAAAAGAACCTTGTTTTAAATTTCGAAAAATGTCATTTCATGGTAGAACAAGGAATTGTTTTAGGGCATGTTCTATCTAAGAAGGGTATAGAAGTGGATCGGTCTAAGGTTGATGTTATTGCTTCATTGCCTTACCCCACCTCTGTGAAGGAGGTGCGTTCTTTCCTTGGCCATGCAGGATTTTACAGGAGGTTCATCAAGGATTTCAGCAAGATTGCACTTCCACTTTCCCACCTTCTCCAGAAAGAAGTGACCTTCCACTTTGATGAGCAGTGCAAGCGAGCATTCGAGGAACTGAAGAGTTGATTGATTTCTCCACCCATCATACAGCCACCCGACTGGGAGTTGCCCTTCGAGCTGATGTGCGACGCCTCCAACTTTGCAGTGGGCGCCGTCCTTTCACAACGTGTGGAGAAGAAGTCACATGTCATTGCCTATGCCTCGCGCACCTTGGATGCTGCTCAAGCAAACTACACCATGACTGAGAAGGAGCTTTTAGCTATTGTGTTTGCTTTAGATAAATTTCGCTCCTATCTTCTGGGTTCTAATGTTGTCGTGTTTTCTGACCATGCAGCCCTAAAATACTTATTGAAGAAGCTCGATGCTAAGCCCCGGTTGATACGGTGGATGCTCCTACTTCAGGAGTTCAATGTGGAGATAAAAGATAAGAGTGGGGCCGAGAACCTTGTAGCTGATCATTTGAGCCGGGTCCCTCCTTCTTCAGATTCCACAGTCATGGACTCCCAGCCTATCAGGGATGATTTCCCAGATGAGTTATTATACCACATTCACGGTGTTGAGCCCTGGTATGCTGATTTGGTAAATTATTTAGTTGCTTCTGAATTACCTGCATATTTTAAGAAGGAACAGCTAAATAAATTTAAGAGTCAGGCTCGGTATTATGTGTGGGATGATCCCTATCTGTGGCGCATGTGTAGTGACCAGGTCATTAGGAGATGTGTGCCTAACCATGAGTTTGCATCTGTCTTAAATTTTTGTCACACACTTGCATGTGGTGGTCACTTTGGTCCCCAACGTACAGCTAGGAAAGTCCTAGATTCTGGATTATATTGGCCTTCACTCTTTAAGGATTCATATGAGTTCTGTAAGAATTGCACACGTTGTCAACACACAGGCACTATATCACGTAGGAATGAAATGCCTCAACAACCCTTATTGTTTTGTGAAATCTTTGATGTTTGGGGCATTGACTTCATGGGTCCATTTCCTGTGTCATTTGGTTATTTGTACATTCTGTTAGCTGTGGATTATGTTTCTAAGTGGGTGGAAGCTAAAGCCACCAGGACTGATGATGCTTCTGTGGTTGCAGATTTTGTTCGTTCTCACATCTTTTGCAGGTTTGGCATGCCTAGGGCCATCATCAGTGACCAAGGATCCCACTTTTTCAATAGAAAGATGGACACCCTACTTCGTAAGTATGGGGTATTACACAAAGTGGCGACTGCTTATCATCCACAGACTAATGGGCAAGCTGAAGTCTCAAATAGGGAAATCAAGCAGATTTTGGAGAAGACTGTCCAGCCCAACAGGAAAGACTGGAGCACGAGATTAGAAGATGCACTTTGGGCCTACCGCACGGCTTACAAAACCCCCATCGGCATGTCCCCTTATAGGTTGGTTTTTGGAAAAGCGTGTCACTTGCCGGTGGAGGTGGAGCATAAGGCATATTGGGCGGTGAAGCAATGAGATATGGACATCAATCAATCGGGGTCCCAAAGAAAGCTCAAACTTCAAGAGCTTGAGGAGATTAGGATGGACGCATATGAGAACTCACGCATCTACAAGGAGAAGACCAAGGCTGTGCATGACAAGCTTATTGTGAAGAAGACATTCGAAGTTGGCCAGAAAGTTCTGCTATACAATTCCCGTCTCAAGTTGATGCCCGGTAAGTTACGTTCTTGTTGGACTGGTCCTTTCATAGTTATTCATGTTTTTCCCTTTGGTGCAGTTGCAATCAAGGACGAGTCCAATGCAAAGCAATTCACAGTGAACGGGCAGCGGCTTAAGCCATTCTACGAGAGCTTTCAGGAGCATATTGTGGAGGAGCTGCATCTCCTCAACGCCACCTACATTTGATACATCAGGCTGTTTCTCTCTCCCTAGTATTTTACATTTACTTGTCTTATTCTTGATTGGAATTGCATGTTTACATTGAGGGCAATGTAAAGTCTAAGTGTGGGGGGAGGCAGCATTCTTATTTTAGCAACATTTTCTTTATCTTTTCATATTTCTTTTTCCTTGGGTTTAGTTGAGTTTGTTTTGCGTGGAAATGCAAGTTAAGCAATTAAGTCTAAAAGAACCCATCATGATTAGAACTTCGATCTTATCTTCCTTAATTTCGAGTGACTTGGCAATGAGTTTGATTTGATAGATTGATTGGGTAGTCTACAGCCGTGAGGATTTTGAGCCTATTGTCTTTCTTGTGTGTGCATTCACCTATCATGATCTCCACTCTAGAACTTGTTTTGATTCTTGGTTGAGGCTATATTTGTTCATGCATGACTCAAACATGATTAAGGCATTCTTTCTTGTCCCCATTTAGCCATTTTGTTATACGAAAAAAAAAAAAAAAAACAAACAAAAAAATTCAATCAATCCCTTTCGCTTGCCACTTAGAGCCATCAGTTTTACCCTTCATTCTCATACACCCTTTTTGGACCTTCCAACCTTAGGAAGAGGAATAGTAAGTGCATTCTAGTGAGAGAGATTGAATTCATCGAGCAAGTCATAAGGCCAAAGGCCATTTGCATCCATGAAAAAGAAAAAGAAAAGCAAGAAAAGGATAGAAGGGTGAGAAGGAGCGGTGAGAAGGAGCGTAAAACGCACTCACCTCTTTCGAAAAAAAAAAAAAAAAAATATTGAAAAAAATTGAAAATTGATGAGAAAAAGAAGAAAGCAAAGTTGAGACAGAGCGTAAAACGCACTCAACCGAATAAAGATGCAATGTTCTTCATAACGCTTGGAAATTCTATCTCTTGATCTTAGAGTTGCATGAAATGTTTTCTCGACCTAAGGCATGTTTTCCTTCATTGTTGTCTTTCCATTTCTTTCTTCCCCACATTACAACCCTGAATAAGTCCTTTTGATTTGTGGCATGCATTTGACATGGATAGTGGAGATTGAGAAGATAAACAAGCTTATGGTAGTGGAATTGTGATTGGGTGAATTTGAGCGAAACAGTCACCACCACCTCTTGAGAGATTTTTGAGCATACATTTGTCCTGTGAGAGGCTTCTACTTTTGATTTGTCTTATTGGATGAATTGCCATGTCACTTGTTTTCTTGGAAGTAGAGGAAAGATGATCTTTGAATGATGAATTCTTGAAGACTTACCTACCTTGCATCTAATTTGTGTTTTTCCACATTTCTATTCTTGAGTCATAGAGTCTAGTGTTTTGCCCAGGAGTGCAAAAAGTCTAAGTATGGGGGAATTGATAGCATGCATATTTATACCATATTTTGGCATTTCACCTCATTCTTATTAGGCCATTTGAAGCAATTTTTGCTGATATTTCATTGTTTCTATTTTATTATGCTTCAAATTGTCCTTGCATTATTTTCTATCTTACCTCTACTCTATGGATCCAGGCTTTAGGGAATATTGGATGGGCTAGAGAAGTGGCTCAACTAAAGGAGCTTGGGCCTACTTTCAAGGAGCAGACTTGGGCTACTCATTGTGCTGTTTTGGGCTCACTTGTTTTCTGTTGGGCTAGGCCCAACCCTAGCCTCCCTAGCCTTTCCTTTCTTAGCCATGTATTTAAGGCCTCTTAGCATTAATTTCCAGGATAGGATGAGAGAGAAAGGGAGGAGAAAATAGAGAGGATTCTGCCCGTTTTTGTTGTTGTAGCATTTTTCTGTTTTCTACATCTTTTGTTCCATTTCGTTTTCCTTGCTGTAATGATAGGCTAAAGCATTTGTAACCGGTTGTGTGTCTTGAATCCATGTGGAATTTGAGTCCCGGATGAGCTACAAGAATCTGGTTTGTTGTTTGTTTCTTATTCATTTCTATTTGGTTTAGTTTGGGCAGATTTATGAATGCATGGAGTTCATGGCAGGTTTGTGTGAATTTGCATGGTTTCATTTTCTGTTAAATGCTTAAGAGAGCAGAATGTTATAGCCGGTTGGTATAACATCTAGGAAATGAATATTATGTGCTTGAACGGTTGTTCTTGCATAGGTCCGGATAGGTTGAATAGAGAGTGAATGGCTGCATTTTGTTTACAAGAGATTTCTGTATTCATTTTGTTGTTCCAATCATTCCAATCCTTGGACGGTTGTTGGGGATGCTTTGAGTTTGTTATCCGGATATCAAAACATCTAGCAAGCCAAGGTATATAGGTTGGACGAGGAAGATTTCACATAGGAGACAAATACACAGCCGGTTGCATATCTTTTACTGATTTTTCATCCATCTTTATCTTTCTGTTTTGCCAATTAATTTTCTGTCAAAACCCCCCCTAAACAAACTGTTGGTTATGTTGGTTCTCCTTTGTTGGTAGAAGAAAGTGAGGCTCCTTGTGAGAGATGACCTAGGGTGCACTTTGCTGCAAACTAGAGAAGAGATGCAAACATAGATCTCTAATTCTGGAGTGGTTCGATAGCCGGTCACTACCTCATTTCATTTATCAGAAGCCATCAAATCTCATGCAGTAAGCTCTCACCTCTCACACTCTCTCTCACCTCTCACTCTCTGCATCACTCAAGCTCTCACCTCTCACCCACTCTCTCTCTTTCCTCTCACTCTCTGCATCACTCGCTCTCACCTCTCACTCTCACACTCTCTATCTCTCCCCCACTCTCTCTCTCAAACCCACCCCGATGGGTTGCATTGTCCGTCGAAGTAGTAGAGGCGCGGGAGGTCGCCCGCGGCTGCGAACGGCTGATGACGGTGGCCTCTCTCTCTCTTTCTCTCTCACTCACGGCCTCTCTCTCTTCCTCTCTCTCACAAACCCATCTCCTCCCTCTGCCGTTGGCTGCTGCGGCCGGATCTCAGTTGCTGTGTGTGTGTGATATGTGTGTGTGTTCTGCATGTATCTATGTATATATTATATATATGGGTGTGTGCGACGGCATGTGTGTGTTTGTGATGTTTGTTGTGTATATGTATCTGTGTTGTGTGCGTGTGTTCATTGTGTGTGTTCTGTGTGTATATATATATATATATGGGTTTATATATCAATCTCTATGTGTTTGTTTGAGTTGTTGTTTGGTTGATTTGAAAATGAGGGTAAGAGAAATGAAAATGAAAGTCAGATTCTTGGCTCACTGTGTTAATATGTGCATTTGAATTTGTTTAGGGTGAGTTGAAAAATGGAAGTTGGAATCTTTTGCTAGGAAGTTTTTCTTTTGGTTTCATTTCAGATACATACAGTAATATACATACATATAATATAGATAATGTGTTCGTCTTCCTTTTCAACTTTTATCTTATTATTTTAATTATAATTGGTGTAATACAGTAATGTACGCATAATGTGTGTATATAGTTTTAATGCATATAGTTCCTTTAGTTGAGCTATATGATTGAAGGCCAATAATATACCATTTTAGTTGAGCTATTTTAGTACATTGATAGCTATAATTTGAAAGCAGAGATAAGTTGTTGGGTGGTGGGAAAGGAGCATGGTTCCCTTTTGCATGCCTTTTTGTGTAGAGAGATGGGGAAAGTGGGTATTTGTAAAAAGAAGAGAACCTTGCAAGTGGGTATTTGTGAAAGGTCCCATAGGTTCATGCTCACTCTAACTTAGTGCCAACGTGCACAACTAATATAATATAATATAATATATATAGTGATTTTTGTTAATATAATATATAGTGATTTTTTACTGTTTTCTTTAAAAAAAAAGTATTATATAATTCGTTTTGATTGTAATTTAATTGTTAATTTTTATTATATTTGTTAATAATATTAATACAAATATATTTACAATATATGCTCATTTTTACAATTTTGAACTATATTTTTAATATATAAATAGTAAATACCATCGTACATTAACCATCATACAATTTGCTCATTTTATTTAATTGACATTCTTTAATTAAATTTAACTAATTGATTAGATCCAATTTATACATTCTCTCTTTTTTTTAAAAATTTTAAAATAAATTACGTAAATATTAATGTATTTTGGTCTATTAACAAAGTTTTAGATAAATTACAAATTTTTAGATAATGTATTTTGGTCTATTAATACAAGAAATGTCACTTTTTATTTTATGTAAATGTATTTTTTGAGTTGTGTGGATATAAAGAAATGATGATTTATGAGTTATGATTTAGAGAGATGTTATATTGTTTTATATTTAAATTTTGTTTTTCACCTTTATTTCATATAATATAGCTTTAGTTATAATTAAGAATTTTTTTTGTAAATTTATTTTTAATAAAAAATTAAATTTACATACTGATGCTCTTAATAAAATAAAAATAGAATTATTTTTAATGTAGGATGATTTCTCTATAAGCTAGAAATTGTTATTATACCTTAAAAAGTTAAGCCTAAAACCAAGTAAATCCTTTATAAAGACCCAATTTGCCCATAAACCCACTTAACCCAACATTAATGGTGAATCAAATTGAAAAAATATTAAATTTAATGGTAATTTTAAATTATCTAATCATATATTATTATGTAACTAAACTGTGAATATATGGCACCAGAAAATAAGGAATGTTATTTTATTTTTAATTTTATCAAAAAATATTAATTATCATATGTCAAATTTTTACATTATGTCATCTTACTTAAATTATTTTTACCCATGTGTCGTAGTCAATGGCACTGGCGAGAGTTGAAAGTTTAAAAACTTTTGCGCTGAATGTATTTTAAGCATTATTTAAAAAGAAAGTGAGAGTGAGAGTGATTTGTTGTGGAGCTATCTAACAAAATTGGTCTGAGAAAGAAGAGACTGTTTGTTTGGAGTTATTTAAAAAGAAATTGACTGTTTTAACATTTATGTGTAATATAGTAAAGGAGTTTATGTTTTTTTTTTTGTGCACCTTTTTAAGGAAATATAATATTCTATGTTGTATTTTAAAAATTTTTGGTGAATCTTCACTATGACTTTGTTATCCGTTGAAATTTATTTATACTTTTGTATAAATTTATGTTTGGACTTTCGAAGTGATAATTATTCATACTAGGTTTTGATTTTGGTTTTAATTTCATTTCTATAAAATTGTGCTCCGATTTTAATTTTATCATTTTAATGTGATTCTTAAAAAACATTTATTCTAAACATTGTAGGGGCCCGAGAGTGAGACGGCGATGAGGGGGGCGGGAGGGAAAGATGACGGATGGGGGTGGGGCGTTGCGAGGGCTAGTAAAGGGGTGATGGCAGTCCGAGATAACCCGTAGGCCACCGACCGACCATTGTCAGGGGCACTTGAAGCCCCCGACTAGCGACGATTGGGGACTCTAAAGGTCCATGGCGGCGTCTGGTATGTATTGTTTGATATTTAATTTTTAATTTAATTTGTTCAGATTATAGAGTACTGATGTGCTTTATTATATAGATTTAGTAATTTTGTTTCTTTTTATTATAAAACGTTAACAAGTATACAATAATTTTTATTTTCATTTTTTGTTTTGTATTTATAATTTTTTTTGGCAATATTAATGAACATTATTGCATTTTTTTTGCAATATTAATGAACATCAATGGTGAATCAAATTGGAAAAATATTCAATCTAATGGTAATTTCACATTATCAAATTGGAAAACTTTAACCTATTTTTTGTAAAGTTTTAACCCATTCTTTTGATGTATAACAATATAATATTTAAATTTCTTATGTAGTTATAATTTGATATCAGTAGCACTAACTGGTATGCATTTTAATTTTAATTTCTTTTAGATTGCAAAGTAACTAAGGTGTTGTACATGATTTGATAACCATATTCAATGTTTGATTATTTCGCGTTTAAATTTAATGTTCGATTTTTTTTAGTTATATCGTGTCTTCAGGCATGGGTTATCCCTAGTATATATATATTACACATGTAATTTGCACACAAATCCCTCAACTCTCATTAATTACACTTGAAGGTCTTATTAATAGCACTTACAAATTCTTAAATTACATATACACCCTCTAACGGCCAATTAATTCGCATTACGATGCTTTAAATGCAAAATTAATAACTTAGAATTTACTCGATACGGACAAAATTAATAACTTAGAATCATGTGACACTCGTAACTTACTTACATGCTTAATGATAATAATATTCATATAAAAATATTCGGAGCTTAAAACCAAAATCATACTTCCTTTAAATCAAATAAAATTCCAAGACATGCTTTATGGCATACATATAGGAAAAGATCAGAGTCCATGTCCTGGTCTCCTCATTCATGCTCACCTGGGGGAGGGGGAAACATAAGGGGGGTGAGATTATGCAAATCTCAGTAAGTACAAGAGAACCATCATATGTATTTAAACAAGTCATGACATATCATAACATATCATATGGAGACACGAGAGGTTCCACCAACTTGCAGGGGTAAGAACCCTCGTGCGTAGCGCTATCGAGCTCCGGTCCCGAAACTTGCGTGAACATAACATAACATGAGGGACCACATAACATAGTTCATAGTCATGCTTAAACATCATAAATAGTTCATAATGTACTTACCTTAACTTGGTTTGATGAGATTTGAAAGCTGAAGGCTTCACCTTTACAAAAAGCTCAAAGCACTCCCGTCTAGCATGAATTTATCCCAACTTAGAATGAGGAAACCCTTGGCCATGAGCCCTATTTATAGGCTTGGAAACTTAGCCACCAAGTAAGTTACAATCATTTCAAATCTTTTTTAAATCTTTCAAGATATTCCAATCATTTCAAATCTTCTAAAATATTCTCTAATCATTCCATATCTTCTAAGATATTCTGCAATCATTCTTAACAAATCTTATCTAAATCATATCAAACTTATCCTTAAAGTCATCATGAGGCTTAATCTTTATCTCTAAAGTCATCATGAATACTTATCTTATCTCTAAAGTCATCATGAGCCTTCATCTTATCTCTAATATCATCATGAGGCTTCATCCTTATCTCTAATATCATTTATGAGGCTTTTCTTGAATCTCCCAAATGCCCTTAGGAAAAATATTTCAAGAATTACACTTTGGCCCAAACTTTTCAGGTAATTGCACTTAGACCCTTTTCAACTTGGTCCCTAGGCCAATTTTTAATTACATTTAGTTCCCCGAAGAAAGGACTAATTACGCTAATACCCCTGGTTTTTAGGTAAATTACACTTTTACCCGAACCTCAATATTTACGATTTTGCCACTGGCTCAAAAACTGAACCTTTGTCTCAAAGCTTCTATAATCCCTTGAAAGGACATATTTCCTCAAGTATTAGAAGCTAAAAATCCCAAGTATTACATTATATTTCAGTTTAAAAATCTTGGGCGTTACAATCTACCCTCCTAAAAAAATTTTCGTCCTCGAAAATTTACCTTACCTCTCGTCATCAAACAGCTGGGGATATTTGGATCGCATATCGTCCTCGCGCTCCCATGTTGCTTCTTCAACTGAATGATGTTTCCATAACACCTTGACCAACGGTATATCTTTATTGCGAAGCCTTCTTACCTCCTGAGTAACAATGCTTATTGGTGCCTCCTCATATTTCAGGTCTTGCTGTATCTCTAATGGTTGATGCTTTATTACATGGGTTGGGTCGGGGACATACTTTCTGAGCATTGATATGTGGAAAACGTCATGTACTACTGAGAGATCTGGTGGTAAGGCTAGCTGATAAGCAACGTTCCCAACCCGCTTTAAGATCTCAAATGGGCCTATAAACCGAGGTCTAAGCTTTCCTTTCTTCCCAAATCGTAAAACTCCTTTTATGGGTGTAACTTTTAAGAATACCTTATCACAAATGGAAAACTCCAAATCCCTTCTTCTTTTATCTACATAGTTTTTCTGTATATCTTGAGCCTTCTTCGTACTATTTTTGATCTTTTCAATGGCTTGTACAGTTTGTTCCACAATCTCTGGACCCAAAATCTTCCGCTTGCCAACTTCATTCCAATGAACAGGTGATCTGCATTTCCTTCCATATAGTGCCTCATAGGGTGCCATGCCAATAGATGCATGGTGACTGTTGTTGTATGCGAATTCAATTAATGGTAGATGTTTCTCCCAATGTCCACCAAATTCTAGGGTACAAATACGAAGCATATCCTCTAAAGTTTATATTGTCCTTTCAGATTGTCCATCTGTCTGAGGATGAAAAGCTATACTAAAACTCAATTTGGTTCCCATGGCTCTGTGTAAGCTCTTCCAAAAGTTGGATGTGAACCTCGGGTCCCTATCCGATACAATGGAAACTGGAACACCATGTAGTCTTACTATTTCCTTAACATACAGTCGTGCAAGCTGATCCACAATCACCCAAATAGCCTCATGTCCTGCTATTGATTTTGGAAATCCTACAACAAAGTCCATCGTCACATGTTCCCATTTCCACTCTAGAACCTCCAATGGTTGCAGTAACCCTGTTGGTCGTTGGTGCTCAGCTTTCACCTGCTGACATATCAAACACTTCTCGACAAATTTAGCTATGTCTTCTTTCATATTCCTCCACCAAAACACTGCCTTTAGGTCACGATACATCTTTGTACTTCCAGGATGTACAGAATAAGGAGTGGAGTGGGCTTCTTCTAGAATTTCTTGCCTTAGTTCCTCAAAGTTTGGCACACACAGTCTCCCTTGGTAGTAGAGTGTGTCATCACTAGCTATTGTGAAGTCCTTCCGCTTCTCAGTGTTAACCTCAGCTTTGATGTATTCAAAGAATTGGTCTCCCTTCTGATGGCTGATAAGGGTCAATATTTCCTATATCCTAATGAATTATATCCCTATTTTGGCTTTATATTTATGCTTAAAGTAAATAATTATTTGTATTACATATTATTTCAGGATGAAACAAGGAAGTTGGCTTCTACAATTAATTAGGGGCATAATCGAAGACATTGGATTACCCATTTTAAAATTGGTCAAATTCAAAGGCCAATTATGGAGGCTAAAGGATGTTTTAAGTGCACTTGGCCCAACTATCAAATGGAATCCAACCAAAGGCCCAAGATCAGCCAAAGGCCCAAGACCAATCAAAGGCCCAACAAATCCCAATTTGTAGAAGACTTTTCTTTGTTTTGTAATTTTAAGTGATTTACCACCTAAAGTCTTTTGTATTCTTATGAGAAGTCCACCACACAAAGTCTTTTGTATTTTTTGTCTTTTACCTAATTTTCTTCCATTAGTTAGGTGAATGTTTTGTTGAATAATTGTGTGGCTTGTATTGCATCTTGTGAGCTATAAATAGCTCACTTTGGTGCATTTGTGGAAGGTGGTTATTACTTGAATCAAAGTTTAGTTTTGTTCTTAGAGTTTCCCTTAGAGAATTGCTCTTATTCTCTCTCTTGTTTTCTCTTGTAATCTTACTTCCTTTCTTTCTTCTTTTAAATTCTTATATCATTTATTTTTACTTTATTATCCACCGCCTAAATGGCCGGTTAATTTCTGCCTTTAAATTTCTACAATTTTAATTCTTGTCTTTCAATTATCCATCGCCTAAATGGCCAGTTAGTTTCTGCTATTTCAATTCTTGTTATTTAAATTCTGTTATTTAAATTACGCCATTTAAATTCTTGTTAATTAACTTATAAATGGAAATGAGTAGCTAAACCTAATCTTGGGTTAAGGCAAGGACAGTGTCCAACGCCAATGATTCCCAAAGAAAGCTGCGCTTAAAATGAGTATCATTAATTTAAATTTCAGTATGAGTGAGTTTTAATTATTGGGAAATCACTAGGTTTGGATTGGAGCGTAAGCCTAACTTAGAGCTTTCATGTCACACATGAGAGTTACTAGAACTGGAAACGCTATCATACCCAAACCCGGATGATTAATTTAATTGTTTTGTATATTAATTGTAATTAGATTTATGGTAGTTGTTTAATTTAGAATCCCGCATATCATGTATGGGGATTGTTTAAACTAGAACTATCATCATCTCTAATTGCATTAGTAACAAACCCTCATATTTGAAATTAAATTAATGTTACTAATCTTGTTTGTTAAAATTTGGGAATCAATGGGTTGGTGCTGAAATTGTCTTAACTCAAGTGCTATCCAATTTAATATCCTCACATTAAGCATTTATTTTAACTTCTATCTTGCTTTATTTTCTAATATTTGTTATAAAAAAATTCATAAAACAAAATCTTGTTACCAATTCATCGAAATGCGTGTGCGTGTGTGTGACATTCTTTTGCTTTTGCCACAAATAAATCTCTCAGTGGACGACTTGGACTCATCCAGAAAATATAAATTTAAATTTGGACTACAACTACACTTGTACACTGACGAGTATAAACCTCTCACCTAAATAAAAAAAAAATATATATATAAAATTTTTATTGTGTTTTGTTTTGTGTTTTAATTACAGGGTGAGAGTGCAGCCAATGGCTCTTAATCCGATCACGGAGAGTCGATCGAACAGAGAGTGTTGCCATACGAGCATTAGAATTATATGGCGTAGCAACAAACTCGAGGCTTAACCTCTCAAACTCCTTCCACAAAGGCTTTTGTGCTGTCAAAGCTGCTACTTAGCTCATTTTCTTTCTACTCAAGGCGTCCGCCACCACGTTTGCTTTGCCGAGGTGGTAGTGGATTTCACAATCATAATCCTTCACTAATTCCAGCCATCTCCTTTGCCTCATATTTAACTCTTTTTGTGTGAAGATGTACTTAAGGCTCTTATGATCAGTATAGATATCGCATTTACATCCGTATAGATAGTGTCTCCAGATTTTCAAGGCATGCACTACTGCAGCAAGTTCTAGGTCGTGTGTAGGATAGTTTTTCTCATAAGGCTTCAACTGCCTTGATGCATACGCAACTACCTTACCTTTTTGCATCAATACGCATCCAATTCCTTGTTTGGACGCATCACTATAAATAACAAAACCTTTTGACCCTTCAGGAATAGTTAATACTGGCGCGTTGACCAGCCTCTTCTTTAATTCTTCAAAACTAGTTTCACATTTCTCTATCCATTCAAACATAGTACCTTTGCGAGTCAACTGCGTCAAAGGCCCCGCCAATTTGGAGAACCCTTCGATGAACCTCTTGTAGTATCCAGCTAAACCCAAAAAGCTGTGAACCTCATTTACATTGGTTGGTCTTGACTAATTTAATACCGCTTCTACCTTGCTGGGGTCCACTTCTATTCCTTGAGCTGTGACAACATGTCCAAGGAATACCACTCTCTCCAACCAAAACTCGCACTTATTGAATTTTGCAAATAGCTTCTTTTCCTTCAAGATCCCTAAAACAACCCTAAAATGTTTTTCATGCTCTTCTTCACTTCGAGAATACACCAATATATCATCAATAAAGACAATGACAAATTTATCCAAGTACTCATAAAAACTCCAGGCGCATTAGTCAAGCCAAAGGGCATGACTAAAAACTCATAATGACCATACCGAGTTCTGAAAGCTGTCTTCGAGATGTCACTAGATTTGATCCTCAACTGGTGATATCCTGACCTTAGATCAATCTTTGGGAATACTCATGCACCTTGTAACTGATCAAATAAGTCCTCGATCCTGGGAAGAGGATACTTGTTCTTAATAGTAATCTTATTCAATTCTCAGTAATCGATGCACATCCTCATTGATCCGTCTTTCTTCTTGACGAATAATACCGGTGCTCCCTAGGGGGATACACTTGGTCGAATAAATCCTTTTCCCAATAGTTCCTCTAACTGGGTTTTCAACTCGTGTAGCTCTTTTGGTACCATCCTGTAAGGAGCTTTAGAAATAGGTGCGGAACCGGGCACCAGATCAATAGTGAACTCTACTTCTCGTTCTGGTGGCATTTTAGTTAAGTCATCAGGGAAAACCTCTGGAAAGTCCTTTACTACTTTAACGTCATTCACTGTTAATTCTTTTCCTCCCTTAACCACCACTGACATTAAGAATCCAATACATCCTTCCGATTGTAATAGTTTCTTGGCTTTTAATGCTGAAATGACACGGGGAAGGTATTTTGTCTCAGCCACTGAAAGGCAAAGTTCTATCCCTTCAGGATACTTACAAACTATTTCCTTTTCAAAGCATAGAATGGTCGCATGGTGCTTGGAAAGCCAGTCCATTCCCAAAATCACTTCGAATTCTTGCATATCTAAGACATATAAGGTTGTTTCTAAAAACTTTCCCCCGACTTCCACCTTAGCTGTTCTTACTACATGATTCGTGCCTATTATATCTCCTGAGGGTATTGCTACTCCTAAGCGAGTACTTACATGTTCCACATGTGCATTGCATTTACTTGCAAACTTAGGGGATATAAAAGAATGGGTGGAACCAGAATCAAACAAAGTATAAGCATGTATTCTAGAGATGAGGATGTTACCTGCCAACACGTTGCGGTCCTGATCCTCCTCTTGTCCTGTGAGTGCATACACCCTAGCTTTCCCCTTAGAGGGATTTCCTGGCTTTTGTTGATATGGTTGTTGTTGTTGTTTCTTTACCTGACCCTTGGGATAGAATTTGGCAATATGACCCATTTCACCACAACTGTAACAGGCGCCGGTTCCTATGAGACATAGTCCAGTATGACGCTTTTGACATTTGTCACACACTGGGTTCAGTTGATAATACCCTGATGTTGGACCGCCTCCTTTATTCTTCTTCGAATAATCCTGCTTTCCTTTACCTTTATCCTCCCACTTACGTTTTTCTAGTGGTCCAGACTGCGATAGCTTGCTATTGCTGCTGGAGCTTTCTCTAAAGTTCGCCAGTTGGGCCTTAGCTAGCACCTCATGATACGTGCCTAACTCAAAAGTTACGATTGTCTGCCGTAAATCATCTCTCAACCCTTGTTCAAAGCGCCTTGCCCTCTTTTGTTCTGTATCCACTAAGGCCGGGGCAAAACGTGATAGCTCATCAAACTTCCTTTCGTATTCAATCAAGGTCAAGCTACCTTGTTTTAACATGAGGAACTCTGCTTCCTTCTGGTTACGGATGTTAGCGGGGTAATACTTCTTAAGAAAAAGTTCCTTGAACTGATCCCAGGTCCACACATGTCCCTGGGGTCGGGATCTGGTAGTAGAATCCCACTAATGCCTTGCTCCATGTTGTAACATATATGTAGCGCAAGTTACCTTCCTAGGGTCTGGACAATCTATGAGATTAAAGATCCATTCAATTGCTGCTATCCAATCTTTAGCTACCAGAGGGTCCAACCCACCCTCAAAAGTTGGAGGTTGAAGCTTCCAAAACTGCTCAACCAGGGTAGCATTGTTTCTTAGGTTTTCTTGGGGAGGTGCAACTGGTGGTGTGGCAAGTGGCGTCATGTTGCGAATGGCATCAATGAACTGCATGAACTGCCCGTTGAGGTTGTTGGTTTCGCTAGCCTCATTTTGCGGCTGCCTGCCCCTACTATTGGCACTTCTTGCATGGGTTTCCATAACCTTATGTGAAAAAGAATAATTAATTCCTAAATGTAGGGTCCTTAAAGATAAAGAGTACTACGATTCATTTTGCAAGCTCTTCTTGATGGACTTGATTCCTAATTGCTTTCATTCTAATAAGGCTTTCCTAAACAAGTATTTCTGCTATAATCATGAACTCTTGAGTTTGGAGCAATATCACTAGCGAAAAACGCATACTAATTAATGACAAATAAGAATCATATCTCTCACATACTTATTCCAACATGAGCTTCATACGTGTGCATACATATAACAACATATGCTCATAAATATAGCTTGAGAGAATAACTGCATAGCTAAGGGGGATATGACTTGCATAAGCATATTATCCGTAAAGAATAAGCATAGCAATTCTTATAACTTACCCGGAGATCAGAAGCTTGAATGGGACGAGGTGGATTTTCATGTTTCCTTAAAAGCATTTCCTTAAAAATTTTACTAAAAGCACAAAAATTTTCTTTAAAAACAATTTGAGTCTATAGGAAAGTAAACTTTGCTCTGATACCACTATGTGACACCCGTAACTTATTTACATGCTTAATGATAATAATATTCATATAAAAATATTCGGAGCTTAAAACCAAAATCATACTTCCTTTAAATCAAATAAAATTCCAAGACATGCTTTATGGCATACATATAGGAAAAGATCAGAGTTCAACCCTAAAAAAACATTGTTTTCAAAAGGAAACTAAACTTAAGTTCTTGAAAATCCTTTTTAAACAAGCCACCACGCTCCACGTCCATGTCCTGGTCTCCTCATTCATGCACACCTGGGGGAGGGGGAAACATAAGGGGGGTGAGATTATGCAAATCTCAGTAAGTACAAGAGAACCATCATATGTATTTAAACAAGTCATGACATATCATAACATATCATATGGAGACACGAGAGGTTCCACCAACTTGCAGGGGTAAGAACCCTCGTGCGTAGCGCTACCGAGCTCCGGTCCCAAAACTTGCGTGAACATAACATAACATGAGGGACCACATAACATAGTTCATAATCATGCTTAAACATCATAAATAGTTCATAATGTACTTACCTTAACTTGGTTTGATGAGATTTGAAAGCTGAAGGCTTCACCTTTACAAAAAGCTCAAAGCACTCCCGTCTAGCATGAATTTATCCTAACTTAGAATGAGGAAACCCTTGGCCATGAGCACTATTTATAGGCTTGGAAACTTGGCCACCAAGTAAGTTACAATCATTTCAAATCTTTTTTAAATCTTTCAAGATATTCCAATCATTTCAAATCTTCTAAAATATTCTCTAATCATTCCATATCTTCTAAGATATTCTGCAATCATTCTTAACAAATCTTATCTAAATCATATCAAATCTTATCCTTAAAGTCATCATGAGGCTTAATCTTTATCTCTAAAGTCATCATGAATACTTATCTTATCTCTAAAGTCATCATGAGCCTTCATCTTATCTCTAATATCATCATGAGGCTTCATCCTTATCTCTAAAATCATTTATGAGGCTTTTCTTGAATCTCCCAAATGCCCTTAGGAAAAATATTTCAAGAATTACACTTTGGCCCAAACTTTTCAGGTAATTGCACTTAGACCCTTTTCAACTTGGTCCCTAGGCCAATTTTTAATTGCATTTTAGTCCCCGAAGAAAGGACTAATTACGCTAATACCCCTGGTTTTTAGGTAAATTACACTTTTACCCGAACCTCAATATTTACGATTTTGCCACTGGCTCAAAAACTGAACCTTTGTCTCAAAGCTTCTATAATCCCTTGAAAGGACATATTTCCTCAAGTATTAGAAGCTAAAAATCCCAAGTATTACATTATATTTCAGTTTAAAAATCTTGGGCGTTACAGATCAAGTAGTTAAGACTAAACTCAGCTCATTACCTGAACATCTCAATCCCATATTAATTCAATTCTTAACAAACACCCTACTTTGCATTCATTACACGTCCAATGCCTACAAGCATATTGTGTCTTTCATAGAATTTCCTGTTCTGGCTCTTTACAAACGCCCACATATCTTCCAAACTTTTAGGCACACTTATCTTACCCCGAAACTTGAGAATGTCATCACGCATCTCAAACATCAGAACCCTTAGGCTGGCCACAATCATCAATTCATAGACAAGTACACTTATCAACCACACATGCCTTTCGTATCTCATTCTCCAAATCTAGCTAAACAACCAGGCTAGCTATAAAAACAGACGATCCTTTCGGCACTACACTTAGCAGGTCAACAAGTCTCCAACATCTGACACTCACAGCTATCCACCAGGTCCTTCATTGGGCACCTCACTGCCATGCCCCGGTAATACGAAGTAGTGCAATCGTAGTCCTCAAGGAACTCTATTCACCGTCGCTACCTCTTGTTCAGCTCCTTCTGTGAGAACTCATACCTCAGGCTTCTCGTGGTTCGTGAGCACATCAATGCCCCATCATTTTGGTAGTGTCTCTATGACCTCGAGAGCACATACCACATTTTCCAGCTCCAAGTTATACATCAGGTAGTTCTCTTTGTGCCTTGACATGATCCATACATGATCATCCATCCATGTTGCATCAACACGCAACCCAAATCATTTGAGCTATCACAAGCTCTCCCTGCATCTGGAAAATCATTCTAATTTGACTCCCTCACGAGTCCTATCATGGACACAACTATTTTAGAGAGTCCCTTTACGAATCCCTGATAACAGTTTGCCAACCTTAAAAGCTTCCAATCATTTCATAGATAGTTTTCGAGATCTTATCACAGTGCTCCGATCCCTTGGAACTTGGATCTTAGTCAAGACATAACAATCACGGTGTTACCTAAACTTTGGCATCTGATCGTCTCCTTGGCAATTCACTAAGCAACTTTGACCTTGAGTCCCAAACCCATACCGCAAGACAGCCTCCAAGCTTCCCTGGTACATTAGCCACAAGCTCATTACTAGCCTTCTACCTTGGTCCCTAGCCTTAGATCTACTGTTACAGGCCACACACCCCTAGTGTTATCGTCATGATAGAGCCTCCTTGTCCCGTCTCAAAGAGTTGTAATTGACCCAACTCCCATCACTTTTGATACTTCTTTCCGTACCAGTTTAAATCTCCAAATCTTATCAATCCTCGATCCTTTTCAGAGGTACACTTACTTAGGTTACCAACCTTTGCTCGAACCAACCTCCATTCAAAACTTTTGGTTCGTCTCCCGCAATCTATCAGGACATCCGACTTTTTAGAACTTCTGAATCTCATGGTGCTTATGACAATTAATTTTTTACCTCACACTCACCGTCATAGAGCCTCATGCTCTCATCATTTCTTTCACGATTTTGCTTACGACCAAGCAAGCCAATCTCGATCTCAACATCTATCGTGATGTTCTCCAACATTATCCTCAATGTTCCTCGTTTGTCTCCATATCCGAGGAGTACACCAGCATATCATCAATAGACACAATTACCAACACGACTTCAATGCAGATGGTACATTGGTCAATTCATAAGGCAACATAAATCATGACTCAAATTGCCAATTTTCGGAATGCCTCATTCCCTTATCTTAACCTCGATCGCACATCAATCAAAAATATATCCCAGCCTCTTGCAGTTGTTTCATAATTCATCAATTTCAAGGTAAAAGATATTGATTCTTAATTATCACCTCTTCCAAAGCTAGATAATTCATGTCCTTGATCAAGCCACGCATAGCTAATCATCCAATAACCTCAAGCTATCATTAGCAATCATCATTGAGAAATAATCCCGAAGAATCTTCCGAAAATATATCATAATATCTCCCAATTTTCTCATGGCTTTCAACTAACCGCAAGCGCCCGTACCTCATATCAACAGGCTCCTTATGACCATAACTTGTTAACATCACTCAGTGATACATCCCTCAATTTGCCTATCAAGGCTACCTAGACTAACCGTTTAGCTATACGAGAGCTCCATTCTTCAAAATCGAAAATCTTGGATTTCTAATCGATTAGGTCTACAGCTTCTCCTATTGCGACTCGTCATCCTGGCACATCTTCCACTACTTTAATTCTCCCAAAAAAGTCAAGGATTCACACAATCTTCAAGGCGACAATCCATAACCATACTGCCAACTAGAGCAGGCAAGTGCTTACGTCACCTACGGTACTCCAATCCTCGCTGGATTCCTTCCTGAAAACTCTAAAGTTCCATCATGAATCCTTAGATCCTCAATCAATTCTTTCAACAAATTCCTCAAGAATCTCAAACCGATTTATGTTCGAAAAATCCTGAATCAAATCACAATATTTGGTTCCAATTATCTTCCAAAAGCTCAATTTCTTTACAACCATGGCTCTCAATCCACCATTCATCATGGTACTTTCAAGTCTCCTCGTCGGGTCGACTACTGACAACTTTACCTAACTCTACAGGTCCATTTGGCACACTGAATCATAGTCACAACCTTTGTTGACCAGGTCTCCACATCATTCCTTTATGGTCGACATGACCTATCAAGCAACTCTTTCATTTTCGGTACCCGAACTCTACCTTGAGTCGAGACTACCATCTCACAATCCCATTGCCATACTAGACACTGAGGTATTCTACCCCTCGAGCCTCGCACTGCTCATTGTGTCACTAACTCCCAAGATGACCACGAATCCCAATATAATTCTTTCAATAGGACACTTAGTCCACATTTAATTCATCTCATTTTGGGTTGATTTCTTAGGCTTCCGACCTCTTTCAACCTCCGCTAGTGGCACACCTCGCACCTTAGACCATTGGGACTTTAGGCCTCCTTACAAGGTACAGACCCTACTAGGTTGTCCCAGATCTTTAGCATCTGATCGTCTCTTTGGCAGTTCACTAAGCAACTAAGACCCTGGGTCCCAAACCCATACAGCGAGACAGACTCCAAGCTTCTCCGATACGTTAGTCACAAGCTCATTACAAGTCTTCTGCCTTGGTTTCTAGATCCAGATCTATCACTCTGAACACCAAACAAGTAGTGTCATCACGCTGCTAGGGTTCCTTATCTCATCTTGGCGAGTCACATCTGTTGTGCCACTGTCAACTCATACGCCATCTTCGGCCTCAGTTGACCCAATCCACTGGATCCCTGATCTACCATCTTCTTTTTGAGACACTAAATGATCTGCGAAAATACTTATCATCTGATCCTAACTCATCAGCTAGGCTATGCCATATCAGACTAATCATCCATGATTCGATCATCCTCGATAACCACAAGTTATCCTATCATTTCTTGCAATGATTTTTACTAATGACCTCAAATCAACAGCCTCTAATTCTCTCGAATCCATAATCATGGTTACCGAGTTAACCTTACACCCAAATCATCGGATCCTAACTTCAATGGCTAGATTATTCTACTTGATAGCTTCCATCAGGCTTCCACTATTCACTGAGAATAGTAACCGTATATGGAATAGTATATGTACGTGAATAGTACACCAGGTAAGCTGCGAGAAAAGAGAGGTGGGGCACAAACGAACACACTTAAATACCAAGTTTTTCCTTAGCCAGAACTTTCCTAGACATGCACTACCACTACACCACACTAAAATCCAATAACCGTGGTTACCGTATCACCCTTACGTCCGAACCATATCATCAGACCCTTATCTTTCATAGCTAGATCTTGATCAGTTGTTCTATCGCTTAGCAAGATTAGATCCACAAATCAATAAGCTCTAAGACTTCAATCGACCATCCCCGAATCTCTAAGTAGGGATTTTGTTCTATGAACCATTAGTCTCTTTTACCCTAAGTCTCCACTTGGGGTTCCTACTAATTGATTCCATCAATATCGAATCCTCTTAAGTCTCCAAGATGTTATTCCCTAAATCTCCAAATAGGGTTTAGCTTTAATATCAACTATATCCGAGTCGCGTAAGTTTCCCAATAAACTTCCGCTCTGATACCAAATGTAACACCCCATTTTTTTCTTACTGAGTGTGTCACTATGCTGGGGCCCAAAATATACATAAATTCTACTTTTTTTTTTCTGTATATATCTTAAACCTCAAGTACCGAATTCCAAACACAACCCCCATCATATCATTCACAATGCGGAAGCAATAATCAAAACTTGATATGGTACATACCTGAATTCACTTTATTCATAACATAAAAAATTCGTACCATTACATCTTCAAATACTTAAATTACATAGAGACTCATCATCAAAAGATAACAACTAAGTACCTAAAATGATACAATCTAATGATACCTCAAAAATACATGATTATCTCTCAACTAACTAAAACATATCCGGATCTTCGTACAACAGCAAATACCGGATCTACTCACCAAATCCATCGATCACGTCATCACATGCCGTTTCGTGTCAATCATCTCTTTGTCATATATGCAAGTCCTAACTGGAACGTTTGAATGTTCCAGGGGTATAACCCAATTAGAAGATGAACCTTTTATTGAGCGTTTTAAAAACAGTTACATGAATGCATGATGCAAATACATGAATAAACATTTACCCTAGTGTAACTTCCTAAGCCTAGCCCGACACGAAACCCTAGGCAGAATCCTGACACCTTCGGCAGAATAATCCTAACGTTGTTCCATTAATTACCCTTGCAAAATTACGGCTACACTATCGGGGTGACATCCCATCCCATCCAATGCACAAGTATCAATATGCCAATAATATCATGCTGCATGAAAATCACATCTTTTGATGCAACAGTATATGAACAAGTATAACAAAATGCTCATAACTTTCATGAATAACATGCTTAACATAAGCAATCATATCATAAATAAGTTTTTTGGCATAAAACCACTCACTTGATGCCCGAATTTAGAACACCTCGAAAAACGCGCATCGTCTCGATTTATGTGCTTGACCTCGATTTGTGTGCCAAGCATCCAAAATCGCACAAATCATTTCACCTCAATCCTTAAAGCACCTTATCCATAATTTTATTCCAATAAATATCAAAACCTATTTTTCCATAATTTTCTTGCATTATTCTCTGTTTTTCTCCAATTTTCCTCACTAATATTTTAAAATAAATATCAACTTAAATATTCCACCAAATATTTTTCCGAAGAGATTCATAAAATATTTATCTAAGAATATTAAAATTCTAAAACTCACCTAGGCTTAGCTTTTAAAGCCTCATTGATGTGCGTGCGTTGACCTCGAAACGCATGCAAACCCTCGATTCACTCGCACCTATTCCCACGCACCACCTCGATTCTCACGCACTATCTTGATTCTCGCATCACCATAATTTTTGTGCATCATCTCGATTCTCGTGCGCTGTCTCGATTTTTGCGCCCGACCTCGAAACGCATGCCCAAACCATTTTTCTTGCCAAAATCTTTGGAATAATAATACATCTCAATTTCCTATTTTTTAGAATTTTTCAAACATTTTTTTTCTTATTTTTCTAACATTTTTTCTTATTTTTCTCATTTTCTTTTCCTTTTCTTTCCTTTTTTCTTCTTTTCCTTTCTTTCCTTTTTCTTTTTCTTTTTTCTTCTTCTTTCTTCTCGTTCCTCTTTCTTCTTCTTCTTCTTCTTCTTCTTTCTTTTCTGCAACAAATTAGCCTCCTGCGTGCTCGACCTACGCACGGCCAACCGCTGCACCTTTCATTGCCGGTCACTTCCACCCACGCTGACAGCCTCTCGGGCCTCCACCGAGCCACCGGACGCCGCTGCACCTTGCTGGCATCACCGCGACAGCTGCTGCACTGCTTGCGTTTACTGCCATCGCCGCCTTTGGCCATCTTCAGGTTAAGGTTGCAGCCCATTTTGGCCGCCTCTAGCCGACCTCAAGGCTGCCTCTGGCCTCCTTCTCCGCTCATGCTTGTTAGACCTCACCCCAGCTACTGTCGGCAGCGCCTTGCCCTCTCGAGCTTGATGCCATGGCCGCTTAGAGCTTGTGGCTTTGGCTGCTCGCTGCTGCAACGGCCACTCGCGACGCCATCTCTAGTCTCTCTCTCGATTTCTCATGCTGCTCTCGGCCACTCCTCTCGTTGCAACTCTCGGCCGTAGCTTTGCCAAAGCTTGCTGCCATTAATTTCCTCCATCTCTTCTCCCTCTCTCTCTGATTTCTTCTCCCTATTTATAGCCAAAGAAACTTGGTCACCACTCTCCCTCTTAACATTCTCTCTGCCTAAAGCTCTCCATGAGGGGACATGCTGCAAACTGCCTCTTCCATGCGCACGGACAACCCTATGGAGCTTCTCCCCTGCCCCTCACGCGTGCATTCTCACTGTCTACCATTCCTTGATCACGCATGCATGTACATATATATTACACAAGTAATTTGCACACAAATCCCTCAACTCTCATTAATTACACTTGAGGGTCTTATTAATAACACTTAGAAAATTCCTAAATTGCATATACACCCTCTAACGGCCAATTAATTCGCATTACAATGCTTTAAATGCAAAATTAATAACTTCAAATTTACTCGATATGGACAATTTCGCCCCAGTGTCCTCACCGAGCCCTTGATTCATGTCGAAACCATTAAAGGGTTGATCCTTATAAAAAATTAGAGCCCCCTCAAGGATCTATTGACTTCCCGAAAGTCGGCTATAACAATTCGATTTTGCAGCCTAAATGGCAGTTGCATTTTAGCTGTATCGAAAATCGTTCCCGATCCAATTTTTTTTGATACCATAAATCCTATCTCGGGATGCTCGACAATGCCACTTCATTTTCCTTTGGCATCTCGGCTCCAGGGCATTTCCTACAGTCGATTCGATCACTTTTTCGGGCTATTTAGATACTAATATTTCCCAAAATTCCATTTCTCTAATAAAATACTTATTCTTAATTAACCCAAATTTATTGGGTATTACAGTGTGTCTTAAGGGTATGGAGTACAAAGCCACTGATTATCGATCGTGGGTCGTGGCAGTTGATGACTGGATGTATGTGCGCCAGCCATCGGCTGTTACGATAAGCGCTAGACGATCCAGAAGAGCTGGTACTGCCAGATTCCCGCCTTGGCTTGTGTATATCATAATGTGTTTGAAGCATGGGGTTTGGGGTTGCATTCATTGGGGGGACATGCTTTTTGTGTGATTGGATGTGTAAGCATTTGTATGACCTAATTGGTCGAAGAGCCAACTTGGATACCCTAGGTGAGCAGGTGCAGTTAGAGCATACCGCATGTGTGAATTTCTATGTGGGTATATCATGGTCTGATACTTGGTTTATGGGGACCTTGTCATCACGCTTATGTTACAAAAGCTATTGCATTTCCTATTTGTTACATTGCATGGTGAGGATGTATGGCTATAAGTGAGGGGGATGGGTGGCGCCCACCAGGGAGCATATGCCATGGAAGTGGCCCATGATGGAAAATGGGGTACGACCCACAGTGTGAGTGATTATGGTAAGTGGGATATGACCCACAGTGTGAGTAGGATATGACCCACAGTGTGAGTGATTATGGTAAGTGGGATACGACCCACAATGTGAGTGATTATGGGAAGTGGGACACGACCCACAGTAGATTAATGATAAAGTAGCCTAGATTAGGCTGTTAACAGGTTTGTATGTTGGACTTGGGTGCCAGTGTTTTTTTTATGTGGGCCCTAAGGACTGTTTATGTGGAGTTTACTATATGGTTATGCATCTAGAAATAAGGTAGGTATTGCACATGGCATGGTATGATGTTGCATTGACATGAATTGCATGGGATGTTATGGGATGTAACGACCCGTTAGAGGGCCCAGTATTTATTTAGAATTATTTAATTAATTATTGAGGTATTTAATTAAGAGAATTTGCCAATTAAATTTTAATGTGGCAATTTAGAGATTTCTAATTGAGAAATAGCATTTAATGGAATTTAATTATGTGAAAATTAAGTGCAAGGGCATGGAGGTAATTTTAGATAATTTAAATAATAATTTCCTATTATTAGGAATCATTTCATTAGTGATATTATGTATTTAAGGGAGAATCCACGAGTGAAAAGGATTAAGTGGAAATTATCCACATTACTTAAGAATAAGGTCTCCAAGTTATAGTAGGAGAAGGAGACGGGCTTCTAAGGCTTCTTATGTGTATATATAATCTCATAAGCCTTAGCTTTCTTCACGTAATGATGAACAGAAAGCCAAGAGAGGTAGCAGTGTCGCATAGGAACTTTTGTTGAAGCACTGAGTCGATCAAGAGTCGTCGAGATCGTTCAAGGGTTCGATCAGAGAGTTTTAGCAGGCAAGTATTCTTCCTGTAATCCCTTCCATTACAGGTTCATATCAGTTTTGAATTCATATTATTCCATTTCTTCTTTGAGTTCTCAGATTTATATCAATTACAGTGTGTATATAATACGCGTAGAATAGTGAGTGCATGAAGAAGATATGCATAATTCTTTATAGCGATTCTTATAAATATGATCTTCGAATCATGTTAGCATACGCTTTAAGATTTAACGAGACACTTTGTTCTTGTTCCTAGATCTTTATCAGTTTACATGCATATGTATATTCGTAGTTATATCATTATCCAGTGAGCTATGATAAGCTATGCATAATTTTTATAGCGTTTTTCTTTTAGAAACGATTGATAGATCCATCTTGATATTATTCTATATCAATTGGGATTGTTCTCCCAAGATTTCTTTTTGGAATGGTGTAGTAATGTTAAGTTTTTGATTCAAGATATGGTCTCTATTAGTGTAAGCTTTGTTTCAAATGAGTTTTCAGTCATTCGAATGAGCCTCTTTGTCATTCAAATGAGTCCAGTAGTATCCGAATGAGTTCTTAAGTTATCGTATCATTCGTATGTGTTCTTGAAGTTTTGAGTGTGTCATTCGAATGAGTTTTCTTGTCATTCGAATGAGTCCTTGAAGATCTGAGTAAGCCTTTGCTTTGTATCATGTAACATTCGAATGAAGTCTCCTTGTCACTTGAATGACTCGTGAGTATTCCATTCATTCATTTGAATGGGGTACTATTGCATTCGAATGAGTTACTTGAGAATTGCCAAATTCATTCGAATGAATTTATGAGTCATTCAAATGAGTCATTGAAAGATCCGAATAGCCTTTGTTATATATCATCTATCATTCGAATGAGTTTTTGTCATTCGAATGAGTTTCTGTCATTCGAATGACCTTAGTCTAGTCCATTTATTTCATTTGAATGGGTTGCTGTTGCATTCGAATTTCTCCCTTATGCATCAGCTGTCATCCGAATAGTATCATATGGCATCCGAATGACCCATATCCCATTCGAATGCATCTCTAGTGTTATGCCTTATATTCGAATAACCTTCCTTGCATTCAAATGACTCTCTTGAGACATCCGAATGACTTCTAGTAAATTCTTAATGCAAGTCTTAAATATAATATAAATATTCAATTATTCAAATATTGAATTTTCATGCTAAGATATGATAAAATCCAATACGCCATGCCCATACTCAGAAATTACAGAATCTTTGTATCTCAATATAGCTGATGAAGATCATATACCATGTTTAACAATTATTATGACATGTTCAGCATTATTTTGTGAGATTATGCGTATACATATTTGTATGAGCATTGAACATGACTTTATATGGAGCACTACATATCATGTGGTAGCATTTATATGAGCATTGCATTATGCGTGCCAGGCGGCTTGCCAGCAGGGATCTGTAACGACCCGCTCCCACTTACGGGCTCCACCGGTAAATAATCAACCGGATTACTCACCCGACAAACCACAACTGAAGGGTTGGACTATGTTTCAATAGGAAATGCCCTAGGTGGGAACTAGGCTTCGTCCTTCCCTTCGCTCCACTCAGGAATCGGTCCCAACTCAAATAAGAAAAATCCAGCGGACCAAGACCCGAAACCCGAGTGAGCTACACCTCTCTTCAGCTCACCTCAAAGCAAGCCAGAGGTGACCCAGGCATAAAGCTAGCATACAAACACTTCGCTGAGTATTGGGGATTTATGAGAACATACCTTGCTGATCTTGACTCGGTCCGAAACTTGGCTTTACCGACTATGCCACATTCAACAAGCAATCTCACAATCATCTATCATACTATGATGATTACAACAATTAAATACATTTAAGCTCAATCACACAAACATTTACTCACAAGGGTATACATACACCACGCCCCCTGGCTACATACAAGCAATATTAAAAATACATAACTCGGGCAACACAGCTAGTTGCCACAACGGCCTCCCGGCGCCATCCCTGCTTGCATCCGGACTTGCATCATCTACACATGAGGTAAAACCTCATGAGTCATAAAGACTCAGTAAGGGTGAATGCATGTAAATATGAATATAATCATGTTTATGTATGCCAAATGCATGCTAATGAGGTTAGGCTCACACATCCTCACAACCCACCAAGGTTTGAGGCATCAACCTATCAGCCCCCACCACTAGTCCTCCTTATGGCCATAGGTCCACTAGAGCTTGCATCTCACAAGATATAACCACTACATGCCAAAGCAACATAAAAACATTATCAAACATATTTACCAACTTGCAAGGCCACCTCCACATGGGGCCGTCCCTTACTTGGCTCGAAGCCTCATCTCTGTCTCGGCACAAACTCCAGCCTGCACCTCTAGTTCCTCTAGGATCACGGCCTTCCCGGTCGAACCTAGAGGCAAATACACAAAACCCCAACTCTATTAACATCCGGCATTTAACCAATGCCCTCAACTTCGCCACACCCACACCAGATCCATTCATCAATAATTTCCAATCAACCCCACCCGAGGGTTCATTCCGACCAATACTACACAATTCATTATCTCACATAATGAACATATCTAGAAAATAATTAAATTAATTTACCTCAACTGATCTGGAGGAGAAAATCGATCAGACGCCCCCATCGGCGTTGGCCCCCGAGCTGCCATTTACGCCTAAAATCCCATTTTTGAGTTTCCGACAAGCTCTTCAAGCCCCAAACTAATTTCCAGAACTTTCCCTCATTTTTGGGAATTTTTCCTATTTTTCCCCATTTTCTAGAATTTTTCCTTTTTTTTTCTTTTTCTATTTTTCTTTTTCTTTTTCCCCCCACTGTTCATCTTCTTCCCGCGCCTCCTTCTTCTTCTTCTTCGCGAACAATTGCGCGCGCGCAGCGCCTGCCTCCGTCGTGGCTCCGCTAGTCCACGCTGCAGCTGCAGCTCACCACCGTCAGCTGCTCCTAATCACCTCATGAACGCCGGCCGTCGACTACCTCTGCCGCGGCTGGCTGCCCCGCGCGCTGCAAGACCATAGCGACCGGCCACCATTACTGCTCCAGCTTCGCCCAGCCATCACTGCCTGGTCCGACGCCCGCTGCCGCTCCTAGCACCGCCCTCGGCGGCCACCACCAGCTGCTCGCAACCACTGGCCGAATGCCGCCACCGCGGCTGGTTCCTCCTCCCGAGCGCTCACTGCCTGTGCGCTTCAGCTTCAGCATCCGCCATGGCCGCTGCAACTGACCTTCGTCGCCGCCTCTTGGTCACCGCAAGCCCTGCTCTTGGCCGACCCATGCCATCACGACCCCGACCAGCCATCGAAGCCAGCCCTCGCTCATGCTCCAACTCCCCTAAAGCTGCTGCCTCATCGGCCATGGCAACTTCCAGTGTTGCTGTTGGTCACGGCTAGGCTCCGAGCTCCCTCGATCGTCCATCAACGCTCCATCACTCGCTCTTGCTCTCTCGCGATCCCAGCCTCCCTCGAGCTCTCTACCTCGGCTCTTCTCTCTCAGCCATTTCAAAATGGCAGGGACGTACAAAGCTTCCTCGAAGCTTCCCTTGCCTGCCACTTTATATATATATATATGTGTTATTTACACATTTAACCCCTCAATTTCTCAATAATATCACTTGAGGGTTTTAATAATTCCACTTGGAGATCTTCTAATTACCCTTAAGCCTTCCAAACTTTAATTTATTAGATATCAAGCCCCACTAAAGCTTAATTTCTCCAAAATTAAAAGTTGGCTTTTACTCGAAAATACTGATTTCATCCTCGCGCCAGCACGGGACATTTATTTCACCCCAAAACACCTAAGGGTTGTCTTACTCGCAAAACTGGACCACCCCTAGGGTCCCCTCAGCTTCCAGGAGGTCTTCTCAGACTATTCGGTATTAGCACCCACTCGGGCTTATACAAAATTTATTTCGAAAGTCATTCCCGATCGGACCGCCACCAGAGTCATTAGCCTCATCTCAAGACGCTCATCAATCTCTTGTCCTCTTCCCTGGACATCCAAGTCCCGAGGCATTCCCTGCCGCCGACTCGGCAAATCTTAATAATTAATTACTCGAAACCGACTCTTGGGCTTCCCGGACCAGCCGAGGTCCTGTCCAAAATAATCAAAATTATTTATTTTCAATACCATGTAATACCGGGTATTACATTCCACCCTCCTTAAAGAATTTCGTCCTCGAAATTTACTTTGCCTTAATTTCTTGCCCAAGATAATTACATTCCCCGGTTACTCTCCGAATCTCCTACTCGAGAACCTCGTAGACGAATCGTTTCTCAGCCTTCACCTTGGGTTATTCCCACCTCAAGGCTTCACTTAGGCATTTGGTCCTCCACCTCTCGAGAACATTCACTAACCGATTACCACTTTGGCCTCTCGCCAAATTGCACCACGGATCGCTGATCATGCTTACTGCAACGATGTCCATCTCCGGACGAATTTTTCTCCGCCGCGAAATATCGCTTTGCAGTCTACTTCCCATTTTCCCATCAATCGAACAAACTCTCACTAACATTGCATCACTGATCAGTCTACCACGATTTTACGCCGATCACACACGGCAACGTTTCTCACTGCCAATTACACATGGCCATGATTTA
This sequence comes from Diospyros lotus, assembly GCF_014633365.1. Lineage (NCBI taxonomy): Eukaryota > Viridiplantae > Streptophyta > Magnoliopsida > Ericales > Ebenaceae > Diospyros > Diospyros lotus. Next base: position 13,201,297 of record NC_068347.1, read on the forward strand.
CGTTGGTCCAACCAGTAACGTCTTAGCACTGATCATCAGCCGCAATGTCTCTTCTAGTGTCCACAAGACACTCTGACACCCATTTCACCATGACATACCGCCATTTATTACAAGCCTGCATAGTTTAAGTCGATCCTCATGGCAACCTCTCATTACCGACCAACTAACCATGCTACCACTACATAGGAAGCAACCATTTGGCCCACCCAACCAACTTCGACCATTTCATACATGGTCTACTACCTTGACCAGCCGACCCCCATTTATCGGTACGATTAAGCAAAATCGACATACCTGACACCATGCCAGGCAATTACACATTTCAACCATACTTGCACTACCCGAGTCCAACTCGAGCTTGGCGATGCACGCACTATTACAATCTCACCTCGAGCTTAACCATGCTCGGGCCTCAACCTTCTCCCAACCAGGAGTTTTCTGCATAAACACACAGATATACTTTGGCCTTCCTTACTGGCCGATATTACACGCTAGTAGGGGTCTCATATCCATACCAGGGAACTCTTCACTGAGTAACCCCTCTTCAATTCTTCACCCAATTCGACTTTCACAATCATGCCCTATGCTAGGCCTTACCTTGGCTATTAAACCCTACCACGAGTCAAGGATCCTACCATTGCGCTTAAGGTCGCGGAACCATTAATCAGCCTTCGTCATCACCCACGGTGCGTGACACAAGTGATTGGCTTATTACCATCTGCACAATCACTTATGCATCGCACCTATAGAATGACTCGTGCCTTTGGTCCACACCACAACAAGCTAACATGGTTACACCCCCCACTCTTGGAGCGGTCTTCTAGCCAAATCTACTTGCCCAGCCCAATTTCATTAGGACTTTTCATATCTCACCATTTCTCAACAGAGCCTCTTACTCTTTAAGCACGGAACTTTTCGGCAATTCCCAAAATCATGTTCATTCTCAATTTACGATAAACACCTGATTTAAACCATGCATAATGGTTCCCTTTGTCCTCCTCGGCAAGGACAAAACCACGGCAGCAATGAATTCTCCCTCCACGGTCGTTGCATCTGAAATTTCACAGGCACCAGCCTTCATGGCCATTCTCACTCGGCTTCAAGGTCTTACCATGCAAAATGGCTACCTTTGACCTTCCTGACATCTTTTCCCTGACAGCGACGATGACACCACCATGTCATCTCAAAAGACTCGTTGCTCCCTGAATCTTACTAGTCATCGCAACTAGCGCAACCCCACCCATAGGCCACCTTCCTCATATCACTTTGCTATCCTTATGACAGCTAGCCAATTCCTTGAGAGACTTTGGCTTCTCCCGAACTTCTTATACACTTTGCTTCAATCAGTTCACACCACTCGGTGAGCGACCATATGGGCTCTATGCCACCATCATTGGCTAAGACGACCTTTTACCATCGCTTGGTGCCACATCTAGCCGTAAGTGCGACTTAGGAGCCACCTATGCCACTGACCGACTACTCTCACGATGCCCCACGACCATGGCCAGCCACTGCATTGTTGCTGCCATTATCACCGATCAGCGTCTTCGGTCGCCATTGGCTACCCCTAGCCAGTCACCAATCGGCTCCACCGGCTGACTTCCTTCCACAACCGTTAACCTTTCACACCCATTAGCCTCTAACCACAAGGCTAAACCTTATCATTCCCCATACTCCAAGGCGTCCCTCTAGTTGTATCACTCACAGCTATCAGGTGATCTCATCACCTAAACACCATTCCTAGGAACCAATCTCATCCCACAAGCTCTTCTTTCGAGCTCTCGTCACCCACTGGCAACATCTTAATTTCGCTCTCATCTTCCATCTAACCAACTCGATTAGCTTTAGCCAGATCGCCCGGCTCGACCAACATAACCTTCCTCCAGGCACTACACTTACAATCATCGACTATGACTTCGATTTAAAACTCCACCCACTGGAAATCACCTCAGCCAATCCTGTGGAACACACACTTCCACTCGATGCCGTAGGACTTCTCTTCCTACTTAGGCACTCACTATTACTCTGGCTTTTCCCCGAGTGATCCCTCCTGATAAAGTTGTAGTACCTTAGGAGGTCCATCTAGTGTTGTGACCCCATGTCCAACTTTTCTTGGGAGAACATCTCAAGTTCTACCTAGGCCACATTTCAACACTACCATCTTATAACTCTCGCTACGGAGTAGCACTCCTTCAAGCGGCACAACTCTGCCTTGACCAACCATCTATTAAAGTCTTGGATCTCTTTCTCAAAAATTCGTCTGGTCTAGCCACTAGGACCCACTGAACCTTCATGTACACAGTCAATCAATAAGGCCTTACATCACAATCCTTGAGCCTCGCGCTCCTATCATTGCCATTAGGTGCTACCACCTGGCAACTGATCCTGTGTCATCAATCGAAAACCCATCCAGTGCCACATGAAGATACTTCCTCATTTTCGCATCGACATATCAAGACTAATATTAGACCGTGCAATTGCAAGCCTTCACGAATTTCAAACCGTGCCTTAGCCACACGTTCAGCCTGCCATAACTTGGCCAGCGGCTGTCGAACCACTCCAGAATTAGATATCTATGTATATCTCTTTTCTAGCTTGCAGCAAAGTGCACCCTAGGTCATCTCTCACAAGGAGCCTCACCTTCTTCTACCAACAAGGAGAACAAATATAAACAACAGTTTGTTTGGGGGGGGGTTTGATAGAAAACTAAGTAACAGAACAGAAACAAAATGATAGATGAAAATCAGTAAATGAAATGCAACCGGCTGTGTATTTGTCCTCTATGTGAAATCTTCCTTGTCCAACCTATAAATCTTGGCTTGTTAGATGTTTTAATCTCCGGATATCAAACTTAAGGCATCCCCAACAACCGTCCAAGGATTAGAATGATTGGAATAACAAAATGAATACAGAAATCTCTTATAAACAAAATGCAACCATTCACTCTCTATTAAACCTATCCGGAGCTATGCAAGAACAACCATTCAAGCACATTATATTCACTTCCGAGATGTTATACCAACCGGCTACAACATTCTGTTCTCTTAAGCATTTAACAGAAAATGAATCCAAGCAAACTCACACAAACCTGCCATGAACTCCATGCATTCAAAAATCTGCTCAAACTAAATCAAATGGAAATGAATAAGAAACAAACAACAAACCAGGTTTTTGCAACTCATCCGGGACTCAGATTCCACATGGGTTCAAGATACACAACCGGTTACAATAGCTCTAGCCTTCCATTACAGCAAGGAAGATAAAAATGAAGACAAACAGAAAATGCTAACAACAAGAAAAAATGGCCAGCCTCTTCTCTCTTTGTCTCCTCCCTAAAATATATGGAAAATAAGTGCTAAGAGGCCTTAAATACATGACTAAGAAAGGAAAATCTAGGAAGGTTAGGGTTGGGCCTAGCCTAACAGAAAAGAAAAGAAACAAAAGGGAGGTAAGTGAGCCCAAATCTGCTCCTTGAAAGTGAGCCCAAAATCCTTTAGATGAGTCCCATAATTGCCCAAGGCCGGCCTACCCTCATGAAGTCCGAGATGAGCCTCTTCAAGTCTTTTCCAGCTGCTTCTCTAGCTCATCCAATATTCCCTAAAGCTAAGCAAGCTTGAATCTATAGAAGTAAGATAGAAAATAGTGTAAGGATGATTTGAAGTATAATAAAATAGAAACAATGAAAGATCAGCAAAAATTACTTCAAATGACGTAATAAGATTGAGGTGAAATGCCAAAATATAGCTTAAATATGCATGCTATCAAATCCCCCATACTTAGACTTTTGCACTCCTGGGCAAAACACTAGACTCTATGACTCAAGAATAGAAATGTGGAAAAGCACAAATCAGATGCAAGTAAGTCTTCGAGAATTCATCATTCAAAGATCATCTTTCTTCTACTTCCAAGAAAACAAGTGACATGGCAATTCATTCAATAAGACAAATCAAAAGTAGAAGCCTCTCACAGGACAAGTGTATGCTCAAAAATCTCAAGAGGTGGTGGTGACTGTTTCGCTCAAATTCACCCAATCACAATTCCACTACCATAAGCTTGTTTATCTTCTCAATCTCCACTATCCATGTCACATGCATGCCACAAATCAAAAGGGCTTATTCAGGGTTGTAATGTGGGGAAGAAAGAAATGGAAAGACAACAATGAAGGAAAACATGCCTTAGGTCGAGAAAACATTTCATGCAACTCCAAGATCAAGAGATAGAATTTGCAAGCATTATGAAGAACATTGCATCTTTATTCGGTTGAGTGCGTTTTACGCTCTGTCTCAACTTTGCTTTCTTCTTTTTCTCATCAATTTTTTTCATTTCATTTTTTCATTTTTTTTTTTTTTTGAAAGAGGTGAGTGCGTTTTACGCTCCTTCTCACCATTTTATCCTTTGCTTGCTTTTCTTTTTCTTTTTCATGGATGCAAATGGCCTTTGGCCTTATGACTTGCTTGATGAATTCAATCTCTCTCTCTAGAATGCACTTAATATTCCTCTTCCTAAGGTTGGTTGGAAGGTCCAAAAAGGGTATGAAAATGAAGGGTAAGAATGATGGCTCTAAGTGGCAAGCGAAAGGGATTGATTGATTTTTTTTTTTTTTTTTTTTTTTGCAACTAACAAAATGGCCAAATGGGGACAAGAAAGAATGCCTTAATCATGTTTGAGTCATGCATGAACAAATATAGCCTCAACCAAGAATCAAAACAAGTTCTAGAGTGGAGATCATGATAGGTGAATGCACATACAAGAAAAACAATAGGCTCAAAATCCTCACGGCTGTAGACTACCCAATCAATCTATCAAATAAAACTCATTGCCAAGTCACTTGAAATCAAGGAAGATAAGATTGAAGTTCTAATCATGCTGGGCTCTCTTAGACTTAATTGCTTAACTTGGATTTCCACGCAAAACAGACTCAAGGAAAAAGAAATATGAAAAGATAAAGAAAATGGCGCTAAAATAAGAATGCTGCCCCCCCCCCCCACCACACACACACTTAGACTTTACATTGCCCTCAATGTAAACATGCAATTCCAATCAAGAATAGGACAAGTAAATGTAAAATATTAGGGAGAGAGAAACAGGCTGATGTATCAAATGGAGGTGGCGTTGAGGAGATGCAGCTCCTCCACAATATGCTCCTGAAAGCTCTCGTAGAATGGCTTAAGCCGCTGCCCGTTCACTGTGAATTGCTTGGCATTGGACTCGTCCTTGATTGCAACTGCACCAAAGGGAAAAACATGAATAACTATGAAAGGACCAGTCCAACGGGAACGTAACTTACCGGGCATCAACTTGAGACGGGAATTGTATAGCAGAACTTTCTGGCCAACTTCGAATGTCTTCCTCACAATAAGCTTGTCATGCACAGCCTTGGTCTTCTCCTTGTAGATGCGTGAGTTCTCATATGCGTCCATCCTAATCTCCTAAAGCTCTTGAAGTTGGAGCTTTCTTTGGGACCCCGCTTGACCGATGTCCATATTGCATTGCTTCACCGCCCAATATGCCTTATGCTCCACTTCCACCGGCAAGTGACACGCTTTTCCAAAAACCAACCTATAGGGGGACATGCCGATGGGGGTTTTGTAGGCAGTGCAGTAGGCCCATAGCGCATCTTCTAATCTCTTGCTCCAGTCTTTCCTATTGGGCTGGACAGTCTTCTCCAAAATCTGCTTGATCTCCCTATTTGAGACTTCAGCTTGCCCATTAGTCTGTGGATGATAAGGAGTCGCCACTTTGTGTATTACCCCATACTTACGAAGTAGGGCGTCCATCTTTCTATTGCAAAAGTGGGATCCTTGGTCGCTGATGATGGCCCTGGGCATGCCAAACCTGCAAAAGATGTGAGAACGAACAAAATCTGCAACCACAGAAGCATAATCAGTCCTGGTGGCTTTAGCTTTTACCCACTTAGAAACATAATCCACAGCTAACAGAATGTACACATAACCAAATGACACAGGAAATGGACCCATGAAGTCAATGGCCCAAACATCAAAGATTTCACAAAATAATAAGGGTCGTTGAGGCATTTCATTCCTACGTGATATAGTGCCTGTGTGTTGGCAACGTGTGCAATTCTTACAGAACTCATATGAATCCTTAAAGAGTGAAGGCCAGTATAATCCAGAATCTAGGACTTTCCTAGCTGTACGTTGGGGACCAAAGTGACCACCACATGAAAGTGTGTGATAAAAAATTAAGACAGATGCAAACTCATGGTTAGGCACACATCTCCTAATGACCTGGTCACTACACATGCGTCACAGATAGGGATCATCCCACACATAATACCGAGCCTGACTCTCAAATTTATTTAGCTATTCCTTCTTAAAATATGCAGGTAATTCAGAAGTAACTAAATAATTTACCAAATCAGCATACCAGGGCTCAACACCGTGAATGTGGTATAATAACTCATCTGGGAAATCATCCCTGATAGGATGGGAGTCCATGACTGTGGAATCTGAAGAAGAAGGGACCCTGCTCAAATGATCAGCTACTAGGTTCTCAGCCCCACTCTTATCTTTTATCTCAACATTGAACTCCTGAAGTAGGAGCATCCACCGTATCAACCTGGGCTTAGCATCGGGCTTCTTCAATAGGTATTTCAAGGCTGCATGGTTAGAAAACACGACAACATTAGAACCCAGAAGATAGGAGCGAAATTTATCTAAAGAAAACACAATAGCTAAAAGCTCCTTCTCAGTCGTGGTGTAGTTTGCTTGAGCAGCATCCAAGGTGCGCGAGGCATAGGCAATGACATGTGACTTCTTCTCCACACGCTATGAAAGGACAGCACCCACTGCAAAGTTGGAGGCGTCGCACATCAGCTCGAAGGGCAACTCCCAGTCGGGTGGCTGTATGATGGGTGGAGAAATCAATCGACTCTTCAGTTCCTCAAATGCCCGCTTGCACTGCTCATCAAAGTGGAAGGTCACGTCTTTCTAGAGAAGGTGGGAAAGTGGAAGTGCAATCTTGCTGAAATCCTTGATGAATCTCCTGTAAAATCCTGCATGGCCAAGGAAAGAACGCACCTCCCTCACAGAGGTGGGGTAATGCAATGAAGCAATAACATCAACCTTAGACCGATCCACTTCTATACCCTTCTTAGACAGAACATGCCCTAAAATAATTCCTTGTTCTACCATGAAATGACATTTTTCAAAATTTAAAACAAGGTTCTTTTCAATGCATCTCTCTAGGACTCTACCCAAGCTAACCAAGCAATCATCAAAAGAAGTGCCATAAACTGAAAAATCATCCATGAACACTTCCATGCAATGCTCTAGAAAATCTGAAAATATACTTACCATGCATCGCTGAAAGGTACCTGGAGCATTACATAGACCGAAAGGCATTCTTCTATAAGCGAATGTGCCAAAGGGGCAGGTGAAGGTGCTCTTCTCTTGATCCTCTGGGGCTATGCAAATCTGAAAGTATCCAGAAAAACCGTCAAGGAAACAATAGTGTGACTTACCAGCCAACCTCTCCAACATCTGATCAATGAATGGGAGGGGAAAATGATCCTTTCTAGTTGCTTGGTTCAGCTTTCTATAATCAATGCAGACTCTCCAGCTGTTCTGTACTCTCATGGGGATAAGCTCATTCTGCTCATTTGGGACCACCGTGATGCCCCTCTTTTTTGGAACAACCTGCACGGGACTCACCCACTTGCTGTCAGAAATAGGGTAAATAATACCGGCTGCAAGTAATTTACTTACCTCCTGTTTTACCACATCAAGAATGGTTGGGTTAAGTCTTCTTTGAGGCTGCCTTGCTGGTTTTGCTCCTTCCTCCAATAAGATACGGTGCATGCAAACAGATGGGATGATTCCAGTTATGTCCGCTAAAGTCCACCCAATTGCTTTCTTATTCTTTTTCAGCACGTCCAACAACTTTCTCTCTTGGTCAGGTTGCAAGTTATTTGCAATGATGACTGGTAGCTTCTCATCTTTCTCCAAGAATGCATACTTGAGGTGCTGAGGCAAAGGCTTGCACTGAATGGTGGGTGGTTGCTGCAAAGAGGGGGCTAACCTGCTTGCCTTCATCTCAAGGGTAACAAGGTTAGTAGAAACAATATCATCTATGGGGGAGCCATGAAGATCAGAATGTGCATGCTCATTTTCAACTTTAGAATCATGATTATCTAGAAATGCAGCAATCTCAGAACATGCATCACATGGATCACTCTCATTACTACAATCAGGACAGATGAAGGAATCTGGAAGGTCATGAATAGTGGGGAATGCATCAATCAAATCACAAGACTTAGTGCATGCTTCATCAACCAACAATTGAATCAAGTTAACTTGCAAGGTGGAATGATCTTCAGAGGGACATTTCATGGCATCAAGTATGTTAAAATGAATGGTGCTACCAGCAAATTCCATGGAAAATGTACCCTCATGCACATTGATGATAGTCCTTGCAGTTTTTAAAAATGGTCTACCTAGGATGAGAGGTGCATGCTCATGTGTGTTATCATCTTCCATATTTAAAACATAAAAATTAGCAGGGAAGATGCAATCCTTAACCTTAACCAGGACATCCTCCAAGACTCCAGATGGGTAGGTTGTGCTTCTGTTGGCTAGCTGGGCAACCACCCCTGTTGGCTTCAAAGGACCACACTGCAATGAAGCATAGATAGAGTTAGGCATGACATTAATGGATGCACCTAAATCTAGCAGAGCATTACTAAATTGCAAGTCTCCTATAGTACAAGGAATGGAAAACGTCCCTGGATCTTTTCACTTCCTTGGCATGTCAGGTTGTATGAGAGCTGAAACATTCCTCCCAAGGTTGATCTTCTCATTCCCCTTAAGCTTCCTCTTGTGAGTACACAAATCTTTGAGAAATTTTGCATACTTGGGGATTTGTCTGATGGCTTCAAGGAGGGGTATGTTAACTTCCACTTTCTAGAATGTCTCCAGAATCTCTCTATCTAATTCGGCCTCTGCTCTTTTCTTGTTTTGTGTTGCTCGATGTGGGAATGGCAGGGGCTAGTTGTTGGAAGACTCTCCTTGTTCTTGATAGCTGGAGTTTGGCTGCTTGGCTTCTTGGACTGGGGAGGGTTGCTGCTCTTTGCTACCCTCCACATGCTGCTCCATGTTTGATGATGGTGGAGGGGTTGGGTTGATTACTTCTTTCCCATTTCGAAGCATGATGGCACTAACATTACCCCTCGGATTGGCAACTGGTTGTGAAGGAAGCTGCCCCGAACCTTGACTCCTTAGCTCATTGATGTTTGTGGCTAGCTGGCCTATTTAGGTCTCCAAATTCTGAATAGTAGTCTCTGTTCTCTGTTGGAATTGGAGTGTGTTGGCTGCTAGTTGCTTGACAAGATCATCCAAGCTAGGTTCTGACTTGGGTAATGGTGGTGCTTGTTGCATGGCTTGGTTCGGCCTTGGTGGGGCATGGTTGCTGGAACTTGGAGGATGGAACCTCTGCTGAAATGGTTGATTCTGGTATGGTTGCTGCTGCTGCACATGTTGATTGGAAGGGCCGCCATATCTGAGGTTTGGATGGTCTCTCCAACCTGGATTGTAGGTGGCTGAGTATGGATCATACTTGTGTTGTGGCTGCTGCTGGAAAGGTGGATTGTGCTGCTGGAATGGTTTACCAGGGAAGATGCCAGCAACAGATTCATTATTTTCTTGCAACTGTGGGCATTGGTCTGTTATATGGGATGGCAAGGAGCAAATGCCGCAAAGCTGCTGCTGGGGTTGCTTTCTCTCTAATGCCAACTGCTTGACCATGGAAGCTAATTCCTCCAACTTGTTCTCTATTCTTTGTTGGTCATTGGTTGTTGTAGCACTAATTTCATTGATGCCTCTTGTAGGAGTGTTCATTCTTGTACCGAATTGCTGTGCATTTTGGGCCATCTTTGATATGAGCTCTTTGGTAGCAGCTGGGGTCTTTTCTGCCAGGGCTCCTCCACTTGCAGCATCTACTAAGTACCTGTCCATTGGAAGTAAGCCTTCATAAAGATATTGAACAAGGAGTTTGTCACTTATCTGGTGGTGTGGACAGCTTGAGCAAAGCTTCTTGAATCTCTCCCAGTACTCATGCAATGTTTCTCCACCTTGCTGCCTTATACCACAAATTTCCTTCCTTATTGATGTTGTTCTAGAGGCTAGGAAGAATTTTTCCAGAAATACTCTCTTCAACCCATCCCAACTTGTGATGGCGGCTGGTGGCAAGTAGTAGAGCCAATCCTTGGCGGCCCCATCTAAGGAAAATGGGAAGGCCCTCAGCTTGATTTGATCTTCATCTACTCCCTGTGGCCGCATGGTGGAGCAAACAACATGGAACTCTTTCAGATGCTTGTGTGGATCCTCTCCTGCAAGACCATGAAACTTGGGCAACAAATGGATCAATCCAGACTTAAGTTCGAAGTTGGCATCTAGCTGGGGGTATTGAATGCATAAAGGCTGGTAATGCACATCAGGTACAGCCAGCTCTCTAATGGTTCTACCATCCAAATGACCATGATTTACATTATTTCCATGATTTCCATTATTGCCATTACCATTATTTCCATTACCATTATTTCCATTGTTTACATTATCAGCCATGTTGATATGTTCTAGAATAGGCTCAGATGGTATATGACAGTCAACAACAGTAGTAGAAGCCCTGAATCTAAGTTCTACCCTTTGCTTTCTAAAGGTTAATTCAATCTCAGGATCCAAATCAATTAATTTTCCCTTAGAGGACCTGGTCATGCACTAAAGATCAACACAAAAACAGCACACAAAATGGCCTATGCACACCAAAAACTCAAAAACACAAAAACAGAAAACACAAAAAACAGAAAAACACAAAACACAAAATGGACCAAAAAGTGGTCTAAACGTTGGAATTTGGCCAAAAAACGCTCTTATCACCGCGTAGCGATGACTAATTCGCCTCACACCCCCATTCCTTTGGACACCAAAAATCAGCTCAATCGAAGCAAGTGGAAGGCTATGAACAGTAACCGGGAAAATTGATTTTTCCCTCAAAACCGGCTCCTATTTTGTGTCAGAAACCACTCTATATGCAAGAAAACATCAAGGGGGGCATATGGACATGAAAGAATATCAAGTAGGGATGAGAAAGGAAGAGGATAGAACCGGTATCTCGAGCTCAATTCTTAAATATTGCTATCTGTCATGGAGGTGGTCAAAACCGTTGTTAAATTGAAGGCTGCTGTGGCTGATCTTCTTTTGGTTGCAGTTGCTGGTGCCTATCTACCAAACGAAAAGGAAGATTAGTGGGGAAGGGAAAGACAACGTTAAATGGAATGTTAAAAGAGAGAAAATAAAAGGAAAAGGTGAAAAAGAAAAACGGAATATCCTCTTGGTCAGGTGATCTGCTGTCAGAGGCAGACAAGTGGACTTCAGCTTTCTAAAAATGGTTATGCTCCTGATCTGCTGCAGGGTTGTCTACTTGATGTGAGCTTGCTTTTCAGCGCCTATCAGAGCACATGAGGACCAGAGAAGAACACAAGGTAGCTTGCTTTTCTACTGCAAGTGTTTTTTTGCTTTTTTTCAGTTGCAGCAGGGTTGCAGGGTTGCTTTTCCAGTTGCAGGTCGTGCAGCCCTCTCCAACAGCCACTTCTTTGTTAAAAAATGATTCCAGAAACGAGAAAACATAAAAGGAAAATACACAAACAAAAAGAAGATCGAAAAGGCAAATAAGGCTTTTCTGTTGCTACTTGCTATCAGTTTATCTCAAGAATAGAACATAATAGCTCTTCAAGTTTGTGAGCAACAACTGATAACCTTATCACCAAGAACACAAAATAGACAAAACACTCAAACAAGGAAACAAAACAAACAGAAAATAGGGTTGGTCCTCTATGTTTTTAAAAGAAAAACTTGGCTCCCCGGCAACGGCGCCAAAATTCTGGCCGGCGGCTGTCGAACCACTCCAGAATTAGATATCTATGTATATCTCTTTTCTAGCTTGCAGCAAAGTGCACCCTAGGTCATCTCTCACAAGGAGCCTCACCTTCTTCTACCAACATGGAGAACCAATATAAACAACAGTTTGTTTGGGGGTGGGGGGGTTTGATAGAAAACTAAGTAACAGAACAGAAACAAAATGATAGATGAAAATTAGTAAATGAAATGCAACCGGCTGTGTATTTGTCCTCTATGTGAAATCTTCCTTGTCCAACCTATAAATCTTGGCTTGTTAGATGTTTTAATCTCCGGATATCAAACTTAAGGCATCCCCAACAACCGTCCAAGGATTAGAATGATTGGAATAACAAAATGAATACAGAAATCTCTTATAAACAAAATGCAACCATTCACTCTCTATTAAACCTATCCGGAGCTATGCAAGAACAACCATTCAAGCACATTATATTCACTTCCGAGATGTTATACCAACCGGCTACAACATTCTGTTCTCTTAAGCATTTAACAGAAAATGAATCCAAGAAAACTCACACAAACCTTCCATGAACTCCATGCATTCAAAAATCTGCTCAAACTAAACCAAATGGAAATGAATAAGAAACAAACAACAAACCAGGTTTTTGTAACTCATCCGGGACTCGAATTCCACATGGGTTCAAGATACACAACCGGTTACAATAGCTCTAGCCTTCCATTACAGCAAGGAAGACAAAAATGAAGACAGAAATGAAGAAAAACAGAAAATGCTAACAACAAGAAAAAACGGCCAGCCTCTTCTCTCTTTGTCTCCTCCCTAAAATATATGGAAAATAAGTGCTAAGAGGCCTTAAATACATGGCTAAGAAAGGAAAAGCTAGGAAGGCTAGGGTTGGGCCTAGCCCAACAGAAAAGAAAAGAAACAAAAGGGAGGTAAGTGAGCCCAAATCTGCTCCTTGAAAGTGAGCCCAAAATCCTTTAGATGAGTCCCACAATTGCCCAAGGCCGGCCTACCCTCATGAAGTCCGAGATGAGCCTCTTCAAGTCTTTTCCAACTGCTTCTCTAGCTCATCCAATATTCCCTAAATCTAAGCAAGCTTGGATCTATAGAAGTAAGATAGAAAATAGTGTAAGGATGATTTGAAGTATAATAAAATAGAAACAATGAAAGATCAGCAAAAATTACTTCAAATGGCGTAATAAGATTGAGTTGAAATGCCAAAATATAGCTTAAATATGCATGCTATCACAACTCACATCGTAGGATTAGAGATCCCCAAACTTGAAACTTCACGCGCTTCAATATTCCCATCTCATGGTTGGTTTCCAACTCGTAAGTCTCGCCCTCCATGGCACTTACGTAACATTCTGGAGCCATTTATGGACTCCACCAATCAATTCATCTTCTCGCATTATCACAAGGTTGCACTGGGTCCATCATCTCAATTTACCCAATCAATTTCGATCAATTTTAATCACAACCACATTAGCATCCTTTAACAAGGAGCATCGCCACACATCTTGTTTTCACACAACAAGATATCATTCAATCAATTCACAAACCTCCTGTTGCCTAGACAACAAAAGGCACTACCGGGATACTTCAACTTTCATGGAAATTTAGGTCTGGCCCAGACATAACATATAGCATACCCCAAGTCTTCGGCGTCTAATCGTCTCCACCGCAGACAGGTTACTCCACATAAAGGGCTGCAGTCCCTCCTGTGAACTAACCATCTATATCCAGTGGTCCTTAGCATTAGACCCGTCAACCGTAGGCATCAACTGTAGCGTTATTCCCACACTAGACCTGTTTCTTTTCCACGGGTTTCTTTCTCAAACATCTCGAAACGCTACAACATCCAAACATTCGCCAAACCACTTCGACGCTACTTATCGAAATAAAGGGCTGAACCCCTGACTCGGGTGCAACGCCCTAACCGTTCTTATTACTAGCAGCCTAGTTATGGGACTGGCCACGACTTTCGTCACCCTACCGCATTTCATAAATCCTTAGCCCCCTGACCACCTGCATAATCACTGTGTTGCCCTATGCTTTAGGCGAGACAACACCTGGTCACCATCATCGTGTCACTCCCATACACTAGCCCAACATTGGTTCCCCATCGTGTTACCCTGTGCTTCAGAGAGTCAACACCTAATCATGTGTCACTCCCATACACTGGCCCAACACTGGTTCCCCATCATATTGCCCTGTGCTTCGGAGAGTCAACACCCAATCATGTGTCACTCCCATACACTGGCCCAACAACAGTTTCCAATAGCATGGCTCAGGTCCCACTCTGATCTGTTTTGCACCCCGTAAATATGACTTTCAGCCTTCCAGTCACACCTCTGATATCAAACCCGACATGACTACCTCGCCATGCTTGTAGCCACTATCCTTACCAGGTTTCCTACTCGGCAAAAATCTATCAGATCATTACCGCGTTCCGTGATTCTTCCTTAGGACTACTCTAGATGTCCTATCCTTTACAGGAGATTCTTGGTCTAACTTGACCAAATTTCCTAAGGTGCTGCTCCAGATCTTTCGCATCTGACCGTCATTTGCAGTTCACTAAATTGCTCGGGCCCATGGGCCACTTGCCCTCAACGCGAGCCAACTCATTAGTCCTCTGCCACACGGTCCATAGCATCAGATCCATCACATTGAGCCCTGCACCCAGAACATCAAAGCTACTAAAAGACTTCTCGAACTACGATGGTTCCACCACCACTTACCAAAGTCATCTTACTTGGTCATCCTTGCCTTGATAACCTCAAGCTCATACCCTGAGCCTAGCTTCTCAAGACTCTACATGTCTTACCACTTAAGAGACTCTCAAACCATAACCAACATGCTGAGCCTATCTCAAGCTCAGGTACCCATAACCATCGAGCACCAACTATTACCCTCCAGGTAAATTGAGACCTCCCGTCTCTTCTTGCACACCCATAGTGCATTTAGTCACGACGCCCAGCTTGGCTTTCCAGCAGGCCTCTCTTAGGCTCCCATGACTTGGAATTTAAATTCGGGGCCTCCACATTACTCGCCATGCCCCTGCCCACTTGGCATCCGAAGTTGGCATTTCCATTGCGCGCATAGCCTATGGATGTCCTGTTGCCACAAACTCCTCGCCCTCGGGCCACACACCGCTAATACCCTTCATTGGGTGACCTCCGCGTCTCCCATCAAGGGTCTCGAGACCTTAGGCGTCATCACGACCCCAAGCTTCATAATGAGGGTCTATTCACCTCTCATCTCCCGACCTTAGGCGTCCCACCAGACCCCAAGTGTCATAATGAGAGTTTTGGTTGGCCTCTCATCCATCGATCACATGAACGGTCTTTTGGCCCTTCACAACTAGAACTTCTAACCCAAAGGCTCTCACACGCATATCAACGCATGCCCAACTCCTTAATCCCAGATCTGGATTCCAGCTCGACTCTCTTGGGACTTCCATCTCATGCAAACGCCCACTAGGATCCACTTGCCACACGCCTATCATTCCCAAGGATAAACCTCGTCTCATCATGAAACCAACTAGGGTCTACTCATACCCTAGGCACATCCCTACTGGGATCATAATAACAATACGATCACATCGCATGATGTCGAATCTTTTCCTTGAGCCTCGAGCTAGCACCCACTTTAGCTCATTTTATCTCAAGCGCACATGCCTTATTGCACCATTTCCCAGGGACAACTCTATTCCCTTGAACATGCTCAGCGAATCCTTAACATAGGGATGCTCCTCTAATCCTGTAATGCCCCGCTCCCACTTACGGGTGTTACTCGTGAACAATTACCCGAACTTTTCACCTGCCCGGTCTGAGATGAAGGGCAGACTATGTTTCAAGAAGAAATGCCCTAGGTGGGAACTAGGCTTCGTCTGGCCCTTCGCTTACCCAGGATCCATAAACACCCTAGGACCTCGCGAGTTTCTTATGAACGAAGAAATAACCCGCTACACCGCCCAGGGGCTTCAAGATGCTTCTTAACACCGGGCTAGACTAAGGGGAAAACTCATACTCAGAAAAATCCTCCAATTTTTCCAATATTTCATCGCTCGGGGACTCCTTCGGGGATTTTATAAATTTTTCTATAGCCCAAAATCTCCCAAAATTGGGCCCTATTATTCCCCCTTTTATTCCCCTAATTTTAGAATTTTTTTCCCCTTTTTTTTTTCGCGCGCGGCCCCACGGCCGGCTGGGCCCGGCCGCGCGCTGCCTGGGGCGGCCTTAGCCAGCGGCCGTGCGCCTGCCATGCGCGCGCGCCTGTGCGGCCGCGCGCGCCCCCTGCTGCCTGCCCGACCTACTGCTCCCAAAAATTTTCCAGCAACTGATTTTTTTTGAAATTCCAACTTTCCAACACCCCAAAAATGCCCAAATTCTCCAGATTTTCCTTTCCATATATACACATCAAAATGTACCCTTTTGGGCTTAAAGAAACCCTTACACAAGGCATATACAAATTAGGCAAAAATTACACAATTTGGAAAAGAATATTCAAATTTCTTCATGCTCAAGCCTCTTTCTCTTGCCAAACCCTTCCATAGCATGCTTCAATACTTACAAGAGGTCAAAATAAACCTCATGAGCTCCAAGAGCTCAGTAAGGGTGCAATGACATAAAGTATGAAATTTAACAATATAGATGCCAATGCCATATGCAAGTGCCTAGGGTTCCAATACCTCAACCATTAAGGTTAAAGGCTTCAACATACCCACCCCAACACACAACTTCATGGCCATGAGTCTCATACACACAAGCGTATGCAAAGCAAGCACAAAAATGTTAAAATGCATACAAGAGTCTTGCTAGCCCCCATCCACTTGGGGCTTTCCCCTTACCTCAATACTCCATTCCTTGAAGCTTGAACCCATTCTAGCTTCATTCCCACTCTTCTCCTTGAAAGATCCTTGAACAAAAATAAATCCCATGGATTTAGAAGAAATAAAATTAGGAAAAAGGAAGGAAACTTAGCCTTCAATGGCTATCAAAATAATGCCTTCCTTACCTTTGAGGCTCTTTGGACTTGAAGAAATCCTCCTAGCCTCAAATCCCCTTTGCTTCCACAATCTACAAGCTTCAAGACTTTCTTTGCCTTCAATCCCTTGCTCTTCATTCCTCTTTATTTCCTTCAAATGGCCAAAGGGAAGACTTCCTCCATCTTCCTTTCTTTTCTTCTTCAAGACTCTTCAAATGGAAAAACTTGATCTTGAAGGTCCACTTCCCCTTTTATAAAACTTCCATTTCTCTTTTCTTTTTGATTTATTTTCCTTGCCTTGATATTTCCAATTGCAAGACTTGATCCTAGCCTTTCATTTCTCCTTTACTTTTTGAGAATAAATCTTGACCATTGGAAGAAGCACAATCCATAGCCCTTAGTCTTCTTTAATCTCAACCCTTGATGCATTTTGGAAGACTAAATCCCCACCATCCAAATTAACACAATCCATGTGTTTCTCAAGAATGAATCCTAGCCATGGACTTCTTTGGAGATCCAATCTCCACCACCCATTTCATTCTTCTATTGGATCCTTACATCCCATTTGGCAATCCATGCCAACATAAGGCCTTAAATCTCTACCATTGGATAAATTCCAATTTCAAGACTAATTTTCCACCATTGGATCAAGCCTCCAAATCCCATAAAATATCCCATTTCTCATTTATTTAATTGGGACTAATTTCACCACATTAAATATGAAAGACAACTTAGAGAGACATAATGCTTTCCTTTCCCATTT
This sequence comes from Diospyros lotus, assembly GCF_014633365.1. Taxonomy (NCBI): domain Eukaryota; kingdom Viridiplantae; phylum Streptophyta; class Magnoliopsida; order Ericales; family Ebenaceae; genus Diospyros; species Diospyros lotus. The sequence continues at coordinate 13,218,941 of NC_068347.1, forward strand.
ATTTTAATCTCCCATTTTCCCCCATTAATGCTTGACCATTTTCTTTTCATTTGCAATTTCTTTTTTTTTTGCAACATGATCATTACACTCACATGGGCTAAATGGCTCATCATTTCCATTCTTTTTGATTTATTTAAATCCCTTAATTTTGCTTGAATAAGACCATGCCAAGTGTCACTCTAAGACACAAACTTGGCTTCCGAGTCTTCCATCTCACCCACCCATAATTATAAACATAATTTACCAATTTAGGGAAAATCAATTATTTTCTCTCATAATTGAATATTCTCTATTTTCCCCTTTTTCCATAATTTAATTTCTTTATGAAATTTACTCCAAAATTACTAAAATACCCTTCGTGAATTTTTAATCCCATTTATCTCCGCATAATGAAAAAATGGGAACTAATTCACTTCCATACTTAATTCCACCTTGGAATTATCTCCAATGTACCAAATTACCCTTTATTGGACTTCACTATCCAAATTACCAAAATGCCCCTCTCATAGGGCACCCTCAATCTCAAGGATCCGACACCTTCTCAAGGGAATTTTTGGAATTTTCTCATTTTCTTTCTCATTCTTTTAACACCTGTAACACCGGGTGTTACAAATCCCTTCCTGAACTAGTCATGCCTCAGCTTCGTGTCCCCACACGAGCCTCGACACTTCAACTTCAAGGAGTTCTCATCCCTAGAACACTTAATATTACCCAAAATTCACAAATTCGGGTTTCTTGACACCACACCACACTTGGGTTTTCAGTTCCTCATTGCTCAACCCGTATACCTCTCACAAGTATATCATCTCAATTGAGGGTATTTTCTCATCCCAAAAATAGGGATATCAAAACATACCATTGCAGGCCTCAATGACTTGACCCAATCCCTTAGGGTCTTCGATCCACATGTCCAACTTTCAAGGTTATCGGACCAACCTCACATTGAAATCTCAAAATTTCAAATCAATTATTCTCGACCCCAACTCAATAGTTAAGACATTCCGACTTACATTCTAATCATGCCAGACAACCCCAGACTCAATACTCTGGCAGTCTCTCACATCAATCACTTAACCAACCACACTTAACACTTAAACACGCTAGCCTTCCTTACTCATATAGCTAACCATGCTCTGATACCAACTGCAACGACCCGCTCCCACTTACGGGCGCCACCGGTAAATAATCAACCGAATTACTCACCCGACAAACCACAACTGAAGGGTTGGACTATGTTTCAATAGGAAACGCCCTAGGTGGGAACTAGGCTTCGTCCTTCCCTTCGCTCCACTCAGGAATCGGTCCCAACTCAAATAAGAAAAATCCAGCGGACCAAGACTCGAAACCCGAGTGAGCTACACCTCTCTTCAGCTCACCCCAAAGCAAGCCAGAGGTGACCCAAGCATAAAGCTAGCATACAAACACTTCGCTGAGTATTGGGGATTTATGAGAACATACCTTGCTGATCTTGACTCGGTCTGAAACTTGGCTTTACCCACTATGCCACATTCAACAAGCAATCTCACAATCATCTATCATACTATGATGATTACAACAATTAAATACATTTAAGCTCAATCACACAAACATTTACTCACAAGGGTATACATACACCACGCCCCCTGGCTACATACAAGCAATATTAAAAATACATAACTCGGGCAACACAGCTAGTTGCCACAACGGCCTCTCGGCGCCATCCCTGCTTGCATCCGGACTTGCATCGTCTACACATGAGGTAAAACATCATGAGTCATAAAGACTCAGTAAGGGTGCAATGCATGTAAATATGAATATAATCATGTTAATGTATGCCAAATGCATGCTAATGAGGCTAGGCTCACACATCCTCACAACCCACCAAGGTTTGAGGCATCAACCTATTAGCCCCCACCACTAGTCCTCCTTATGGCCATAGGTCCACTAGAGCTTGCATCACACAAGATATAACCACTACATGCAAATGCAACATAAAAACATTATCAAACATATTTACCAACTTGCAAGGCCACCTTCACATGGGGCCGTCCCTTACCTGGCTCGAAGCCTCATATCTGTCTCGGCACGAACTCCAGCCTGCACCTCAAGTTCCTCTAGGATCACGGCCTTCCCGGTCGAACCTAGAGGCAAATACACAAAACCCCAACTCTATTAACATCCGGCATTTAACCAATGCTCTCAACTTCGCCACACACACACCAGATCCATTCATCAATAATTTCCAATCAACCCCACCCGAGGGTTCATTCCAACCAATACTACACAATTCATTATCTCACATAATGAACATATCTAGAAAATAATTAAATTAATTTACCTCAACTGATCTGGAGGAGAAAACCGATCAGACGCCCCCATCGGCGTTGGCCCCCGAGCTGCCATTTGCGCCTAAAATCCCATTTTTGAGTTTCCGACAAGCTCTTCAAGCTCCAAACTAATTTCCAGAACTTTCCCTCATTTTTTGGGAATTTTTCCTATTTTCCCCATTTTCCAGAATTTTCCTTTTTTTTTCTTTCTCCATTTTTCTTTTTATTTTTTTTTCTTTTCCCCCCACTGTTCATCTTCTTCCCGCGCCTCCTTCTTCTTCTTCTTCGCGAACCATTGCGCGCGCGCAGCGCCTGCCTCCGCTGTGGCTCCGACCGTCCATCAGCGCTCCATCACTCGCTCTTACTCTCTCGCGATCCCAGCCTCCCTCGAGCTCTCTACCTCGGCTCTTCTCTCTCAGCCATTTCAAAATGGTAGGGACGCACGAAGCTTCCTCGAAGCTTCCCTTGCCTGCCACTTTATATATATATATGTGTTATTTACACATTTAACCCTTCAATTTCTCAATAATATCACTTGAGGGTTTTAATAATTCCACTTGGAGATCTTCTAATTACCCTTAAGCCCTCAAAACTTTAATTTAATAGATATCAAGCCCCACTAAAGCTTAATTTCTCCAAAATTAAAAGTTGGCTTTTACTCGAAAATACTGATTTCATCCTCGCGCCTGCACGAGACATTTATTTCACCCAAAAACACCTAAGAGTTGTCTTACTCACAAAACCGGACCACCCCTAGGGTCCCCTCAGCTTCCAGGAGGTCTTCTCAGACTATTCGGTATTAGCACCCACTCGGGCTTATACAGAATTTATTTCGAAAATCATTCCCGATCGGACCGCCACTAGAGTCATTAGCCTCATCTCAAGACGCTCATCAATCTCTTGTCCTCTTCCCTGGACATCCAAGTCCCGAGGCATTCCCTGCCGTCGACTCGACAAATCTTAATAATTAATTACTCGAAACCGACTCTTGGGCTTCCCGGACCACCCGAGGTCTTGTCCAAAATAATCAAAATTATTTATTTTCAATACCATGTAATACCGGGTATTACAGGATCCCACTAGTATTAGTTTCAATTATATCTCAGTTATGAGTTGCTCGCTTGATGTCGACCAGGGGGCTAGGGGCTTTGCCCACAGTATATGCTTACAGTTTTTATGTTGCAAGATTCAGATCAGTCAGGTATGTATTACAGTTATGTGGCCCTATGAGCCAAAGTTGCATATCTACATTTACTTTACAGTTTATGTGCATTACATCTTGTAAATGCAACCATACAGTGATTCTTATATATCTCAGTTCGAGGATAGCTATAATCTTTATGAGTATCGATATTTCTCGATTCAGCTTCAGTTATTCGTTCTATCTTGTTACTTGTTGAGTTTTGTAGTTCACCTTGTACACTTCACCATTCTAGGTCCTAGCGGGGGAGTACTAGATGTGGGGCCTAACAGCAGTGGTCAGTAGTGTGTGTACGTGGAGCCGCTCAAGATTAAAGATGTCTGGGAGTCTGTTAGTTTATGGTGTTTGTCAGTTTAGTATTAGTTTATGTTTTGGTTGAGGGATTTTCCCTTAGATAGAGTTTATGGTTTTCAATTTTTTGACTCAGAGTTTTTATTCCAGTTGATTTAGATATTTATTTATGGTATCAGATTTAAGTTTAGCAGTTAATCTTATTTTATTTTTCGTAGCACCTCTTATTGGGTATTTTAAGGAGATGGGGTGTTACATGGGAAGAGTTATGTCTTTAACCTACAGTCTTTCTTTCTAGAGCTTGCTGAGTCTTGTGACTCACATTTGTTTTTCATCATACCAGGTAAGAGAATCGCCTGAGATATCGGGTATGCTCGATGGGGTTGGGTCTAGATCATCAAGCTATGATAGTAGGTGCAGAGTTCTCCTAAACCTAGATCCTGGGTGTCGTTATGTTTTGTCAGGGTAAAGCTTTTATGTTATTGAGATATATGTGTATTATGTGAGCCAAGTGGGCTCACGGTGTGAATGCTTATGAAAGAAGGATTATGAAATGTTATGTGATAAAAGGTTATGGTATCTATAAGGGTTGTGTGGGAGTTAGGTTGTGTTTTTGTTCGATATCATTTAAATAATGACCCTCTCACGGATCCTCTTTGTGCACGGGGGCTCCGGGAGGCTAGCCGTTACAGTTGGGGCAGTCTTAATGAAAATTAAATAGCCAAGTGTAGTATGGTTGAAACCCAAATCTGCTAGTGGATCCTGGGGGTGAGGGAAGGGAATGACGAAGCCTAGCTCCCATCCAGGGCGTTTCGTGTTGAAATATAGTCTACCCTTCACGAATGGCCGGGCAAGTGAGCAATTCGATTAATTGTTCACGAATGGCACCCGTAAGTGGGAATTGGGCGTCACACACATGCCCGCGAGTTTGATTCGCGTCTAGCCCCTGGTCCTCCTCGCGTGCGACTGCTCGCGCCACGCCTCCTTCAACATATTCAAGGCCCCCATTAATTTTAAAGTGAACTCATGGCCACTTTCGCAATTTGCATTTCAGCAACCACAATTTCCATTAATTACACATGTGCCCCCTTAATAATTTCCCTTACACCCAATCTTTTTTCACTTATTTCTCTTACACCCCAAATTTCCAAATAAATTCCCCAACTTAATTTATTTTATTCTTTCATTATTACTATAGATACTCCCAAATAAAATAATTATTTATCCTAATTGCCCATTTTCTCTAGACCATATAAATTATTATTTCCTCATAAATTCTCAAATATTCAATAGTTATTATTTATCTTCAAAATTTTCAAGATGTTACATTACTATATGGTTATGCATCTAGAAATAAGGCAGGTATTGGACATGGCATGGCATGATGTTGCATTGACATGAATTGCATGGGATGTTTTGGAAAGAGTTTTTTCTTTAACCTACAACCTTTCTTTCTAGAGCTTGCTGAGTCTTGTAACTCACATTTGCTTTCCATCATTCTAGGTAAGAGAATCACCTGAGATATCGGGTATGCTCGATAGGGTTGGGTCCAGATTATCAAGCCAAGATAGTAGGTGCAAAGTTCTCCCGAACCTAGATCCTGGGTGTCATTGTGTTTGGTTAGGGTAAAGCTTTTATGTTATTGAGATATATGTGTATTATGTGAGTTAGGTGGGCTCACGGTGTGAATGTTTATGTAAGAAGGACTATGAAATGTTATGTGATAAAAGGTTATGATATCTATAAGGGTTGTGTGGGAGTTAGGTTATGTTATTGTTTGATATCATTCAAATAATGACTCTCTCACGGATTCTCTTTGTGCACGGGGACTGCGGGAGATGGGCCATTACAGTCGGGTTGTAAGTGAGCAGGGCAATGAATGTGAATTTGTTTTTCCCCTAGTTGTTGAGCCAAAAGCGAGACAACAAGGTTACGTTGGGTTTTTCCCTCGTTGTCGCGCTGTAAATGGGGCAACGGGCTTGAATTTGTTTTTCCTTCGTTGTTGGGCCATAAGTAGGACAACTGAGTTGCATTGGGTTTTTCCCTCATTGCCGGGCTGTAAGCAAGGCAACAGGTTTGAATTTGTTTTTCACTCGTTGTCGGGTTGTATGCAGGATAATGGGCTTAAATCTATTTTTCCCTCCTTGTTGGGCTGTAAGCAGGACAACGGGCTTGCGTTGACTTAGTTTTCTTTCTTGTGAGTGAGTTATGAAAGTATATGCCCAACAAAATAAGAGAGTAAGTAGTGAACACATAACCATTTTTTACATGGTTCAATCAAGTGTGCTTACGTACAAAAAAAAAATTCTTGAAATCCTAAGTTATTTAATGCCCAGGAAATCAAGGGTGTTACAGTTAGTATTAAAGCGAACCTAAGAAAAAATTCGCAAGTAGCTAGATGAGCAAGGCCACCATAAATTTTGGGAATTAGGTCGGGATTTTCGAGATATTTTGTGGCATACTCTAGTTGCTTATTCAATTTGAATTATGTCATGCCTTGGTGATTTAATGGATGCTAATTCGCCCTGTCTTCTTGCCAGATGGTGAATACAAGAAGAAATAGGCGCGAGAGATGCAATGACAAAGAAAACAACACCAACCCCCACCCAGGAAATGGTGTGGAAGGGCTGACCTCGGTGAAAGTCGGATGGATAGGATCGAGAGGGTTCTAGAAGGTATGGCTAGGCGAATTTTAGAATTGCAGCCCAAGAAAAGAAGAGTAGATGCTTTCGGCAAATTTTGAATAAATGGGTGATTGTTTTTCTATTCAAATGTGGGGTTAGAAGCAACACTTAGTGGCTTTAATTTTAAATTAAAAATTAAAGCACAAACAAATAGAGTTAGGGATAATTCATCATTATAAAATAGAATAAACATATAATTAAATGGAAGCACAAACAAAAAAAAAAATTGTAAATTTTCGCTAGTGTAAGATTTCAACTTGATAAATAATTTCTTAAGATCCACTAATACATGGACGGACTCATTTATTGGATCGAATATAGCATGACTAGTTAACAACTCAACAAAAATCACTACCCGAATAACATCCATTTTAGGAATGGACGGGGTGTCGAACTCTACATGCAACGAAACATATGTTTTATGGTAGAGACGTTTTAGTTTTCTTGGTCCAGAAAGGTTCAAGAAGTTGGAGCCTTGGTTGCGCACACTGGAGGATTCTGCTTTCCAGAAAAGATCGGATTTATATTAGCACATTCTGAGGTGGCAGGGCCATCTGAACCACTGTATTTTAGGTCAATATCGCCAACTTGTACGTTGCTGCATGGTATGCCACTGCTACAAACAAGCTTAACAGCCACTTTAGTAGGAGTCGTTCCACGAATGTTCTTGAAGGTCACATCACTGATCTTAACAAGCGAAGGAGACTAAACACAAGAAAATTGACCAATCCAGTAATATTCTTGTTAGTTAATATAAATGAATAAATAAAACTTGGTAAAAATATATATGTTGCTTTCAAATTTGTGTATATATAGATGGATTTAAATTAAGTACCTGGGAGGAGCATTGGTTATAAGGGCAGTATCCCTGATCAATCAAGACTGGATTGCCTACATTGTCCATTATGATATCCTCGAAATGGAGACCAGAGGCTACGCTATGACCAGGAGATGCCGGCCATGTTTTTACCCTTACACCATTATCGGTGCCAGTAAGTGTACAATTCTTAATGGTGATGCCAATAACAGGGTCTTCTTTTTGGTACCTACCCAGGCTTCCAATGCTAATGCCATGTCCTGGTCCACAAGTCACTTTCTCAACCTTAACATTTTGGCTACCATCACCAATCGACACACAATCATCTCCAGTCTTTATGTTTGAATCTATTATATTCACCCCGTCTGAACGTCCAATGTGGATGCCATCTGTGTTGAGGCTTTCGTCAGGTGCGCTGATAGAGAAGTGCTCAAAAGTTAAGTTCTTACATCCTATAACATTAACATGGAAGTGCTTGCTGTCCTTGGAAGTTACATCACGGATTACGGAATTGGTGACCGCGTTCAAGCCCATGTTCTGGTTTGGAATATTTACTAGAAAGGTTAATAAATTTGTTACACCAACACAACATATATATATATATATAACGAAGATGTAATTAAAGACATCATATATACAAATATATATATATATATTAAACATTTACGTACTCTACTTACCATTGACTTCTTACAATCTGTGTTCTTGTCGCAATCATTGTTGGCCCAAGCAGTGGCGCCCTGACCATCGAAAGTTCCACCACCTGATATGGTGAGTTGATCGACGTGGTCAATACTAATCCAACTACCAGACTTCAAGGCATTGGGATCTTTTGGGGCGTTCACGGTTCCCTCTACTTTAATCTCCACAGGAGCCTTGCAAGGCCCTTTAAGTTCCACTTGCGTCAACAAATACGAGCCTTTTGGAATCGTAATTGTACTTGGACTTGTTGCTGCACATGCCTCTGTCCACGCATCTAGTACAGCCTATAATTTAAAATAAAACAAATTAATGATGAGCCATACGTACCATTAATTCAAAGGACTTTTGAGTGTTAAGCATGCATCTTAGATTTGCAGTGTTTCTTACGTACCTTGCTGATATCTGTTTTATCATCAGCCTTCGCACCATATTTTGTAATATCAAAACTCGCAGCATGAGTTTGTAGAAGAACTTCAGCTAACAATAGCAAGAAAGAAATTGCTAGGTTACTGGATTTGATTACAACCATCTTCTCCATCTCAATTTCAATCTCTCTTTTTGAATGAGTTGATACTATAATTAAGCCTTGCTTCAAGATTTATATATATATATATATATATACATTGAATTGAAAGGATTATTTAACGTCATCAAACCTCTAAATCAGTTTTTACTACACTTTTCGTGCTTGTCATGACACGTGTTCAACTTCCTATCATAAGCTTGCTTTCTACACCATACATAACCGTGCTATTCTGGGATTAATTAATAAATCATCAAATAAAAACATATTTTAAGCAGCAAACTTCTAATCTCTTCCACTTGTTTTGCATGGATGAAGGACGGAACGGTTATTTGATCTATTCTTTGCTCCATGTATAGAACAATGAAAAAATATTATTATTATTATTATAACCATGTAAACAAGAGTCATTCTTATTTTGCTTAATTTAGAACTAGTGAGCGAAATTTGAGCACTCATTTTCCATTATTATTATTACTATATTTGTGTAAAATTATTATAAAGTTATTAGTATATTTAATTTGCATCTAGTATTATGAGTACAGATGTCTCGTTTTTTTGTTAACTAGAAAATATATTTTGAATTTGAAATAAATCATTTTGTCACGTAAAAAATAAAACATTTTACCAATTAACTAACTAAGTATATACGTGTTACTCATTTTAGAGAAAAATCTCTTCAAAACATGTCACCTTATTCAATTTGAAATAAAACATTTCATCGTTTGTAGTAATTTTATTTTATAAATAATCAAAATTTATTTTCCAAAAAAAGTTTCCAATTTAGATGATATTTCAAGCATCATATAAATATTTTGAATTTGTGTTTTTGGTATGATATTATAGATTTTTTAACGTTTTCCAATTTCTATTTTATTTTTAAATTAAAAAAATAATAATAAATAGATCACTAATATTTTACTGTTGTCATAAGTGTTTTAATAATGACAAGTTATATGCCAAAAGAATTTAAACTCAAAATACTTGCTTGTAAGTGTCTCAAAAATCAATTTCAACGATTTCATATGGTTTACATGTTCAAAGAATATTTCATATGGAAGTGTTTTGATTAAAAAGAAATTCACTTATTAAGTCTTTAAATTATCTAAGAATTGTTCTAAAGAGAGCATCAATCATGATTTTCAAAAGAAGCATTAAATCATGTATTAAGATATTGAAAAAGCAAAGCATGAATACTTAAATCTTTCTCCAAACATGAGAAATGATGTTGCAAGTGTTAACAAAGAAACACGAGAATTCAAAAGAACCAAGTTAAAAGAGGTTTCTTCAAAAAACTAGCATTCTCTAAAAGTTGCCGACAAAGTGTCTGTTTTTACTTAGGATCTGTCGACTAATTAAGTGCTAAGCTTCTGTCGACTATCAGTTTTCAAGAAATTGCATTTGCCGATAGAAAAGCTTTGCTTCTGTCGACTAATAGTGAGCCATCTTGCTTGACATTTTTAGTTAGTCTCATTATGTCGACTAAGATGTGAATTTTGTTGACTAACAGTATGTATGCATTTATATAATTCTTCATTGGGCTTAATCTGTCAACTAACCTACCAGCATCTGTTGACAAACAACATTTATTTTTTAGTGCATTCAATAGGAAGCTTCAATCTATCGACTATGTCTTATTTTGTATTATAAGTTTGTCGACTAACCTATTTTCTTTGTCGACAGTTTGTTACTTTAAAACAAATAATGGCTAGTTTTTGGCGCATTAAATGCTCGCCTAACTACCATCAATGGCTCTATTTTTGTCTTTAAGCACCATCATCTATAAATAGGTGGTTGAAAGAACATTTAAAGCTACTGAAGAACATTCAATTCTTACCTACAGTGCATTCAAGATCAATCGTGCGTTAAATTTTTGTTCACATATTTTTTGTTATACTAAGGCTTTGTTCTTATTTGTTTAAACTCATTTTCAGCCTCTTAGTTTTATTTTGACAGAACGCGTAACTAAGAGCAAAAGCTCTGAGAGTTTCAATTTCATTTACCATTGTATTTTCTCTTTATAGCTTGTAAGCTTGAGGGCCTATCCAAGTGATAGGAGGTTGTATATGCCAAAAGAATTTAAACTCAAAATACTTGCTTGTAAGTGTCTCAAAAATCAATTTCAACGATTTCATATGGAAGTGTTTTGATTGAAAAGAAATTCACTTATTAAGTCTTTAAATTATCTAAGAATTATTCTAAAGAGAGCATCAATCATGATTTTCAAAAGAAGCATTAAATCATGTATTAGGATATTGAAAAAAACAAAGCATGAATACTTAAATCTTTCTCCAAACATGAGAAATGATGCTGCAAGTGTTAACAAAGAAACATGAGGATTCAAAAGAACCAAGTTAAAAGAGGTTTCTTCAAAAAACTAGCATTCTCTAAAAGTTGCCGACAAAGTGTCTGTTTTTACTTAGGATTTGTCAACTAATTAAGTGATAACTTTTGTCGGCTATCAGTTTTCAAGAAATTACATTTTTCAATAGAAAAGCTTTGCTTCTTTTGACTAGTAGTGAGCCATCTTGCTTAACATTTTTAGTTAGTCTCATTCTGTCTACTATGGTATGAATTTTGTTAACTAATAGTATGTATGTATTTATATAATTCGTCATTGGGCTTAATCTATTGACTAACCTACCAGCTTCTATAGATAAACAACATTTGTTTTTTAGTGTAGTCGATAGGAAGCTTCAATATGTTGACTAAGTCTTATTTTGTATTACAAGTTTGTCAACTAACCTATTTTCTTTGTCGACAGTTTGTTACTCTAAAACAAATAATGGCTAATTTTTGGCGCATTAAATGCTCGCCTAACTACCATCAACGGCTCTATTTTTGTCTCTAAGCACCATCATCTATAAATAGGTGGTTGAAATAACATTTAAAACTATTGAAAAACATTCAATTCTTACCTATAGTGCATTCAAGATCAATCGTGCGTTAAATTTTTGTTCACACATTTTTTGTTATACTAAGGCTTTGTTCTTATTTGTTTAAACTCATTTTCAACCTCTTAGTTTTATTTTGAGAGAATGTGTAACTAAGAGCAAAAGCTGTGAGAGTTTCAATTTCATTTACCATTGTATTTTCTCTTCCAAGCTTGTAAGTGATAGAATTTAAATGGTATGGCACGCACCAAGATGGGGGGTGAATTGGTATAATAAAAATAATTCCTTTTTGAAACTGTGATGTCATCTATGAAGACCACGGATTCGTTAAATCTGAAGACCTTAAAATGATGCGATGAGGTATCAACTGTGTAAAGACAATCTCGTTTTGAGAAAAATGAATATGAAATATTATGGATGGAAAAACAAATTAAGTAGGGATAAACATGCAAACAAGAACAAACAAAATTGAAAGCACATGAGACAATGATTTATAGTGGTTCGGCTTTCAAAGCCTAGTCCACTACCTTAACTACCCACTAAGGATTTTGAAGCAAGTTCACTATCAACCCGCTACTCAACCCGAGTAGGTCCTCTAGTCAGTGACTAGTAAAACTTACAAACCTCCCAATATAATGGGTCATCTAGCTTACGCTAGGACAATTACACTAATCGTGAGAATGAGAGTCTAAGAGTACAACTATTAGTTACAAGCTCTATTCAACTGAAAAATTCAGGCTTACAATGAATGTAACAGTGTATACAAAGCCTCAGAAATGTAAATATATAGAGAGAAGAAATTAATTGTTCGATGTAAAAATGAAAGCTCAGTAGTTGAAGATATTAAATGTTTTCCAACAGCCTTCAATCGATTCTCTCAACCTATATTTATAGTTGATGGTAGATAAATACAAAAATTCAACCATTGTGGTGGTTGGGCTAGCATTAAATGCGCCAAAACTTAGCTGTTACAAAAGAGGTTAGTCGACTATATTTTCAAATAAAACTAAGGCATAGTCGATAGACAAGTAAGCATAATCGACAGATGTCCAACCAAATCTACTGATACTTGACAAACACTTTCACATAGTCAACACATCCAAAAATATGAAGACAATTTATAACATCATACACATACATAGTCGATAGAGGAAATTTCATAGTCGACAAAGCTTGTACAATAGTCAACATAACACAACATAGTCAACAGAAGCTTGGGCATAGTTGACAGATCATAGACCCATAATCGATTATCTACAGGCATAGTCGACAGAACATAGGTACATAGTCGACAGAGCGTATATACATAATGGATTATCCATTTGGAAAAACTGAACACTTAACATTTTTTAACTTTGTTTCTTTTGAAAGCAAGTTGAGATTATCAAAAAGATATTAATTTTGAATTTAAAAACTCAACCTTACTCCTATTAATATTGATTTTCATAACTTTGCTTCAAACTCATTCTCATAGATTTATAAATTGATTTTCATAACAATTAGTCATTATAAAACTATTTTAATTTCCAAGAGTAAAATATTTGTAAGCTTGAGGGCCTATCCAAGTCATAGGAGGTTGTATTGTTTTCCTAGTCGACGACTAGAGGACCTACTTGTCTAAGTAGGGGTTTGTTTTTAAGTGAATTGAATGCAAATACCTTAGTGGGTGACTAAGGGAGTGGACATAAACCATATTAGTCGAACCACTATAAAATGTTGGTGTTCTCTATGTATTGATTTTTGTTGTTTCCAAAATACAACAATCTATTTTTTTCGTGGGAGAATACAATTTGTGTGTGGTTGATCATGGAAGTCCTGCTTAGGCCTAGTCACCGTGTGTTGAGAGTCTCACCACCGTGTGTTGAGAGTCTGATGATCGAGTGGGACTGATGAATAGGAGAGTTTGATGACCGAGTAGGTCTGATGAACGAATGGGTCTGATTACCGAGTGACCCTTGATGATTGAGTAGGTCTGATGAACGAGTGGCCCTTGATGCTCGAGTGGGTCTGATGACTAAGTGGCCCATGATGTTTGAGTGGGTCTGATGAATAAGTGGCCCTTGATGATTGAGTGGGTCTGATGAACGAGTAACCCTTGATGAATGAGTAGCCTTGATGACCGAGTGGCCATTGATGATCGAGTACCCCTGATGATCGAGTGACCCTTTATGATTGAGTGCCTCTGATGACCGAGTGGCCCTTGATGACTGAGAGACCTGCAAAACGAGAGCACCATTAAGGGCACGGGTGGGTGTCCTAGTGCAAACCCTCCGATGCCTAAGTCAGTTCCCGAGAGCAAGAGTGCGAGAATGTACTGAGAGTGCATAAGAGTATGTACCTTATGTTGGAGGTGTGGCCTCCTATTAATAGAGAAGGGAGAGGGGAGACGCGTGGCAACCACGGTGAGAGTCTCATGGCCTATTCCAGTGATTCCACAGCCCATTCGAGAGTCTCGCAGCCCATTCGTAGGGGCACAACGGGATACCCACTCAGTCATGATCGAGTGTGTGCTTCATGCCTTCGATCACCTGCAGAGGCAACGAGGGGGGAAGACCCACTCGATCATGATCGATTGGGTGGGGTCTATCCCCTTTTCATGACCCACTGGGTCATGACTGAGTGGGTTTTCTTGGCTTTGAGCGTCTTCTTTGGTTTTTTTTCTTAGTTCAGTCTTGAGTGGTTCCCATACCTCAACTTTAAGCCTAATTTCCACCTAATTCAGTCAGTATCTCTCAAAACTCAAAATACAAAAGTTGTAGATAATTCCCTTGGATTTCCATAGGATTTTGAGTCATCTCAATAAGAGATTGGACGAGAAAGTTATGCCCAAAAAACTAAAGTAGTGTCACACCCAGTCGGTCATGACCGAGTGGGTCCTCCTTAGTTGGTCTCGGCTGATTTCACCCATGATGTGTCCATTATCTCTCAAAACTCAAAACATGAAAGTTGTAGATAATTCTCTTTTCTTTCTATGAAATTTTAAATCACCTCAATTGGGGCTCAAACGAGAGAGTTATCCTAAAAAATCAAAGTAGTGTCACATTCACTTGGTCCCAACTCGACTCTTATTCTTTTGAATTCCTTTGCGAAGGTATGAGGTAGATGTACTAGTAAGTTCACATTCCATAGATGTCGAACTATGCACTGGACAAATGAGTTTCATTCACTGTGCTTTTGAATTTCTTGGCTCTTATTCTTTTCAATTCCTTTGCGGAGGTATGAGGTAGATGCACTAGTAAGTTCACATTCCATAGATGTCGAACTATGCACTGGACAAATGAGTTTAATTTTTCTCTCAATTACTGTGTTATGCGTTGACAATATGCTTGCATTTTCTTTTCCCTTATTGTTGGGTTGTGAGCAGGATAATGAGCTTCAATTTGTTTTACCCCGTTGTCGGGCCATAAGCCGGACAACGGGCTTGCATTGGGTTTTTCCCTCGTTGTCGAGCTGAAAGTGCGGCAACGAGATTCAATTTATTTTTCCCTCACTGCAGGGTTGTGATCAGGGCAACAGGTTTGAATTTATTTTTCCCCCGGTTGTTGAGTCATAAGTAGGATAATGGAGTTGTATTGGGTTTTTCCCTCGTTACAGGGTTGTAAGCGGGGCAACTAGCTTGAATTCTTTTTTCCTCGTTGTCGGGTCATGAGCGAGGCTACTGGCTTGAATTTGTTTTCTACTTGTTTCCAGGCCGTGAGTTGGGCAACGAACTTGAATTTGTTTTTCCCTCGTTGTTGAGCCGTGAGTGAGGCAACGGGCTTGAATTTATTTTTCCCCCGTTGTCGGGCCATGAGAAGGACAACAGGGTTGCATTTGGATTTTCCCTCGTTGCGGGGCTATTAGCGGGGCAAAAAGCTTGAATATGTTTTTCCTTCGTTGTCGGGCCGTGAGTGAGGTAACGGGCTTGAATCTGTTTTTCCCTTGTTGTTGGACCATAAGTAGGATAATGGGGTTGCTTTGGGTTTTTCTCTCATTTTTGGTGTAACATTCCAAAAATTTTAAAGATAAATAATAATTATTGATTCTAGTATTGGAGATAATTATTGAATATATGAGAATTTATGAGAAAATAATAATTTTTATGGTTTTTAGGAAATGGGCAATTACGATAATTAATTATTTTATTTGAGAGTATCTACAGGAATATTGAAAGAATAAAATAAATTACGTTGGGGAATTTATTTGGAAATTTGGGGTGTAAGTGGAATGAGTGGAAATGGAAGTTCGGGTGTAAGGGAAATTAATAAGGGGGCATGTGTGTAATTAATAGAAATTGTGGGTGTTGAAATGTAAATTGCGAAAGTGGCCGTGAGTTCACTTTAAAATTAATGGGGGTCGCATATATGTTGAAGATGACGTGTGGCGCGGGTGGTTGTGCGCGAGGGGGACCAGGGGCTGGATGCGGGACCAAACCCGTGGGCATGCACGCGAGGCTAGGAGGGATTTACTAATTTTTTAGTAAAATCCTTATAATACCCAGTATTTAATATTAAGAGTATTTTTGAGAATTACGGGGTTAAAATGGTATTTAGCAAAGTTTCGGGACTACGTGTAATATTCAAAACATAAACGAAAGGCGAGGGACTATGTGAAAGCAAATCAAAGAAGGTAAAATTGTCTAAATAAGCGATATTCGACAAAATCAAGAGATTTTCGAAGGTTTGAGGTAAAAAACACGTGATTAGGGGCATCCGGGCAAAAGTACAAATTTTGTAAACTGCCAGAGGGAGGTCGAAATGATGAATTTTTAAGAAATTCTTGAGGGAAATGAATAGTTTAGAATTTAAGGGTAGTCAAGGAATTAATGAGAAGTATAGGGGCATCAAGGATTGGGAGAAAATGGAATTGTAAGTTTCTTAGGGGGCTAAAGTGCAAAATCTGGAAAATCAAGTGGGAAACCGATTGGCCGCACTGTGGCCACCGGAAACCGCCCCTAGAGGCGTCGGGAAGGTCGCCCGAAGACTCTAGGGTAGTCTCCAAGCGATGATGAAGCCGTTAGAGGTTGCTATTGGCTGGAAATGGCCTTGATGTGATACAAAATAATGGTGGATGGGATTTTCGATTTGGCCGAATCTTTCGAGGGCTTTAGCTCGTGATTTTGAGTTTTCGATTGGTTTGGAGGCTAGATTTGGGCTTAAGGGATAAGAACGAGCAAGATATGGTGGGGAATCGGGTTGAGAACGAGTATAAAAGGGGGTGGAGGCCGAGGGTTTCAAAAACAAGAATGGCCAAAATTACTTTCGTTTTAGGCTGAATCGAGCTTCTGAGATAAGGGTTTTTGTTCCTTGGGTTGTGAGGATCGTGTCTGGAGCATTTAGAGTCGATTGGTGTAGGTAAAGTGGGGTTTTAGGGAGTTGGTCAGAAAGTTGGGCTCGCCGGAACCGCAACCTGCAACCGCTGTTTAAGGTGTCTTCCAGTGGTTGTTTTGGCCATTTGAGGGTGCCATCGTGGTCGTCTTGTCAAACTCTTCAAGGCCCTGGGGTTGTTTTGGCCAAAGGAAGTCACCGGAAAGCTGTCATAGCCGGAGAAGACGACCGGAACCAGCTGTGCGTGGGCTTCACTCGCCGTGGCATTGGGTGGTGCGTGAGGTAGGTTTTGCTTCTGAAATTAATTTTGTAATTTTGTTAAAATTATTTTAGGAATTTTCATGGAAAACATTTGGTAAAATGTGATGTTAGGTATTTTTTATAAATTTTCGAAAGTAAGGAAGGTTTAAAAATAAGGAAAAATAGAGAAAATTAAATAAAAATAGAAATATTGATTTCTAAGTTCTTTAATGGAAAATAGGAGATGATTGGGCTGTTAAAAGGAAGGATTGCACGATTTTTAAGGTATGACATATTTTTCGAGGCAAAAAATTAGACTTTTCTGAATTTAGGTGAGTGGTTTGATTCTAGCTTTACCTTGTCTTGAAAATGTCTTGGTGTGTGTATAGTGGGTTCAAGTGAGCGATTTTACCCTCCTAAATTTAGGATATTCGTGATTGAACTGGTTCTAGTGAGCAGTTATACCCTCCAGAACTTGGGTTGTTTTGCAAAGGTGTTTCACTTATGTACTTGTGGAATTATTTGCATATTGATCATGTGGTATGTTGGATCAACTGTTTTAACTTACAAATGAGTTGGTGCATGGCGTGTGTGATCACCCTAAAATATACCGCAAGTGTACGAGTCGAACAAGTAATATAATAGTAAGTAAGAATATCGTTCCCATGAGGAAAGATTTCAAATACCAAATTTATAAACTTTCTTTATTATTTAGACAATAAAAATTTCAGATTTAATAAAGAACAGGAAAATAAATAAATAAATTAATTAATTAAATTAATAAAATAAAATTGATATGGAAGGTAACTTGAATCAGAGAAATAAGTAGATTTTAATAACTAAGGCATATGTATGAACCTATCTATGCGATGCAAATCATAGATTTTTATGCGAATGAATTGATCAATTGAGTATGTGACGACAAAATCTCCTAATGCATTCGTTACCCTATTTTTAGGCTATAACGAATCTATTATCATTTAATAACTTCCTATATTCTATGAAAGTTTAATTAAATGAAAATGCATTACAAATTGTGAAATTCCTAGTTTATAACTAAAAGCCGCACAAAGAAACTGAATTTTATTTCTAATCGATTTTACTTTATGGTGTATGGTACCTACGATGCAATCCCCAAACTATCTCCTTTCGGTCTCAAGATTAGGCATCAAATCATGTAAGTAGTGGCCAATTATTCACACGCATTAAATCCCATACCACACAACTCAACATAACACAATTTATTCAATCACATAAATTTATGAAAAATGCACCATCATAGTTTCGGCCAATACATGGCCTTAGTTTAACAAATTAATTCATGACATAATTAATTATAATCCAAAGTGACATTAGGAGCATAGGAGAATTAATTAAATATGAAAAAAGAAGAAATAAATTCCCTATGCCCAGATTTGTTCCAGATCTGCGTGCTGGAGTTTCTACCACCTGCATCTGCTATGTCATTGGCTATGGTTGTGTGCGTCCCTTGCTTGCGCAACCTTTAAGTTCCGTCGCAGCTTCCTTGTTTTGCCGCTCAAGTCCTTACGCGTCCAAACTCTGCAAAATCCTCAATTCCTCTAATGGCCGCTGCCCTTCAAAATCCTCCCGTGCGCCACAGCCACCTCCAAGTCTATGCCAAAATCAAAAACCTTCCTTATTTCCTTTTTAATGGTCGCCATCCTTTGCCAAGTCCTCTCTTAATATTATATATATATAATATATATATCTATATAATAAAACACAACCGTTTTTGAAAATATATACATTTCTATGGCTAAGATTAATTTTCTTCCAATCAATGGCTCAGATCAATTTGATTCCCGCCCAGTCACTTCCCCTCTCTCTCTCTCCCTCTCCCTCTGCGGTTCTCTCCCACCCAGTCACTTCCCATTTGTTTATCTATTTCTGTCCCACTCTCTCTCTCTCTCTCTGTTTCTCCCACCCACCCACCTCCCTCACTCACTGCCTCTCTCTCCCTCCTACCCACCCACAAGCAGCGAGCAACTCTCCATTGCGGCCGGCCAGCCTAAATCTCTCCATCGCCACCTCCTCGCTGTCGCGCCACCTCTAATTCCATCGCCTCCGAGCGTGTATGTATTTTGTGTGTGTGCGTGTGTATGTATTTTGTGTGTGGGGTAGAAGTGTGCGTGCGTGTATGTATGTATCTGGCAAGCATATAGCTCCTTGAGCTTCTAGGTTTTTATTTTTAATGCTTAACAAGGATATACAAACACACACAGGCAGGTGGGGGCGAGGCGTTGTGAGCGGTTGGCAGGTCACTCTGTTCGCTGGGGTTTCTATGGCTTCTGATCTACATTTGGTGTTATAGAGAGAGAAAACTAGAGAGAGAGAGGGAGAGAAAAGAAGACGAAGAAGAAAAAAAAGAAAAAGATGGGTGAGAAGTCTGAAGTTCTAGAGGCGGTGATGAAGGAAACTGTGGATTTGGTAATGGATCTGAGATTTGATGTTATTCACTTCTTGAATGTGAACTGTGTTTGGTTTATTTCATTTTTGCGTTCTGTGAATGCAGGAAAACATACCCATTGAAGAGCTTTTTGGGCAGAAGAAGCTTGAAGAGAAGAAGGTAAAGTTTCTTCTTTTGCTTGCTTTTGGAAGTTGATTTGGGGTTCTTGCCCTTTTGGACTCAAAATTTTGTTAGCACTATTGCCTCAATGAAAGTTAATCTGTTGAATGTGTTTCTCTTTACTGAAACCCTTTTGACTATTTTGTTTTGTCTCAACCTATACATTGTTGGCAGTTAAGGGGGAGGGGGTGACCGGGTGAGGCAGTACGAGCGGCAGAGGGAGGGGCATGACAGATGGTGCTAGCGGCAGGGGGGCGATGGATGGCAAAATGCATTGCGAGCGGCAGATGGAGGGGCATGGCGGACCCCTGACCCGCGGGCTTTGTTCAAATGTTGTGTCTCTATTCACAGATACTGTCCGTTTTGCAAAGCATGAATTTCTGGTATAGAAATTTGGGTGGAGTCATTCAATCCATATTCTACAAAGTGGAGTTTGCCGCATTCCTATCTGTTGAAATCTCTGTTTTTGTATTTATTAAGGAAAAAAAACTTTTCCAAACGACAATTTGCCTATTTCTCTGAGGTGTGGTGAGGATTTAGTAACATTCATCTTTCTTGATAGCCGAGCTCTGTGTTGGCATAGGATGTTGTTTAATCTAATTCAATTACTTTCATAAATTATAAGTTTGAAGTATGAAATTGCTATAAGGATTTTGAGGATGATTTACTTATTATAGGGTTGAAGAGAAGCCAACTGTTTTGAAAGTCAACTCATTCAAGATACGTTTTCTTAACTGTTACTGTTGATTGGTAATTTTTGAATATATAACCTTTATTTATAATCCTTTCCCATCCTTCTGCATCTTCCATTACAATCCTCAACTTTTCTTATGGTATTATTCTCACACGAAAGATACATTCTTTTAGGTTTCCCAGTGAAAAGAACTCAAGGGATTCTTTTGGTGTTCATATTTATTTATATTATTTTATACAGGAACTTGGCTTTCTAATACTCTAAACATGTTGATATGTAGCTTTTTCTCTAGGAAATTTCTACCTGTAAAGCACCCTGCATCTCATGAAATTCTAGAACCCTGAGCATAGGGTTCTTCAACATTTCATTGCCACATCCATTAACATTGGGAGTGGTTGCTATCATGTTGTTACCTTAGATGATTTAATTTTTATGTGGTGCAATATTTAATGTTCCTTTCAATCTTTCAGCCTTTATTTTCAATAGAATGTACCAAATAGCTTTCAATAAGTCTTCAAGGAAATTGCGTTTTGGCATGATAATTACAGAGCAAAACTCAAAACAAAACAAATTGATTAGAGGCAAATCCATCACAACTTGCTCATCCAAACAATCCATCCATATCATGTCAAGCAGGTCCATATTTCCAACCAGCATCCTTGAGTCAATCCCTTTCTACTACAGTTCAGGAAGGTTCCAATCAATTCATCATAGCCAGTTTTAAATCAATATGGACTCCAGATTTAAATCAATTCATCATAAGCAGCTTTAAGGATCTAGCAGCGTCGGGGACTCTAAGAATTTGACATGGATGATTTAATTCTAAAAAATATATATTTTTTTAAATTATTGATTATCAAATGTTTTTAGTGTAAAATTTTATTCAAATAATGATATCAAAGTAAGAAATTTAATTCAAAATTTCATATTTTTATATTTGTTGAATCTTTGATATTTTTGTTTTTTTAAAATTTAATTTTAAAGCATTTAATACTTAATTTTTAAGTATTCTAAATATTAATAGTGTAAGTTTTTGAAATATCATATAAGTTTTAATACTTAATTTTTGAAAAATTTTAAATAAAAAAATACTAACAATGTAAGTTTTAATGTATACAAATTTGGCATTTAGAATTTGACATGGATGATTGAATTTCAAAAGAAATAAAAACCTCTATTTTAAATCATTGATGATAAAATGCTATTTTTAGTATAAAACTTTATTCAAATAATGATATCAAAGTAAGAAGATTAATTCTAAATTTAATATTTTTATCTTTAGGTGTTAAATCTTTGATATTTAAAAAAATGTGAAATTGATTAATCTATCCTATTGAGTTACTTAAAGATACAAATATTCAAAAAGAATTTATTTATTTTTATTATTTTTTATTTTAAGCACAATAAATTTTTAAATTAAAATAATATAAAAATTAAAAAATTTCAGACCACGCATGATTAGGGAACCCAAGGTTCTTCGACCCAGAACTGGGGCCCTTCCCCCTTGGTTGATGGCTACAACCATGGTGGTAGTTGGTATGTATTGTTTGATATTTAATTTGTTCAGATTATAGGATGTATTTTATTATATAGATTTAATAATTTTTATTATTATAAAACATTAATAACTATACAATAATTTTAATTTTTGTCTTTTGTTCAATGTTTACAATTTTTTTTTTTACTTGCTCTTATATTTTGATTTCAATAATATTAAAAAATATTATAAATCTTATATATTTGTTTTTTATTTGAGTTTTGTAGAGCGTTTAATACAAGTAAAATTATTATAATATAATACATATAAATTATAATTATATTTTAATCTTAATATCATTTATACCGTGTCTTTAGACACGGGTATATGCTAGTATATATATATACAAGGCTCACGCACAACCTTAAGACTCCACATTCCACTTATAATATTATAATATTATTATATTTAAAACTTCATGCCCTAGCCCATCTCTACAACTTCGCGTAACTTTAATAATAATAATATATACACATTACATGCATTGTCATATATTAAACACAGAGGGATAGAGAGTCGCTGACCTCAAGTCTCTACGGCAAGATGGCGACTCCCACAAATACTGCAAAATCATATTGCTTCTGGAATAATTGTAATGATGTCATATCGTCATAATGAGGTAACATTATAATTCTATTTAATTAAATATTTTTTCTAAAAATATATATCTATATCTATTTTTATTTATTATTTATACTATGAGAGATATTTTTTAAATGATTGAGATGGTTTTTTTCTTTCATTAATGACAAAGATCAATGATTTTTTCCCTCCAAATACATCCCATCCTCCCTCTCTGCCCAATGCGCACTCTCTCTCTCTGCCAAACCCATTCTTTGCCTTCCCCCTCTCTCTCAAAGCCCCTGCATCACCCTTGCATCATTGCCCTTGCTGCCCACCGTCGTCACCCCCCGCCAACCATCCTCCCCCTCCGTCGTCACCCTTGCCGCCCATCATCGTCGCCTCCACCCAGCCACCACCGTCGCTTCTCACTAACGCCGCTCCATTCCATTCTCCCTTTCTTTCTTTCTTTGTCCCTCTCTCCCCTTCTCTTTCTTTCTTAATATTAACTTTAATTATATTATAATATTTATTTTTTTATTTAAATTGTAATATTAATTTTATAATATCTTTTATTTTTTATTTTTTATTTTTATTTTATTTTTAACTCAAACTTCAAGTAATATTCCTACAAAATAACAAGAATTACTAAAAATTAAATATATATAAAAGAAATTCAAAATACTAGACAATTATAGATAAAACACATATAAAATACTTAAAATACTACTCAATTATGATCAATAAATGTGTGAATAAATTCCCATATCAATGTGATTTTCATATCATCGGGGTGTCGATTTCGTGTCGTTGTTTGGGTCCGTATGGGACGGGATGGGGTCTTCTTAAGAATGGGACAAGGTTAATCCAGGTGAACGAGTGACACGGTAGGGTATTAGAGGATTAAGTATGTCGCGGCAAGGTCAACCCCAATGGTGTGTGGAATGGATTTTTCACGGGAGGTTGAGTATGTTAGGGAGATTTCTTAAGTTATACATGTTTGCATGTTGTCATTTTGTCTATATATGCCATGGTCGTATGTCTTTCATGCATTATGTAAACTATTTCATACCATCATTTAGATGTTTTATCAACTAACATGGTCGGTGAGGCCAACGGTGTTTAGTTTGAGAGTTGTTGTATCATTTTGGAGAAGATAGTATTTATTTTGGTATATGTATGAATGATTATATGATACTGCTGTTATCATTTTGTAACGTTATAATATGTATTTCGGTATGGGAACACCTTGTATGAAACTCGTGGTAGGCCATGACATTTTGATGTTAATTATTCTGCTGTGTTATATTATGTCTCGTTTAGTTTTAAGTCTATTGATCTTGTTAGTTAAACGAGCAAGACTGGAGTTCTCGGGATTTTTATCTACATGTGAAGATTATTCTTGAAATCACCGCTGGCGCCGGCCATTGTATGTGACGGATGTTTCATCTGCATGTGAAGATTGTACCCATGGTGCCATGTGTGGCAGACTTGGAAAAAAAAAAAAAAGATTCATGGGAATTCCCTTATAGTGACGCGCCCGTGTAAGGCATGGTGTTACAATCCTCCCCGAAATGACGTTGTTTCGGGGAGGTGATGGTGCTCCCCAGCGGCTGCCTCAGTGGCTTCCATGTGACTCTCCCCTAGCCACTCATTTTGCACCCTTTTTAAGCCCAATTTTGGCGTCTCCTAGCCAACAAGAACAGGAAGAAAAGTGGGAGAAGAGGGGGCTCGGCCAGCAGTGCACGAGGGAGAAAAATACAAGGAAAGTGGGGAGGAATCTGGCTTAATCTGCATTTAAAGTGGCTAGGTAAGCTAAATAAATTATTAAAGCATTATATACATAGAGATATTAATTTTATACAGTTGAAATTAATTAATTGGGATTCGAGAACTCATTATTTACTTTAACTATATTACTTCGCAACGGGACTGCGAAGAAAGTTGGGATTGGTTATTTGCAGGCAAGTTTCCAACCATCTCCTTCTATTCTATGTTTCATGTGAAAGTCTCTGTAGTTTTTCGTATTTTATTTCCTCTATCACCATGACCCGATTCAACGCATTAATAATGATAATCCGCGTAGCAACAATTCCACAACTTATATGTTAATAATAGATCTATTGGTGATTAATTAAGTCAAGTAAATGTTGTTTTGGTGTCGTTCATTTCATCCTTCATAGGGCTTCATATCACTCCGCTTTCCTTGGGAATGATGCCGAACCCGATAGGCTAGGTTCTTAGAAGAGTCGATATAGTTTATTGGGTTATGTTAAAGGGTATAATGAGAAAAGTGAATGGTTTATTAACATGATAAGAGATGAGAAGAAGAATGGGGTACTGATGACTGTGTTGCAAGTGTATGATAAGTCATGAGGGGAGTTTATCAAATACTGAGTTTAATGATAACCATGTGTATCTTAAGGGTATGGGTACAAAGCCATCGACTGTCAACCGTGGGTTGTGGTAGTTGATGGATGGATGTATAGGTGCCAGTCATCAGCTATTGCGATAAGCGCTAAACGGGCTAGAAGAGCTGGTACTTCCAGATTCCCGCATTAGCTTGTGCATATCATGATGTGTGTGAAGCATGGGGTTTGGGGTTGCATTCAATGGTGGGACATGCTTTCTGTGTGATTGGATTTGTGAGCATTTGCATGACCCGATTAGTAAAAGAGCTAACTTGGGTACCCTAGGTGAGTGATTATGGGAAGTAGGACATGACCCACAGTGTGAATGGTTATGGGAAGTGGGATATGACCCATAGTGGATTAATGATAAAGTAGCCTATATTGGGCTGCTAACAAGTTTGTATGTTGGACTTAGGTGCAAGTGTGTGTTTTATGTGGGCCCCAAGATGGGAATCTGGCAGTACCAGCTCTTCTGGCCCGTCTAACGCTTATCGCAACAACAGATGACTAGCGCCCATACATTCAGCCATCAACTGCCATAACCCATGGTCGACAGTCAATGGCTTTGTATCCCATACCCTTAAGACACACATGCAAACAACACTAAACTTTTATACTTTAATACTTATCATTTGTAACCTCTTTTCATGACCCTTCATTCACTTGGCAAATAAACATCAATATACCCTTCTCGGTCTCGCTTCTTCCCGTACATAGGAAACCATCTCAATATACATGTTACCACACATTAAACTTTTTCCAGTAAGACTCTTCACATAACCCAATTAAACCATAGTCCAATCTTCTAAGAACCTAACCCAACAGGTTCGGCATCATTCCTAAGGGAAGCAAGGCAATACAAAGCTCCGTGACAGATGAAATGGAAGACACCAAGTCATCACTGCTTAACTCATCCCATTACCAATTGTTGTTGCCAAAATACAACAATCTATTTTTAATTGAGGAGAGACACAAGAGTCTTGGGAGTTGTACCTTTACTGATGAGAATCTTGATGAGTAACTGGATCTGGTAGGTCTAGTGGGCTGATGATCAGGTGGCCTCGGATGAACGAGTGACATGAGGATGACGGGTGGCCGTGACCGAGTGACCTGAGGGCGACGAGTGGCCGTGACCGAGTGACCTGAGGGCGACGAGTGGCCTTGATGACCGAGTGGCCTGAGGGCGATGAGTGGCCTAGATGACCAAGTGGTCTGGGTGACCGAGTGACCTGAGGGCGACGAGTGGCCTTGACCGAGTGACCTGAGGGCGACGAGTGGCCTTGATGACGAGTGCCTTTGATGATTGAGTGCCCTTGGTGACTGAGCGGCCTACAAAATGAGAGCACCGTTAGGATGCGAGTGGGGGTCCCCACGCAAACCCTCCGATGCTTAAGTCAGAGTCTCGAGAGAAAATGAGAAAAGTATACTTTGATTACTCAAAATTGCGTACCTTGTGATGAAGGCATGGTCTCATATTTATAGTGGAGGAGAGAGAGAAGACGTGCGGGAATTGGGGCGAGAATCTCGTGGCCCATTTCAATGATTTCGTGGCCCATCCGAGAGGGAAAAGAGGAGAGATTGGCCCAAGCCCACTCGACCATGACTTCTTTCGCCTTTTTCCTTGGCTCGGTTTTGAGTGGTTCTCATATCTCAACTTCAAGACCGATTTACACCTTTATTAAGCTCGAATATCTCAAAATACAAAACATGAAAGTTGTAGATAATTCTCTTAGCTTTCTACAGGACTTTGAATCAGCTCAATCAGAGCTCATATGACAAAATTATGGCCGAAAAACTAAGGCAGTGTTGTACCCACTCAGCATAACCGAGTGGGGTCATGAAAAGTTGTGGGAAATTGATTTCCCCATGACCGAGTGGGGGGCCACTCGTTCATGCCTTCTTTTTGGCTTTTGTCTTGGTTCGGATCCATCTTTCTTCAATACTTGACTCCGAGCTTTGATAGTGCAAGTGCCTCAACTTCTTGCCCAATTTAAACCTTGATTCAGCTCGATTCTCTTAAAACTCAAAACATGAAAGTTGTAGATAATTCTCTTATCTTTCCATAGAACCTTGAATCAGGTCAATTGGAGCTCATATGATAAAGTTATGCTTGAGAAACAAAATTAGTGTTGTACCTACTTGGCATAACCGAGTGGGCCCTCCCCACTTGGTCTCTGCTCGACCTCTTGCTTCTTCGGCTTATTTTCTTGACCTCTTACAACCCGTTGGGCCTTTGGGCTTCATGTCCATGTCTCATGACTTTTTTAGGTCTTGTAATACTCCAAGTTTGTAGGGCATATCACCAATAAACACATTATTAAAATACAAGTCATTGGGTGGTTACCACGCGGATTATCATTATTAATGCGTGGAACCGAGTCACGGTGAAGGAGGGAATAAAATACGAGAAACCACAGAGACTCTTGCAGAAAATTAAGAACATGTGGAGAGAGTCAGGAGCTTGTCTGCAAATAGCCAATCCTAACTTCTCTCTCGTACTCCCACTACGAATTAATATAGTAAGGTTAAATAATGAGTTCTCGAGCCCAATTAATTAATTTCAACCATATAAACTTAATATCTCCATGTATATAATACCCTAATAATTTATTTAACTTACCTCGCCGCTTAAAAGAAGGATTAAACAAGATTTTTCCCAACTTTTCCTTCAATTTTCTCCCCTTACCGAGCCCCCTCCTTCTCTCACCATTCTTTCTGCTTTTGCTACTTTGAAAATGCCCGAAATGGGCTTAAAAGGGGTGTGAAAAAGGGTGGCTGGGGGAGAGCCACGTGGTGGTCGCTGGGGAGCACCACCGCCTTCCCAAAACGACGTCATTTCGGGGAGGATTTTGCTGAAAAATCAGCAAATCTCTCCCAGCCTCGCTCGCACGCCCGCGGGTTTGATCCCACGTCCAACCCCTGGTCCCCCTCACTCGCGCCACACGCCGCCTTCAACATATATGCGACCCCTATTAATTTTAAAGTGAACCTGCGACCACTTTTGCAATTTGCATTTCAGCACCCACGATTTCCATTAATTACACACGCGCCCCCTTAATAATTTCCCTTACACCCGAACTTCTATTTCCACTTATTCCGCTTACACCCCAAATTTCCAAATTAATTCCCTAACTTAATTTATTTTATTCTTTCATTATTTCTGTAGATACTCCCAAATAAAATAATTATTTATCCTAATCGCCCATTTTCTCAAAAACCATATAAATTATTATTTCCTCAGAAATTCTCAAATATTCAATAGTTATTATTTGTCTTCAAAATTCGGATGTTACAGCTCTCCCCTCCTTAATAGAATTTCATCCTCGAAATTCACATCGGACCACTTGAGTACTGGGAATATTTGCCTCTAATAGGTACTTAACTTCCTCACAACAACCCTCAAACGTCACATAAATTTCCATCACTTACTAAAACTAGGAACTTAGGAAATCGGGCTCAGTTAGGATAGTTGATAGACTAAAGGATACAGGCGACCGTTCGCGATCGGCCAACTGTTCATTTCCGTCACTCGACAACCCACTGTGCTTTCTTACCCTTGCTTTCCCTTCTACCCTCAGTTCCGCTCTAGGATCATTGACAGGGGTTTTGGAGCTCTCTTAAATTCTAATTCATTGAAATAACGCTGCCTTCATACCCCATCACATATCATTTGAAAGCTGACTTAGCATCATCCATCATTCATACACAAACTCACATTTCATTCCTCATACATAATTTACATATGTTTACCATTCACTAACCACATATATTACACATACTTTCCTTTACTTAGCCCCTATTTTACAATATTGCCCTACTATCTAAGGTACCACCTTCCTACGCAGTGCTCCCTTCATCCCCTTTGGCCCAGGACGTAGCTTCGTTCTCAAGGTCGACAAGGTCTTCGTTGTCCCCTACACTGGAGCAGGCTGATTCCACGCCCCGATCCGTAAACTCCCATGCTACCAATATAAATGGTAGGTTCTTAGGGAACCTCCCGATTCTAATCGGGTCCTCCTAGAACCTCCAGTTAGGCTCCAAAAACTTAGCTTGCCGCTCTAAAGCCCGAATGAACTTGTAATACTAGAATAGGAGATTCACATCTTCTAAAAGCTTTTATGCTACATGTCTCCAAAAGTCATTCATAAATTTCTTGATGAATGGGACCTGTTTTTGAGAGAGGCCCTAGAATTGCTCATACACAACAGATCTGAATACTTGGTTAACTCAGCACAGGTGATCACCATTTCATCTTAGTGTTGGGCACCTCTTATGCGAGTGAGCAGCTCATGCTCCCAGCAGTGCCACAACAAATCTAGAGCTCCCAAGCCAACATTTAGCACTTTACAACTCGACTCACCAGGTTTCATGCTAATCTTGAATTTGCACATCAAGCCATCCAACAAACCATTAGGAAAAAGAATCAACTCTTCCAAGCCTGAGGGTCCCTATACTACTTAGCCACAACTAGCGCCCAACAATTAGACATCCCCTAGTCATTACCTAACACCTATGCGTGCAGAGTTACTATGACACCTTGTTCCCACTTATAGGTTCCACTCGTGAACAATCATCCAAATTGCTCACATGCCCGGCCATACGTGAAAGGTGGACTATGTTTCAATACGAAACACTTTAGGTGGAAACTAGGCTTCGTCCTTCCCTTCCATCAACCCCAGGATCCACTAGCAGATTTGGGTTTTAACCATACCACACTTGGCTTGACTAATTTCCATTAAGATTGTCTCGATAGCCATTTTTATTTATTTTAATTCTCTTCTTCTTTCCAAGAATTCGACTGAGATCCATAAGAATCACCATTTTAATCAACTCATTGATTTTTATCAATTTTCAAGGAAAAACTCAAAATTTACATTTTTCAAAAATTCAACATTTATCTCAAAAAAAATGCCCGAAAACTTCTTTTATTTTGAAAATCCCTACAGGGCCCAAAATCAATTAGGAAATGCCCCCAAAACCCCTTAATTTCCAATGTTTTTAAAAAAATTGGCCGACAAGTCCTACTGGCGTGCCCGGGGCTCGTGCGAGGCCCCGCGGTGGGCTGGCCGCTTGCGTCTGTAGTGCCTGCTCGCGCGCCCTGCCTGCTGCATGCTCGTCGCTCGCCGGCATGCTTGCTACACGCTTGCCGCCCGTAACTCGCTACTTCACTCAAAAACTTTTTCTTGGCCTTTTTAGCCCAAAATTTCCAGATTTCACACACATCACCCATACCTCAAAAGTACCCACTTTTTTACATAAAAAGATTACACAACAAAATAATACTCCTTACACCACTCTTGGGATCATTACAACATAAATTACCTAAACATGATAGGCTTCCAAAAGTCAAACCAAATATGAGATTTACACCAATGCTTTGGCTTCCACATGCCCTAAGCCAATATCTCATTTTCAAAATAAAATCATACATGACCATTGCAATACAAGCTTAGGCTTCACCAAGCCACAACTAACAACACAAAATAAAACTTCACAAGGCTTCCCTGTTACACCAAATCTTCGCACAACTTCAATAGGTATAACTCTCAATCAAACATGGTCGCATACCTCAAACTCGAGGTCTGGTCGTCGCTTGTCTGCATAACTTTTATGTTTGTCTTGGGTTGTCTTCATTCTTGCTTTGATAACTCGAATCTTTTTTGTCGTCTGATCAACAATTTCAGGACCTAATAAAGTCGTATCTCCAATCTCTTCCCAACACATCGGCGATCAACACAGTCTCCCATATAAAGCCTCATATGGCGATATTCCAATACTTGAATGAAAACTATTATTGTAGGCAAATTCTACCAAAGGTAGATGCTCATCCCAACTACCTTGAAAATCTTGAACACAAGCTCTCAACATATCCTCGAGAGTCCTGATAGTCATTTCTGACTGACCATCTGTCTGTGGATGAAATGTCGTGCTGAACTTCAATTGAGATCCTAATGCATCATGCAAAGCTCACCAAAAGTGAGAAGTAAAACGAGGATCTTGATCTAATACAATGCTGGATGGAACACCGTGTAATTTCAAGATCTCTTCTATATAAATTCTTGCAAATCTATTTAATGGATAAGTCTTCTTAATAAGTAGAAAATGGGCAGATTTAGTCAAATGGTCAACAATCACCCATATAGCATCATAGCCTTTAGTAGTCCTGGGTAAACCCATCACAAAATCCATGGCAACATTATCCCATTTGCACTCCAGAATAGGTAATGGAAGTAATAAACCTACGGGTTTCTGATGTTCCAATTTAACTTGCTCGCATACTGAACACTGTGCCACATATTTCACTACATCTTTTTTCATACCACTCCACCAATACTGTCGCTTTAGGTCATGGTACATTTTCGCAACACCTGGATGAATAGTGTAACGACTCTTGTGTGCTTCATTCAAAATCTCCTACTTGAGATTTCTATCATCGGGTATACACATACGTCCTTGAAATAAGAGTATACCATCACTCCGTAGAGTATAACCCAATGGAGAAAATTTCTTAATATTTGCCAAAATCTACGCCCACTTCTCATCTTTCGATTGTTGTGTCTTGAGTAAATCAAATAACTCGAGTTGTATTCTCACGTAGGCACAACTCACCACTGATCTATCTTTTGGGGTTGAAATAGATATGGCACTCAATTGCTCTAGTAACCTCTATTCTTGAACCATCATCATAGCCATAAAAGCTCCTCGCCGACTCAAAGCATCGGCTACCACATTAGCCTTTCCTGGATGGTATAGAATCTCATAGTCAAAGTCTTTAAATAGCTCAACCCAACTCCTTTGCCTCATGTTCAATTCTTTCTGGGACAGAAGATAATGTAAACTTTTATGATCTGTATAAATTTCAACTTTCTCACCATATAAATAGTGTCGCCATATCTTCAATGCAAATACTACCACTGCCAATTCCAAATCATGAGTAGGGTAGTTCAGTTTGTGTTTCTTCAATTGTCTTGAAGCGTAAGAATTAACTCCGCCCTCTTGCATCAATACGTATCCCAATCCTAAATATGAGGCATCACTATAAATGGAATATTTCTCTCCACTTCTTGGAATTGTTAAAAATGGTGCGGTAGTCAACTTCAGCTTTAATTCTTTGAAAACACGTTCACATGCGTTATTCCATACAAAGTTCTCTCATTTTCTTGTCAGCTTAGTCATAGGGGAAGATAAACGAGCAAACCCCTCAATGAATCGCCTATAATAGCCTGTAAGACCTAGAAAACTAGGTATCTCTGTCACTGTTGTAGGTCTCAGCCAATCCATAACGGCTTTAGTCTTGTTTGGATCTACTGAAATACCATCTCCAGACACTACATGACCTAGAAATCCAATCTGAGTGACCCAAAACTCACACTTGCTGAACTTAGCGTACAGTTGCTCTTCTCTAAGCCTCTGCAATACTAGAGTAAGATACTCTGTATGCTCCTCCACATTAGGTGACTAAACTAGAATCTTGTCGATGAAGACAATAATAAATCGATCTAGGTACTCATGCAGAACTCGATTCATTAAATCCATGAAAACAGATGGGGCATTCATCAACCCAAATGGCATCACCATGAACTCGTAGTGTCCATAGCGAGTCCTGAAAGTAGTCTTCTATATATCATCATCTCTAACTCATACCGGATGGTAACCTGATCTTAAGTCTATCTTTGAGAATACCTTAGCTCCTCACAACTGATCTAACAAGTCATCCACTCACGGTAAGGGATATTTATTCTTCACTGTCACATGGTTCAATTAGCGATAATCAATACATAGCCTCAAAGATCCATCTTTCTTCCTCACGAACATTACTGGTGCACCCCAAGGGAATGAACTGGGTCAAATAAAACCCTTCTCTATTAATTCTTAAAACTGGGCCTTCAACTCTTTTAATTCATTGGGTGTCATTCGATATGGAGCCTTAGAAATAGGCTGTGTACTAGGTATTAACTCAATAGTAAACTCCGCCCCTCTCCAGGGAGGTAATCTTGGTAACTCATCAGGGAACACATCTGGGAAATCTTATACAACTGGCATCTCGGGTAACTTCCTTTTGCTTCCCTCGTCAATGGTCACAAAAGCTAAGTAAGCTTCACATCCATCACGCAACAGCTTCTCGACTTTCATCACTGAGATCATAGGAATCATAGACATAGGCTTTGCAACACCCCTTCTCCTAGAACTGCCCGAGAAAAGGTGCTACGGGAAATATAAAATAAAACTAACTGATAAACAGAAATCTGATACCATGACTGAACATCTCAATCCACTAAAATAAAACTCCGAGTCAACATAAATTGAAAAGAATCATAAACTTTATCTAAGGGACAATCCCTCAATTGAAATATAAAATAGATATAAATTGAGAAAACACTATAAAACTCAACAGACTCCTAAACATCTTTTATCTTGAGCGGCTCCATGTACACACACTATAGAACATTACTGCTAAGCCCCACTTCTGGTGCTCCCCTACTAGGACCTGGAAGGGTGAAGAGTACAAGGTGAGCTACAAAGCTCAGGAAGTAAGCTGGAAAGAATAACTGAAGCTGAATCAAAGAATATTGATACTGATAAATACTTACTAAACTTGTACTGAGTATAATCACTATCTATTTGTATTCATAAAAGAAATGTAAGGCACATAAACTGTAAACTAAATGCAGGTATGCAACTTTGGCTCATAGGGTCACGTAATCTGATAATACATACCTGTATGATCTGTATCCTGCATCCATAAAAACTGTAAGCACATACTGTGGGCAATATGCCCCTAGCCCCCTGGTAGCCCCCAGGCGGACAACTCATAAACTGAGCTGAAACTAAAACTAATGGGATTCCCATGGACAAGCCACCTGGCGCACATAATGCAATGCAATGCTCACATAAATGCTGGCACACGATATGTAGTCCTCCATATAAAGTCATACTCAATGCTCATACCAAAATGTATGCACATAATCTCAACAAAATGCTGATCATGTTATAATAATATAATGCTGAACACGATATGATCTTCATCTATATATTGGAATACAAAGATTCTATGAATTATGATTTATGATATGGGCATGATTAACTTGTTATATTCTGGCATTCAAATTCAATATTTGGAGGTATTGAATATTTTTTATTTGAATAAAACTTGAATTAAGCTGTACTGGAAGTTCAATTGGATTTTTGGAAAGGCCATCTGGATATCAGGAAGGATATTCGGATATGATGAAAGATATTTGGATATGAAGAAGGCTCATCTGAATACACTGGCGCTCAAACAAAAACTATTCGGATATGCTGGGATGTATTCGGATATGAACTAGGACATTCGGATATGATTCAGGTCATCCGGATATATCACTGATGCATTCGAATGCTACTGGAGACTATTTGAATATGAAATTCAACTTTTGAGGGAGACATCCGGATATCAGGAAAGACATCCAGATATCATCTTGACATATCCGGATGTATGAACAAACCATCTGAATATCATACTCAAAGAACCTTGGACACATCCGGATACGATACAAGGTATCCGGATATCATTCATAAAAAGCCTTAAACTCATCTGGATATAACACGAAGCATCTAGACATCACTCACAACAACTAGACACATTCGGATACGACTTAAGGTATCCGAATACTACTCACAATCATTTCTAGACACATCCAAATACGAAAACGAAGCATCTAGGTATTACTGGGTTATCTGGATATGAACAAGAGCTATTCGGATATTACTCACAATAGGCATTGGACTCAATCGGATGTGATACAAACCATTCGAATATGCCCAAGGGCCATTCGGATGTCACTCACATAAAACTTTATGACACATCCGGATAGCCTCTAACCCATCCGGATGTCACTCACAAACTCTAAAAAATCCATCCAGATACCAAGAACACATCCAGATGTCTGTAACTATTTTTGACGAACATAAACGAATACAGAGGCCTTGATCTTGAACAAATCTCATTAAAACTACACCATTCTGAAAGAAATCTTGGGAAATCAATTCCCAATTGATATGAAACAACATTAAGGATGATTCACTAATATATTTGACTGAATTGCTATTAAATCATGCTTGAACTACCATGGAACTTACTATAAACGCATATAGATATATATATACGTATCTGTAAATTGAAGCTCAACAAGAATACTTGTTTAATCTGGAAACACTGATATAAACCTGTAGAGGAAGGATTTATAGGAAGGATACTTGCCTGATAAAACTCTCTGGTCGAACCTTGTAGCGATCCTAAAGACTCTCGCAAGCCTCTGCTATCTCTTGGCCTCTCTATTCTTCACACAGCGTGAAGAAAAGCTAAGCTAATGGGCTATATATATAGACATAAAGCTCTAGATCACACTTTTTCTACAACTTGGATTCCTTCTCCAAATCTAACTAGGAGACTCTCAATCCAAATCCATCTCATACATGGATTCTCATTCTCCTTTAAATACATAATCTCACTTAATTAATAATAATACAAAAATTATTATTAAAACTCTCAAATAATAATAAAACTCCAAAATTACCTTCATGCCCTTACATTTAATTTTCACAAAATAAATTCCATTTAAATGCTATTTAAATACTATTCTCTCAATTAAAAATCTAAATTGCCACCTTGGCAAATTCCTTTAACTCCAACATTAAAAATAAATAAATGCTATTCTTTTCATTCAAAATCTCTAAATTACCACATTGAATAATTAATTGACAAAATCTCTTAATCAAATACTTCAACAATTAATTAAATAATTCTTGAATAAATACTGGGCCCTCTAACGGGTCGTTACAAGCTTGACTCCTCTATAAATAAGAATCGATTGTTGAGGTAGTTCAAAGTCGATAATCTTTCTTCAACAATCAACTCTTGCATAATGACATGATAACCAATTCATGCCAATGATCAAATTAAAATCCTTAACATCAAGAATCACCAAGTCTCCTAATAGCTTCTTATCATGTACCTTGATCTCACAATTCTCAAACATTTCTTTTGCCATTTGTAGAAACAAGCAAGTGGTATGGAAAATAAATCCAGGAATGGGGAACATAACATACTGTGTGCAGTGCAATAAAAGAATGTGTAGATCCGGCATCAAATAATGCACGCAGATCATGACCATATAAAGATAGAATACATTGGATAGTATCATCGCATTGCTCCGCATCCGCTATGGTGAGAGCATAGACCCTACCTTGCACCTATCTCTCCACGGGAGGTGGATGCTCTGCCACTTGTTGTGCTGGTATGGGTGCTCCTCCTAGCCCTCTAACTGTAGGTGGCCTCTGATTCACCTATTGGCCTCTATTCTGAGGCGATTGTGTACACTTGTTAGCTTTATGTCTCTTCTGATCGCATTTGAAACAAGTTACCTCAGGTGCTGGAAGAGCTGCTTGATTTCTTGGACAATTATTCTTCTTATGCCCTTCTTAACCACACTTGAAACAGACATTTTGTCCCTCCATACATGATCCTCTATGCTTATTTGCACACTGATTACACTGTGGTTTATTCTCTATATTATTTCCTGGTCCACTTGTCCACTTCCTTTTCTTATTGTTGGATGAACCCTGAGATGTATTTTCTCCCTTTTTGGCTGCTTGGGTCACTCTCTACTCGTTGCGATCTCGCTCAATAGTATATACCCGTTGGACTACCGTAGCATAATCCTCTCTCAAAGCTCCTCCAAAAGCATGACGAATATCAGCACGTAATCCTCTCTGAAATTTGGCGGCCTTCTTTACTTCAGTGGACACAACTCTGGGGCATATCGAGACAAGGCTGTAAACTCTGCCTCATACTGGGCCACTGTCTTGGTACCTTTAACTAACTCGATGAACTTGTAAACCTTCTGCTCCTTGACCCATATCGGATAATAAGCATCATTGAACACTTGCTGAAACTCGATCCATGTGGGTTCTTGATTCCCAAACCTCTGGCAAGCAGTCTCCCACCATCTCTCAGCATCACCTCTGAATAAAAATGTGCTAAGTCACACCCGTTGATCGTCTATACAACCAATAGATCGGATATTCTTTTCTATTGATAGCATCCACTTTTCTGCCACTGTTGTATCTGCTCCTCCATGGAATGCTGGTGGTCAAAAGGCCATAAAATCCTTTAGTAACTAACTCCCGGTGTCTATCTCCACAGCTGGAGCTGTTGGGGCAGCTAGCGGATCGCCTCCACTACCTTCTGCTTCTTATGATATTTGCGATTACCTCACCCGATTAGTAACTAGGGTATCAACCACCCTTATCAAACCTACGAGCATACCTCGCATCTTGGCCATCCCTTGCCGTAAGTCATTACCAGACTCCCCTGGTGAGTCAGGCATGGATACTGGAACTTCAACTGGGACAGAAGCAGCTTGACTGCGAGTATAGGGTCGTCCACCTCTATTACTCATCTTCCTGCATCACCACTTAGAGTTAGAATATTGTTAATTGGGTTAATTTATCTAAATAAGGGACACAAGTCCTAACTCTACCCAACATCATATGTGTGTACTGGAGACTCCTCAAAACCCTGCTCTGATACCAATACTGTAAAACCTCATTCTCCTAGAACTGCTTGAGAAGAGGTGCTATGGGGAAACAAAATAAAACTAACTAATAAATTGAAATTTGATGCTATAAATGAATATCTCAATCAACTAAATAAAACTCTGAGTCAACATAAACTGAAAAATCATAAACTCTGTCTAAGGGGCAATCCCTCAGACTTTATGATTTTGACTTGAGCAACTCCACGTACACACACTACTAACCATTGCTGCTAGGCCTCACATCTAGTACTCCCCCACTAGGACCTGGAATGGTGAAGAGTACAAGGTGAGCTACAAAGGTCAGCAAGTAATAAGCTGGAAAGAATAACTGAAGTTGAATCTAGAAATATCGATACTGAAAAGAAATATTAACTGAACTGATATTGAGGAAAATAATGTCCACTGAACAATGCATGAATAAAATATCAATGCACGTAATCTGTAAACTAAAATGCAAGTAATGCAACTTTGGCCATAGGCTTATATAATCTGTAAAACATACTTGCTTGGTCTGAATCCTGCATATATAAAAACTGTAAGCACATACTGTGGGCAAAGCCCATAGCCCCCTGGTCGACATCAGGCGAGCAATTCATAATTGAGATATAACTGAAACTGATACTATTCCCGCGGACAATTCTTCTAGCACGCATAATGCAATGCTCATATAAATGCTAGCACAAAATATGCAGTGCTCCATATAAAGTCATGCTCAATGCTCATACAAATATGTATGGACATAATCTCATAAAATAATGTTGAACATGTCATAATAATTGCTAAACATGGTATATGATCTTCATCAACTATATTGAGATACAAAGATTCTGTAATTTTTGAGTATGGGCATGGTGCATTGGATTTTATCATATCTTGGCATAAAAATTCAATATTTGAAGAATTGAATATTTATATTAAATTTAAGACTTGCATTAAGAATTTACTGGAAGTCATTCGGAAGTCTCAAGAGAGTCATTCGAATGCAAGAAAGGTCATTCGAATATAAGGCATAACACTGGATATGTATTCGAATGGAATATGGGTCATTCCGATGCCATATGATACTATTCGGATGACAGCTGAAGCATAAAGGAGAAATTTCAATGAATTAGCAACCTATTCGAATGAAATAAATGGACTACACCGAGGTCATTTGAATGACAAAAACTCATTCGAATGATAGATGATATATAAAAAAGGTTGGTCATTCAAATGGAAGAAACTCATTCGAATGATAAATGATATATAACAAAGGCTATTCGGATCTTTCAATGACTCATTCAAATGACTCACAAATTTATTCAAATGAATTTGCAATTTCCAACATTTGAACGGGCAGAATGCAACTCATTCGAATGCAACAGTACCCCATTCGAATGAATGAATGAATACACATGGGTCATTCGAATGACGGAGAGACTCATTTGAATGCTAGACTATACAAAGCAATAGCTTACTCAGATCTTCAAGAACTCATTCAAATGACAAGAAAACTCATTCAAATGTTATACTCAAAACTTTAAAAACACATACTAATAATATGATAACGCTAAGGACTCATTCGGATACCTCAAAACTCATTCGAGTGACACAAGACTTATTCGAATGTCTGAAATCACATACGAAATAAGGCTTATGACAACAAGGACTATATCTTGCATCAAAACTTAACATTACTACACCATTCTGAAAGAAATCTTGGGAGAACAATCCCAATCGATATAGAATAACATCAAGATGGATTAATCAATCATTTCTGGAAGAAATCACTATAAGAATTATGCATAGCTTATCAAAACTCACTGGATACTGATATACCGCATGAATATATATATATATATATATACATATGCATGAACTTACTGTCAGATTAAACTGGGAACCAAAACATTAGAGTCTTGGTATTCTGAGATCACTGAAAACATGGATCTTGAATTAAAGGATTACAAGAAAGCTACTTGCTCATGACTTTACTGAATATGTGTATATATATATAAATATGCAAACGTATCTGCTAACTGATACTGATAACACTTGAATACCAGAATGAAAATCTGGGATAACTGAGAACGAACGTTAACATGCTCCTATAAGAAAGGATTACAAGGAGAAGAACTTGCCTTATGATGGATCAGATCAAATGATTCACTAAACAACTTCGCCTATGCTAACACTGATGCTGTTCTTGGGTCTCTATTCTTTTTAGAAATTTCCTCTAACGGCGTGAGAAGATTATAACTAATAGACTGAATATATATAACCATCACAAGCCCTATAAATCATCTCTCAATCTCCTACTACGATTTGGAGACTTTTAACTTCATCTCCCGCATGGACTCCCAATCACGAAAAACTTTAATTAGATAATTAAATTATAATAAAAAATTGCTAAATGACCTTCATGTCCCAGCATTTAATTTCCATAATTTAAAAAAAATAAATATTATTCCCTCAATTAAAAAAAATATTCTATATTACCACATTAAAATAATTAATTGGAAAAATCTCTTAAAAACTAATTAAATAGGGAATTAAATAAGTTCTAAATAATTTCTAGACCCCCTAATGGGTCGTTACACTCTAAGCACTTGGCCAAAAAGCTTAGCCCTCTTCTCAACCTCCCTTTATATAGCCAAAATTCCCCTTTTCTCCACTTATTTTATTTCCATGGCAAGAATAAATCCTAGCGCTAGGATTTTACTTAAGTTGGAAGAATGCATCCTAGCCTTCTATAACAAGCACAATCCATGTGCTTTGGAGGCTTTAATCTCATCCATTTGATTTTTACTTACTTTTCAAGAGAAGATCTCAACCTTCTAAAGAAAGTACAATCCATGTGCTTTTAAAAGATTTAATCTCAACCCTCCATTTCTTTAATACTTGGCAATCCATGCCATTTCTTCTCTTTAAATCCCCACCCTTGGATTCATTCTCTTTTCAAGAATACGTCTCACCCATTAGATCTCTTGAATTTCTCATTTCCTTCCCATTTAAATTAATGAGACTATTTCCCACCATTAATACATGACTAATTTAATTTCTTTTTGGATTTTCCTTTAATCCAATACCATCATGGCTCTCATTAAATGCTTGAAAGACTAATTAACATTTCTTTTGCATTTATTTAAGTCTCTCCATTTATCCTAAACCACATAACGCCATGTGTCACTCTAAGACACCAACTTGGCTTCCAAGCTTCCATCTCAACCATCCATGTGGCATTACCACATTAATTCACCAATTTAGGGAAAATTGGGAAAATTATTTATTTTCTCAAATAATTGAATATTTATTATTTTTCCTATTTTCCATAATTAAATTCCTTTATGGAATTTCACTCCAAAATTACCCAAAATACCTTTTATTGGACTTCACTATCCAAATTACCAAAATGCCCCTCTCCTAGGATACCCTTATTCTCAAGAATCCATTACCTTCTTAAAGGCATTTTTGAAAGTTTCTCACTTCCTTTCTCATTTTCTTAACACCGGTAACACCGGGTGTTACATTCCACCGCCCTTAAAAGAATTTCGCCCTCAAAATTCAGTTTACCATACTCTCCTGCCCAACACAATCACATTCTTGGGCTACATGCCAAAATTTCCATTCTCAAGAATCTCATAGCTTAACCATTTCTCACATTTACCTCGGCTATACCCACCTCAAAGCTTTGCTTAGGATTTTGGTCCGCTGACTCTCGAGGACATTCATCAACTGAGTACCGCTTTGGCCTTCAGCCAAACTGCACCATTGGTCACTGGTCATGCTTACTGCAATGATGTCTATCTCTTGATAGATTTCCTCTGCCTTGAAGCATCGTTTTGTAGTTCACTTCCCATTTTCCCATCTATCGAAATAAACACGCACTAACATTGCATCACTAATCACACACGGCAACGTTTCCCCATTACCAATCACACATGGCCACGATTTTATGCTGGTCCCACCAGCAACATCTTAGCATTGATCATCTGTCGCAATGTCACTTCTAGTGCCCACAACACACTCTGACTCCCATTCCATCATGGCATGCCACCATTAATCACATGCATGAATAGCTTGAGTCGATCCTCATGGAAACTTCTCATTACTGATCAACTAACCATGCTAGCACTAAATGGGAAGCAACCATTTGGTTCATCCAGCCAAATTCGACCATTTCATACATGGTCTACTACCTTTGGACCAGCCGACCTTCATTTGTCACTATGATTAAGCATAATCAACATAATCAACATACTCAACACCATGCCTGATTATTTTACATTTCAGCCATACTTGCACTACCCGAGTCCACCTCGAGTCTGGTGATGCACGCACCCTCACATTTTCACCTCGACCTTAACCATGCTTGGGCCACAACCTTCTCCCAAACCAGGAGTTCTTCATATATGCACACAAAGATACTTAGGCCTTTTTTACTGGCCGATACTACTCGCTAGTAGGGGTCTCTTACCCATACCACGGAACTCTTCACTGAGCAACCCCCATTCAATTCTTTACCCATTTCAGCTTTCACAATCATGCTCCATGCTAGGCCTTACCTTGGCTGTTAAACTCTACCACGAGTCAGGGATCCTACCATTGGGCTTAAAGGCGTGGAACCATTAATCGACTCTCATCATCACCCACAGTGTAACGCCCCGCTCCCACCTACGGGTGTTACTCACGAACAGCCAACTTACTATTCACACGCTAGGGCAAAGATGAAGAGACGGCTACGTTTCAACGGGAAATGACCTAGGTGGGAACTAGGCTTTGCCCTCTCTTCGCTCCGCTCGAGGGTCCGGGAATTATCGATCGACCTATTAAACCCGAAACCTCGCAATCGTCACCCCTTCCTGAGCTCTTTAAAAAGGAATTAAGGAAATAGGTTTAAAGTAATATTTTCCAGGATAAAAAAGGAATTAAGCTAACTCTCTAGCTTAAAGTAATTTATGGCATAACGCCTTAAATTATAAGGAAATAGGTTTTTCTTATCTTTGCCCCAACCATTAACCCATTTAATTCATTTCCAATTCCTTAGGAAAATATTTGGATTAATCTTCCTTTAGAAAAATTTAAATAAAATTTTCCTCATTAAAGCTCAATTGATTTTTCCCTTTTATTTATTTCAAAATTCCATAATTTTCCAACCATTAGGGAATTAATTTTTGAAATACAATTCTCAAGCATCCTCATCCAATTTCAAAATTTAAGGAAAATAGCTCATTATTTAATTTCCCAACATTTAGAATTTTTTCCCACAATTGCCTCAAATTTACATTAATTTAAAAAAAATTAATTTAGAGGCTAAATACTCATTTAATTATTTATTTATTTAAATTATTTCATAATTTCATAAATGTCAGAAATAATTAAATAACCCACAAAAAAAATAAAACAATTAAAAAAAAAGAACTTCTCAGCAGCACAGGGGGGGCGCGCAGCAGCAGCCGCGCCCCCCAGCGCGCGCGCAGGCCCCGCGCGCGGGCCGCGCATGGCCCCGCGCGCAGGCCGCGCATGGCTGCCCAGCCCACTGCCTGGCCATTTTTTTTCCAAAAAAAATATATATTTTTTTTAAATAAAACCATATTTTCCATAATACATTTCCATATCAAGGGGCTTCCAAAACACTAAATTTTTCCCCCTTTTAACCACATTTACATACAATCCAAGTTTAACAAAATAATACAACACAAAAATACAAACTACATAACCATTACACATAGTTTTCCTCTTTGCTTCAATACCTTCACCCTTGCAAAACTCCCTTTCCCTTGGATGTTTCTCCACCTACATTGAGGTCAAAGGACCTTATGAGCCAATGCTCAGTAAGGGTGCTATGCAAATGTAAATGAAGTATGAGAAACATAACATGTAATGCAATGCAATGCATATCAAGGGTAGTTCTCCATGCCTTCATAACCACTTCGGTTAAGGCACCAACCAACCCCTCACTCCCCTCACAAGTCCTCCTTATGGCCATAGGTCCACTTGGGCACAAAACATGCAAGGAACCATCACATGCAACTCATTCATACATGTACAAATGCAAGCAAAACCCCTCCACTTGGGGCTATCCCTTACCTTGTTTCCTTGAAGCTTTACACTCTCACAAGCCAAGAATCCCTCTTAGACTTTGAAGCTTCAACACCTCCACAAGCTAATACTCACCCTTAAAGAAAAATAATAAAGAGACTTTAGCTCTTAAACACATGCCTTAAACTATAACAAAAGAGAAAACTAGATTACCTTTTGCTAGACTTTCTCTTCCTTCTCTAGACTTCCTTGCCTTCTTACTTGCCTTCTTGCTTCTCTACTTCACAAATGGGAAAAAGCTTGGAACTAATTTCTCACTTCCCATTTATAGAGTTTTCTTCTTAATCCATGCCAATTCTCAAGATCACATCCTAGCCATTGATTTTTTTTTCTTATTTCAAGAGACCTAATCTCTACCTTTGAACATTAGCACAATCCTTGTGCTTCTCCCAAGTTAAATCCTAACCCTTGATTTTAGGAGAACTCTTGCCTAGATACAAAGGAAACACAAATCCAAGAGACTTATCTTGTTAAATCTCCTCCCTTGGATCAATCCCAATTTTCCATAATTCTCCATTTTTCATTTAATTAAATCATGACTAATTTCCAAGATTGACTAATTTCCCAAATTTGCATTTAATTTAAATCCACAACTTTTCAAGCATTTAATGGAGACTTAAATAATTTCTTTTTGATTTAAATTTAAAAGCCCTTGAAAGACATAATCTAATTTCTTTAGCATTTATTTAAATCCACCATTTTCCAACATTAATGCTTGACAAATTTCTTTTTATTATTGATTTTCTTTTTAATTTTCTCCATCATGGCTCTCATTAATGCTTGAGAGACTAATTTCTTTTTCCTTTTTCATTTATTAAATATCCCTCTTGGTTCACAAGATCATGCCATGTGTCACCAAATTCTCTCAATTAAATAAATCTTTATTCTCCAAATTAAATTAAATCTCTTCCATAAGAACTTGCCAAGTGTCATCAATCTAACCATACTTGGTTTTCCAATTTAATTCCTAATTATCTATGCACTTAATCAAGAATTAAATTCTCCAACATTTATTCTCCAATATGAATAATTTCTCCAAAAATAATTTATCTTCCTTTGGGATGAAATTCCAAATTACCATTTTGCCCCTCACAAGACATCCAATATTTCATGGCATTTTCTTTAATTCAAGGGCAATTTTGGAATTTTTCATAGACTAAAATTCTCTTAAATGACAAAATTTATCATGACTCTTTAAGGGTATTACACACAGTGCATGGCATAAGTGATCGACTTATTACCATCTGCACAATCACTTATTGCACCGCACTTGTAGGATGACTCGTGCCTTTGGTCCCCCACCATAGCAAGCTAACATGGTTACACCCCCACCCTTGTAGCGGTCTTCTAGCCAAATTCACTCGCCCAACTTCAATTTCATTGGGACCTTTCAAATTCCACCATTTCTCGACAGAGCCTCAT
The DNA here is from genome assembly GCF_014633365.1 of Diospyros lotus. Lineage (NCBI taxonomy): Eukaryota > Viridiplantae > Streptophyta > Magnoliopsida > Ericales > Ebenaceae > Diospyros > Diospyros lotus. The sequence goes on from NC_068347.1 coordinate 13,263,776, forward strand.
ATTCTGGAGGCACGAAACTTTTCGGCCAGCTTAAATCAGGTTCATTCTCAATTCGCAATAGACACCTGACATAAACCATGCATAATGGTTCCCCTTGTCCTCCTTGATAAGGACAATACCATGACAACAACGAATTTCCTTCCACGATCATTGCATCTCAATTCCCATAGGCACCAGCCTTCATGGCCATTCATACTCGGCTTCCTTCTCAGCCCACAATAACACTTGGATTCAAGGTCCTACCATGCACAGTGGTTACTTTTGACCTCCCTAACAACATCATTTCCCTGATAGCGACAATGACACCACCATGTCCTCTCAAAGACTCACTGCTCCTTGAATCTCACTGGTTATCGCAACAAGCATGACCCCACTCTTGGGTTAGCCTTTTCGCAGATAGCTTATTCCCTAAGAGACTCTGAATTCTCCTGGGCTTTCTTATACCCTTTGCTTTAATCAACTCACATCACTCGGTGAGCGACCACATTGGCTCTAATGCCACCATCATCGTCTAGGATGACCTCCTGCCATCGCTTGGCACCATATCCAACCGCAACCACGACTCCGGAGCCACCTGCGCTATTGACCGATTACTCTTACGACGCCTCACGACCATGGGCAGTTGCTACTCGCCGCTGCTGCTATCCCTAGTCGGCGCCTTCGGTCGCCACTAGCTACCCCCAGCCGGTCACCAATTGGCTCCAGTAGTTGCTTTCTTTCACACCCATTAACCCTTACTACAAGGTTAAATCTCATCAATTACCCACACACCAAGGCATTGCCCAACTGTATCACTCACAGCTATTAAGTGATTTCATCACCTAAACACTATTCCTGGGAACCATTCTCATCCCATAAGCTCTTTTTTCGAGCTCTCCTCACCCATTGGAGACATCTTAAATTCACCCTCAATTTTCATCTAACCAACCCAATTAGCTCTAGCCAGATCGCCCGGCTCACCACCAACACGACCTTCCTCCAGGCACTACTCTTGCTATCATTGATTATCACTTCGATTTAAGCTCTACCCATGGGAAATCACCCCTGTGGAACTCACACTTCCACTCGATGCCGTAGGATTCACCTTCCTACTCATGCACTTACCATCATGCTGACTTTTCCCGGGTGATCCATCCTGTTAGAGTTGTAGTATGTTAGGAAGTCCATCCAGTGTTGTTGCCCCATGCTCAACCTTTCTTAGGAGAACATCTCAAGTTCTACCCAGGCCACATTTCAACACTACCATCTATAACCCTCGTTACGGAGTAACACTCCTTCAAGTAGCACATTTCTACCCCAACCAACCATCTTTTATAACCTTGGATCTCTTTCTCAAAATCTGCCTGGTCTAGCCACCAGGACCTGCTAAACCTTTAAATTAAAGGCATACACGGCAATCAACAAGGCTTTACATCACAGTCCTTGAGCCTCACGCTCCCATCATTTCCATCAAGTGCTACCACCTGGAAACCGATCTCGTGTCATCAACTGGAAACTCATGCAGTGCTACATGAGGACACTTCCTCATTTTTGCATCGACACCATCAGAACTAACACTAGACTATGTAATTGCGAGCCTTCATGGATTTTGAATCGTGCCTTAGCCACGTGTTCAGCTTGCCACAACTCACATCACAGGATTTGAGAACCCTTTACTTGCACGCTTCAGCATTCCCATCTCATGGTTGGCTTCCCTCTCGTAAGTCTTGTCCTTCACGGCACTTATGTAACATTCTAGAGCCAATTACCGACTCCACCAATTAAACCATCTTCCCGCATTACTATCAGGTCACACTGGGTCCATCATCTCAATTTACCTGATTAACTTCAATCAAATTTGACCACAATTTCACTAGCATCCTTTAGCAAGGAGCATTGCCACACATCTTGTTATCACACCACAAGATACAACCCAATTGATTCACAACCCTTCTAACTGCCATGACAAATAAATGCACTACCATGATACTTTAACCCTCACAGAAATTTAGGTCTAACCTAGCCATAACCTACAACACACCCTAGCTCTTCGGCGTTAAACCATCTCCACTGCAGACGAGTTACTCCACATAGAGGGTTGCAGTCCCTCCTGTGAACTAACCTTCTGTATCCAGTGGTCCCTAGCATTAGACCCATCACTGGTAGGCTTTAACTGTACCGTTATTCCTATGCTAGACCCGTTTCTTTTCCATGGGTTATTTCTTGAATATCTCGAGATGCTACCACACCTAACCATTCGCCAAACCGATTTGTCACCGCTTTTCCAAACAAAGGGCCTAACCCCCACTTGGGTGCAATGCCCTAACATCTTTCATTACTCACAGCTAAGTTGTGGGACTAACCACAACCTTCATCACCCTTACTGTGCAAGCCACAGAACCATCCGCACAATAACTGTGTTACCCTGTGCTTTAGGCGAGCCAACACTTAGACATCATTACCGTGTCGCTCCCAAACACTGGCCCAACAACAGTTCCCAACAGCATGGATTAAGTCCATCACTGATTTGCTTCACACCCGTGGTATGACTCCAGGCCTTCCGGTCCCACCTCTGATATTGAACTCGGCGTGGCTACCCCACCACGCCCGCAACCATTATCCCCACCAAGCTTCCTACTCAGTAACTAATCTATCGGAACATGACCGCATTCCGCGATTCCTCCTTAGGACTGCTCTAGCTGTCATGTCCCTTACAGGAGACTATCGATCTCACCTAACCAAATTTCCAAAGGTGTTGCACCAGATCTTCGGCATCTGATCTTCACTTCCAATTCACTATGTTGCTTCGGCTAATGGGCCACCGACCCTAACCGTGAGCCAACACATTAGTCCTTTGCCACACGGTTCATAGCATTAGATCCGTTACTGCGAGCTTGCACTCGTAGCATCACTTTACTATAAAACCTTCGCGGGCTATGATGGTTCCACCACCCTTGACCAAACAACCTCAAGTTCACACCATGAGCCTCGCTCATCAAGGCTCTACATCTCTTACAACCTAAGAAAATCTCAAACCACTCTACCTCTTAAGGCCTCATGATCTTACTCCATGAGATCATACTTCACGGCTTCCAACCAACCATTTGAAAGTTCCAACTTTCCATAACCATGGATCTAAGTCCATCGGATTCACTTCACCACCCAATTCATCCCAGAGCTTGATTATAAATGATCTCTCAATCTACAACTGACATGCTGAGCCTACCTCAAGCTCCGGCACCCATAACCATAGAGCACCTACCATTACCCTCCAGGTAAATCGAGACCTCCCGTCTCTCTTTGCACACCCATGAATGCATTCAGTCACTACGCCTAGCTTGGACTTCCAACATGGCTCACTCGGCTTCCATGACTGGGAATTACAAACCCGGGGCCTCTACATCACTCACCATGCCCCTGCTCACTCGGCATCCAAAGTTGGCGTTTCTTATGCACGTATAGCCCATGGATGTCCTGTTGCCACACACTCATCACCCTCGACTCCCATACCCATTCATACCCTTCCTTGGGTGACCTCCTCCTCTCCCCAACTAGGATCTCATGACCTTAGACGTCATTCCCGACCCTAAGCATCATAATGAGGGTCTATTCACCTCTTATCTCCCGACCTTAGGCATCCCCACCGGACCCCAAGCATCATAATGAGAGTTTAATTGGCCCCTCATCCATCATTCACATGAATAGTCACTTGGCTCTTCACAACTTGGACTTCTAATCTAATGGCTCCCACATGCATATCAACACATGCCCAATTCTTTTATCCCCAATCCGGATTCCCCTGGATTCCAGCTCGACTCTCTAGGGATTTTCCATCTCATACCAAAACCCGCTAGGGTCCATTTGACAGGCATATGCTTCACATGCTCGCTTCACCTAGAGCCTTACTAGAAGCAACATTATCTTACTCCCTTTCTTGGAGGTCGTCACACATCTCGCCAACGACTCCTTTCCTTGAGCTTCGAGCTAATTTCCACCTTAGCTCACTTTACCTCAAGCACACAACCCTTATTGCACCACCTCTAAGGGAATAACTCCATTCCCTTATACATGCTTGACCATATCCACAACATAGGGATGCCCCACTAATCCCTTCTAGGATTAGTTATACCTCGAGTTCTCCTTGTCCCTTCATGACTCTTATCATGACTCAGCTTCGTGTCCCCACACGAGCCTCAACACTTCAACAACAAGGAGTTGTCATCCTTAGAACGCTTCATATACCCCCAAATTTCAACATTCGGGTCCTCGACACCAACACCCATACTTGGGCTTTTCACTCTTCTTTGCTCGACCTATATACCTCTTATGGGATATCATCTCTGTTAGTGTAGGTGCTCTAGACCTAATCAGATTGGGCAAATAGTACACTAACATTTGTAATCATATTTCATATTGAATAAAGAGTTATTTAATTCTACAAAAAGTCGTTCTATTAGTTTCTTGTTATTAATGTAATGATCAGATGAAACTAGATAGAAGTCCATATGATGTATACTGTGATTAATCTATAAAGATGTGAGATGATGCATCACAGTTTCTCGACATCATTAAATGTCCCAAATCATAGCAATGTCAAGAATGGACATTGACAATTGCGGTAAGACTTGTATGTGCTATGTTTTTGCTATGTGATAGCAATAGGGGTATCACACCCATAGGCATGGGATGCCTAGACAAGTACATAGGTGACCAATGTTAGAGAACGTGTCACTGGACATGAATTGCCATGAGAATCCATTTTGGTTATATGTTGATGGAATTCTCATACGAGATGGGTGTAACTAATCCTTGGACCTGAGGTTGTCACGGTCATCTCATAAGAAGACTGATATGCTCTGACATCGTTTCGATAGGCCTAGATAAAGGCTGCACGTGGGCGATCGTTGGGCATATCGTGAGGCTTATGGAGATGGGTGCGTAACCAAGATGAGACTCATCTATCCCTTGATAGAGGATGATGTATCTAAGGCACCTTCGGTGGATATTCATTTTAAATCCATGGCCATGGTGAAAGAGATCAATAAGGAGTTATTGATTCACTTTCTATTAAGTGAAGATATCCGGATAACCGAAGAAAGACTTATGTAATCATAATCAAGCAACACATTGCCAACTTGAGATCACATAGGATACATTGACAAGAGGATCGAATTACACGGTAACCATGCTCATGAAAGGTTATTTGTGGATTATGAATCCTTCTGAATAATTGGGTAGGCATGATACCTTGCTAGAGGTCAATCTTATCTTATGTATTCGTACCGACACATTCCCAACATATTCGGGAGCCTAATGAGTCATATGCAATAGGCACGATCCCTGGCTTAAACCAGGAAAGTGGACGTATGGTTAAGTGGGACACTTATGCAAGAAGTTGTGCTGTCATAGGTTCTCACGGGAAAAGAACAAGCAGACGTAATAATGTCGATGTGACGAGGGGTCGTCATAAAAGAAAGAGTTTTCTAAAATAACAATTGATTAAATTAGAAAGAAGTTTCTAATTTAATGATTAAATTAGAAAGGAGTTTCTATTTGGGCTTAATTTCATACTTGGGCTAAATAAAGTATTTGGGCCAAATATTAAATAATAAATATTATATTTGGGCTAAATTAGATTTGGGCCAAATATTAAATATTAAATATTTGGGTTTGAATTAGATTTGGGCCAAATATTTTATAAATGGATTTGGGCCACTTTAATTTCTAGTTGGACTAGGATTAATGGACTAGCTCAATCCATGTCCATTAGGGTTTGGGAAACCCGAGGAGGTTGCTTCTCTATAAATAGTCCTTTATGGGATGCCCAAATTAAGCCTATTATTTTTGTTGGTTTTCAAGAGTTAAAAATCGATTCTTTTCCCGTCCATTCATAAGACTTGTTAGGAGAAGGAGCTAGCACTCCCATTCCGCTCTCCTCACCAACGGACGCGTGCCCCGTATCACAACTTAGAGGCCGGACACTTGGACAGCTTGAATCCGCAAATGACTTAAAAATCTAAAGGTTAGATTTACTTTATTATGTATGTGATTGTTTGATTTCGACGTTGATCCAATCGCCGGGATCGGGGTAAGGTTCAAAATTTTTGAACTACGCTGCTTGCCCTGTAGCGATCTTGCTTTACTTTCAATCTCGACCCATGATATTTTCCTATTCTTATAGTAGGAATACCCGAGCACTCCATTCACACCACCATAGACCTTAATGCCTCGACCGAACTCCTAGGGTCCTCGGAAATGTGGTCCTACCTCCAAGGTCTTCCAATCAACCTTCTTCCACATTTTATGCTAAGCATCCTCCACTCATCACTCCAACCACCACTCTGATACCAACTGTGATGCCCCGTTCCCACTTACGGATGCCACTCGTGAACAATCATCCAAACTGCTCACATGCCCGGCCATACGTGAAGGGCGAACTATGTTTCAACACAAAACACCCTAGGTGGGAACTAGGCTTCGTCCTTCCCTTCCATCAACCCTAGGATCCACTAGTAGATTTGGGCTTTAACCATATCACACTTGGCTTGAATAATTTCCATTAAGATTGCCCCAATCACCATTTTTATTTATTTTCATTCTCTTCTTATTTCCAAGAATTCCACTAGGCTCCATAAGAATCACCATTTCAATCAACCCATTGATTTTTACCAATTTTCAAGGAAAAACTCAAAACTTTAATTTTTCAAAAATTTGGTATTTATCTAAAAAATGCCCGAAAAATCTCTTTATTTTGAAGTCCCTTCGGGGCCCAAAATCAATTAGGAAATGCCCCCAAAACTCCTTAATTTCAATTTTTTTTAAAAAAATTAGCCGGCGGGGCCTACTGGCACACCCGGGGCCCGAACGTGTACTGGTCGTGCGTGCCTGCCACACGGTCACATGCCTTTATGCACCAGCGTCTGCTCGCGTGTTGCTGCCCGCTGATGCCTGCTCGGGCGGTTGTGGGCCAGCATGCCCCAACCCACGCCCTGCCAGCTGCATGCTTGCCGCCTGCCTGCTGGATGCCTACCACCCGCCTGCTGCACGCCTACCACCAGCCTGCTACACACGTGCCGCGCACTTAGATACTTGAGGAAATAGGATATTTCCAGGGATTATGGAAGTCTGGAGACAAAGGTTCAATTTCTGAGCCTGGTAAAATCGTAATTTTTTAGGTTGAGGTAAAAATGTAATTTACCTAAAAATTAGGGGTATTAGCGTAAGTAATCATTTCTCCAGGGACTAAAATGTAATTAAAAATTAGCCCAGGGACCATGTTGAAAAGGGTCAAAGTGCAATTACCCAAAAGTTTGGACCAAAGTGTAATTCTTGAAACCTTTTTCCTAGGGGCATTTGGGAGATTTAGGAAAAGCTTCATAATGACTTTAGAGATAAGGATTAAGCCTCATGATGACGTTAGAGGTATGATGAAGGCTCATGATGACGTCAGAGATAAGATAAAACCTCATGATGACTTTAGAGATAAGATGAAGGCTCATGATGACTTTAGAGATAAAGATTAAGTCTCATGATGACTTTAAGGATAAGATTTGGTAAGATTTGATTTCGATAGGATAAGATTTTATTAGGTAAGATTTTATTGGACATAATTTGATTTGAAAAAGATTTTATTTGAATAAGATTTGATTCGGATAAGAATGATTGCAGAAAATCTTAGAAGATTTGGAATGATTACAGAAAATCTAGAAGATTTAGAATGATTGCAGAAGATCTTAGAAGATTTGGGATGATTATATAGAATCTTAGAAGATTTGGAATGATTGTAGAAGATCTTAGAAGATTTGGAATGATTGCAAAAGATCTTAAAAGATTTGGAATGATTGCAAGAAATTTTAGAAGATTTTGCAAGATTTGAAATGATTATAGAATATTGTATTATAATGATTATAGTCTTACCCTTTTTGGAAGTGTCTTGGTGTGTGTGTAGTGAGTTCAAGTGAGCGATTCTACCCTCTGGAGCTTAGGTTACATGTTATTGAACCAGTTTCAGTGAGCAGTTATTCCCTCCAGAACTTGGGATGTTATGCATCAGTGTTTTACTTATGTACTTGCGGCATCATTTGCATATTGATCATGTGGTATTTTGCATCAACTATTTTTACTTGCAAAGAGTTGGTGCATGGCGTGTGATTTTTCATATCATCGGGGTATTAATTTTCGTGTCCTTGTTATGTCCATGGGGGACGGGACGGGGTCTTCTTGAGAATGGGGCAAGGTTAATCCAGGTGAACAAGTGACACGGTAGGGCACTCAGGGATTAAGTATGTCGCGGTAAGCTCAACCCCAAAAGTGTGTGGAATGGATTTTCCACGGGAGGTTGAGTATGCCAGGGAGATTTATCAAGTTAGACGTGTTGCATGTTGTCGTTGTTTGTATATGCCATGCTTGTATGTCTTTCATGCATTCACTAAACTGTTTCATGCCATTACTTAGATGTTTTATCATTTAATCTGGGTTATGCCCCTTGAACATTCAACGTTCCAGCAAGAAACTGCAGCGGGGGCGAGGATGTGGCCAGTTGAGGGCCAATGGTGTTTAGTTTGATAGTCCTTGTATCATTTTGGAGGCATTAGTATTTATTTTGGTATATGTATAAATGGTTGTATGAAAATGTTGTTATCATTTGAGAGTCTTGTAATACGTATTTTGATGTGGAAATACCTTGTATGAAACTCGTGGTAGGCCATGGTATTTTGATGTTAATGTATCCGCTGCGTTGTACTATCTCTCGTTTAGTTTTAAGATTATTAATCTTGTTAGTCAAACGGGCAAAACTGGGGTTTTCGAGATCTTATCTGCATGTGACGATTATTCTTGAGATCACCGCGGATGCCGGCCATCGTATGTGTCAGGCATGTCTTCTGCATGTGAAGATTGTTCTTGATACACCACGCATGGTGGACTTGGAAAAAAAAAAGATTCTCGAAAATTACCTTATAGTGACGCCCCTGTGTAAGGCGGGGTGTTACAGTCTGGAGAATGAATCAAACATAAAAATGCTGGCATAAGTGCTCGAGGTTTTTAGACAATACAAAAATTCTTGGGGTACATGATCACACAAAGGGGGATCAAGGTGAACCCCGAAAAAATTCAAGCGATACTGGATATGGAACCGCCGACATCGATCAAACAGGTTCAGCAGCTCACCGGACGGATGGCAGCTCTAGGGCATTTTCTCTCTAAATCAGCTGAGAGAGAGCTCCCATTTTTATGAACACTAAGGGCTGGGAAAAAGTTCGAGTGGACAGAGCAATGTCAAAAGTCATTTGAAGCATTAAAGGAGTACTTGAATGAAATTCCCCTATTGACACGTCCAAAACTTGGAGAGGCATTGTACCTATACCTAGGGATAAGCAATGAAAAAATAAGTGCGGTATTCATTAGAAAAGAGGAACAGGTGGATCGACCAATATACTACGTCAGCAAGGTGTTACAAGGTCTAGAGACACGCTACCCCTTTTCTGAAAAGGTGGCACTAGCTCTGCTAAATGCCTCTAGAAAGTTAAGGCCATACTTCCAAGCTCACTCAATCATTATACTGATAGACCAACCATTGTGGAGTATCTTGCAAAAGCCTGAATGTTCCAGTCGCTTTACCAAATGATCCATTGAACTGAGCGAATATGATATACAGTATCAGCCCCGGCAAGCCATAAAGGGGCAGGCATTGGCTGACTTTATTGTGGAATGTATGCACTTCGATAAAATGGGGGAAAAGAAGCAGACTGAATGGCTACTGTTTGTGGATGGGGCATCCAGCTCCCAGGGAAGCAAAGCCGGGATAGTACTTGTACCCCCTGAGGGAGAAACGTTAGAATATTCTCTACGATTTGCTTTCCCAAGCACCAACAATGTGGCAGAGTACGAGGCATTGATTGTAGGAATGAGGTTGGCACGGAAATTGAAGATAACACAATTGATTGCCCATAGTGATTCCCAATTGATTGTTTAACAGTTTCATGGGAAATATGAAACCATAGAGCAGGTGATGGCACAATACCTGCGTAAGGTAAAAGACCTGGTATAGACGTTTCGGGGTTTTCAATTAACACAAATAAATCGATCACTCAACGGACACGTTGATGCTTTGTCCAAACTAGCATCCACTAAAGAAACAACTGGGCGAACAGTATTTGTTAAGGTGCTTCATCAACCGAGCATTGAGGAGAAAGAAGTGTCATGTGTTGAAGCAAGAATAGATTGGCGAACGCCCCTCTACCATTACCTAACCAGCAATGAACTACTCGATGATCCACAAGAAGCAAAGAGACTTAAGATACGAGCTACAAGGTTTACCATTATAGACGGGGTATTATATAAGCGGGCTTACACTACACCTTTTCTCAAGTGTTTGGTTCCCCAAGAAGCCAAATATACTCTAGCAGAAACCCATAGTGGGGTATGTGGAGAACATTTGGGAGCAAGAGCCTTAGCAATTAAAGTCTTGAGGGTCAGTTTCTTTTGGCCCACGTTACGATCAGAAGCATTAAAGAAAGTCAAATTGTGTGACGAATGCCAGCGACATGCACCAATCTAATCTGCCCCAATATCTCAACTACAGCCTGCGTTCAAACCTATACCATTTGCCAAGTGGGGTTTGGATATTTTGGGTTCATTCCCACAAGCACCAGGGCAAAGAAAATTCTTACTGGTAGCCACAAACTATTTCACCAAATGGATCGAGGCTGAGGCATTAGCCACCGTTACAGCAAGAAAAGTAGAAACAATGGTATGGAACGACATAGTGTGTCGGTTTGGGGTACCGAGAATTATCGTTACAGACCACGGAAGGTAGTTTGATTGTGACTTATTCAGAAAATTCTATGATGACCTAGGGATTCAATTACAATTCGCTTAAGTGGCATATCCCAAGCTAATGGGCAAGTTGAGGTCAGTAACCGAACTATATTGCATGGACTAAAAACCCTCCTTGAATTAGCTAGGGGGACATGGGCTGACGAACTACCATCGATCTTGTGGGCCTACTGAACAACTAGTTGAATCGCTATTGGTGAAACTCCATTCAATCTAGTATATTGAACAGAGGCCCTAATTCCCATTGAAATTTCAACTAAGTCTCCTAGGCTGATGGCGTATGAGGAAGAGAACGGTGAGAGGAATTCTGAAGCATTGCGAGAAAATTTGGATTTCATTAAGGAGCAGCGGGATAATGCTGCCCTGAGGATAGCCACTTATTAGAGAAGAATCACCAGTTATTATAACTCTCGAGTAAGGAATAGGCCCATGAAAGAAGGGGATCTAGTACTCCAAAGGTCTGCTGTGACCAACACGCTCAATGATGATGGAAAGTTATGAGCAAATTGGGAGGGGTCATACCGCATTCAGAAGTTGATTGGTCCCAACACCTGCATTTTATAGACACTTTCAGGAGAAACCCTTGGGAAAATGTGGAATTTGAATTATCTCAAGTTGTATATAAACGCAATACCTGATAAAGTATCTGCAATAATATAAGCCGTGATTGGGGCCATGGACGTAGGCACATTTGGTAGAACCACGTAAAATTGCTTGTGTGTTCATTACTTTTATTTTTGTATAGTATTTTACTCACATTATTTGCCTGCAAAAAGGAATCTCAAGAAATCCAATTCAAACCCCTTGCCCAGCTCAAAGCCCGGCAACGAGGTAAAATACGTTCAAACCCGTTACCTCGCTCACAGTCCTGCAATGAGGTAAAATACGTTCAAACCCGTTACCCCGCTCACGGTCCTGCAACGAGGTAAAATACGTTCAAACCCATTGCCCTGGTCACGGCTCAGCAACGAGGTAAAATATGTTCAAACCCATTGTCTTGCTCATGGCCCAGTAAGGAGATAAAATACGTTCAAACCCGTTGCCCCACTCACAGCCCGGCAACGAGGTAAAATATGTTCAAACTCATTGCCCAGCTCACAGCCCAGCAATGAGGTAAAATAGGTTCAAACTCGTTGCCCTGCTTTCAGCCCTTCAATGAGGTAAAATACGTTCAAACCTGTTGCCCAGCTTTCGACCTAGTAACGAGGTAAAATACGTTCAAACTCGTTGGCCCGCTCACGACTCGGCAACGAGGTAAAATATGTTTAAACCCGTTGCCCCGCTCACGGCTCAACAATGAGGTAAAATACGATCAAACCCAATGCCCCGCTTTTGGCCCGACAACGAGGTAAAATATGCTGAAACCTAATGCCCCGCTTTTAGCCCGGCAACGGGTTTGACAATGAGGTAAAATACGATCAAACCCAATGCCCCACTTTTGGCCTGACAACGAGGTAAAATATGTTCAAACCTAATGCCCCGCTTTTAGCCCGGCAACAGGGTAAAATACGTTCAAACCCATTACCCCACTCATGGTCCAGCAACGACGTAAAATACGTTCAAACCTATTGCCCCGCTCACGGCTCAGCAACGAGGTAAAATATGTTCAAACCCATTGCCTCGTTCACGGCCCAGCAAGGACGTAAAATACGTTTAAACCCATTGCCCCGCTCATGGCCCGACAACGAGGTAAAATACGTTCAAACTCTTTGCCCAACTCACAGCCCGACAATGAGGTAAAATACGTTCAAACTCGTTGCCCCGCTTTCAGCCCTTCAATGAGGTAAAATACGTTCAAACTCGTTGCCCAGCTTTCGGCCTAGCAACTAGGTAAAATACGTTCAAACACGTTGCCCCGCTCACGGCTCAGCAATGAGGTACAATATGTTTAAACCCGTTGCCCCGCTCATGGCTCAACAATGAGGTAAAATACAATCAAACCCAATGCCCTGCTTTTGACCCGGCAACGAGGTAAAATATGCTGAAACCTAATGTCCTGCTTTTAGCCCAACAACAGGTTTGACAACGAGGTAAAATACGTTCAAACCCATTGCCTCACTCATGGCTTGACAACGAGGTAAAATACGTTCAAACCCAATGCCCCGCTTTCGGCTCAGCAACGAGGTAAAATATGTTCAAACCCGATGCCCCTCTTTTAGCCCGGCAATGAGGTAAAAATACGTTCAAGCCCATTGCTTCGCTTACGGCCCGACAACGAAAGAAAAATCTTGGCCTTCTATCACTAAGTTGAGCATTAAAGAATAAGTCGAACATTAAGGAGTGGAACATATTAAGCTGATCAAAGAAGATAAATACCAGGAATAAAGTGATAATCCTATTGCAGCAAGAACAGTAGAGAGTAAAAAAAAAGAAAAGAAGGAGCAAACAACAATAAGGATCTACTCGCAGGAGCAAGACACCGAAGGATGCAACAGGAATCTCATGGGACATCATTGGAAGTTCTCCTTCCTTAGCCTCCTCCGTATTCGGCACGTCTTCAACAACCGCTCCAAGATCCTCCTCAATCGCTTTAGGGTTCTCCATCATGTCTTCTCCACCATGGTTGAAAGGACACAGATACCATGGGCCCGTCAGATTATCCAAGTCATCCACCATAAAAGAATCCAAGTAAGAAGAAGGGCTCATGGGAGCATTCGGCTCATATTGACGCCAGTCCACCTGAGTAGATTCCTCAACTTTAGAAGTAAGCAGAAGTTTAGAAAAAGTCTATCTCGGACGCTGAGATTCTAGATAGGTACGAGTCAGATAAAATCCATACTTTAAAAAGCCTTGGGCATACCTCCCCTTCCTATCTTGGTAGTCAGTCGAAAGACGATATTCCTTCACCGCATCAGCATGAATGCCACGGGCATCCCTACGACTTATCTTCAGCTCCACCAAGTATAGAGAGTGTTCTTGTAGAAGTGCCTCATGCTTCGTCATCAACCCGACATTCTTTTGCTCTTCGGCCTCCAGCTTAAACAGCAACCTCGGACAGCTGAGCACGCATGCCCTCAAGCTTTACCTCCACATTTAGCTCCTGGCGTTCTTCGTTCCAAGTGGATTGGCAATTCCTCCACTCCGATATATGGGTATCCACTTGCTCACGATATGCCCTATCCCTCGCGTTAGAGGCAACGATACCCTGAATCCATTGCACTGAGAATTGCTTTGTTTCATCCCTAGCCTGGGCATGGTTGTTGCCAATAAATCATTGCTCATCCCAAGGAAGAATAGTGGAGTAGATGAGATGGGCACCAATTCCAGGTTCAGAAATAGAGTTTGTTTCTAGTACCCTAGGGGAAACTTGAAAATCCCTTCCGCTAAGCTTCATACCATCCCCAAGAATCATAGTATGCTTCATCTCACCTGGAATGGGAAGGATAAGAGGCGGCCTCATTGACTTCTCACCATCAAGACGACGGTTATCCTTCCTATTAGGGATCACAGGGCGATGGCATTCTTCCTCCACTTGGGCCATGTCTCCAGCCAATCGAGAAGATGAACTTTGTCCCCCTTGAGAATTGGTAGCCGAAGAAGGAACGACAACGACTTCTTCCCGTGAGAAAGGAACTGATGCTGGACTTTCCACGGGAGAAGGAACCTCTACGCTCGAATGGTCATCTCTCAGGAGATGACGCCTTTCAACCCCGATAGGAGAAACTCCGGCAGGCCTATGTGAGCAAGGAGGTCAAGAGCTGGTAGACCTCTCGACGCGACGATCTGAAGTATCGGTTGCTACTACAATACGTGCTTCCTCCTCACGATGACGCCTGCGCAATTCCACCAGTCTGCCTAACCCTGCCATCCCTATAAAAATTTAGGTAAAGCATTAGATATGGGAAGTAACGTGGTAACAGAACAATGAAGATAATGGCAAATAGGAAATCTACCCCTATGAGTGATTTCCTCTTGAGGATCAAAAGGACGATACGAAGATTGCCTAGGCATTTCCATCTCCTCCTTCTCGACTCCTTTCATTCCTCGGTTAGACAGCGTAGAAGATAGAGGAGGAACAGTTAGCGTCACAACCCCCCAACCCGCAACTCTGAAATTCTCTAAATTCAAGAGACTCGGCAAATCAACAGGACCCTGTGTTTTTAGCGTCCCTACGAAACGACGATATACGCCCCGAACACCTTTGCAATGAGGGAACCCTTGGCTAGCATCATGATGATTACAATACATGGGAGCATCCCAATCGGGTGGAGGCTCTATCACCAACTATCGTTCTTCGAACCAGTTGATCTTATTAGGAAGAGCATTAAACAGCTCGAAGCCAGATATCTTTTGGAGCGTGTAGAGATGACGGTCTTTACTAGCCTTTCGTAACTGATAGAAACAGATGAAAAGCTTTAATGAAGGGATTACATCCCGCTGATGACAAAGTACGGAGAAACCCACCAACTGGGCCCAACCATTAGGATGAAGCTGAGTGTTAGGCTAATTCGCAAGCGTACGAATCACACAAGTAATATAATGAATGAGTAGAGTGTCAATCTCAGGAGGATTGGATTAAGTACCAAAATTGGATTAACTTTAATATTATTTAGACTATAAAAAGAAGATGAATTTGAATAAATTAAACTAACGAGAACTAAAATTAAATGCAAATTAAAAAGTAACTTAACTTGAATAAAATGGAGACAACTAGGGTGTTTCGAATCCACTTATTAATCTGCCTTAATTTTCAATCAATTCGGTTTCTGTCAATTCAATAAGGTGAATATCTAAATTGGTTTGTTTCTTTCCCAAGATTTACTAACCTAATTAAATCCTAATTTGTTAATAATCAACTTATTTCCCAATAGTTATAACAAACCGAAATTCATTGTTAAGTTCAAATTCATTATCCCTCATAAGATTCAAGTATCAAATCCCTTATCAACTATCTATCTTATGAAATTTATTACTTCAACCTGTTATGAAAATCACTTCTCAGTCTCAAATCATAATACAAAATCAATTAAATGATGGTTAAATCACTCAATCGCATTAAGAACAAGTAATAAATAATTGAAATCACGATAGAAAACCCAATCAATAAAAATTAATAATTCATAACAAGTTTCATCTCAAACCCTAGTTAAATAAAATTAGTTCATAATAGAATTAATTAAAATCTAAAATAACAGTGGGAGCATAAAAAAAATTAATTAAACATGGAAGAAAAAGAAAAAGATGAAGCTCCCTGCCCAGATCTAAAACAGATCCGGGTGCTTGCTGCTCCAACGGTCTTACGTCCGCCTTCTTCTATTCCGTACGCCTGGCTTCTCAATTTCTCCTTTTCAATGCCTTGTTTTCACTCCTTGCATCCGCTGCCACCCAAAGTCTCCTCCTAGCATTCCATGCCTCTCTTTTAATCTCTTTATCTATATAGAGTATGCACGGCCGCTACCCTTCATTCCTTTCTCCAAGTGCCTTTATTATTATTATTATTATTATTATTATATATAAGATGAATGCGGCTGCCCTAGTCCAAATTTTTCAATCTCACGCCACTGCCACCATATTATATATATAAATAATATAAGATAATATATATTATATAATATAATACATATATATTATAAATATTATAATTTAATATATAGTATAATATCTAATATACTATTAATTATAATAACTTTGATTATATTATAATAATAATTATTATTAAAATATTTATTTATTTTTATTTTTATTAAAATATTAATTTTGAAATTAACTTTATAATTTTTCTTTTCTTTTCTTTTCACACCCAAATCTTCGAAATAATATCCTTTGTTGAATTCCTACAAAAAGAGATTAAAATGATGTAAAATCCATATAATCACACATTATATGTAGGAAAAATCACACAAGATTAAGATGAAAAATATATAAAAATATACATACAATTAAGCACTATCAAATACCCCCATACTTAACCTTTTGCTTATCCTCAAGCAAAGTAGAGAAATTCCATACTCAAAAGAACAAAACATGTATTTGGAATTATTCATCACATTCAAAGCCTTTTGTTATGTCCACATCTAAATCCTCAATCGAGAATACAACAATAATGAATAAAGAGAAATTGAGCATACTCACATTTCCTAGCTCAAGAATTCATACAAAATTCTAAACTTAGTCATGTTTTGTCATGTAGCCAGCACAATCGAATAATGCAACACTCATTCTTGTAACCATCCCTTCTCACTACTACAAACAAATGTAGCAAATTAGGGGTTTCTTTTTTTTAATATATATATATATATATTTTTAACGAGTGCATTTTATGCTCCATCTAGTTTTTTTTTTTTTTAAATTGTTGAACGAGTTCATTTTATGCTCCATCTTGCTTTTTCATTCATTTTTTTTTTTTTTTGAATTGTCGAACAAGTACATTTTATGCTCAATCTCGTTCAACATTATTCTCCCTACTTACTTAAACCCTGTTTAGGCCTAGCTCAAAGGGAACAATCACAAGAAAAACATTGCATTTACCTTTCATGCCTAGTCACACAACTTACATGACTTTGCAAAGAACATATATTTCAACGATCATAAAAACCCAAGTATGCTTGATCTTGCTTTATAAGATATTATTCATTCCAAATCAAAGACTCAATGTTAAACACAATAAAGAACCCAAATGCAAATCATGATTCCAAATAACAAGTTTTGTTTATTTTATTATTATTATTATTATTATTATTATTATTATTATTATTATTATAGGCTTGGGGTTGGCCAAATGTGCACTTGATATAAGTTCCACCAAAATCTTCACATTAAGCATGCACATATATAAGAAAAAAAACACAACAATCAATAATTTTTACCCCCCAAACTTATTTAACACATTTTCCTCAATGTGAAGCAAAAGAACATGAAAGAAATACTCCCCTAAAATGCGAAAAAGAATGCCCACAAAAATTCTTCTTG
This sequence comes from Diospyros lotus, assembly GCF_014633365.1. Lineage (NCBI taxonomy): Eukaryota > Viridiplantae > Streptophyta > Magnoliopsida > Ericales > Ebenaceae > Diospyros > Diospyros lotus. The sequence goes on from NC_068347.1 coordinate 13,281,500, forward strand.
TCTCCTACTTTCAAACTTTTGGAGCTTTGGTCTTCAAGTGAGTTGGATGGAAGTCTTTTGTGGAATTAGACTTCCATTGATGTATGGCTTCAAGCGCTGTCCATAAACCTTGAAATCTTTATCACCACGTCGAACTTCAATTGCACCATGAGGAAAAATTCGGGTGATAATAAAAGGGCCTGACCATCGTGATTTTAATTTTCCTAGAAACAATCTCAAACGAGAATTATATAATAACACCATTTGACCAATTTGAAAACCACGCTTTACAATATGCTTATCATGCCATTGCTTAGTTCTCTTCTTATAAATCCTAGCATTCTCATAAGCATTCAATCTGAACTCATCCATCTCATTCAGTTGCAACAATATTTTTTTTACCGCAAACATTCATATCAAAATTCAAGAATTTAATAGCCCAATATGCTTTATGCTCTAATTCCACAGGCAAGTGACATATTTTTCCATAAACTAGACGATAAGGGGACATACCAATAGGTGTTTTAAATGCAGTCCTATATGCCCATAATGCATCATCCAATTTATGAGACCAATCTTTTCTAGAGGTATTCACTATTTTCTCCAATATGCTCTTAATTTCTCTGTTAGAAATCTCTACCTGGCCACTAGTTTGAGGATGGTACAGTGTAGCAACCTTGTGGGTAACCCCATATTTGGCTAGTAAAGAATCTAATAAGCGATTACAAAAATGTTTACCTCAATCACTTATAATTACCCTAGGAACTCCACAACGAGAGAAGATATTCTTCTTAAAAAACTTAATCACACTTTTAGAATCATTTGAAGGAAGTGCAACTGCTTCTACCCATTTAGAAACATAACCAACAGTGACAAGAATATATTGGTTTTTATATGAAGAAGGAAAAGGCCCCATAAAGTCAATACCCCAAACATCAAATAACTCAACTTCTAAAATGTTAGTTAAAGGCATTTCATTTCTACGAGACACATTACCTGTTCTTTGGCACCTATCAAATGAATGAACAAATGAATATGCATCTTTAAATACGGTGGGCCAATAAAAACCACTTTGAAGCACCTTAGCTGCAGTTTTGGAGGGTCCAAAAGACCTCCTGTTTCTAAAGAATGACAATGAGTAAGCACACTAACAACCTCGTCTTCATTCACACATCTTCTAATAAGTTGATCAGAGCAATATTTAAACAAGTATGGATCATCCCAAAAATAATTTTTCACTTAAAAAAGAATTTCTTTTTCTGTTGATAAGTTAGATCATGAGGAACAATACCACTTGCTAAATAATTCACATAACCAACATACCAGGGCGATGATGAAATCAGAAGTGCATACAATTGTTCCTTAGGGAAGGATTCGTTGATGGGTAGACTTTCCTCTTCTTGAGCGTTCTCCTTTTCAAGTCTTAACAAATGGTCAGCTACCAAATTTTCAGCTCCCTTTTTATCTTTAATTTCCAAGTTAAATTCCTGCAATAATAAAATCCATCTAATCAACCTTGGTTTAGCATCTTTCTTTGCTAAAAAATATTTAATTGCAGAATGATCAGTGTATACTATTGTTTTAGCTCCTATAAGATATGATCTAAATTTATCAAAAGCGAAAACAATAGCTAACAACTCCTTTTTAGTGGTGGCATAATTCAATTGCGCATCATTCAAGGTCCTACTAGCGTAATATATGACATGCAATTTCTTGTCTTTTCTTTGCCCCAATACGGCTCCAACTGCATAGTCATTAGCATCGCACATCAATTCAAAAGGAAGAGTCCAATCTGGTGAAGTCATGATAGGTGCTAAAGTCAATTCTTCCTTTATCCTTCAAATGCAACCATGTAGCCTTTGTCAATTAATTGACTTATGCTAAGCAAGTTGTAGGATAAGCTACTCACAAATAAGGCATCTTCAAACATGAGTTTAGAAGGATTACCCACATTTCCAATGCCTACAATTTTTCCTTTTGAGCCATTGCCAAAAGTAACATTACCTCCATGCTTTTTAGCTTTAAGAGACGAAAATAAGGTGGCATCTTCAGTCATGTTCCTTGAACATCCGCTGTCCAAGAACCATTGGCTTGAAGTACCTTTGGCCTTCAAGCACACCTATTAAGCAAATCAAGGAACCTTAGGTACCCAAACTTTGGGTCCTTAGGGGTTAGAGAACATGAAATCATAGCCATATGTATCAAATATATGTTCCTTAGATTTTTGATCATTTAAACCCTTAGGAATCCAAAAACTTATAGTTTTAACAACTTTATTATTTCTAGTTCTAGCTAGTTTTTCATATTTAGCTCTAGGGAGATATTTTGCTCCTTTAATGATTCTAGCATGATGCACACACCTAGAATGAGTAAGATGAGTGGAAGAACCAGTTTTTTGGATTTTCTCTTTTAGTTTACTAGGGTCAAAACCAAGACCAGCCTTTTCAAAATATGGTTTTTGAGATGCAAGCAAAGAATCCAATTTACTGGAACTCAAAGAGAATTTTAAAAATGATTTTTCCAAGTGCTCATTCTTTTCTTTTAAACATGCTATTTCATTTAGTAACTCAGAATGATCACATACAATGCATTCATGCTCCCTAAGACTATCAATAGTGTCATGCAATTCATTTATAGTATCTTTTAATGCACACACTTCATTTGGTTTATTTTCTTCCATTTTCCTAATTTTAGAGTTTAAGTCATCTATTTCTTCCATGTGCTCTTCCTCTTTCTTTTCTAATCTACCATTTTCTCTCTTAAGCTCCTTGATTTCTCTAATAGCCGATTTATGCTTTTTAAACAGAAAATCAAACTCTTCTAATAACGCATCCATTTCGGAAGTGTTTACCTCCTCATCTGTGGAAGATGAGTTCTTTTCTCCTTTGGCCATCAAATAAAAGTTGGCCTTTTCTTCTTCTTCATCGCTCGAAGATGATTCAGATTCACTAGAATCATCCCAAGTTGCTTTGAATGCTTTTCTATCTTTCTTCTCTTCCTTTCTCCTTTCTTTGGATCTACTCTTCTTTGATTTGGGACATTCGGACTTGTAGTGTCCAATCTTGCCACACTTGTAGCAAGTAACCTCCACTTTCTTTTCATTTGAGGCTTCTACGGGCTTAGTCTTGCTGAAACTTCTTTTATTCCTTTTCATAAAGTTTCGAAGCCTCCTAGCCAACATGGCAATCTCCTCTTCTGAATCCTCCTCTCCATTGGATTCATGTGCAACAGGTAAAGCAATTGATTTAGATTTTAAAGAATCTTCTTTGTTTTTATACTTGTTTTTGAGAGTAAGCTCATGTGTCATTAGTGAACCCATTAGTTCATCTAGTGACAACTTTTTAGTATCCTTGGCCTCTTGAATGGCTGTCACCTTTGGATCCCATGCCTCTGGTAAAGATCTTAGAACCTTTTGCACCTTTTCAAAATCTGAAAATGATTTACCAAGAGACTCAAGAGAGTTAAGAATATCAGTCAAGCGAGTATACATTTCAGAGATAGATTCATTAGGTTTCATAGAAAACAATTCAAAATCATGTATGTACATGTTTATTTTTGTTTCTCTAACTTGACTAGTACCTTCATATTTTAACTCTAACTTCTTCCAAATTTCATAAGCAGATTTACAACACTGTACATAATTAAATTCACATCTACTTTAAGCACAATGAAATGCACTCTTAGCCTTAGCATTTAAAGCAATTAATCTCTTATCTTCATCTGTGTACTTATCTCTATTCTTTTCTACTATCTCTTCTACTTCTCCTCTCTTTACCTTTTCCTTAGGGATATATGGACCATCTCTAACTATTTCCCACAAATCAAGACTATATGCAGTTAAAAAATCTTCCATCATTGTTTTCCAATATGCATAATCGGTGCCATCAAAGAATGGTGCCCTAGACAAAGAACGACCCTCATTTTCATAAAACCGTGAACTCGATGCCATGGATACACCTAGTGATGATTAATCACTCTCTTAGGAACCTCGCTCTGATACCACTTGTTGAGTTCTAACCTAGTCAAGAGGGGGGGTGAATTGACACCTTTTAAAAACTTTAATGCAAAACTTATGCACGTATATATATATGAGAAAACAAATTTAATACAAACCAAAATTGTAGTTGAGAGTACGGGAGCACTTAAATACTAGATGGATAATATGATATCCGCCGGCTGTGCTAGTATGTGCTTAGATCCAATATACTCTTCAAATTACAACTTGGTGAAAACATGTGATTTGAATGCACACAATAACAAGACTTTAAATAAACCAAATGGAATATTGAATGAGTACAAAGAATGATCAATTAAAGCAAATCAGAATGTAATAACCCACAAGAATGTAGGCCTTAGGATTTGGCCACTTTAGATAGCATAAAACCATAAACAAACAAGTATAATCAAGCAAGAATAAGTAAGAGTGAAGAGAAGAAGGACACAACGATTTATAGTGGTTTGGCCCTTATGGCTTACATCCACTACCTAAGGATTCCCTTCCTTAGGATTTTCAATCAAATCCACTTTATGAAACTTTTCTTACAACCACCAAAGCCTTCACTTGGCTTCACCACCACCAAACTACTTCTGGAGTCTCACACTCACTAGTTTGGATTTTGTACGCTCTTTACAAGATACAAGAACAGTAGTGATAGAGAAATAGGGTTCTCTCAAAAATAATACAATGAAGTGTAGAGAACTCTCTTAGTTTTCTCTCAAGAAGATAGAGGAAAAGAAAGACTTAGAGAGAATGAAAATCTTGGCCAATGATGTAGAAAATAATAGGGCTTCCAAAAGTTGTTCCAAAGCCTTCAAGAGATTCTTTTATATAGTGTTAGAGTAGGCTTTCCTTGATCAATCTCAGCCCTCCATGTGGCAAGTCTTCAAGCCAATCTCTTCCCTTCATTTTGAAATCTTGATTTACCTTCCATAGTTAGCTAACTTGATTGATGTTCAAGACCTTTGACTTTTGTTGATCTCCAATCAGCCTTGAATGAGCTAATCAATTCCACTAATGCATGGCTGATTTTAAGGATTAAAATATCATCACAATCCAAACACCTTTGATTGAGCAATTAACCCCTTAGCTTCCATAACAAGAATAGCTGATTTGAAATTTGAATCTAAATCTCCATGAGGTGAAAAATGTAGCCAAATATTCTCAAATAATGAAGTAAATTTGTCCAACAATGAATATATCAATTATAACTTCAAAAGCCCTTAATTGATCAAGTTTCCATACTTAAAATGTTGACAAGTAGAGAATCAATTTGTGTAGCTGAATATATGCAAGATATCCTTTGAATATTCTCCCATAATGAAGATATCAATTAGCCATAATTAGGATATCAATTAGTCATAATGAGTAGGATAATTGATTCCATGATTTGAGTAGAGGATCCTTTTAATGAGAGAGAATCAGCAATAAAGGAAAGTAATATCAATCAAGGTTCACCTTTCAAACCTTAATTTCCTCCATTAATGTTGAATAATAAGGCTGAATCTTTAACTTCTCCATTTGAATGCAATTCAAAAATTCTTCCATATTTAACTGAGTAAAGAAGCTTCTAAGAACCTTTAAATTTACTCCATGATTCTCTTACCATATTTAGACCAACGAGATGATGTAACCTTAATGAGTGTGCTCCACGTGGCTGCCATGTCATCAAAATGCCATATTAACAATGCCATGTCGCCAAGTTACATATATGGCAACTTCATATAGTGGACTACTCCAATCTCCTAAAAAACTTCCATATAGATCTCTTGAACTTCCCATATATGAACAATGATTCCATATATATCTTCTAAACTTTCCATTTCAAGAAGAACTTTCCATACATAGCTCAAATACTCAAATTTCTAGAAAGCTCTCTAAAAGCTTGTTTCCATATATAATGAAATCTCTATATCAATATAAAAAGTTTCCATATATAACCTGTGTCATGAAATCACTAGAGAATAGCTTTGTAAGCCTTATGAAGGCTTCATGCTTTGTTAGAACATAAAATATAAATTCACATTCACACATGCCAATCATCAATCATCAAAATCTACACTCAACACATTACACAAACCAAATGGCATTCTCCTAAAAGCAAAAGTGCCATATGGACATGTAAAAGTAGTCTTTTCTTGGACTTCAGGTGCAATAGGAATTTGTGTATAACCAGAATATCCATCCAAGAAGCAATAAAATTTATTTCCACCAAGTCTTTCAAGCATTTGATCAATAAAAGGCAAAGGAAAGTGATATTTTCTAGTGGCATTATTTAACTTTCTATAATCAATGCAAACACGCCACCCTGTGACTGTTCTAGTAGGAATCAATTCATTGTTGTCATTTTTAACTACAGTCATTCCTCCCTTCTTCGATACTACTTGAATTGGACTCACCCAACTGCTATCAGAATAGGATAGATAATTTCATCATGGAGCCATTTAATAATTTCAGCCCTAACCACTTCTTGCATGTTCGGATTTAATCTTCTTTGATGTTCAATAGATGGCTTAAAATTATCTTCCATTAAGATCTTATGCATGCAAAATGAAGGACTAATACCATTTATATCCGCAATGGACTAACCTAAAGCTCTAATATGCCTTCTTAATACATTCAAAAGTTCTTCTTCCTCTTCTTTTGTCAAATGTGCAGAAATAATAACAGGAAGAGTAGCAGACTTACCTAGGAATACATATCTCAAATGTGATGGTAACGATTTTAATTCAAGCTTAGCAGGTATCTCAATAGAAGGTCAAGATTCTTTCCTTAGTTTCTCAAAAGCCTTCTTTTCATCTCCATTGTACTGATCAATTCCATTGGGCTTTATAACAGTGTTTTGTGCATGTTCCAGTTCTCGCATGTCACCACTTTCAATAGTTAGTAGTTTTTCATCTAATGACTCATGCAAACTATCAACATATTCATCTACACAATGATCAAGAACATCAATTCTTAAATAAGAGTCATCATCATTCAATCCTTTAGAAGCCTAAAAAACATTAAGATTCACCTCTTCAGACCCTATTCTCAAAGTTAACTTACCTTGTTCAAGATCAATTAAAGCTTTACCTATTGCAAGGAATGGTCTTCCTAAAATCAAGGGTATTTCCCTATCCTCTTCCATTTCAAGCACAATAAAATCCATAGGAAAAATAAATTTAGCAACTTTAACAAGGACATCTTCTATCATTCCTATGGGATGCTTAATGGACCTGTCAGGAAGTTGTCAGGAAACAGAAGTATGCTTAATTTCACCAAGGCCTATCTTTTTAAACAAAGAATATGGCATCAAATTTATGCTAGCACCTAGATCACAAAGAGCTTTATTAAATTCACAATTTCCAATAATGCATGGTATAGTAAAACTCCCTGGATCTTTCAATTTCCGAGGCATCTTGTTTTGGATAATGGCACTGCATTCCTCAGTAAGCATCACTTTTTCATTCTCATCTAGTCGCATTTTCTTTGATAGAATTTCCTTCAAGAACTTTGCATAACTAGGCATTTGAGCCAATGCATCTGCAAAAGGAATGTTAATATGCAATTTTTTAAACACATCAAGAAATTTGATAAAATTCTTATCTTCATTTTGCTTTTGCAATCTCTAAGGAAAGGGAACATATTTCTTCATATTTTCAACCTGCCTTGCATCTTCCTCTTCTTTTTACTTCTTTTCTTCTTGCACTATTTTCCACTATGGTATCCACTTTGTAGTTTCAGTCGACCGCTGATCTTTAAATTTTAACTTTTCTGATTCAGTCGCATTTCAATCGCAATTGTTGATGGCCCAATTGACTATTTCTGGAAAAAAATTTCCAGCTTCTTCTGGTTCAACTTTTTCTTCTTCATCTTGCCCCACTTGCTTTTCACTCCTCAACTTTATTACTTTGCACTGCTCTTTTGGATTATTTTCTGTTGTGCTTCGTAACGTTCCTTGAGCTCTATTGTTGACCATATTAGATATTTGGCCAATTTTCATTTCAAGATTTCTGATGGTAGCTTGTTGATTTTGAAACATAGTGTTTGTCCTAGCCATGCAATCTGAAGTTGTCTTAGCCATGGTAACCACTAAATCTTCCAATGAAGGCTTCTTTTCCCATTGTTGGAATCCTATCGGAGGCTTCAACACATTTTGATTATTGGACCATGAAAAGTTGGGGTGATTCCTCCATCCTGGATTATAAGTGTTTGCATTGGGATTGAATTGACTTCCTCCTTGATTAGCCACATAGTTGACTTGCTCAGATGGTTGAGGTATAAAAGATATCCCAACTTGACACTCATGGGTAACATAAGGACCCGCGCAAATCTCACAGGCTTGCACACAAGATTTAATAGAGTTAATATTAAACTGGTCGATTTTCTTAAAAAGATTATCTACCTTAGCATTCAATGTTGTCATCGCATCAATCTCATGTACTCTAGCTGTTCTTCTTGGCATAGATCTTTCAGATGACCATTGATAGCTATTGTTGGCCATCTCTTCAAGAAGGTTATAAGCTTCATCAATCTCTTTTCCCATTAAAGCTCCTTCTGCAGCTGCATCAATAGTAATCCTGGTGTTATGATTTAAACCATTATAAAATGTTTGAACCACTAACCACTTTGGAAGCCCATGATGAGGACATCTTCATAACAACTCTTTAAACCGCTCCCATGCTTCATATAAATTCTCCATGTCTGCTTGCATGAAATTGGTTATATCATTCCTCATCTTTGCAGTTTTCGCAGGTGGAAATAATTTATTAAGAAATTTTTGTGCCAAATCATCCCATATTGTAATGGACCCTGCAGGCAAAGAGTCCAACCAATACTTAGCTTTATCTCTTAATGAAAAAGGAAATAGCCTAAGTCTAACCGCATCATTAGAGACACCATTTTGCTTAAAAGTATCACAAATCTCTAAAAATTTAGCTATGTGAGCATTGGGGTCATCGTTCGATAATCCGCCAAACTGAACAGAGATTTGAATCATTTGAATAATAACTGGCTTAATCTCAAAATTATTTGCCCCTATACTTGGTCTGGTGATGCTGGAGGGTGTTCCTTGAATAGAGGGCATAGCATAATCCCTTAAAGCTCTAGCTTGCCCATTCCTTTGATCCATAATTTTGTCTCCCATGTTTTGTGGAGATTCCAATGTGACCTACAAAGAAGAAATAGAATATCACAACGATTAAAACCTTGATTTTTTTATTTTATTATTATTATTATTTTTTTTTTTTTTTTTAACACTCAAAAATGAAAATAAAAATGAATAAAAGAGAACGCAAAAATAAAAAAAACAACTAAAAACAATTAATGTCTAAACTAATATTCAAGTTAATTAGTATTGATATTAATACCAATTCCCGACAACGGCGCCAAAAACTTGTTAGGCTAATTCGCAAGAGTACAAATCACACAAGTAATATAATGAATGAGTAGAGTGTCAATCCCACGAGGAATGAATTAACTACTAAAATTGGATTAACTTTAATATTATTTAGACTATAAAAGAAAATGAATTTGAATAAATTAAACTAACGAGAACTAAAATTAAATGCAAATTTAAAAGCAACTTAACTTGAATAAAATAGAGGCAACTAGGGTGTTTCGAATCCACTTATTAATCTGTCTTAATTTTCAATCAATTGGGTTTCTATCAATTCAATGAGGTGAATATCTAAATTGGTTAGCTTCTTTCCCAAGATTTACTAACCTAATTAAATCTTAATTTGTTAACAATCAACTTATTTCCCAATAGTTATAACAAACCGAAATTTATTGTTAAGTTCAAATTCATTATTCCTCATAAGATTCAAGTATCAAATCTCTTATCAACTATCTATCTTATGAAATTTATTACTTCAACCTGTTATGAAAATCACTTCTCAGTCTCAAATCATAATACAAAATCAATTAAATGATGGTTAAATCACTCGATCGCATTAAGAACAAATAATAAATAATTGAAATCACGATAGAAAACCCAATCAATAAAAATTAATAATTCATAACAAGTTTCATCTCAAACCCTAGTTAAATAAAATTAGTTCATAATAGAATTAATTAAAATCTAAAATAACAGTGGGAGCATAAAAAAAATTAATTAAACAAGGAAGAAAAAGAAAAAGATGAAGCTCCCTGCCCAGATCTAAAACAGATCCTGGTGCTTGCTGCTCCAATGGTCTTGCGTTCACCTTCTTCTATTCCGTGCGCCTGGCTTCTCAATTTCTCCTTTTCAATGCCTTGTTTTCACTCCTTGCGTCCTCTGCCGCCTAAAGTCTCCTCCTAGCATTCCATGCCTCTCTTTTAATCTCTTTATCTATATAGAGTACGCACAGCTGCTACCCTTCATTCCTTTCTCCAAGTGCCTTTATTTTTATTATTATTATTATTATTATTATTATTATTATTATAAGATGAATGCGGTAGCCCTAGTCCAAATTTTGCAATCTCATGCCACTGCCACCATATTATATATAAATAAATAATATTATATATATAAATAATATAAGATGATATATAATATAATACATATATATAAATATTATAATTTAATATATAGTATAATATCTAATATACTATTAATTATAATAACTTTGATTATATTATAATAATAATAATTATAGAAAATATTTATTTATTTTTATTTATATTAAAATATTAATTTTGAAATTAACTTTATAATATTTTTTTCTTTTCTTTTCACACCCAAATCTTCGAAATAATATCCTTTGCTGAGTTCCTACAAAAAGAGATTAAAATGATGTAAAATCCATATAATCACACATTATATGTAGGAAAAATCACACAAGGTTAAGATGAAAAATAGATAAAAATATGCATACAATTAAGCCCTATCACTGAGCTGGAACAATCCTATAATGACGCAACCACTCTATGGCAAAGGGCGGAAGAGGAAAGTGAAGTCCCACCTCAAACGAAGTGTAATGAATACCAAGGGAGCCTTGATCCACTTGCGGGGGGTCCGACTCATCAAGGCGAGGATACTTTACCATATATCCCGATGGGGTGCATCATAAACCCTTTCGAAATCTCTTAAATGAAGCCAAGAGCTTGAATCTTCGGGAATGTGCGTGTGGCCAGGGGGTGATGTCGGTCTTCTCCTCGACATATTGAAAGGACTTGAGAAAGTTACCTTGCTTAAATTCTATGGAAGTAGGAAAAGATGGAGGGTCACAACAAACAACACCTGCAAACAAAGAAAAAGCCTTGGTACGAAATGAAGAAAAGGAAAATCCGCGAAAGGGAGCACAAAATAATAGCTGACAGGGAGCAAGAGAAAGCCCCACTTGGTCATGACCAAGTGTGTAACACCCCTTTCCTAGAACTGCCTGAGAAGAGGTGTTACTGTGGAAAAGACAATAAAACTATATGATAATCTGAAATCTGATACCATAAATGAATATCTCAATCAATTGAAGTAAAAACTCTAAGTTAACATAAATTGGAAACCATAAACTCTGTCTAAGGGACAATCCCTCAACTGAAATATAAAATAAACCTAACTGACAAGACACTATAAAACTCAACAACTCCCAGACATCTTTGATCTTGAGCAGCTCCACGTACACACACTACTGACATCTTGGAGTGTGATCTTAATTTATTTCCCTTATGAATGGTCACTACTAGACAAAGAGGGAATGACCATAAATTGGCTATAGTTAGGGTCGAGTTATGGCTAGAAAGTATTAAGATATCAAATGTGAAATTTGCATGTTTTAAAGATTGGGATTTTCCCTTTAGTTGCAAATTTGAAAGAATCTTTTGGCTTATAGAGGATTTACAAAATGAAACCTTACTTGATTATTTTGGGGATTGTAAATGATATAGGGATAAATAATAAACTAGAGATTTGTGATTTAGGACGAATCTTGGAGATTAGAAAGGTTTTGGGATAAGAGGATTTCGAGTTTGACTTTGATGTTCTAAGGAAAATTTACACGTACTGTACAGACTTGGAGATAAAATAATATTTCAACCTAAGGAGATGATTACATGTAAAGTTCAAAATGACATTGATTTAGGAAGGTTCAAAGTTGGAAGAATAGAGTTAACAAGGTGTGTGGTAGCTAAGTAAAAAATTATGCACACAAAGGGTCGTATGGATGACAAGTGTTTATAACCCACATAATTAGCACAATGATTGTTAAGGACCAAAGGGTAATCATAAAAGTTTTGGCTCGAGTTTTAGGGCACCAAGCAATGAGATAGGATTTGCTAAACTTGATAAGCTTGTAAAGATATCATGAGACATGATTAGATCTTAATACATTGGAGTTGACTCTAATAGGTCCAAAGAAAGAAATAGGATTGATTGAAATAATAATCCATAGGAGTAAGTGTTAGGTTGAAAGAAAATCATAAAATGAGATGTCAGAACCCATATAAGGAATGCAGAACGTCTAAACCAATCTTGTGATGGACTGAGCATAAGGTAGTAACGCAAGTCTATAAGAGAATACTATTGCACGATCTAGTATAAATTCAGAATATGATTGGATGGATTTCTAATAAATGAATTTCAATTGATGTTGAAATGTTTAACAAATTAAAATGGCTGTAAGAATAGCATTAGGAGCGTGAGGTTCCATCATATGCGTGATAAATTTGGAAAGTAAAAGAGATTAGATTGTGGGAAAGAAATCCAAAGTCTTAGGAATGGTTAGGACAAGGATGCATAACTCGATTGAGTGTTACTCTAGAAAAGAAAAATTGGGAATCCTAGAGATCAGGGATTTGCAATAGTATTAATAGAACCACTATAGCTCTTGGAGGTGGAATAAGGAATTCTAGCATAACAATAACACCATTGGTACTTGGCTTGTAACAACGGATCTGAGCCTAGGGACCAAGGCAGACGATTAGTGGTTGGCTCACATTTGGGGTGTGATACCCATGAATCGAGGCACCACAGTGAATTGTGGAGATAGTCAGGTGCCAAAGTTTGGGCAGTAACGTGGATGTTATGTATGGATTAGAGTCGAAGTTCCTATGAGCCGGAGCATTGTGGTAGAATTCCTAATCATGTATGAAAAGGTTGAAGGCTTAGAAGATGACTTAACCTGGATATTTGTCTTGTGGACTATGATTGTCAAAAGAGAATCAATAAAAAAAAAAATGTAATCTCGAGCAAAGAAATAATGTTTGGTGAGCCATTATAGGAGATTTGTGCAAATTAAGGTTCTCTGGGATAATTACTGTAACGCCCCGCTCCCACTTACAGGTGTTACTCATGAACAATCGCCCAAATTGTCCACCTGCCCGGCCTGTGGCGAAGGGTGAACCATGTTTCAAGACGAAACGCCCTAGGTGGGAACTAGACTCGTCCTTCCCTTCGCTGAATCCCAGGATTCACTAGTAGAATTGGGCTTTAGCCACACCGCATTGGCCATAAAGAAAATCTCATTCAGACGCCCAATCGCCATTTTCTCAATTATTTTTAATTCTTTTCCATTCAATAATTTTCATCGGGCTCCATAAAATCACCATTTAAAAATCAATCCATTGATTGATTACCAAATTCAGAGGAAAAACTCATATTTTCAATTTTCCAAAATTTTGGCATTTTCTCTTAAAATGCCCGAAAAATCCCTCTATTTTTGAAATTTCCTCCGGGGCCCAAAAATCAATGAAGAGATGCCCCAATTTCTCCCAAAATTCCAATTTTTTAAAAAAAATTGGCCGGCGGGGCCCGCTGGCCCGCCCGGGGCCCGAGCAGGGCCCCGCTGGCAGCTGGCTGCGCGCGCGCCTGGCCGCGTGCGCGCGCCTACCCAAGCGCCTGCTCACGCGCACGGCCGCCTGCCCCCGCGCGCATGCGGCCTGCAGCTGGCTGGCAGCCCTCTGCTGCTCCAGCTGCCTTCCACACTTCTTTTCTTTTTCTTTTTTCTCTTCCTTGGGCTATAAAATCCCAAATTTTCCAGAATTTAAAGTGAATAAATAAACTTCATTTTCCTTTAAATTTAGCCTCTTTTTCTCCAAAATTAAGGCTTAAATTTATGCCCTTGATGCTTCCACAACAACTCATACCAAAGTGAGGTTTTTGCCTAGGCTTCAACATGCCATAAGCCTCAATCTCATTCACTTAAAAAAAATCAACACTTCAAAGAAATATACACTCATTGACTTAGGCTTAAACAAACCATTACCAACCCAATAAAATTTACATCTCATGAATCAAACACAATAACATAGGCTTCCATAAGCCATACATTTACAACAAAAATAAGTAAACACCATGAGCTTCCACCCACAAGCTTGCCACTTTTTCTTCTCTCTTTTGACATAAGAACAACCTACAAGGGGAGGATAAAACCTCATGAGCTCAAAAGCTCGGTAAGGGTGCATATGCAAAGTAAATACAAGCATAACAAGTCTATGTAATGCAAATGCATGCAAGCATGGTGAGGTCATTCCATCCTCACAACCCAACATGGTTTGAGGCATCAACCTACCATTTCTTTCCCACCCCCATGGCCATAGGTCTCATGAACAAATAAAGCATGCAAAGAGATACATAAAAGTCTATGCAACCTACTTACAATGCAATGCAAGGCCACCTCCACATGGGGCCATCCCTTACCTTATTCTTGAACCTCCCTATCTTTATTTCAAGAGAGCTTCCAACACCATTTTCTCCCGCCTAAAATGGCATTTCAACTTGTCACTCACTTTAAATACAAGAATACTAAATAGAGAAAAGAAGAATGGAACATACCTTGGTTGATCTTCATTTCTTCTCCATTCTTTCATTTTCTCCCTTTCTTCTTCTTGGAAGACAACTCTTCCTTCCTCTCATTTTCTTTCTTTCTTTGAAATGGCAAAACTTGAGACAAGGGCTTACTTTCCCTTTAAATACTACTCTTGTCTTGAAATCTCAATTTCAAGACTTAATCATAGCCCTTGATTTCCATTTGCTTTTTGAAAGAAAATCCCAACCACACAAGAAAGCACAATCCATGTGCTTTGGTCTTGATTACTCTCATCCATTGGATTTCCTTTGTCTTTGCAAGACTTCATCTCCACCATTAAAAGAAAGCACACTTTTATTAGGATGGCAATCCATGCCATTTCTTCTCTTTAAATCCCCACCATAGGATTTATTCTCTAATTCAAGAATACATCTCATCCATTGAATTTATATTTATTTCTCATTTAAATTAATGGGACTAATTTCCACCATCACATGAGAGACTACTTGAAAGACATAATCCCTCATTTTTCATTTAAATAAATCACACCATTTTCCAAGCATTAATGGGTGACCATTTTTCCATTTTCCATTTTCCATTTCATTTATTTAATTCACCATAATTTCAAACATTAATGGTGACTATTTTCACATTTCATTTGGATTTTCTTTAATCCAACACCATAATGCCTCTCATTAAATGCTTGAAAGACCAATTATCCTTTCTTTTTGCCTTTAATTTAAATCATTCTCCAACTCATAATTCCACATATATATATACATGCTCCCACATTTCTTATATATATTAATTTCTCTCAAATTCCAAGATTATGCCAAGTGTCACTCCAAGACACAAACTTGGCTTCCAATTCTTGATCTTGGTCATCCATGTGGCAATACCACATTTATTTACCAATTTAGGGAAAAATAATTATTCTCCTCAAATAATTTAATATCCACCATTTTCCCTATTTTCCATAATTAATTTCCTTTATGGAATCACTCCAAATCACCAAAATTCTCATTTCATGAATTATTAATCCCATATCTCCACATAAACACAAATTTGGGATTTAATTCACTTACTCACCTAATTCCACATAGGAATTATTTTCAATTTGCCAAAATACCCTTTTATTGGATTTTCCTATCCAAATTACCAAAATACCCTTCTCATGGGCATTCTCAATCTCAAGGATCATCACTTTCTCAAGGGCATTTTTGGAAGTTTACTTACTTCCTTTCCTGTTCTCTTAACACCGGTTACACCGGGTGTTACAATTACACCTACGATAGAACTTGTGAGGTTATGGTTACTGCAATGTGATGAGTGGATCTCGGGACTCGAGAGTTTGTGTAAAGGGGTGGTAAAATTGTAATTGTGTTCATAGGTCGAGGTAGGACATAACTAGGGGTGGAATGACCCCTAGTATAGACATGTGTTGTGGAATTGCTTAGGAAATATGTTTTCTGGATTAAGCTGAAAGTAAAGCAAGATCGCTATGGGACAAGCAGCGTAGTTCAAAAATTTTGAACCTTACCCCTATCCCGGCGATTGGATCAACGTCGAAATCAAATCATTCACATACAAATAAATAAATCTAACCTTTAGATTATTGAGTCGTTCGCGAATTCGAGCCGTCCAAGCGTCCGGCCTCTAACTCAT
Source organism: Diospyros lotus (assembly GCF_014633365.1). Lineage (NCBI taxonomy): Eukaryota > Viridiplantae > Streptophyta > Magnoliopsida > Ericales > Ebenaceae > Diospyros > Diospyros lotus. The sequence goes on from NC_068347.1 coordinate 13,297,847, forward strand.
GATACGTGGCACGCGTCCGTTGGCAAGGAGAGCGGAATAGGAGTGCTAGCTCCTTCTCATTTTCGTGGCTTGTGTATGGACGGAAAAGAACGCCCACGTTTCAAATCGATGCCAAAAAGAAACGGGGAAGAGTGAACAGCAATACGTTTTTCAACTCTTGAAAAACGACACCAAAACTCATTACAATTTTGGGCAACCCATAAAGGGATATTTATAGAGAAATATCCTAAGGTTTCTAAAACCCTAATGGATTGGTCTAGCCCATTAATTCTAATTTAATTAGAATTTTAAGTGGGCTTATTCTAGTCCAACTAGAAATATAATTAAATGGCCCAAATCTTTTTTAGGTTTAAATAAAATATTTTGCCCCAAATCTAATTCAAGCCCAAATATAATATTTAATATTTAGCCCAAATCTAATTTGGTCCAAATATAATATTTAATATTTGGCCCAAATCTAATTTGATCCAAATATAATATTTAATATTAGGCCCAAATCCAATTTAGTCCAAATATAATATTTATTTTAATATTTGGCCCAAATCCAATTTAGTCCAAATATTAACTTAAGCCCAAATATATTTTATTTCATATTTGCCACTTCAACAAATAGAAAATTATTAAATTAGAAACTTCTTCCTAATTTAATCAATTGTCATTTTAGGAAACTCTTTCCAATATTACGACTCCTCGTCATATCGACGTCATTACGTCTATTTATTCTTTTTCCGTGAGAACCTATGACGGCACAACTTCTTGCCGAAGTGTCCCACTTAACCATACGTCCACTCTCTTCGTTTAAGCCAGAGACCGTGCCTATTGCGTATGATTCATTAGGCTTCCGAATATGTTGGCAATGTGTCGGTATAAACACATAAGACAAGATTAGCCTCTAGGAAGGCATCATGCCTACCCAATTATTCAGAAGGATTCATAATCCGCAAATAATTTTTCACAAGCATGGTTACCGTGTAATACAATCCTCTCGTCAATATATCCTATGTGATCTCAAGTTGGCAATGTGTTGCTTGATTATGATCACATAAGTTTTTCTTCGATCATCCGGATATCTTCACTTAATAGAAAGTGAATCAATAACTCCTTATTGATCTCTTTCACCATGGCCATGGATTTAAAGTGAATATCCACCGAAGGCGGCTTAGATACATCATCCTCTGTCAAGGGATAGACGAGTCCCATCTTGGCTAAGCACCCATCTCCATAAGCCTCACGATATACCCAACGATCACCCACGTGCAACCTTTGTCTAAGCCCATCGAAACGATATCAAAGCATACCGGTATTCTTATGAGATGACAGTGACAACCTCAGGTCCAAGGATTAGTTACACCCATCTCGTATGAGAATTCCATCAACATATAACCAAAATGGATTCTCAAGGCGAGTCATGTCCAGTGACACGTTCTCCAACATTAGTCACCTATGTACTTGTCTAGACATCCCCATGCCTATGGGTGTGAGATCTCCATTGCTATCACATAGCAAAAACATAGCACATACAAGTTGTAAGATCCCGTTTCAGCATAAGGTTGCCACATAATTTCGATGAGATTAAAATACCGAAAAGTGGGTTTAATAATAAAATGAGTCGTCAAATCGACTGCAGGGAATGTTCTGGAGTGTAATTGGCTATGGAAAATGATATGGTCCCGATGAGCGTTCCAAAATAGGATTTATGGAAGTAAAAGAAATTTGAATTGAGATAGTTTTCGGCACAACTAAAATACAGTTTCGGTTTAGGCTGAAATACCGAATTATTGTAAGAGATTACCGAGAAGTCAACGAAACCCTAGAGGGGTTCCGATTTTTCGTAAGGATAAACCCTTTAATGGTTGCAGGATAAATTAAGGGCCCGGTGAGAACCCGAGGGGTGAAATCGTCCTTATCGAGTAAATTCGAAGTTATTAATAATGGATTTAAAGCATCGTAATGCAAATTAATTGGACGTTCAAGGGTGTTTTTGAAATTTAAGAAATTCCCTAGTGATATAAGAATGAATTTTGGGGATCAAATGGGTAATATACACATATTAAATATAATATACAATTATATATATAAGTACGTGTTGTGTGTGTGTGTTGTGTGCGTGCAGAAATGGCATGCGAATGGAGGCGCAGATTAGCAGCAGGATTTGAGAAAAAGTAGGCGAGAAGATTTGAGGAAATCCTTAGAAATCTAATGAGATAGCAAATGTAATATATATAGGGAATAAAGAATAAGAGTGGAGAAACAGAGAGTTGCAGAGAAAGAGAGAGCCGAAAGCCATGGCCAAAATCTAGAGCAAGATCGAGCGAGAGATGCGGCCGAAGCAGGCTGCAAACTTGCAGCAAGCGCACAGCGACCATGGCCGCATTTGCGGCCATGCCAGCCGCGAGCAGCGGCTGAGGCGCGGCAGCAAGCGAGGCAGGGGGTGACGCTCGCAGGTGAAGAAGAAGAAGAGGAAGAGAAGAAGGAGAAGGGAGAAGAAGAAGAGGTAGAGAAGAAGAAAAGAAAAGAAAGAAGAAAAAGAAAAAAGAGAAGAAGAAGGTGCGCGGGAGTTGCAGGGGAGGAAGAAGAGAGGAAGGAGGGAAGAAAAAAAGAAAAGAAAAAATAAAGAAAAATAGGAAAATATATAAAGAAAAATCTTGAAAAATAGGAAATGAAGATGTATTAATATTTCGGAGATTTTGGTAAGAAAAATGGGTCGGGCACACATTTCGAGGTGGTGCACAAAAATCGAGGTAGTGTGTGAAAAATTGAGGTAGTGCTCAAAAATCGATGTGATGTGCAAAGATTGAGGTAAGGAGCGAGAATCGAGATAGTGCACAAGAGTCGAGGTAGTGCACAACAATTGAGATCAAACACGTATTTTGAGGTCAGGGCGCGCATATCGAGGAAGCCCAAGAGGCTAAATTAAGGTAAGTAAAATTTTCTAAAAAATTTCAATAAATTAGGAAAGTTATTTTATGAATTGTTATAGTGAGATATTTGAGAAAATAATTAAGAAATATTTGGTTTGGTTTTATTGAGGAAAAATAGGAAGAAATAGGAAAAAACAAAGAAAATACATGAAATTATGAAAAATAGGTTTTAATGCTTAGTTAAATAAATATGATGATTAGGATGCTTTGAGACTTAAGTTGAAGTGACTTGTACTAATTTTGAGGTTGGCACGCAAATTGAGATAGTTGCACTTGAGGTTAAAAGCACGCTTCTCGAGGTTTAAGCAGATTTCAAAGGTAAGCTAGTTTTCTCAAAACTTAATTTATTTATGAAAAGTATTTTCTGAAAATGTGTCCTATTGTTTGAAATGAAATGCCTATATGTTGAAATGATGTATGTTTCAAAGTATGTTTTGGCATGTTGACATGTTATGTTACGATGTGTTTGCACGTAGGTGCATTGACATGTTATGATGAGATGCATACATACATAAAAGTTACCATCCATCATGCATTGCATATGTTTGAGAGTACGGACAAGCAATGTTGGCTCAGGCCGGTATGTAAGTTATTACGTCGGCTCAAACCGGTATGAAAGTTGTTAAAGGCTTGTCGGCTCAAACGGCCAAGTGGAAAGGACATTGTTGCATTTTGCACTCACGCATGCAAATTTTTAAATGAATGCTTACTTAGATGATTCATCATCTAACTTGAGCTTTGCCCCTGGAATATTCAAACGTTCCAGATGGAGATTGTAGAAGAAACGAAGATGAATGAGGCATGAAATGGCATTTGGCAAAGTGCATGATGAAATGAATATGAATTAAATGTATGATATGTAGCCCATGTATTTAAGTTCTGCTACTTTGTTCTCTGAACGTTTTGAAAGTCCATGATGTAATATATGATTTATGATTGAAGTTTAAGGAATGATAATGTATAACCCTATTTAGGGTTAATGTTGGTTAAGGACTTATGTTATGTATTAAGTTATGTTGAGAACTTATGTTCCATTAATGAATAGCCTTGTATTAAGGATTAAGTTCAAGAAGCGATGATGTAAGAGTTGATTTATGATTAATGTTAAGATGTCAGGTTCGATTCTAGCTTCCACATTTGATATATATGATGATTCTCTTCGAGATAAATGTATGGAAATTTTGGGATGAATAAGAGCAATTATATGGTTTATTCGTAGTTTTAAATAGAAAAAAAAGATATTATCCCATAATTGTCCCAGTTTATAACGCATCCAAAAAAGCGGGGCGTTACACAAGTCTTACCGCAATTGTCAATGTCCATTCTTGACATTGCTACGACTTGGGATGTTTAATGATGTCTAGAAACTGTGATACATCATCTCACATCTTTATAGATTAATCACAGTATACATCATATGGACTTCTAACTAGTTTCATTCGGTTATTACAATAATAACAAGAAACTAATATAATGACTTCTTTTGAATTTGAACAACTCCTTATTCAAATAATAACATGATTACAATTGTCAGTGTACAACATGCCCAATCAGATTCGTCCTCGTCAATACTAAATTCGACGACGTCTTCTTCTTCTTCAGGTACTACAGCTGCGGCTTCTTCCTCAGCTTCATCCTCCATAGCTTCTCTATAAAGGTCTGCATACTGTTCTCTCATTCGTGTGCAGAATTCATGTAAGGATTCGAATACCCAATCTTGCCATACCCACTGAGCAAATGTCTTCCACTCCCCTACCATCTGGTTGATAAGAAAATCAATCTGATACTCCGACAGATCAATCAGTTGTCGATAACTTGGAGGTACGTTGTCTATTATTTCTTCCATTGCATTGAGAAACACGACCACGTCTTCCTCTTGTGGGTTTCCACGAGCTTCGATTCTGTGTGTCCAATGTGACAATAGCACTTGATCCACCATTGCTTGCTAATAACACACAAATTTAACTCAGAAACCTCGAACATGTGTTTCTTAAAGTGTCCATATCATTTCTTTCTAAATTCCAAATGTCTCTTAGAATCCATAATCCTATTCTAAGTTTTTATTCAACAGTTCTAACCATGCTAAGTTCCGTAACCTAGCCTAACCATCCTAGGGCTTTGATACCAATTGTAACACGCCGCCTTGCCGAGCGTGTCACTATAAGGCAGTTTTCAGGATTTTTTTTTTCCAAGTCTATCACACGCGGCGCTATGAGAACAATCTTCACATGCAGATAAAAACACCCGTTGCATAAAATGGCCGGCGCCCACGATGATTTCAAAAGCAATCTTCACATGCAGGTAAACATCCCGAGAACCCCAGTCTTGCCCATTTAGCTAACCAGATCCATAGTCTCAACTAAACGAGTCATAACATACGCAGCGGAACATATTATCGTAACATAAATACCGTGGCCTACCACGAAGTTCATACATCGCGAGATACGTATTACAACATAATAAAATGAAAATAACGCTATCATGCTCTTGTTCGTACATATATCAAAATAAATTCCAACAACCGAAAATGATACATCAACTAACACCCTCAACACTAATGGCCCTCAACCGGCCACGTCTTTGTCCTTGCAGCAGTCCCTGGTTCAAACGTTGAAACGTTCCAAGGGCATAACCCAAATTAGATGATAAAATCATTTAAGTGATGGCTAATACAGTTTACCGAATACATGAATAACACATGTATATGACGTATAAGACAAAAATCACATGCAACATGTCTAACATGAGAAATCTCCCTGGCATACTCAACCTCCCGTGGAAAATTCCATTCCACACACCAATGGGGTTGACCTTGCCGCAACATACTTAATCCCTAAGTGCCCTACTGTGTCACTCGATCATCGGGATTAACCTTGCCCCATTCTCAAGAAGATCCCACCCCGATAACAATAACACAAAATTAAGACCTCGGTGATATGAAAAGAAAAGCGTACCATGCACCAAATTTTCAAGAAATTAAACAATCAATGCATTATTCCAATCGAACGGTATATAAGTACATAAGTAAACACCTATACAATGTATCTCAAATTTCGGAGGCGTAACTACTTATCTGAAGTCACAACCAACACCTTAAGACACTTTCAAACAATAGTAAGACTGGATTCGAACCTCTCACCTTAATTCGGAAAAAGCTAATTTTTACCTTGAAAAGCTTGTAATTCCTTTCTTCTAATAGTCAAGTCATCCCCTAATTGCCATTATGACTATAGAAATTAATATTTCTATTTTTCCCATACTTATCTTAATTTTCCTTATTTTTTTCCTATTTTTTTCAAACCTTTCTTTCCTTCGAAAATCCATAATAAATACCAAACACCTAGTTTCTCCAAATAATTTTGCATGAATATCCCTAAAATAATTTTAAAAAAATATTAAAATTAATTTCAAAAAATACCGTGCCCCACGCGCCCTCACACACTGAGCGAATGGGCTGCGATTGAAGTCCGCGCGTGCTGGTCAAGCGCCTTGTCTTCTCCAGCGACGACGGTCTGCAACAACTTCAAACGGCCAAACAACTTATATGGCCTTGAAACTCTTGAAGAGGCGATCCTAGGGGTACCCTCTATCGTCAGAAAAAGCCACCGGAAAGGCCTCAAACGGCCGTTTATAGGGTCGGCTCCGGCGAAGCCCGATTTTCCGGCCAAGCTTCTGAAACCCCTTAAAACCTACACCAAAACCTCCCAAATTCTCCAGAAAAACTCCCTAGCACTCAAGGAACAAAAGCCTTATTCCCAAGGCTCAATTCTTGCTGAAACACGGCCAACCAACTTCGATTTTGTTTTGAAACCCTCGGCCATTTGAACCCTATTTATACCCGATTTCGACCGGTTCTTCAACCAATAGGAAGCTTCCCTACCTCCTAAGCTTCGAATATGATCATTAGAAGACCAAAAATCAAACCAAATCGCCATGAAATTGCTTCAAAATTTTCGGCCAGAGTCGATTTTTCTTTAAAAATTAATTCCCACCGATTTTCCATAGATCTCGACCAATAGCTAGGTTCAATCGAACCATCATGGCCTGGAGATCATTTCGATTCCCTTTGCAAGTTTCAACGACGTCCGCCGCAAATTTGGCCGGTGATTTGCAGGTTTCACACCCAACTTTCAATAATTGCACTTCCACCCCTAAACTTTGATATTTCACGATTCTGCCCCTTTCACTCAAACCTTAGACTTCTCACCTATTCCATTAAACCCCTCAAGTTTATAATGTGTCAATAAACTCTTAAAAGTCTAGAAAAATCCTCGTTTTGACCACCCTCCACCAATTTCTAAATTCTGCACTTTGGCCCGAATGCCCCTAATTGCAAAATTTTAACCCAAAACCTTTGCAAATCTCTTGATTTTGACATCCCACAACTCTTTGAACATTTTTACCCTCCAAGTTTCGTCTTGGTTTGGTCTTTTTCCTTTTCATTCAAGTTTTGTATATTACACATTGGCCCAAAACTTTGATAAATTTCATTTTGACCCAACAACTTCCAAAAATACCCTTAATATTAATTACTGGATATTACAAAACATTTCCTTGGAAATCGAAAGATACATGTGAAGTTCCGAGATAATCGCTCAATGTACAACATGCCCAATCTGATTGGGTGTAGAGCACCTACACTAACATAAGCAAGTGGTGGGACGGTTGTTTCCCGGATATGACCTTAGGGAGGGATTTAATTACGGTTATTGACTTGATTTTTGATTTTTTGTGCTTAATATTACACACCCCAAGAATTATAAGCCATTAGCTTTGATTTAACTGTCTCAAACCTTGCCTTTTGTGATATAAAAAAGTTGGAGCAATAGTAGATATATCTTGGTACTCTTGAAAACATAAGTTGATCTTTAAAAAGAAACGAAGTCAACATGAAGATATGGTAAGTTATATGTTGATAGGTAATCGAAAGAGTTTTTTTTCTTCTCGAGAGACATGTTATGATTTGAGAAGGCATACAAATGAGTTGTTATTAAGGAAGATGTGAGTGTTCAATTCCATTACGAAAATTTTATTTGGGTTGTGAGGCAGTAGGCTAAGTTGTAAGAGCTATGCTAGGTGTTGCAAACGACCCAGTGGAAATCGAAAGTTTTCCTGTAAGTGTTTCCATTTAAGCTAGTTGTGTGAGAACTAAATTGCCTAGTAGAAAAATGAGTAAAATTTGCTCCTAGAATCAGGGATGGCAGAGACCTTGTTTAACTTAATGGTGAGATTTTTCTCACACAAAATGGATATGGAAACCATCGCTTAGTTGAGATAGAGCATTTGACAGTACTAGGGTGAGATGCCACGAATAACGTATGGGTCTAAGTGCTCTAGTTGATAGTGTAATTATGGAATGTTATTTCTTATGGTAGTGTGAACAATGAATTGAAACGAACAAGAGTATTGTGTTGAGACAAACTAGTTTGATTGATGGATAGTTTTTTGAAGAGAAATAGTAACATGTTAGGATCTCAGGTTACCGTAAGAGAAATTATGTTCTTGATAGACCTAAATTGACGATTTGTGTAACCAGCTACAAGAGATTGAGATATTATTTCTAAAGTTAATGTGCGATCAAGGTACTCTCAATTGAGGGAAAGGAAATGAAACCATCCTAAAGCAATGTACAGATCATAATATGGTGAAAGTAAGCATTCGATGATGCCTTTTGGTTTAACTAATGCATTAGAAGCATTTATGGATCTTAGGAATTGTGTATTTGGACCATGTTTGGACAAAAATAAGTGTTGTTATAGTTCGTAACAAAGAATCATTGATCATATATCTTTAGAATAAACTCATAGAATAATTTTGAGATAAGTGTGACCACTTGTGATGAGCTACAACGGGAAATTCTGGAAATGTCACGACATGCTTGTAAGCATTGGTCGTATAATAAATGCAAAGTAGGGTATTTGTTAAGGATTAAATCGATATGTAATTGAGGTATTCAGATAATAAGTTGTGTTTTGTTTTAATTACTTGATTGGTCAGGTGCAAATTTCGAGGACGAAATTTCTTGAAGGAGGGTGAATGTAATACTCGAGAATTTCTAAAGGACTAAAAGAGTAATTTATCTGAGGGCAAAAATGAAATTATTAGAAATTTTGGAGTTTAAGTATAATTTCTTGGAGTTATAAACAACCGAATCGATTGAAGGAAATGCCTCGGAACATAAGTATCTCAGGAAGAAAAAGTATGTTGTGGATAAATATAATATCCCATGTTTCGTTTGGTTGTCACGTTGTTTGAATGAGTCTGGGATACCGAAAAATGGTTGTCGTAGCGAAATAAGACTTCGAATCAGTGATAAGGAATACCCTGGAGTCTAGATATCTAAGAAAAATGTTATGGTGTTGACGAGTATCCTGAGATTGGATTTATGGTATTAAAAGAAATCGAGACAGAAACAATTTTTGGTACAACTAAAATACAGCTATGGTTTAGGCTAAATTATCGAATTATTATAAGGGACTTCCGAAAAGTCAACGGAAGCCTGAGGGGGCTCCAATTTTTTTTAAGGAATAACCCTTCGGTGGTTTCAGGATGAAACAATAGCCCGATGAGGACCCTGGGGCGGAATCGTCATTATCAAGTAATCTTCAATTATTAATTTTGTGTTTTCGGTATTGAAATGGAAATTAATTGGATGTCTGAGGGCATAGTTGCAATAAGGGAATTACTCAAGTGAGATTAAGAAGGAAATTGGGGTTTAATAATGTAATTTATTTATATTAATAGTGAAATATATAGATATATATATAAGTGTGTACGTGCGTGCGTGTGTGCTAGTAGTGGTAGCTTTTGGGAAGCTTCATGGCCGAATTGCTTGGAGTAGTGGCCAAGTTTTGATGCAAGTGGGAGCAAGGAGTGGTGACCAAGGCTCTTGAGTCGGTGGGATCTCTATAAATAGGGGTCATTTGAGAGCAAAATGGGAAATGAAAGGAAAGAAGAAATGAAGCAAAGCAATGGCTGAATGGCAGCAAGCATGGGCGAGTAAATGGCCAAGAGGTCGAGGGAGAAATTGGGGACCCAAGCTAGAGATCAGAGGCTGCCACAAGGGTTACAGGAAGCAGCCAAATCTGGTCGCAATTGACGGACAACAACTATAGCCGTAAGCTGCGGCCATGGCAACTCTAGAGCAAGGTAGGGCAGCAGGGGATGCGCAAGGCAACTCGGTTGGCGGTGCGTGCATGCGTGCGAGGCGATTGCAGAGCTCTGTGGAGGTCCTAGAGGCACTCGGAAGCAATGGAGATGGTCGAAGGCGCAGCCATGGAAGTCACAAAGCTGTGTTGTAGTAGCTGGCCAGCAACGCAGCCAGCGTCGGGGGCGGTATGGCAGCCCTCGGTAAGGCCAGGAACGCGGCGGTGCGGTGGCTAGATGAAGTTGGTTTTCGTGGAAGAATAGGGGTTGGAAGGGGAAGATGAAGTGGAGAAGAAGAGAAAAGAAAAATGAAGAAGAGGAAAGAAATGAAAGAAAACTATGGAAAAATGGGAAAAATTCCTGGAAAAATCTTAAAAAATTCTAGGAATTTATTTGAGGTTAGAGGAGGATGCCAAAGCCAGGAAATTATTCAAACGGGCATTTCGAGGCTTAGCACGCATTACGAGGTGCAAATTATCTTTTCAAATAAGGTGAGTGGTTTGAGTCCAGTCTTACCCATTGTCTTGAAAATGGTTTAGTGTGTGTGAAATGGGTTTAGGTGAGCGGTTCTACCCTCCCAAGCTTAGGTTGCATGTGTTTGAACCAGTTCCGGCGAGCGGTTATACCCTCCGAAATTTGAGTTATATCATGTAGGCATTTTACTTATGTACTTGTCGCATCGTATGCATATTGAACATGTGGTATATTGCATAAACTATTTTTACTTGTAAAAGAGTAGATGCATGGCGTGTGGTTTTTCATATCATCAAGGTATTATTTTTCGTGTCGTGGTTATGTCCGTGGGGGACGGAATGGGGTCTTCTTGAGAATGGGGCAAGGTTAATCCTGGTGATCGGGTGACACGGTAGGTCACTAGGGATTAAGTATGTCACGGCAAGGTCAACCCCAAAGGTGTGTGGAATGGATTTTCCACGGGAGGTTGATTATGTCAGGAAGAGTTCTCAAGTTAGACATGTTACATGTTATCGTTGTCTATATATGTCATGCTCATGTGTGTTTCATGCATTCAGTAAACTGTATCATGCCATCACTTAGATGTTTTATCATTTAATCTGGGTTATGCCCTTGGAACGTTCAACATTTCAGCTAGGGACTACTGCGAAGACGAGGACATGGCCAATTGAAGGCCAACGGTGTTTAGTATGATAGATGTTGTAGCATTTTGAGGTGATAATATTTACTTTGATATATGTATGAATGACTATATGATAATGTTGTTATCATTTGGTAGCTTTGTACAACGTATTTTATTATGGAAATACTATGTAAGAATCTCGTGGAAGGCCACAATATTTTGATGTTATTATATCCGTTGCGTTATTCTATGACTTGTTTAGTTTAAGATTATTGATTTCGTTAAGTTAAACGGGCAAGACTAGGGTTTCTGGGATCTTATATGCATGTGAAGATTGTTCTTGAAATCACCGCGGATGCCGGCCATCGTATGTGTTTAGCGTGTTAAAGCATGTGACGATTGTTCATGAAGCACCGAGCGTGATGAACTTGAAAAAAAAAAAAGATTCCCAGGAATTCCCTTATAGTGACACGCCTGGCGAGGTGGGGTGTTACAGTTAGCTCCCTTAAACCTCCCAGAGCCCCCATTAGCATAGAGGATCCGTGAAAGGTCATTACTTGAGTGATATATAGAACAATAACACAAACTACAAACTCAAACACCACCCTTATTTAAACTATACCTTTTTAATCACATAGCATCTCATAGCCATTCTTACATAAACGTTCATACCTTGAGCCCACCTGGCTTAGATAACATATATCCATCTCAAAATTATAAAACATTACTCTAACACAAGCACAATGACACCCAGGATCTAGTTTCGGGAGGACTCTACACTTGTTATCCTGGCTTGATGGTCTAAACCCAACTTTGTTCAACATACCGGCTATGTTAAACGAATCCCTAACCTGGAATGATGGAAAGCAAACGTGAGTCACGAGACTCAGCAAGCTCATGAAAGAAAGGCTATCGGTTAAGGATAAAACTATTTTCCAATACCCCATGCAATTCATGTCAGTGCAACAACACATCATGCCATGCTCATTACATGCCTTGGTTCCAAATGCATAACCATAAAGTAAACTGCATATAAACGGTCCTTAAGGCCCGTATAAAACACATAATGACGCCCAAGTCCAACATACAAACCTGTTAGTAGCCCCGTATAGGCTACTTTATCATTATTTCGTTGTGGGTCATATCCCACTTCCCATAATCGCTCACATTGTGGGGCATATCCCACTTTCCCATAATCATTGTCACTGTGGGTCGTACTTTCCCATAATCACTCTCATTGTGGGTCATTCCCCACTTCCATCATAGGACACTTCCATGGCATATGCTCTGTGGTGGGCACCACCCATCCCCATCACTTATAGCCACACATCCTCACCATGCAATGCAACAAATAAGAAATGCGATGGCTTTTGTAGCATCAGGCCATGCTAGGCCGACATAAGAATTCACACATGCGATATACTCTAAATACACCAGCTCACCTAGAGTACCCAAGTTGGCTCTTAGACCAACAAGGTCATGCAAATGCTCACACATCCCATCACACGCAAAGCATGTCCCTCAAATGAATACAACTCAATCCCTATGCAGCACATACATCATGATATGCACAAACCAAGGCAGGAATCTGACAGTACCAACTCTTCTAGCCTGTCTAATGCTTATCGCAACAGCCGATGACTGGCGCCCATACATCCAGCCATCAACTGTCACGACCCACGGTCAACAGACAGTGGCTTTGTACCCCATACCCTTAAGACACACATACAGACAACACTAAACTTTTATACTTTATACTTATAATTTGTAACCTCTTTTCATGACCCTTCATTCACTTGGCAACATAAACATCAATATACCCTTCTCAGTCTTTCTTCATCCCGTACATAGGAAACCATCTCATTATACATGTTACCACACATTACACTTTTTCCAGTAAGACTTTTCACATAACCCAATTAAACCATAGTCCAATCTTCTAAGAACCTAACCCAACAGGTTCGACATCATTCTGAAGGGAAGCGAAGCGATACGAATCTTCGTGACAGATGAAATGGAAGACACCAAGTCATCACTACTTAACTCATCCCATTAACAATAAACCCATAAATAAAATACAAGTTATAGGGTGGTTGCCATGCGGATTATCATTGTTAATGCGTCAAACCGAGTCACGGTGAAGGAGGGAATAAAATACAAGAAACCAAGGAGACTCTTGTAGGAAATTAAGAACATGTGGAGAGAGTTAGGAGCTTGTCTGCATATAGACAATCCTAGCTTCTCTCGCACTCCCATTGTGAAATAATATAATTAAGGTAAATAATGAGTTATTGGGCCCCAATTAATTAATTTCAACCGTATAAAATTAATATCTCCATGTACATAATACTCTAATAATTTATTTAACTTACCTGGCCACTTAAAACGCGGATTAAACAAGATTTTCCCCCACTTTTCCTTCAATTTTCTCCCCTGCGCACTGCTGGCCGAGCCCCCTCCTTCTCCCACCTTTCTTTCTGCTATTGCTACTTCAAAAATGCTTGAAATGGGCTAAAAAGGGTGTAAAAAGGGGTGGCTAGGGAAGAGCCATGTGGCGGCTGCTGGGGAGCACCGCCGCCTCCCCGAAACAATGTCGTTTTGGGGAGGATTTTGCTAAAAAATCAGCAAATCTTTCCCAATCTCGTGAGCACACCTACGGGTTTGATCCGCATCCAGCCCCTCGTTCCCCTCGCGTGTGACCGCTCGTGCCACACGTCACCTTCAACATATATGCAACCCCCATTAATTTTAAAGTGAACTCGTGGGCACTTTCACAATTTTCATTTCAACACCCACGATTTTCATTAATTACACATGCCCCCCCTTAATAATTTCCCTTACACCCGAACTTCCATTTTCACTTATTTTTCTTACACCCGAAATTTCCAAATAAATTCCCCAACTTAATTTATTTTAATCTTTCATTATTCTTGTAGATGCTCCCAAATAAAATAATTATTTATCCTAATCGCCCATTTCCTTGAAACCATATAAATTATTATTTCCTCATAAATTCTCAAATACTCAATAGTTATTATTTATCTTCAAAATTTTTGGGATGTTACATTAGTATATGGTTATGCATCTAGAAATAAGGCAGGTATTGGACATGGCATGGTATGACGTTGCATTGACATGAATTGCATGGGATGTTATGGGAAGAGTTTTGTCTTTAACCTACAGCCTTTCTTTCTAGAACTTGCTAAGTCTTGTGACTCACATTTGCTCTCCATCATTCCAGGTAAGAGAATTGCCTGAGATATCAGGTATGCTCGATGAGATTGGGTCTAGATCATCAAGCCATGATAATAGGTGCAGAGTTCTCCCGAACCTAGATCCTGGGTGTCGTTGTGTTTGGTCAAGGTAAAGCTTTTATGTTATTGAGATATATGTGTATTATGTGAGCCAGGTGGGCTCACAATGTGAATGCTTATGTAAGAAGGATTATGAAATGTTATGTGATAAAAGGTTATGGTATCTATAAGGGTTGTGTGGGAGTTAGGTTGTGTTATTGTTCGATATCATTCAAATAATGACCCTCTTACGAATCCTCTTTGTGCACAGGGGCTTCGAGAGGTGGGCCATTATAGTCAGGTTGTAAGTGAGGCAATGGTCTTGAATTTGTTTTTTCCCCCGTTGTCGGGCCATAAGAGGGAAAATGGGGTTGCATTGGGTTTTTCCCATGTTGCCGGCTTGTAAGCAAGCCAAAAGGCTTGAATCTGTTTTTCCCTCATTGACGAGCTGTGAGGGGGGAAACATGTTTGAATTTGTTTTTCCGTCGTTGTCGGGTCATGAGCGGGGAAACGGGTTTGAATTTGTTTTTCCCTCGTTGTTAAGTCGTGAGCGGGACAACGGGCTTGACTTTGTTTTTCCCCCTGTTGTCAGACTAAAAGCGAGACAATGGGGTTGCGTTGGGTTATTCCCACGTTGCCCAGGCTGTAAGCAGGGAAACAGGCTTGAATATGTTTTTTCCTCGTTGCCGAGTTGTGAGCAGGGCAATGGGTTTGAATTTTTTTCCCTCGTTGTTGGGTTGAGAAGGGGGTAAAGGGTTTGAATTTGTTTTTCGCTCGTTGTTGGGTCATGAGTGGAATAACGAGCTTGAATTTGTTTTTCCCTCATTGTCCCCCCGTCAACGGCGCAACGGGCTTGAATTTGTTTTTCCCCTACTGTCGGGCCAAAAGCGGCACAATGGGGTTATGTTGGGTTTTTCCCTTGTTATTTGGCTATAAACGGGGTAACGGGCTAGAATTTGTTTTTCCTTCATTGTCGGGCCATAAGAGGGACAACAAAGTTGCGTTGAGTTTTCCCCTCATTGCCGGGCTGTAAGCGAGGCAACTGGTTTGAATTTATTTTTCCCTCCTTGCCGGATTATATGTAGGACAATGAGCTTGAATCTATTTTTCCATCATTGTCGGGCTATAAGAAGGACAACGGGCTTGCGTTGACTTAGTTTTCTTTCCTGCGAGTGAGTTATGCAAGTATATGCCCAACTAAATAAGAGAGGAAGTAGTGAACACATAACCATTTTTTACATGGTTTAGCCCGGTGTGCCTACGTTCAAGAAAAGAAATTCTTGAAATCCTAAGTTATTTAATGCCTAGGAAATCAAAGGTGTTACAGTTGGTATTAGAGCGAACCTAAGGTAAAGTTCACGAGTGGCTAGATGAGCAAGGCCACCATAAATTTTGAGAATTAGGTCGGGATTTTTGAGATATTTTGTGGCATACTCTAGTTGCTTATTCAATTTGAATTATGTCATGCCTTGGTGATTTAATGGATGCTAATTCACCTTGTCTTCTTGCCAGATGGTGAATACAAGAAGAAATAGGCGCGAGGGAGACAATGGCGAAGAAAACAACACCGACCCTCACCCAAGAAGTGGTGTGGGAGGGTAAGAAGATTGAAGGGATGACCTCGGTGAAAGTCGGATAGATAGGATCGAGAGGGTCCTAGAAGGTATGGCTGGGCGAAATTTAGAATTGTAGCCCAATCAAAGAAGAGTAGATGCTTTCGGCTAATTTTGAATAAATGAGTGATTGTTTTTCTATTTAAATGTGGGGTTAGAAGCAACACTTAGTGGCTTTAATTTTAAATTAAAAATTAAAGCACAAACTAATAGAATTAGGGGATAATTCATCATTATAAAATAGAGTAAACGTATAATTAACTGGAAGCACAAACAAAAAAAAAAAATGTAAATTTTCGCTAGTGTAAGATTTCAACTTGATAAATAATTTCTTAAGATCCACTAATACATGGACGGACTCATTTATTGGATCGAATATAGCATGACTAGTTAACAACTCAACAAAAATCACTACCCGAATAACATCCATTTTAAGAATGGACGGGGTGTCGAACTCTACATGCAACGAAACATATGTTTTATGGTAGAGACGTTTTAGTTTTCTTGGTCCAGAAAGGTTCAAGAAGTTGGAGCCTTGGTTGCGCACACTGGAGGATTCTGCTTTCCAGAAAAGATTGGATTTATATTAGCACATTCTGAGGTGGCAGGGCCATCTGAACCATTGTATTTTAGGTCAATATCGCCAACTTGTACGTTGCTGCATGGTATGCCACTGCTACAAACAAGCTTAACAGCCACTTTAGTAGGAGTCGTTCCACGAATGTTCTTGAAGGTCACATCACTGATCTTAA
Organism: Diospyros lotus; assembly: GCF_014633365.1. Taxonomy (NCBI): domain Eukaryota; kingdom Viridiplantae; phylum Streptophyta; class Magnoliopsida; order Ericales; family Ebenaceae; genus Diospyros; species Diospyros lotus. The sequence goes on from NC_068347.1 coordinate 13,314,668, forward strand.
CAAGCGAAGGAGACTAAACACAAGAAAATTGACCAATCCAGTAATATTCTTGTTAGTTAATATAAATGAATAAATAAAACTTGGTAAAAATATATATGTTGCTTTCAAATTTGTGTATATATAGATGGATTTAAATTAAGTACCTGGGAGGAGCATTGGTTATAAGGGCAGTATCCCTGATCAATCAAGACTGGATTGCCTACATTGTCCATTATGATATCCTCGAAATGGAGACCAGAGGCTACGCTATGACCAGGAGATGCCGGCCATGTTTTTACCCTTACACCATTATCGGTTCCAGCAAGTGTACAATTCTTAATGGTGATGCCAATAACAGGGTCTTCTTTTTGGTACCTACCCAGACTTCCAATGCTAATGCCATGTCCTGGTCCACAAGTCACTTTCTCAACCTTAACATTTTGGCTACCATCACCAATCGACACACAATCATCTCCAGTCTTTATGTTTGAATCTATTATATTCACCCCGTCTGAACGTCCAATGTGGATGCCATCTGTGTTGAGGCTTTCGTCAGGTGCGCTGATAGAGAAGTGCTCAAAAGTTAAGTTCTTACATCCTATAACATTAACATGGAAGTGCTTGCTGTCCTTGGAAGTTACATCACGGATTACGGAATTGGTGACCGCGTTCAAGCCCATGTTCTGGTTTGTAATATTTACTAGAAAGGTTAATAAATTTTTTACACCAACACAACATATATATATATATAACGAAGATGTAATTAAAGACATCATATATACAAATATATATATATATATATATTAAACATCGACGTACTCTACTTACCATTGACTTCTTACAATCTGTGTTCTTGTCGCAATCATTGTTGGCCCAAGCAGTGGCGCCCTGACCATCGAAAGTTCCACCACCTGATATGGTGAGTTGATCGACGTGGTCAATACTAATCCAACTACCAGACTTCAAGGCATTGGGATCTTTTGGGGCGTTCACGGTTCCCTCTACTTTAATCTCCACAGGGGCCTTGCAAGGCCCTTTAAGTTCCACTTGCGTCAACAAATACGAGCCTTTTGGAATCGTAATTGTACTTGGACTTGTTGCTGCACATGCCTCTGTCCACGCATCTAGTACAGCCTATAATTTAAAATAAAACAAATTAATGATGAGCCATACGTACCATTAATTCAAAGGACTTTTGAGTGTTAAGCATGCATCTTAGATTTGCAGTGTTTCTTACGTACCTTGCTGATATCTGTTTTATCATCAGCCTTCGCACCATATTTTGTAATATCAAAACTCGCAGCATGAGTTTGTAGAAGAACTTCAGCTAACAATAGCAAGAAAGAAATTGCTAGGTTACTGAATTTGATTACAACCATCTTCTCCATCTTAATTTCAATCTCTCTTTTTAAATGAGTTGATACTATAATTAAGCCTTGCTTCAAGATTTATATATATACATTGAATCGAAAGGATTATTTAAGGTCATCAAACCTCTAAATCAGTTTTTACTACACTTTTCGTGGTTGTCATGACATGTGTTGAACTTCCTATCATAACCTTGTTTTCTACACCATACATAAATCGTGCTATTTTGGGATTAATTAATAAATTGTCAAATAAAAACATATTTTAAGCAGTAAACTTCTAATCTATTCCACTTGTTTTGCATGGATGAAGGACAGAACGGTTATTTGATCTATTCTTTGCTCCATAGAACAATGGAAAAATATTATTATTATTATTATTATTATTATTATTATTATTATAACCATGTAAACAAGAGTCATTTTTATTTTGTTTAATTTAGAACTAGTGTGTGAAATTTGAGCACTCATTTTCCATTATTATTATTGCTATATTTGTGTAAAATTATTAGAAAGTTATTAGTATATTTAATTTGCATCTAGTATTATGAGTACATATGCCTCGTTTTTTTGTTAATTAGAAAATATATTTTGAATTTGAAATAAATCATTTTGTCACGTGAAAAATAAAACATTTTACCAACTAGCTAAGTATATACGTATTACTCATTTTAGAGAAAAATATCTTCAAAATATTTCACCTTATTCAATTTGAAATAATACATTTCATCATTTGTAGTAATTTTATTTTATAAATAATCAAATTTTATTTTCCAAAAAAAGTTCCCAATTTAGATGATATTTCAAGCATCATATAAATATTTTGAATTTGTTTTTTTGGTATGATATTATAGATTTTTTAATGGTTTCTGTTCCGGGTATTTCTCGCTCTACTTTGCGCAAGCCGGACCCAACATGATGATTCAGCCCAAACGTTTGAGGCCCAATAAATCAGACTGAGCTCGTTAAAGCAAGCTTAGATAGTGCTAAAGCTCAAGGTCAAACATCGGGGCCAAGCAAGCTCCCGGTAGCACCTCTAACTCTTTGGCATACTCAAACGGCCCCCCTACACTCTGGGCAAGTTCCCAGCGACCTTCATAGCTCGTCGCCTTAGCTCGTTAGCTTGCATCACAGAAAAGGTGCGTGTTGCGGCATACCGGCTAGCCAGGGGATGCCCTGATTGGACCCCTTGGGCCTATTCTCTCGGCCCATTTCATCGGCCCATGCCAGTCCCATCCTGGCCTTCTAGCAACAACATCATTACAGCCGCATCTGGATCTCAAGATATCCCTCTCAAATCCCATCCGCATTAATGGGAGATCCCATCCTCATTAATGAAGGTCTTATCGGCACCTCGCCGCGGCAGAGACGCCCCCGCCAGCTACTCCATCCCATCGCTTTTACACGTACAAAGTAGACAAGAAAGCTTTTGGACTGATATATATATATATATATCAACCAGCCCCCTTAAGGGCCAGGGGTATGTACTCTAGACAACTAACTAAAGAACACCCAATATTTTTGCTTACTCGCTCACTAACTTGAGCTTCGGAGTATCTTGTAGGGACGGGCCGTCTGCTATGCAAAACAGACTGGATACTTCATTATCTATCTCTCGGATCCACCATACAAGGGCGGGCTAACAAATCTTCGTCGACCAATTACCAACGTCGACATTTTTGCGCTAGAAGGAGGGTCGCTCTGATGAAAACATCAATGTCGAGAACTAGAAACATGAGAGGTTCTGGGGCTACAACCAACCGACCTGCAAATTACTCCAACCGTATGCTAGAGATTTCACAAGCTGGGGGAGTTGTGGCGTCTGACTTCATGCCTCTTTCAACCGAAGCCACCCGTGGAGTCCCTTTACGGTGCCGCTATCCGCCTGTGACTCCAACCGCCAACGCAGAAGTAACACGGATATGGCAGCAACGTTAGGAAACATTGGAGAACACTGTCATGCAGCTCGCTAATACAGTGAAGGTGTTAGTCCAGGCACAAGTTCAGATAGCGCAGACACAGGCAGCTGCCTCCTAACCTCCAGGTGGTGGGCCCCCTCCAGAAGAAAGAGAAGGCAGGAGGGACACAAGGCGAGCTGGCTCGGTTCGCTCCTCCAACCTACAATCTCGAAGGGTGGAAGAGCGTCGATGCTATGATGGGGAGCCTGGGATGTACCTCGCCAAACAAAGGACCGGTGCCAGCCCTTGCAGAAATCGCCACAAATATGCCCACGAAGGGAATCGCCGACTTGGGAATCCACGACATGGAAATTCCTTGGCGGGGATTAGCAACAGCCATGGCACCCACCACATTTCCCCTTACCATGAGGATAGGAGGCGGCCTTCCTCGCGAGATCGCCATCGCTCGGGACCAGTTTCCGCACAGAAAAAGCAACCCCCCACCGGACGATCGGCGAATCAAGACCCCATGGTGGGGGAACTACTGCTAAGAATTCAACAGCTGGAGGCCAGACATAGGGCGCACGATCGGAGGGAAAGCTATGAAGAAAAGATCCCGTTCTCCAGGGAAATAGAGCTGGAGCCCCTCCCTCGCAGATTTAAGGTTCCTAGCATCCCTCAATATAATGGGGACAGCGACCCCTTCGATCACCTAGACGCTTTCAATGTCCAGATGGACCTGCAAACCTCCAGCTCATTGGCCAAGTGCCGAGCTTTCCCCGCAACCTTGGGAGATATCCCCCAGGCGTGGCTAAGGAGACTTCACTCCCGCAGCATTTGTAGTTGAGAGGAATGCCAGAAGAAATTCATAGATCAGTACAGGTCGCTCCGAAGACAGCTCACCCCTACATGCCATCTCGCTATCATTTTTCAATGGTCTGGCGAATCTTTGAAAGATTACATAGAAAGGTTCAGACGCGAAGTTAATAATGTCGAGAGCCCCTCCGATGAAAGTATCCTGACTGCAATCTCCGCTAGGCTTCGGAAGGATGAGAAACTCTACGGAAGCATCTATAAGTCTCCGGTGAGGGACCTTGGCGAGTTTTATGAGAAAACTGCGAAGGAGGTTCGATGGGAAGAAGCGTTCGACCTAAAAAAGTCGGGCGACTAAAAGAAGGTGGCGGAACACACCGACCAGAGCAAGAAGAGAGCTTATGAGGACTCTCGCAAGGAAGGTTGAGAACGAAGCCCCAATGACCAGGCAGCCAAAAAGGCAAGGTTTGGACAGGGAAGTGAACAACCAGCACGCTAGGGCTGGTATGAAAATTATAGTATCTTATCTGACTCCCAAGACAGGATCTTCGCCACAGAGCGTAACAAGGAGGATTTCGGGAGGCCTAATCCCCTGAAGACTCCCGACAAGTACAGAACCAAGAGTAAGTTCTGCACCTACCACAACGAAGCAGAACATACCACCTCTGAGTGTTGGGCACTGAAAGACGCCATCAAAGAGCTGATCAGGAGAGGTCGGTTGCACGACTGTAACGCCCCGCTCCCACTTACGGGTGTTACTCATGAACAATTACCCAAATTGTCCACCTGCCCGGCCTTAGGTGAAGGGTGGACCATGTTTCAAGATGAAACGCCCTAGGTGGGAACTAGGCTTGCCCTTCCCTTCCCTTCCCTCATCCCCAGGATTCACTAGCGAAATTGGGCTTTAACCACACTGTATTGGCTAAAAAAAGAAAACTCATGAAAATGCCCAACTGCCATTTCTTATTTATATTTAATTCTTTTCCATCCAAGAATTTTACCGGGCTCCATAAACCACCATTTAAACCAATCCATTGATTGATTACCAATTTTGGAGGAAAAACTCATCATTTTCAATTTTCCAAAATTTCGGCATTTTCTCCAAAAATGCCCGAAAATCCATTTATTTTGAAAATTCCTTCGGGGCCCAAATTCAATTAAGAAATGCCCCAAAATTCCCCAATTTTTTCAATTTTTTTTAAAAAATTGGCCGGCGGGGTCCGCTGGCACGCCCGGGGCCCGAGTAGGGCCCCGCTGGCTACTGGCCGCGCGGGCTGGCCGCCCATGCCGCGTGCCCGCCTACGCGCTTGGTCGCGCTCGCGCCCCAGCCGCCCGCGGGCACTACCGCCCGAGCACCCACCCGCGCGCGCGCGCCCGCCTGGGCGTGCCTGGCCGCCCGCGGCCGGCTGCTGGCCCCTGCTACTCTTCAGCTTTCTTTTTTTTTTTTTTCCCAAACTCTCCAGATCTCATTTCTGAAATATATGGCTCCTAATTCCAAAATTTGGCCTCCAAAAACCCTCAAAAATTTATCCAACTAGATGCCTTTCACACTAGGCAAAAATACATCTTTCCTTCAAGTCTCACACTTTGGGTTCTATGTTAGGCCAAATTTATTCAAAAATTTCAGAATTAAAAATCAATAAATATACACCCCAACTTCAATTTGTTTTTCCATAAATTAAGCTTATACACTCTCTTGATGCTTAATACAACATACAACACAAATGAAAATACATATAGCTTAAGGCTTTATCGAGCCATTACAACACATCCTTGAAACTTCTCATTCATCCATAAGCTTTCCCCTTTTGCCTTGCTCTTTCTCATGCCTTGACAACCTACATGTGAGGGTAAAAACCTCATGAGCTATTAAGCTCAATAAGGGTGCTTATGCAATAAGTATGAACATAAACATAAATCATGTAATGGCATGTGCATGCAAATGTAGTTAGGTCTTCCATGCTCTCACAACCTTTCAAGGTTTGAAGCCTTAACCTACCCCTTTCCACCATGTATCTTAACAATCCCTATGGCCATAGCTATTATGTACATGAAGAGCATGCTTAATACAACATGAAAAGTTTATAAACATACTTACAACCATGCAAGGCCACCATCCCATGGGGCCATCCCTTACCTTTATTTTTATTTTTTTTATTTTTTTTTTAGCTTCCTTCAAGGTTCTTCAAGCTCCATCAAGCTTCCATGGCCACTCTCCCATTTTTCCCAAACCTTCTTAAAGAAAATAAAGAGTGGATTACTCAAAACCCCTTAGAAAGATGAAGAGAATAAGATAAATTCACACCTTACCTCTAGGCTTCTTCTCATTCCTCTCTTCTTCTCCTTCTCCTTCTTCTTCTTCTTCTTCTTCTTCTTCTTCCTTTCTCTCTCTTCATTTGCAATCCATTCAAAATGAAAAATGGAAGACTTAGCATCTTCCAAATACCCTTTTATCTCTAACAACTTCAAGGTTAGATCCTAACCCTCGGATCTTCCTTCACTTTATGAGAATAAATCCCCACCTTCCAAACTAGCACAATCCATGTGCTCTTGTCTTCTTTAATCTCCACCATTAGATTTCTTTTACTTTTGAAGACTAGATCTCAACCATTCAAATCCCTTTACATGTGGCAATCCATGCCACTTCTCTTGAATCATCTCAACCATTAGATTTTCAAGACTTAATCTCCTCCCTTGGATCAAGTCTTCCATGCCAAAATAGCTATTTTTCTCATTTATTTTTAAGGGGACTAATTTCATGCCATCACTTGAAAGACCACTTGAGAGACATAATTCATTTCCATAATGAATTAATTAAATGCCACCATTTTCCAACCATTAATGCATGACTATTTTCTTTTCCTTTTGCATTTTCTTTTTAAGCAACATTATCATTGCCTTCATTAAATGCTAGAATGACTAATATCATTTCTTTTACATTTATTTAACTCTTCATTTAACTTGGACCACCACTTGCCAAGTGTTACTCCATGACACTATTCTTGGCTTCCAAGCTTTAATCTCATCCATCCATGTGGCATCCCCACATTTATTTACCAAATTTAGGGAAAATTAATTATTTTCTCACATAATTCAATATTCACCATTTTCCCTATTTCCATAATTAAATTCCTTTATGGAGTTAAATTCCAAATTCCAAAATACCCTTTGTGAATTTATTAATCCCTTATCTCCACATAATTACAAAATTAGGATTTAATTCACCTACTCACCTAATTCCACATAGAAATTATTTCCAATTTACCAAAATACCCTTTTTATTGGATTTCACTATCCAAATTACCAAAATACCCCTCTCATAGGGCACCCTCAATCTTAAGGATCCAACTCCTTCTCATGGGCATTTTTGAAATTTTCTCACTTTCTTTCTCATTCTTTTAACACCGGTAACACCGGGTGTTACAACGACTATGTGGTGTGTCCTAGGGATTAGCAGCCCAAACAGCCGGCTCAACAAAACCTTGGTGAAGCTCCCGAATAGGACCAGACGCCTATAGTGAGAACTATCTTCACTATCCATGGGGGGCCCCACATCGCGGGGGCTTCCAATAGGTCACACGAGCGATATGTTTGGGAAGCCGGCCATCTTCTGCTTGTCGGGGATGGCAGCCAAGAAGGACCCTCCAAGAAAGCTAAGGCAAATTCGGAATATGTCTCTTTCACTAAAGATGATTTCAAAGGTGTACATTGGCCGCACAATGATGCCCTCATGATCCGAGCTCGGATTGGCAATATGGAAGTACGGAGGGTCATGATCGACACAGGTAGCTTGGTGAACGTCATGTACAAAGGATGTTTCGATCAGATGGGATTAAGGCCAGACCAGCTGACATCCTCTCTAGAGCCACTATACGGATTCACTGGCGATACGGTAATACCGAAGGGGTGTATAAGGCTCCCGCTAACAGTTGGGGAATCAGACCTCCAGGCCACATCAATGGCGGATTTCCTCATCATTGACAGTCCCCCCGCATACAATGTCGTCATGGGTAGACCTGCCATGAACGACTTGGACCTAGTTATCTCAACCAAGGCCCTAACCATCAAATTCCCAACCCCAAAGGGGATTGGTTCTATAAAGGGTGAGCAGCATTCGACGAGGCGCTGTTACGAGGAGGCACTAAAAATAGTGCTCAAAGGAAAAAAGATAAATATGGTTTCCGGAGGGGAGGCCCGGGTCTCCAACAACCAGGGAGTTACCCACGACCTGGACCCACGCGATGTGGACTACGACCGAACCGCCAGCCCGACGGATGAGCTGGAAGATGTTATAGTCAGCAGCTCAGACATTGAAAGACGCCTCTAGGTGGGCAGAGGCCTCTCCCTTGAAGTAAAATCCCAACTGACCGAATTCCTTAAGGCCAATCTAGAAGTATTTGCGTGGAACCACGAAGATATGGTAGGAATAGACCCGGCGATAATGCAGCACCGGCTCAATGTCAACCCTAACCATAGGCTGGTTCATCAGAAAATGAGGCCAATGACGGTTGAGCGATATGCGGCCTTGAAGGAAGAAGTGGATAAACTCTTAGCTAGTGGGTTTATTCAGGAAGCTCAATATCTGACATGGGTAGCGAACCCGGTCCTGGTAAAGAAGAAGAATGGGAAGTGGAGAACTTGCATCGACTTTACTGACCTAAACAAAGCCTGCCCGAAAGACAGCTTCCCTCTACCAAGAATTGACCAGCTCGTGGATGCAACGGCCGACCACCAGCTTCTAAGCTTCATGGATGCCTACTCGGGGTACAATCAGATCCCAATGAACCTCGATGAAGAGGAGCATACCTCCTTTATGACGGACCGAGGACTATACCGCTACAAGGTAATGCCCTTCAGGCTAAGGAATGCGGGGGCGACTTACCAACGGCTAGTCAACATGATATTCGGAGATCTAATTGGGAAGACCATGGAAGTTTATGTTGATGATATGCTGGTAAAATCTAGACAGGTCGCCGACCATGTTAACAACCTGAGGGAAACATTCCAAATTCTGAGGAAGTACCAAATGAAGTTAAATCCGCTCAAATGCTTATTCGGTGTGGCCTTTGGAAAGTTTTTGGGATTCATGGTAAACGAAAGGGGAATCAAGGCCAACCCCGAGAAGATCCAAACCCTACTTGACATGCGATCACCCACGAAGACTAAGGAAGTGCAAAGCCTAAACGGACAGGCTACGGCCCTTAGTAGGTTCGTTTCCAAATCCTCTGATAAATCCATCCCATTTTTTTTAAAGTCCTGAAGAAAGCAACTAGCTTCGAAGGGACAGAAGAGTGCGAGACTGCCTTCAAGCAGCTGAAAGACTACATGAGGCGGGCTCCCCTCATGTCAAAGCCGAAGGAAGGGGAGGAACTAATTGTCTACCTGGGGGTGTCCGAGTACGTAGTGAGCACCGCCCTAGTTCGGGAAGAAGACCGAGTTCAATACCCGGTATATTATGTAAGCCACGGGCTACTTGATGCCGAAACAAGATACTTCCCCATGGAAAAGCTCATTTTTTCCCTAGTGGTCGCATCCCGAAAGCTCCGCCCCTATTTTCAAGCCCATCAGATCAGCGTATTGACCAAACACCCACTGAAGCAGATTTTACAGAAGCCTGATTCATCCGGCCGCCTCCTCAAGTGGGCGATCGAGCTCGCCCAATTCAACATACAATACAAGCCAAGGACGACCATAAAGGGTCAGATACTGGCAAACTTCATTGTAGAATTCACGGGGCCAATGGAAGAACCAGACCCCCTAACCTCGCCAGTCTGGGAGCTATTTGTTGATGGCTCTTCCAACGAGCATGGGTCAGGAGCTGGCGTACTCCTGGTGAGCCTAGAAGGACACAAAATCCCCTACGCATTAAGGTTCGGGTTTAGAGCAACCAACAATGAAGCCGAATACGAAGCATTGCTAGCTGGCCTCCGTCTAGCAAAAGAAGTCAAGGCAGAGCGGTTAAAAATTTTCAGCGACTCTCAGCTCGTGGTCTGCCAAGTTTAAGGGGAATATCAGGAAAGGGGACCAAAGATGGTAGCGTACCTCCAGGAAGTTTAGGAATTGTTACGCCTTTTCGATGAATGCGAGGTGAATGAAGTCCTGCGAAGTCAGAACTCTCATGCCGATGCCCTGGCTTGTCTGGCTTCCATTGGAGAAACTAACTCATTGGGAACCATCCCCATAGAGTTCCTCGCAGTACCGAGCACAGAGAAAAGAACTGAGACATTGATAGTCGAGCTAAGGCTAGATTCATGGATGAAACCGATCGTAGACTATTTGCAAGGGGGACAGTTGCCAAACGACAAACTCGAGGCACGACGCCTTAGAGCTCGGGCGGCCAGATATTGTATCTACAACAATATGCTATACAAGCGAGGGTTCTCAGTCTCGTTACACAGATGCATCGATGAGCCTGATTGCCAAGCGATCCTCAATGAAGTTCATGCCGGCCACTGCGGCAATCACACTGGGGGGGTATCCTTGGCTCAGAAGGCATTTTGCTAGGGTTTTTACTGGCTCACCATGAAGCGAGACGCTACGGACCTGGCAAGGAGGTACGATGCATGCCAGAGGTTTGCAAAGGTGCCACGAGCTCCCCTGCCTATCTTCAGCAAATAAGCAGCCCGTGGCCTTTCTCCATATGGGGCATTGACCTGATTGGGCCGCTTCTGACAGCTCACGGCAGATGTAAGCATGTCATTGTGGCCGTAGACTACTTCACCAAGTGGGCAGAGGCAAAGGAGCTCGCATAGATATCCACCACAAAGGTAGAAAACTTTGTGTGGAATAACATCATCTACAGGTTCGGTGTCCCTCAACAAATAGTCACCGACAATGGGACCCAATTTACCAGCGATCAATTCGTACAATTTTGCGAGTCTCTGGGGATCAAAAAAGCTTCATAGCCGTGGATCACCCACAAAATAGTGGTCAAGTCAAAGCCATCAACAAGATAATCAAGCAAATATTAAAGACCAGGTTAGAGTCAAGAAAGGGAGCCTGGGTGGACGAACTACAAACCGTGCTCTTGGCTTACCGAAGCACAGCTCGCACAACCACAGGAGAAACCCCTTTTTCTATGGTATATGGGTCTGAAGCAATGATCCCAGCAAAAAATGAAGTAACAAGCCAGCGAAGAGCTACTTTCAACCAAGAGGACAATGATCAACTACTAACCTCAAGTCTCAATTTGCTCGAAGAAACAAGAGAAACAGCTCGCTTGAGATTGGCCACTTACCAACAGCGAGTGGCAAGATACTACAACCGAAAAGTTCGAGTCCGATGCTACAAAATCAACGACCTCGTATTGCGCCTTGTCCTTCCCGGAGCTCAAAAGAGCAGCGAAGACACGTTGGGTCCAAGTTGGGAAGGTCCCTATACCGTGAAGGAAAACCTCAGCAACGGAGCATACCACTTGGCCGACATGGACGGAGCAGCTCTCCCTCAAGCTTGGAATGCGGAACATCTGAGACCATATTTTTGATAAGCAAACATCTTTTCCCTTTCCCGCATTCTCAATTGTCAATCGACGCCTCAATTCTATTGATATTTGCTTTATTAATTCGAGCAGTAAAATTCTGTTCGAATCATATTAATGTGTCCTTTATCTCTGAAAATTTCTTTTCACAGCCATGTTTCGGATTATTAAATAATTGAAAGGTTAGAAGACTATGGTTTGCGAGCTGGGGCCCATTCAACTTGTCCAACGTGCCATGGTTTGTGGCTTATCTGAGCAATCATCTTAGTTTTCACCCTAGACTATGGTTTGCGAGCTGAGGCCCATTCAACTTGGCCAACGTGCCATGATTTGTGGCTTATCTGAGCAATCATCTTAGTCTTCACCCTAGGTTGTGGTTGGCAAAGCGGAGCCCATTCATCTTGGCTGCAGTGTCATAGTTTGGCGCCAAAATGAGTCACCACCCCTAAAAGGTCATGGTTCACTGGCCGGGATCCTATTATCTTGACAAAATGCATGAACTATGACCTGCCTGAGTGTTCATCTTGACCTCACCAAAAAGCCCTCAAAAGTCATGGTACGTTAGCTGGGGGAAAAACCATGACCCACCTGGGCGTATAACTTGACAGCAAATTTTGAACTAATTTAACAAATATCATGCTGCTGCATGTTAGTTTGGATTTTATCCTGTGATCGTATCCTATTGAGCATATAGCTTGAGCTAACAATGCCTTACTTAACGTGTTGTTTAAAGTCGCTCGTACTCAAAATTTTCTTATTTTCAAGTTAAAGGTATACTTGAGTTAACTGAACTTAAGCTTATTTCTATGCTGTGTTTTTTAAAATTCACAGCAAATAACGAAGAAACAGAAAGTCAGTTCGACGAAACAAATGTATTACTCCCGCGATTCGAGTACAACAATAAAAAAAAAAAAATGGTCTAAGGGCCTGGCGGATCTTGGCTTGGAGTCGCCGCGCCTTGGAAAGCTGGGTTGATGGTGTCCTCAGCAGAAAGATCGACCACGGCCTGGTCAGGTTTGGACGCGGGGGCGTCAACTCCGGAGTTCGCAGCATCGGCGGCATATTTCTTTACCGCCTCCACTGCTTCCTCGCCAAAAAATGAGAAGTCAAGGCCTGGATGCGTTTTCCATAAAGTGAAAAGGAATGTGCTACAGACATCGGACTCAACCTTTGAGCGCTCTCTCGCGACCCAGACCTCGACGTTGACTTTCAGCTGCTCAACCTCCAGTTGAGCCCGCTCCAGTTTGACTCGCACCGTTGCCAAGTCCGCCTTCGCTTTATTTAGCTTCAAGGTGGCTTGGGAATAGGCTAAGTCGAGCACCTGCTTCTGACGATACAATTGGTCCTCGACCTCCTTCTTGGCTCTCTCGGCCTCTCTTACTCGATCCTCCAAGCCTTCGGCTTGATTCCAATATTTTCAGGATTCGGCGGTCACGAAGGCCAGGTTCTCCTCCAATTTCTTCTTCTCTCTTTTCAGCTCCTCGGAAGCAGCCTCGAGCTTCTCTGTTTCTGTCCTGGCGCGAGTTCTTTCCTCCTTCAGCTTAAAGATGCCCAAGGAAGCCTATAAAATCAGAGGGGTCAACACGCTCAAAAAAGGTAAGATAAATAAAAAGTGTAAGGCGGGGAAAGGGAACCTCACCAGGAGACTATGGCGGGCGACGTAATCCTCAAGCGCATCGCCCGATACTTCTTTCCTATCCAGGCTCTTAGCATAATTACCAAGGACCCGGTCCATGCTATCAAGAAGGGGGGCAAAGTACGTCCCACCGGCCACGACGTCTGACGCGTCTGGACCCGCGGAAGCCCTCGTTCTTTTCCTCTTGTCCGCCTGGGCCCTCTGATTGAGCTGTAAGGTCGGAGGAATCTTTCTTTTGCTCCCAAAAGCTTCCTCGCGAGACACTGATTTCCCGCGACTCGCGGCGATCTCGGCCGCCCCAGGCTGTGAAGAGGTTCCGGCAGGAATGGACCTTGAGGGAACCGCGGCCACTGGTGCAAGCTCAGCTCCCGAAAGACGGGGGGGTCGCGCCTCGAACCGGTTGCTTCAGTACAGGCTCCAAGCCCTTGGGCCTTCGCAGGGGAAAAGGATGCACGGACGGTCTTGGGAACGCTAGAAAGAGCAGAAGAACCGGGTCGTTCAAGCTGGAGCCTCATCACCTCGGATGCTATCGGTAGCACTACAATTGTAACCTCACCGCGAGCTCTGCTCTCCCTAACCGGACTCCCGTCAAAGTCAGCTTCGTAAAAAACTGACCTTATATCCCTTTGGCCGCGTATTCCGATGTCATTTTTTCTGACTTCCTTGATGCCAAAGGAAGGGGCGAGCTGATAGTCGCAAAGAACAAACTTGTAGTCGTCTTCGTTAGTCTTTAAGTCTGAAGCCGCTTGAAGATTCTACGCTTCGGAAAGGGTTAGTTCAGGCTGCCCTCTTGTGACGTCTGTAAAACCAGAAAGGTGTATGAAGGAAAGGTAAGCACAGCCGAACTAATGATTATAGGTATAAAAAAAAAAAAAAAAAAAAAAAAAAAAAAAGAAAGAGAGAGTGGGGAGTGGGAAATTACTACTCACTCGACACAAGAACAAAATTGAAGTTGTTGAGGTCTTTGAGAGAAGAGTAGGACAGGTAGAACCATTAGGACTTGTAGTCTCCAACATTAGACCTGCCCTTGGCCCTTCCTTGAGGCAAGAATCTCTTGTAGTCTGAGGAACGATCTACCATGTAATACAACCCATCCTTGGTGCCCTTGAAAGAATAAAGGTACCTAAGTACTCTTGGAGTTGGAAGGGGGAGTTTGTTCTTTCTAAAAAGAAGGGCAAGGGAGGTTATTTGAGCATACGAATTGGGTGTCAATTGGAAAGGTGCGAGCTTAAGGTCGTTCAGAATATCTATGAGGTAAGGCTGGAGTGGACACCTAAAACCGAACTCTAAGTGTTGGGGGCTAATGGAAACAAACCCCATAGGGGGGAAAGTTACGTGGTCACCAGGGGAAGGGACCACCAGATGAGTCCCACATGGGAGGCGATATGTGGTGGCATGTGACGTCAATTCGCCGATCATTAGCCTTGAGGGATACCGCTTGAAGATCTCACGAACCACATGCTCCTCGGTAGATCGCTGGGTTAAAATGGGTGTGGCATGCTAAAGAGCTCTCCCAGTGACCTCTGAGCGAGATGAAGCCACGTCTTGAATAGTCCGCGGTTGCATCACTCCCTCTTGCCCCAAAGAGTTGGAGCCTTCATCACTTTCTACCTTGTGGTTGCGGCACTTTTGACCTGATGTCGACATCTATAAAAAAAAAAAGGAAAAAGAAAGAAGGAAAAGAAAAGAATTAGGGCATCGAATCAAAGCTCCTAGAGACGTTTTTTACATGTTAGGTCACGCGCTTCGCAACAAGGCATAACTCAAAAGGAAAAAAAGGGGGGCGAGGGTTTCCTAAGTCACTAAAGCTCCCAAAATAAGCGAAGCCCATTTCCATCGCCATTGCTAAGCAGCAAAGCACAGAGGCGGAAATAAAAAAAAAAAAAAGGAGAGAGAAAGACTAAAGCGGAGCTGAAGCACACTGAAGAGATACAAGAAACTCACTGTTCTTAAGTTGATTGCTGCGAAGGTCACGAGCAGAAACCAGTCAAGAATCTGGGGCGGATAGGCTTCGGGACCAACGACGATGGAGTCTCGAAATCGAAAGAAAGCAAGTTGCAGGAACGAGGGAAATCTTTGAAATAGGACGGTAAAGAGGTGGCCAAATGACCCCCTTTCCCTTTTTATAATCCGGGACACCCGCCGTTGGATGAAGAGACCGACGAACATGATGATTAGCAGTTATGGGAAACATGCACATTAAATGCGCAAAAAACAAGACGTGCAGTGTGAAACAGTGTAATTTGAAACGATTGGGCAGAAAGCTGAAAAGACGTATTGAAGGCCGAAGCAGCCGGTAGGTGTCAGCTCCCAGCCCGAAGGTCGCGCTGCGAGCTGGGGGGCTTAATGTTACAAGTATTTCTCGCTCTGCTTTACGCAGGCCGGACCTAACATGATGATTCGGCCCAAACGTTCGAGGCCCAATAAATCAGACTGAGCTCGTTAAAGCAAGCTCAGATAGTGCTAAAGCTCAGGGTCAAACATCGAGGCCAAGCGAGCTCTTGGTAGCACCTCTAACTCTTTGGCATACTCAAACGGCCCCCCACTACACTCTGGGCAAGTTCCCAGCGACCTTCATAGCTCGTCGCCTTAGCTTGTTAGCTCGCATCACAGAAGGAGCGTGTGTTGCGGCATACCGGCCAGCCAGGGGATGCCCTGATTGGACCCCTTAGGCCCATTATCTCGGCCCATTTCATCGGCCCATGCCAATCCCATCCTGGCCTTCTAGCAACAACATCATTACAGCCGCATCCAGATCTCAAGATATCCCTCTCAGATCCCATCCGCATTAATGGGAGATCCCATCCTCATTAATAAAGGTTTTATCGGCACCTCGTCGCAGCAGAGACGCCCCCGCCGACTACTCCATCCCATCGCCTTTACACGTACGAAGCAGGCAAGAAAGCTTTTGGACTGATATATGTATATCAACCAACCCCCTTAAGGGCCAGGGGTATGTACTCTAAATAACTAACTAAAGAACACCCAATATTTTTGCTTACTCGCTCACTAACTTGAGTTTCGAAGTATCTTGCAGGGACCGGGCCGTCTGCTTGGCAAAACAGACCGAATACTTCATTATCTATCTCTCGAATCCACCATACAAGGGTGGGCTAACAAATCTCCGTCGACCAATTCCCAACGTCGACATTTCCAATTTTTATTTAATTTTCTAATAATAAATGAATCACTACACATGGTTAAATCTTAGGTGATCCCCAAATCCAATTATTTTAGATGCCTATTGTTGTGGCATACTTTCCCCGATTGTTGTAGGATACTTTCTCAGAGGAAATGAAATTCACCTGGTGAATGTGCATTCTCTTTATAGAATTTCTTCTCCAGTGGAACTTAAGGAGCAAGTCCTATTGGATAGTGAAGTTCTTTGGAACACACCTTTCACAACCCTTACACAACACGCATTACATAAAAATTGATATTTTGTGGTGGTTTATAAATCGTCGCAATATACATTTTTTTGCGGTGATTTTTTTAATATTTTGTAGCGATTTTACAAAATCATCACAAAATTTAAAAACTTTAAATGTTAAAATTAAATTTTATGGCGATTTTTGAAAAATATCGTTAAATTTAGAAAAATAATTGAATAAATAAAAAATTAAATTAAATTAACATTTGTGGTGATTATGAACCACCACAAAATTTAGAAAATAATTTAATAATTAAAAAATTAAATTAAATAAACATTTATGACAATTTTTGAAAAATTGCTGTTAAATTTAGAAAATAATTTAATAACTAAAAAATTAAATTAAATTAACATTTGCAACGATTTTGAAGAGCTGTTGCAAAATTTTAGAAAATAATGTAATATTCAAATTAAATATATATAAAATTTTGATAATTTATAAAATAAATTTTTTAAAAAATATGTTAACTCTTTTTTTATTTTTTAATCAATTAATTAATTTAATTTAATTTAATTTAATTTATTTATTTTTAATTTATTCAATTATTCTTCTAAAAATATATTTTTAATTTAATCAATTAATTAATTTTTAATTTATATTTAAAAAATATAAAATACAATTTTGAAAAATAGTGGTTGGATTAGTATATAATTAATATACATGGATATATAACAACTAGGCTTTGCAAGTCGACTGGTTTCGCCCCCCCAAGCGCATACGGGGGGGTATTGGGATCGAAATTGGAAAAGGCAGTAGTTGAAATAAAATTCTAACATTGCTATGTGGCGTAGGGTGACGAGGAAAGTGGCATGGCCAGCATAAGCGCTCACATGGGCGCGTGGCAGGGCGTAACCGAAAGCCATGCATGCACATGCGCTCCATAAATAGAGGCGATTTTAGAACCGTCGTTAAAGTTAAATGATTTTAACAGATTTTAGCAATGATTCTAAAACCACTGCTAAATGTTACCAATCACAATAAAAAATATAACTTTGCGGCGATTGCTGAAAATCGTTGTTAAATGCTTCGCGACAGTTGTATCTGCGGCATTAAAACTGCTGCAAAATGACAAAAAAAAAATTATTGCTAAAATCTATTTTTTTTTGTAGTGACGGACCAGGTCAAGCTACGTGTTGGTGTTATTGCTTGAATGTAATAATAAATTTATAGCTGTGGAAAATCACAAGCCATGAGTCTCCAGGAGATTGTGAAAGAGGAATCGTTTGGGGCACACAATATCTCTTATGCAGATCCTTCGATACATAAGGTAGTCTCTCTCTAAGAAAAAATGAAGATATAATAAAAGTACAATAAAATAGAGTTCTTATCATACATCAATTGAAGGGTGCTCACTTATTTATAGGGAATGAAATTTACAGGTCCAATCCATTCATCTCTTTTCTTTCTTTCTCTAAACGTTGTCCCTTCTTTCTAAAGCATTAAGTGACGAAGGGTCTTTCTTAGGTTTTTCATGGGTAATCAACCATCATCTTAGGCAATTTTGTTGTCGCGAAGTCTTTCCCATCATCGATGAGACACCTCAAGCGGCTTTAAGCGTAGTAGTAGGTCTTGATCTAGAGGCTCTCAACGTTCTGAAGTCTATTTCAAGGAGATAATAGAGCATCTCTACTTGAATGAGGGGAAGAACTCCATGCAGAAAGGATGCGAGAATCATCAAAGAGCAAACTTGTTAGGAAGATGAAGGGAGTGAGTGTTAAGGCCTTTCAGGAGGTTGTTATGGAGGGCGGTTTGGACAGTCAGTCAAAGGAAGATGGCAGTCTTGTGGAGCCCGAGATGGGCCTAAAGAACATCAATGTGGTAAAGGAAATGGATGATGGAATTTTTTTTTCTTTTTCCTACATTGAAGTTCACCAAGTATTCCTAATCTCTACGTTTTATTGTATTTGAGGACAATACACAATTCAAGTAGAGGGACGAGGTTTATTTAACAATTGATTCATGCTTAATTATGCAAAGTTGTTTGCTTGATTTAGTTTGGATAAATTTTTGTTTTTAAGTAGCTGTGTGGGTTTTGATTTTCAAAAATATATATATATATATAATAATAATAATAATTTTGGTCACATGGATATCTGGATGTCCCAAATCTATATTCGGATACAAGTCCCCCTATCCGAATGCCTTATGCACACATCCAGATATAAAACTTTCATATTCGGATGCATTTGTTCATATCCGGATACCTGTAGCCTCTATTAAAACTTATCCGGACAGTTAGCCTCCATATTCGAACATCTCACCCCTGTTCCTCGGCTGATCCAAAACCCTTCAAAACTCTTAACCAAATCCCTTGCCAAATCGCCATTTATCACCGGTGTGCAAGCCGAAAGCATGCTAGCATCATCGGAAGGAGCAAGCCAACCTAAGAAAGCCGAGCATCGCTGATTAATCGCACAAACTGATCTAGGGCTTGTGGTCATTCAGGTATTACAAAAAGGTAAGATGAGACTCTCTCTCTTTTAAGCTCGGATTTGGTGATTGAGGAGGGAGAATAGATTGTTAGACGAAGGAGAATATATTTTTGAGATTTGTGGAGGGGTTTGTTTTCAGATGAGTTGAGGAAGAAGAAAGAACACAATAGTGCACAGCACCCGTTCGACAAAAAGTCAAGCCTAGTTCCCAAGCATAAAAGAACCACAAATTGCCCTTATTCGGCCATGGCACCTAAGATTAGATTTTCGCAGCACCCAGGAGAAAGTTCTAAGAGAGCAAGACCTCAAGAAGAACCACCTTCGGATGAACCAAATGCTCCATATTCAAACCCTAGATTCATTTGCCCTGAAGCCCAACAAAAATACACCGAGGGTTACGCTAAGAGGCCAATTTTGTGTGAGAGGGGGATTAAATTATCTGATTATACTGACCCTCCCTATGAGTTACAGTCATTGATAACAAGTAAATGACGACAGATTTGGGTAAATTTCCAATACAAGGTTATAGTGCCGTTAGTTAAGGAATTTTATTCAAACATTACATCAAACAAAGATGACTCAGGGCAAAGGTCTATAAAGACAGTAGTTAGGAAAATTGAGTTACAGCTAACACCCTCTGACATTGCTGAGATGCTTTAGTTACCTAGAGAAGCACCCATTCGGATGCCGGAGGAACAAGATCCCAATTTAGAAAAAGCAGACCTAGCAAAATTATTAGCCGATAAGGAGGATGCAGTGTGGCTAGGACCTAGATTTCCTAAATCTAGCTTGTCTTCTAAATGTAATGTCTAGGCTAGTCTGTTCACATTTCCTACCTCAGGCATACGTGTCAGTATCAGTTGATCATCCTACATTTATTGGGAAGTTATTGAATGGGGTGCACGTGGAATTGGCCAAACACCTTTTTGATATCATTTATTTAGTTGGTCGGACCCCATCTGGGGGTGGCGAATTACCTTTTGGGGGGGCTTATCACATGGTTCTTAATGAAAAATGGAGTTAAGGAGAAGAAAGGGGTTGAAACAATTAATCCAATGGCACGGATATGTTTAGCCTCAACACATAGGAGTGTGGGGCAGTTAAAAAAGAGTGAGGCTCCTGTTCAAAAAGAGGGTAGCCTATCAGAAGAACTAGAAGCTGATCCTCAAGCACCCACAAGCAAGAGGGACGGACAATCTATTGATGGGTTGTGTGAACTAATGCGAGAGATGCAGCATAGGCAGGAAGAGATGTATTCACATCTACTACAGAAGCAAGACACGATATTTTCAAAGCTACAAGGGATCAGGGAAGAGCAGAAGAGACTGCGTGACCTGGTTGACAGCTGGGCCCAAGATTGATCCGACGACTATGTGCCACCCAGTTTCAGCCTCAACCTTCTTCCCTCTTATTTTCTCATCTCCTGTTACCCAGTGCCTCATGATCCTACGTTTATAATTTTTGGAACTTATAATCATGTTTTGTAATGAATTAACTCTAGCGTCTTTACAAATTCTTTTATGCAATTATTTTGAATTATTGTTGAAATTTTGTGCTTACCCTTGCATTAGATTTTAATGTTGTTAATTGAAACATTATTATCTTGACTTCTTATTTAAAAACTGAAATGCGTGAGTTGTGGAATTAACATTTTGCATGCATTGGGTATCCCACAATTGCTCATTTGTCTTAGTGGCATGAAATCAAAAGATGATTGATTTAATAAAAAAAATTTAGATTACATGCCGACTAACAAGCACCTAATAAATAAAATTCCATTGTATGTTTGAAATTTGGTATCATCAATCACACGCTTCTACGTCACAGCTAAAATTTCATCACCAATGTTTAAGCATAACCCAGGGATGAATCTAAATTGTTAAGAGACTAGCAATATTCAAGTTAGGGGTGTGATTAATGGTTAAATATGTCAAATATTATCATATTTTCATCCCTTTCGTATCAAATAAATGTGATAAATTGATATTTATATTGATTTTTCAAGGAATTATCTGGATTAAACGTAATACATTCAAATGGAGGCAAAAGTAAAGGCTATCTGAATATCTGGAAAGCCATCCGGATATGAAGACGCCATATTCGGATGTTACTTGCACATCCGGATACGAGAGAAGAAGCAGCCAAGAGAGATATTCAGATATTATACAATGTATCCAGATATCAATGAAGCACATCCAGATATTTCCAACACATCCGGATACAAAAGAAGCTGGTGTGTGATTTATGCATAATTAATTCGGGCAAGTATATCTTAGTCAAATATGCATATAGTGATGAAAAGAGTGTCGATCCCACGAGGATTAGATTACAATACTAAAATAATTTTAATTAGTTTAAATTGAACTAATTAATTAATCGGATCAATAAAAAGAAAAATAAATGAAAAATTGGATTCTTTGTGAGAAAAATTAATTAACGAGCGCACTAGGGTTTAGATTTCATTTAATCTGGGTTATGCAATTATTTATTCAATTCAATTCAAAACCAAAAATACGCTCATAGTATTTTATAATTATTTGCATGTGATGGTAGATTTATCTCAATTAATTAATAAGCTTTCTCAAGTCATATTAATTCTTTATTACTTCAATTTTACTGTCAGATTTCTGAGCAAATATCAACGAAACAAATAAGCATTAAGTTATTTGAAAACCTCTAATCTCGGAAGGAGATTTGACTCACTAAGTTTTCTCAATTCTCACATATGAGTTAATCATCTTTCGATCTCATAGTCTAGCATGTGATTTATATTACCTATGAATCTAATTTATAACAATCCTTTAATCAGCCATGCATAAATCATCAAATCATTAAAATGTGGTCAATCTTTTAAAGTATTAAACACAATAATATAAATTCCTCATATAAATAATAATCAGGTTTTAAATTGAACTAAACAAATAATCACATAATCCCAAAATCAAAATCCATCCAAACCCTAGCTAAAATAATTTAGCTAGACATTATTAAAATAAAAACAAACGCTAAGATTTAATAAACAAGAGAAAATGCCCCCTGCCCAGATCTAAATAAATCTGCTTCACAATGAATTTGGTGATGTGCGTGAGGCTTGGCTAGTGCATTCTTCAATTCCTTCTGTGCCTCTTTCTTCCCCATTGTGAGCCACGAAGAAGCCTCCAATCCTCAATCCCTTTGCGCCGCAGGAAGCCTCCTTCCATTTCAATCTTCAATCCATCCTCACATATTATTATATATATGTGTGTGGCGTGGGCCGCCCTAGCCAAGTCTCATTCATGCCACTGTTAGCTTCTTATTTAATAATATAATATATATAAATGCACGCGGCATGTCCTATTCTTCACCTTCACGCCTTCACACCCCTTGTTATGTATAATATATAATATAATATTTTATTATATATATTTTATTTTTTTATAAATACTTAATTAATTATAATATAATATATAATATATATAGATAAAGTAATATAATATATAATTAATTATTAAAAAATAAATAATTTTTCAATTACATTATAAAAATAGTTTAATATAAAATTAACTTTATAAATTACTTTATAATATCTTTATTTTTTTTCTTTTTTTTTATGCCCAACTCCTCGAATTAATATCCTTTACTGGTTCCTACAAAAAGAGATTAAAATAATATAAAATTCATATAAACACATATTTATATAGGAAAAATAGCATAAGGTTAAGATAAAAATTAGATAAAAATATATATATATATATAATTATGCCCTATCAAATACCCCCACACTTAACCTTTTACTTGTCCTCAAGCAAAGTAGATAAGAAATACAAAATAAACATTTCATTTTTATATTAGGCTAAAATCAAGAATTCCACTAACATATCAATGCATAATTAATTACAAAATTGGTTACCATCCATATTATCAAATCAACTCTAAATCCAAAAGCATTAATTGAATGAATTAATCATGCAAAGTCATCACTTTTGATGCCATGCATACTTCAAAATTAATTCATGAAATATTGTAACTAACACAATTAAATCATGCAATAATTTTCTTGCAATTACTTCTCTCCACTACTACAAACATAAGGAGTAACAGGGATGATTTTTTTTTTTTTTTTGAATCAATCTTTCCTAAGCATTACTTGGCTTTTGACGGGAATGTCGACATTTTGTAATGAAAACAGCCGATTACTCCCCCTAAATAATTGCTTAGAATGCATTTGCATACTCATATTTTAAACTACCGTTTGACGTGAATGATGATGCAAGAGCACACTATCAACCCCCAGTTACTACTAAGCAGCTCAAAACATAGGAGTAGATAAATAACAATAACAATTTTTTTTCTTTTTCTTTTTTTTGTTTTGGTCTTTTTTTCATCATCCTGATTTACTTCGACTCTGTTTAAGCCTAATTTCGAGAAATAATCACAACATTATTGTCAAATAATCAATCATGCATAATCACAAAATCTCATGAATTTTATCAAGAAGTATATATTTCAACAATCATGATAATCCGGGATAATCAATTCCTTTTTCTTAACACTGTTAAACCTAGAATCAATAATCAAATAGAACAATTTTCAATCTTGACCTAACTATGCATTGAACTAAAGTTAATATAGAAAACATGAAATTAGCCTAAACATGAAAATAAAATATTTTTCTAAAGAAAATCATCATTCATGCACATTATATATTTCCTCCTCTTTTTTTTTTTTTTTTTGCAATCAAACAAAATTGAGAATTATTGAATTTTCCACCCCAACACTTAAATTAAATACTGTCCCCAATGTTTAAAAATAAGAAAAAAAAAAAAAAAAGCAATACTCCCCTGATGTAGACCTTCTTGAAATGCTTGAAGATTGTTGGTCTTATTCTTTTGAAGAAGAGAGGCCAGATTTATGGATTCAACACATCCTAAAAAGAAGGGGGGGGGGGAATGAATTAAGAAATCAATCCAAGAATATTCTAAAAAAAAAAGAGAAATAAAAAGAAAAATAAATAATATTTCAAATGGGTTGCCTCCCATCAAGCACTTCTTTATGGTCATTAGCTTGACTACGTCTCCATCTTCAAGGAGGCTTAAATTCAATAAACCTTTTCTTCTTTGCCATTATTTCCTTCAATACTTTGTCATAATAAGGCATTAGAGAAACAACATCAAGCAAAGGAATCTTAATATGAAACTTTTTAAACCTCTTTAAAAATTTAATAGCTTGTTGAACTAAATTAGCCGTAAAAAATATTTTTGAAAAGGGAAGAGGGGTTTCAAAAGATTTTAAATTAAGAATAGAAGAACTTCCCTTGTTATTCATTGATAACCCATGGTCTTCTTCTTTGGTTTCAAGATCTTGGCTTTCTTCCTCTTTTGTATGCTCTTCACTTTTTTCTTCTTTTCCAAGTTCTTTTGCACTTTGCAAAGTAACGGCTTGTACTTGTTCCCTTGGATTCTCCTCAATATTGCTAGGCGGTCCTCCTTGTGGCTTTTCCAAAATTGTTTGAGCAAGTTGTCCAATTTGAGATTCAATACTTTGAAGTCTTGCCTCCGTACTATTGATAAATTTTTCCATCATGTCCTCCAAATTTGACTTTTCTTCTTGTGAATCTTGATGTTGTTGTTGAAAGTTAGGAGGTGTTTGTTGTTGATCATTACTCCAAAAGAAATTAGGATGGCTCCACCATTAAGGATTGTAAGTGTCAAGGTAAGGATTGAAATTGGACCTGTTGCCATCATAAGAAATAAAATCAGTCTGTTCAGAGGAAGAATAAAAAGGATTTCCTACTTGACAATCTACACTAATGTGTCCCCCTTACCCACAAAACTCACACGAAAGAAAATAAGAAGGAGAAACACTCATTGTTGAAACCCCCAAATTTTTCAAATTCTTATTTAATGTAGCTATTTGAACAGATAAGACAGTGATAGGATCCAAGCTATAAATGCCAACTCCCTTTGTATTTGCTCTCTCATTGCTCCATTGATAATCGTTGGGCGCTATCTCTTGAAAAAGTTAAGAATTAAAAATTAAAAATAAAAAAAAAATCATAAAAGATAAAGTAAAATAAAAATAATCATAAATAAATGAAATAAAAAAAATTAAATCCAAAAAAAAACTATAAAAAAAAGAAAAGAAGTAAAAATTAAAAATTAAAGCAGAAGAAAAAAAATAAAAAAATAAAAAAATTTAAATCTAAAGTAAAATATATAAATGTTCAATCTAAGGCTAACTTATGTAGTTTTGATATGCAATAAACTAGTCCCCGGCAACAGCGCCAAAAACTTGATGTGTGATTTATGCACAATTAATTCGGACAAGTGTATCTTAGTCAAATATGCATATAGTGATGAAAAGAGTGTCGATTCCACGAGAACTAGATCACAATACTAAAATAATTTTAATTAGTCTAACTTGAACTAATTAATTAATCGGATCAATAAAAAGAAAAATAAATGAAAAACTAGATTCTTTGTGAGAAAAAATAATTAATGAGCGCACTAGGGTTTAGATTTCATTTAATCTGGGTTATGCAATTATTTATTCAATTCAATTCAAAACCAAAAATACCCTTATTCTAGAGCCCCTACCCAGGTCCCCGAAGGACCAGAGTGGGTGCCCTACTAAAATAAAGACAACCTGCTACATAACAACTAATCTCTAGGCTTACATAGCCCAAGCATGCATAACATATATCTCTGGAACACTAGCCTCAAAATAAACTTAAACCATACAGACCCAAATAAACTAAAGAAAATACAGTCCGGAAGCGACAAAATGCACAACAAGAAACCCCCAGGTTGACAACTGCTAGGTCTGCATGGCCCTGTACACTGTCTAACCTAGAAGTCGGGACCCACTAGACTTGTCCACAACTGGGTCCTTGCCTTTACCTGAAATGAAGAGAAAACAAGGTGAGTCCAAATAACTTAGCAAGCTCATAAAAAAATGAAGGACGAATAGAATAGATGCTAAGAGTAAACCTACATCTCAAGTGCATAACAAATCGAAACTCATGCATAACATGCCATGTAATCTCATAAACTGTCATAGGTACAAACTGCATAAGTATCAATGCATATATATAGGATCATGGGGCCCAAATAAAGAATGCACTAGCACCCAAGTCCTTATCACAAACCTGCTACTGCCCTGAAGGCAGACTGTACCTGTACTACAAGCCGAAGCTCGCCTGGGTGGGAGCGACCACACCCTCTAGCCTACATAAGCGACCAAAATAAAAACTAGGCACACTGAGGCATCCCTAATAACTCGGTTCGGAAAACCCGACACCGTACAGCTGTATCTCAAAACTGGCGCCAAGACTATGAAAATACAACAAATAAGGGGTGGCGTAGTAGAACATATAGGATATAAAGCCCCCATAAGCTAAGCATCCCGCCAAGCCTCACCCAGCTAGTAAAACACACGCCAAATGCAAATGCTCGTGTCTACAACTATAGATAAATATAACATGATCGTGTAACAAGCACTCAAGTGTAAATGAACCACACAAAATGCATAAACCCGACTTGAGTGTACGTTTAGCACTTGGATGAGTCACATGAGTTTAACTGATTAGAGCAGGAAAAACAGTGTTAGAGACGTACGCCCGTTCCCTATGGACACTAGCAAGACACCAACCCGAAGATACCTATCTTCATTCCATTTAGAAAGTAGAGAGTGAACAAACCCTCTAGAAACACAAATACGACTCACGAGCATCGTTACCTTGATCTCGTATTTACTAAGCTAGAATAGACACACTCTCTTATAGTTAAATAAAATAAAAGAGGACGAACTCATATGCATGAAAATGTATAACTCATGCATATTATTCTTATTGTATTTCCTTTACTCATTTTATTTTATACTTCATATTAATATTTCGCTACATATTATTAAAGTGAAGCATGATAATGATAAAACATATTTACAATAAGATAAGATAACATATTAATATATAAAATCAAGAGTATTAAATATAACTAAAATCCATATTATTTATAAGACTAACAAATAATATAATATATGTTAACACTAGTATTATTTAAATGCTAAATATCTCCCAACTACACCCAACGCACATAGTGGCTGGATGCAGCCCATGTTCACATTGCTTATATATATACCATTATACTTACACGCAGAGCTTGCCTCCTCCCCCATATCCAATTTTCGGCCAAGCTATACTCCTCCAATTCAATGAAAGCCAGCCACTAGCTTTCACATCCAATTAATTAGACTTCATATCTAGAGTTCATAGGGGATTTTAAAAGCAACAGTAGGCTGGCCATTCGGCCAAAACAGAACTGCGTATATATATATATATATAAGTGCTCATATATCTATCTACACAAAAACAAGCACACTAAAACCACTTCCAAGAGATCTATTAGCTAAGGAAGGCTGGAAAAACAACCAAAAGGTAGAGAAGAAACTCCCACTTGGCTGCCATCTATTCCATTCCATTTATAAACATAAATCCACCGTAAATATATATATATATATATATACCAAACAACTAGACTACCCCAAAGAAAACCCTCACATACTGCCATTCATAACCCTAGAAGAAGAAAGGAGGGAGGAAAGGCTTGCCTATTAAACCTGTCAAGACCGAACAGCAAACTGAAAATCGCCCCTGCTCTGCACTCCTTCTTCTTCCTCTGCTCAAGCAATTTCCTCTACCTTCCTTTGCTAGCCGAACGCCAAACTCCCCCCCTCTCTCTCTCTCTCTTTCCACTCAACTCCACTGCCCCACTTCGATTAGATAATGGCTTGGGAACTCGTGAGCAAATGATATTATCTAGAAACTCCCCCTGCCCGATCAGTAGTGCTCGTGTTTAGATATATATATATATATATGCACACACACTTTATATAACCACATACATAAACACGACATTACATATCAATAATAATATTAATAGCAGAAAATACAAATAAATTAATAATAGTAATAATAATAATAATTACAATGATAATATAGTAGTAGAAATAATAATAATAATAATAATAATATTAATATTGATAATAGTATGCATACACAGTTTACTTAAAACCCACTAACATATGATAAATTTTAATTAACAGATATAACACCTTAAACTATCAAAGCATAGATAATGAACTTAAGAATGATAAATTTCAGGCCACTACAAATCTTCCCCCCTTTAAAGAATTTGGTCCCCCAAATTCGTACCTGGTCATTCAAAGAGATAGGGGTACTCGCGTCTCATTGCATCCTCTAGTTCCCAAGTTGCTTCTTTGAGCCCGTGCCACTGCCACTGGACTTTAACATAGGGAATTGAGCGGCTTCGAAGTATTTTCTCTTTCCTGTCCACAATGCAAACTGGCAACTCCACATACGAGGCATCTTCTTTTACTTGGAGGGGATGATAATCTATGACTTGGCTAGGGTCCGCGACACATTTGTGTAGCATAGAGACATGAAAAACGTCATGCATTTGGGCTAACTGCGGCGGTAAGGCTAGACGGTATGCCAATGACCCAACACGCTCTAGAATCTCAAATGGCCCCACATAGCGCGGACTGAGCTTGCCTGATACTCCAAAACCTCAAACCCCTTTCATAGGCATGACACGAAGGAACACATGATCTCCCACTGAAAACTCTAAGTCTCGACGTCTCCTGTCTACATAGCTCTTCTATCGATCTTGAGCGGTCTTCATTCGGGCCTTTATCAGCTTGATCTTGTTTGTAGTCTCTACCACAATGTTTGGTCCCAACACAGAACTATCACCAACTTCAACCCAACACAATGGAGATCTACAAGGTCTGCCATGTAAAGCCTCAAAAGGTGCCATCTGTATGCTAGATTGGTAGCTGTTATTGTAAACAAATTCTACCAAGGACAGGTGCTCGTCCCAACTACCCTGAAAGTCCAACACACAAGCTCGAAGCATATCCTCCAAAATCCTGATAGTCCTCTCTGTCTGCCCGTCTGTCTAGGGATGGAATGCAGTGCTGAAAGTTAGCCTAATCCCCATGGCACTCTACAACGCCTCCCAGAAATGTGAGGTAAAACGTGGATCCCGATCTGACACGATGCTGGCTGGCACTCCATACAGTCTCACTATCTCATCCACATACAATTTGTCTAAGCAGTGCATAGGGTAAGTCTTTTTGATTGCTAGAAAATGTGCAAACTTGGTCAACCTATCAACAATCACCCATATTGCGTCGTGACCCCTGCTAGTACGTGGTAGCCCCGAAACAAAGTCCATAGCAATCCTATCCCACTTCCACTTGGGAATGGACAATGGACGAAGCAACTCAACTGGTCTCTGATGCTCAGCCTTCACATGTTGGCACACTAAACAATAAGACACAAACTTTGCCACATGCCTCTTCATACCACTCCACCAGTACTAACGACACAAGTCTTGATACATCTTGCCTACTCCTGGATGAATAGTATAACATGAACGATGAGCCTCTAATAGTATCTCCTGTCTAAGTTCTTCATCCACTAGCACACAGATCCTGCCCTAATATAACAATAAACCATCATCCTCCAGACTGTACCCCAAAGGCCTGAATCTATCCATGTCTGCCCTAATATACATCAACCTCTTGTCATGCTGCTGCTTGTTATGGATCTGGTCCACCAAATCTGAGCGAATTGCCATGAAAGCACAATAAATAGTTGGAGCATTTTCAGAATCTGAGATAGTGAGCTCGCTCAACTGCTCCAACAGAGACCACTCGTGAACCAACACTGCTGCAGTAGACGCTCCTTGGCGGCTCAAGGCGTCAGCTACCACGTTCACCTTTCCAGGATGGTAGAGTATCTCACAGTCATAGTCTTTCAGTAGCTCCAGCCAACGCCTTTGCCTCATATTTAATTCTTTCTAGGAGAACAAGTACTTTAAGCTCTTGTGGTCAGTGAAGATCTGTACCTTCTCCCCAAACAGATAATGCCTCCATATCTTCAAAGCAAACACCACTGCTGCAAGTTCCAAGTCGTGAGTAGAGTAATTCATTTCGTGTTTCTTCAATTGCCTAGACGCATAGGCAACGACACGTCCCTTTTGCATTAATATACAACCTAGACTTGAGTATGATGCATCACTGTAAACTATGAATAACTCGCCACTCTTGGGAATAGCTAATACCAAGGTTGAAGTCAAACGCTGCTTTAACTCCTAAATGCACTGCTCACAGGCATCATCCCAAATGAAAGGAATTCCTTTGTGTGTCAGCTTGGTCATGGGAGAGGCTAAGTGCGCAAAACCTTCAATAAAACATCTATAATAACCAGCTAGCCCCAGACAACTACACACCTCAGTTACCATAGTAGGTCTTGGCCAATCTAACACTGCCTTGATCTTCTCAGGATCCATTAATATGCCTTCCCCAGATACTAGGTGACCTAAGAATATCACATGAAGCTGCCAAAACTCGTACTTGGAAAATTTGGCGTATAATTGCTTCTCTCTAAGTCGCTGCAACACCATCCTCAAATGAATCTCATGATCTGCTGGGCTAGGCGAATATACCAAAATGTCATCGATGAAGACAATGACAAAGCTATCCAAGTAATCTTGGAACACCCGATTCATTAAGTCCATAAACACTACTGGCGCATTAGTCAGCCCAAATGGCATGACTACAAACTCATAATGTCCATACTTGGTACAGAAGGCAGTCTTGGCTATATCTTCGTCCCTTACCCAGACCTGATGGTACCCAGAACGTAGATTTATCTTGGAGAATACTGAGGCGCCCTGCAGCTGATCTAACAAGTCATCCACACGAGGTAATGGATACTTGTTCTTGACGGTTACCTGGTTAAGCTTCCTATAGTCAATGCATAGCCGCATAGAGCCATCTTTCTTGCGCACAAACAATACTGGTGCTCCCCATGGGGAGGTATTAGGTCGGATAAAGCCTTTCTCTAAAAGGTCTTGCAATTACACCTTTAACTCTTTTAATTCGTTGGCAGCCATGCGATAAGGAGTCCTAGAAATGGGTTGAGTGCCTGGCAGTAACTCAATGGAAAAGTCAATCTCCCTGTAGGGTGGTAAGCTCGGCAACTCCTTCGAAAATACGTCCGATAAATCCCGAACAATAGGAAGATCAGCTAACTCCTTCCTCTCCCCAGGAGTAACTGTCACAAAAGCTAAGTATGCCTCACACCCCTGTTGGATCAGCTTCTCTGCTCGCATCACTAAGATCATAGGTGTCGCCACAACGGGCTTAACTCCTCGGTACATAATCTCTAACTGATCGGGAGGCTCAAAAGTGATCCCTTTATGTCGACAATCGACCTTAGCATAATGTCGAGATAGCCAGTTCATGCCTAATAAAAGATCAAAGTTCTGAATGGCTAACACTACTAGATCACCAGGCATAACTCTTTCACAGACTACAATCTCACAATCCAACACCACTTCCCTTCCTAATAGCATACTACCACCCGATGTCGTGACAGACAAGATGTACGGTAGATGACTACAGGCAATAGGTACCAAATGCAGAACACGTGGTGCGATGAAGGTGTAACACCCCCCTCTCCTAGAACTGCCCGAGAAGAGGTGCTACTGGGGATAATAAAATAAATTGACTGATAACTAAATTCTGATACCAATATTGTATATATCCATTAACTGTAATAAGACTTTGAGTCAACAAAAACTGAAATCATAATTGCATCTAAGGGAAATTCCCTAAACTGGAAAATAAAATGAATCTAAACTAATCAAGCACTAACTAATAAACTAACAACTCCCAGACATCTTTGGTCTTGAGCGGCTCCACGTACACACACTACTGGACACTGCTGCTAGGCCCCACATCTGGTACTCCCCCACTAGGACCTGGAATGGTGAAGAGTACAAGGTGAGCTACAAAGCTCAGCAAGTAATAAACTGGAAAGAATAACTGAAGCTGAATCGAAAAATATCAATACTGATAAAAATACTTACTGAACTTGCACTAACAGATATAATAATCACTGGATGGCATTTATAAAATGAAATGCACATAAGCTGTAAACTAAATGCAGGTATGCAACTTTGGCCCATAGGCCCACATAACTGTAACACATACCTGGCTGATCTGAGTCCTGCAAACATAAAACTGTAAGCACATACTTTAGGCAATATGCCCCTAGCTCCCTGGTCGACATCAGGCGAGCAACTCATAACTGAGATATAATTGAACTGATACTAGTGGGATCCCCGCGGACAAGCCGCCTGGCGCGCATAATGCAATGCTCATATAAGTGCTGGCACACGATATGTAGTGCTCCATATAAAGTCATGCTCAATGCTCATACAATGTGTATGCACATAATCTCACAAAATAATGCTGACCATGTCATAATGAACTGCTAAACATGGTATATGATTTTTTACTAGAAATATTGAGATTCAAATATTCTGAAATTTCTGAATATAGGCATGGCATATTGGATTTTGTCATATCTTGGCATAAAAATTCAATATTTGAATAATTGAATATTTATATTAAATTTAATACTTGAATCAAGAATTTATTGGAAGCTATTTGGATGCCATTTGATACTATTTGGATGATTGAGAAGGTCTAAGGAGGAAATTTGAATGAAAAACAGCTCATTCGAATGAAAAAAATGGGTTTCAGCAAGCTCATTCGAATGGCAGAAAACTCATTCGAATGACAGAGACTCATTCGAATGACAGAAGGCTCATTCGAATGACTGATGATATTCAAAGGCTATTCGGATCTGATCTGGGACTCATTCGAATGACTCTCAAATTCATTCGAATGAATTTTGAAAATTTTCAACTTTTGAACTGGCAAAACTCGACTCATTCGAATGCAACAGTAACCTTATTCGAATCAATTTGAAGGTCATTCGAATGACAACAAGGCTCATTCGAATGCTAAGCTATACAAAACAACAACTTACTCACATCTTCAAGGGCTCATTCGAATGACAACAAGGCTCATTCGAATGACAGTCAAAAAACCTCAAAAATTCATACGAATGATACGATATCTCAGGACTCATTCGAATGACAAGGAACTCATTCGAATGACTGATACATTATAAGGGAAAAACATTACGATAACACTGGAACTTATTCAGATACCACTGAACTCATTCGAATGACAAAGATGCTCATTCGAATGATTGGAAACTTATACAAAACGAAGCTTACGATAACAGAGACCAAATCTTGAATTCAAAACTTAGCATTACTACACCATTCCAAAGGAAATCTTGGGAGAACAATCCCAATTGATATATAAACAACTTGAGGGATGATTTACCGATCATAACTAATAAAAACGTTGCAAGGAACATACATGAACTGGCTGGTACTCACTGTATGCATGCAAATACATATATAAACATGCACTGATCTGATAAAACTCACTGTAACGCACACATATATATATACATGCACTAGAACTGATATAAATATGAAACTCAATGAAGAACTTGAATAAACTGAGAACGAACTAACTTAAATCTGTAATGAAAGGAATTACAGATATGATACTTGCCTTATGATCTTCTTAATTGACTCAATAATCTCCCGAGAGCAAAGCTTGAACTCACTGTATATGCATGAAAAATATATACATACATACTGACTGTATTAAACTGAATTACACCAAGAATCTTGAATCAACTAAGGGTATCACTGAACTATAATCTCGTAAGAATGGATTTCAGGGAGGGAATACTTGCCTTATAATCTCTGATCGAACCCTAACGATCGCCAAAAGAGACTCCTATGCAAGACTTTGAATTTGCTACTACTTCTTGGCTCCTCTGTTCTTCACGATTTTTCTCTCTTTCAGCGGCGTGAAGAAACTAAGGCTAATGGTTTATATATACATATGCCTATAGGAAGCCCTAATGCCCTCTCCTTCTCCTACTATATCCAGGAGACTCTAATCCCAATCCTCTCACGGATGGAATCACTAATCTCTTAATAACTCTTATTAACTAAATTAAATAAATAACAACTTCTTAAATGACCTTCAAGTCCTTGCATTTAATTTCAAAAATAAATAAATAATTAAATGCTATTTAAAAGCTATCTTCTCAATTAAAATCTCTAAATTGCCATATTAACAATTAATTGGCAAAAATTCTCCAAACAAAACTAATTAAGAAATTCAATAATTTCTAAATAAAAAATCTAAACCTTATAATGGGTCGTTACAGAAGGAGTGGGTGGAGCCTGTGTCAAATAAAGCACGAACATTCGAGCCATAGAGTGAGAGAATACCTTGTACAGTCTCATTGCCTCCCTCAGCCTCTGCTGCTGATAATGCAAACACCCTGCTTGATACCTGGGGGCTATCAGTAATGGCAGGTCGAGAAGCTGCTCCCCGCCCTCTAGTTGCTGTAGATTTTTGTGCTGGCTTCTGATCTGAACCCCTAGTCCTCTGTCCCTCAACTGGTGCTGGCTGTCTACATACTCTGGATGTGTGACCTGGCTGACCACAACGATAACACGTGATTCCCTGGCTAGATGCTACACCTGACCTCCGCGGATAATCTTTTCTCATATGACCTGGCTGCACACAATGGTAGCACACATTACCCTGTGCTATCTTACACTGTCCTCGATGCCATCTTCCACCTGTCTTGCATGCTGTAGCCTTAACTGTTCTATTACTAGAACTAGAATCCCATCTTCGCTTTTTGCTATTGTTCCCTCTTGTCTTTCCCATGACCACTGTCTTGGCTACCTGCTCCATTTTGGCTTCTTGAATACTCCTCTCTATCGCATGAGCACGTCTCACCACCGAAGGAAAATCATCTACTCGGACACCAGCCATAGCATGTCTGATCTCTGATCTCAGGCCCCTCTCAAACTTACTAACCGTGTGAGTCTCTGGTGTCACCCTCTCAGGAGCATATCTGGACAAGGCAACAAACTCTGCCTCGTACTGGGCAACTGTCATCTCTCCCTGCTGCAACTCTATGAACTGGTACACCTTCTACTCATGTACCCAGTCTGGTAGATATGTCTCACGAAACAATGCCTCGAACTCTGGCCATGTGGGTGCTCGATTCCCAAATTGTCGTCTAGTGATCTCCCACCAGCGCCCTGCATCTCCTTTCAGTAGAAAAGTACCCAACTGAACCTTTTGATTTTCTGCACAGCCCATGGAATGCATAAGCCTCTCAACCTCAAGTAACCAATTCTCTACCTCGGCTACATCTACTCCTCCTCTGAACTCTGGGGGTCGCAGTGCTATAAAGGTCTTCAGAAGAGTTGCCCCATAACTACCCTCACCTGTTGATGCTACTAGCTGAGATGCCTCACCTCGCCCCTGGCGCTCCTGACGCAACTGAGCAGTAGTCAAAGCCTCTACGGCACGAGCGAGACTTGCCAAGGCAACCTATACATCGGGAGTATCCTACTGTCCTGCTCCACCAGCATCACTGGGAGCCTCAGAAGGAGGTACACCCTGCCCACGGCCTCTTGTAGGCGGTCGTCCACGTCCTCGCCTGCCATGCGTACTCATAGTCCTATATAAATAGAAATTCTTAGAAGGAATTCAAGCCTCAAACACAAGCAAAACATTGAAAATAACCTAACTCTACCCAACATCCAGGGTGTACAGGGACCTTTAGAACAACTTATACTCAATAACTCCAACACGCTCTGATACCAACAAATGTAGAGCCCCTACCCAAGTCCCCAAAAGACCAAAGTGGGTGCCCTACTAAAATAAAAACAACCTGCTAAATAACAACCGATCTCTAGGCTTACATAGCCCAAGCATGCATAACATATATCTCTGGCACACTGGCCTCAAAATAAACTTAAACCATACAAACCCAAATAAACTAAAGAAAATACAGTTCGGAAGCGACAAAATGCACAACAAGAAACCCCCAGGCTGACAACTACTAGGTCTGCATAGCCCTGCACACCGTCAAACCTGGAAGTCGGGACGGACTAGACTCGCCCACAACTGGGTCCTTGCTTTTACCTGGAATGAAGAGAAAACAAGGTGAGTCCAAAACAACAGTAGGCTGGCCATTCGGCCAAAACAGAACTGCGTATAGATATATATATATAAGTGCTCATATATAGCTACACAAAAAACAAGCACACTAAAACCACTTCCAAGAGATCTATTAGCTAAGGAAGGCTAGAAAAACAACCAAAAGGTAGAGAAGAAACTCCCACTCGGCTGCCATCTCTCCCATTTATAAACATAAATCCACCGTAAACATATATATATATATATCGAACAGCTGGACTACCCCAAAGAAAACCCTCACATACCACCATTCATAACCCTAGAAGAAGAAAGGAGGGAGGAAAGGCTTGCCTATTAAACCTGCCAAGACCAAACAACAAACTGAAAATTGCCCCTGCTCTGCACTCCTTCTTCTTCCCCTACTCAAGCAATTTCCTCTACCTTCCTTTGCTAGCCGAACGCTAAACTCCCTCTCTCTCTCTTTCCACTCAACTCCACCGCCCCACTTTGATTAGATAATGGCTTGGGAACTCATGAGCAAATTATATTATCTGGAAACTCCCCATGCCCGATCAGTAGTGCTTGTGTTTAGATAGATATATATATATATACATATATATGCACACACACTTTATATAACTACATACATAAACACGGCATTACATAAATTAATAGCAGAAAATATAAATAAATTAATAATAATATTAATAATAATTACATTGATAATATAGTAGTAATAATAATAATAATAATAATAATAATAATATTGATAATAGTATGCATACACAGTATAATTAAAACCCACTAACACATGATAAATTTTAATTAACAGATCTAACACCTTAAACTATCAAAGCATAGATAATGAACTTAAGAACGGTAAATTTCGGGTCACTACACTTATAGTATTTTATAATTATTTGCATGTGATGGTGGATTTCTCTCAATTAATTAATAAGTTTTCTCAAGTCATATTAATTGTTTATTACTTCAATTTCACTGTCAGATTTCTGAGCAGATATCAACGAAATAAATAAGCATTAAGTTATTTGAAAACCTTTAATCTCAAAAGGGGATTTGACTCACTAAGCTTCCTCGATTCCCACACATGAGCTAATCATCTTTCGATCTCATAGTCTAACATTTGATTTATATTGCTTATGAATCTAATTTATAACAATCCTTTAATCAGTCATACATAAATCATCAAATCATTAAAAGTGGTCAATCTTTTCAAGCATTAAACACAATAATATAAATTCCTCACGCAAATAATAATCGGGTTTTAAATCGAACTAAACAAATAATCACATAATCCCAAAATCAAAATCCATCCAAACCCTATCTAAAATAATTTAGCTAGACATTATTAAAATAAAAACAAACACTAAGATTTAATAAACAAGAGAGAATGCTCCCCGCCCAAATCTAAAATAGATCTGCTTCACAATGAATTTGGTGTTGTGCGTGAGGCTTGGCTAGTGCATTCTTCAATCCCTTCTGTGCGCCTCTTTCTTCCCCACTGTGCACCACGGAGAAGCCTCCAATCCTCAATCCCTTACGCCGCAGGAATCCTCCTTCCATTTCAATCTTCAATCCATCCTCACATATTATTATATATATGTGTGTGACGTGGGCTGCCCTAGCCAAGTCCCATTCATGCCACTGTTAGCTTCTTATTTAATAATATAATATATATAAATGCACGCGTCATGTCCTATTCTTCACCTTTACGCCTTCACACCACTTGTTATGTATAATATATAATAGATATTGTCGACGTTCGAAATTGATCGACGAAGATTCGTTGGCCCGCACTGGTGTGATGGATCCGAGAGCAGAACAGTGGAGTATTCGGTCCGATTTGCTGAGCCCCCGGCCCGTCCCTACAGGTACTCCGAAGCCTAAGTCAGTGAGCGAGTAAGCGAGTATATCGAGTGTTCATAAGTTGGCGGAGAAGAGTCCATACCTCCGCCCTTAAGAGGGCTGGCTGATATATATGTGACAATAAGCCCTTCTGCATGCTCCGTACTTGGACAGGTGATGGGATAGAATAGCTGACGAGGGCATCCCTGTCCCAGCAAGGTGTCAACGAGACCCTCATTAATGTGGATGAGATCCGCCATTAATGAGAATGAGATCTGAGGTGGACGCCCGGAAACCTAGGCGCAGCTATAATGATATTGTAGCGAGAGGGCCAGGATGGGACTGGTCATGGGTCGGCCAAATGGGCCGAGAGAATGGGCCTGAATGGTCCAACCAGGGCGGCCCTTGGTCTGCTAATATATCGCAACATAAGCCCCTTCAATAATGCGAGCTGACGGGCTGAGACGACGAGTTATAGAGATCGTCGGGAACTCGCTCAGGACATAGCTGGGAGCTTGCTCGAATACGCTAATGAGTTAGAGGCGTTACCGGGAGCTCGCTTGGTCCCAACGTTTGAGCCTAGGCTCCAGCATTATACGAGCTCAGTTCGATGTTTACTAGGCCTTGAGCGTTTGGGCCGAATCACTACATTAAGTCCAGCCCACACAGGGTAGAGCGAGAAACACCCATAACAGATATATATAAATATTATAATTTAATATATAATATAATATTTTATTATATATTTTATTTTTTATAAATACTTAATTAATTATACTATAATATCTAATATATATAGATAAAGTAATATAATATATAATTAATTATTAATAAATAAATAAATAAATAATTTATCAATTACATTATAATAATAGTTTAATATAAAATTAACTTTATAAATTACTTTATAATATCTTTGTTTTTTTTCTTTTTTTTTTTTATGCCCAACTCCTCGAATTAATATCCTTTACTAGGTTCCTACAAAAAGAGATTAAAATAATATAAAATCCATTTAAACACACATTTATGTAGGGAAAATAACATAAGGTTAAGATAAAAATTAGATAAAATTATATATATAATTAAGCCCTATCAGAAGCCATATTCGGATGTTTCGTAGCATATCCAAATACAAGAGCAAAATCCAAAGAAGCACATTCGGATATAACACAACATATCCAGATATTAAAGAAGCCTCATCCGAATGCATCACTGTAGCATTCGGATACAAGACACAAGACTTACGCGACTCATCCAGATATCATACAACATATCCGGATACAAGAGAAAAGATTTAAAAACTACATCTGGATATCGCATAACATATCTAGATATTGATGAAGTTACATTCGGATATCGCACAACATATCCGGATATTAATGGAGCTATATCCGGATATCACATTATACATCCGGATACATGGGAATTATTTTCAACAAATCACGCATTCGCATGATGGGATAGATTAATTTTACATCTGTATTCCACCTGAAAAGAGAGCCTGGGCGGAAAGACTTTTGCAGGAGTATGGGCAGAAGGAGTATGTAGGAGAATGTTTAGAAGAATTATAGAGTGATTCGAATTGGGAGTTTCCATTAGCAGAAGAATATAAGCAGATCGGCTCTCACACTCTCACACACGTTCTCGAAGGCTCTCTTTTACGTTTTTTTCTATTGTCATTTATTTGTTACTTCCGAGCAGAGACTCGACTATTTTTGTCATTATTTTTCGTCGGTTTGATCTTATTTTATTCTTGTTATTTAGAGATTGTCGTTGACATTATCTTGTTTTGTTAGTTTCAATTTATTAATATTCTTATTTTTTCTGTTAAGGAGAATACTTGTTTACTGCTTATTGCAATCTATATTCTACATAAGTTGCTATATCTTTTCATTTGCATTATATCTTTCCACTTTCAATAAAACAGAGTAATCTTATCTTTTGTTCCAGCAACTTCAATTCATGCACTTTAAATTACATAATTTCATTCTTGCATTTTAATTCCAACAACGTTAAGTTCTTGGCATTTAAATTATGTAATTTAAATACCACAAATCTCCATTCTATATTTTTATTTTTAAATCCTTTAATTTTTTGTATGCAACAATGAAGATGTGTGGCTAAACCAACACTTGGGCCAAGGCAAGAACAGTGTCCAATGCAAAAGATTTCCCAAGATAGCTGAACTTCAAATGTATTAACAAAAGTCTGATTAATTTGAGTATTGTGTGTTCATTGAATCTTTGGGTTTGGATTGTAGCATAAGCCTAACTTAGAGTCTCCATATCATGTATGGAGAATACTAGAACTGGAGATGCTATTATACCCAAATCTAAATGAGTTATCTATTTATCCATTCTGCATATTGACTGCATCTTAATTTATGGTAATTGCTTAATTTAGAATTTCTCATATCTTAGGATGCATTTTATTAGTAGAATCTCAAAATTAGTCCGGATTTACGTTTCAGTTATCTAGCTATTGGGAAGTCATGGGATTGGCATTGAAATTGTCTTGACTCAAGACTCCTTACAATCACTTTATTTTGCAAATCTTATTTCATTTCAACACTATTTTTTAAATCCAAAAATTCCAAAAATCCTAGTATAATTATTTACTTCCGTAGATTATCTCCCAATGAATAGACCTAGACTCATCCAGAAATTAAATTTGTGTTACACATTCACTCGTACACTGGCGAGTATAAATATATCATTCTTGTTTTGATAAATAGCGTTACTATTTGTTCAGTGAGTGTTGCAGTCACCAGTTCCTTAGGTCCGTTCTCAGGCCCGAGTATGTCCTCGGGTATATCCACTGGTTCTTCCACAACCACGGGTATCGTAATCATTTCTCCAATCCCTAAATCCACTTCACGCAACCAGTTAATAAAGGCTACAAGGTTACCATAAGGTCCTTGATCCAGCAACTGGTTTGCGACCACCTGTTAGTCGGGGGTTAGTATAGAAATCAGGTAAACAATTTGAAACATCACAATATAGGGTATATCCATATAGGGTGGGACTTCTTCTATATCTGGGGTGACTGCGTCTAAGAAGTTCCCTAGACCATCACATGGCGGCATATATCTTCCCTAAAGTAACGTTGTCCACCAACCCATGATAGCGCGTTCGGTTTGGGCCTCGACTTTATTTGGGTCCATATCTTGCCATAAGCTAAACATCCTTAAAGTTAGTCAAGTCGAGAGTACTAAAAATTTCCCTTGATACCAATTATAGCGCCCCAATCCAAACTAGGACACGTGGTACAAAATAAATATAATATTTACATGGGCGTTAAGAAAATCCCATAAAATGTAACTAGGATCGTAACCTGAAACGTATTGGGACTTCCACCAAACATTCATTTGCACACATAATTATTTACAACCGAGTCCTCACACAACAAGATAACATGGAATTTAAAGTTAAAATACATCACTCACGAAATTATTACAAATTTCATGAGAAAATAGTATAATAAAATAACTAAACTTGCACAACCTTCTCCTTTTCTCTCGAGCTTGAGCCTGGTATACTTGACAAACCTGGAACATTTGAATATTCCAAGGGTATGAAACACCCATGTTAGATTGTTAAATCTAGATGAGGGTTCAAAATTAACTTCGTGAGTGTAAATGCAAAAGGAAAAGATGCATACTCTAGGTGGAAGTGACACCAGGGTGTTGCAATCACCCCAGCTATAATTCCCCACCTCACCAGGCATGTCACTATAAGGGAATTCCCGTGAATCTTTTTGTAATACCCCAAGAGCCCAGATAAGGGTAGTATATATTGAGGATAAGTAAGGAATGAAACAATACCAACTAGATACCTTTTGGGCTGAATGTAGGGAAAGAACTCTGGAATTAAGCGTGTTTGAGCTGGGGAAGCTCAAGGATGGGTGACCCCCTGGGAAGTTCGCATAGGCCTATCTGATATTTTACTCTTAGTAATAAAATGGTCTTGATAATGACTATATGAAAATCAATCTCTACAATATGGATTATATAAATGAGAAAATAACTTTTTAATATGTGAATTTTGAAGTAAGGTATGGATTATATGAATGAGAAAACAAATTTGCAATACATGAATTTTGAAGCAAGATATGAAATCCTATAGAAGAAATATTGAGTTTGGTTGAGTGATGTTTATTTCAAAATATACTTTTGATAATCTCAACGTGCTTTCAAAAAAGATCAAAATGAGGTTTTGTTAAGTTTTCAATGTCTTCAAAAGGATAGTCGACTATGCGTTTCATTCTGTTGACTATGCCTTAGAATAGTCGACTATGCTGTTAAGGATAGTCGACTATGTATAAGGATAATCGACTATGCTGGTTTGATCTGTCGACTATGTGAGGCATCTGTCGACTATTTTTTAATTTGTCGACTATCAAGTAAGGATAGTCGACTATAGCTTTTCATCGGTCGACTATTTTTGTTCATAAAATTCAAAATTCTCTTCACATTTTTACAATAGTCGATTGTGCATATGTATCTGTCGACTATGGGATTTTTGTGTTAGAAATAGTCGACTATCACTTTCTGTCTGTCGACTATGTTTGGTTTTATTTAATAAAATAGTCGACTAACCTATTTTCTCTATCGACTATGTGTTTCACATAAACTTATAACGGCTAGTTTTTGGCGCATTAAATGCTCGCCCAACCACCCACAACGGTCCAAATTTTGAACTTGCCCACCATCAACTATAAATAGGTGGTTGAAGACGCATTGAAGGTTGCTGAATCACATTGAATATCTTAAACGACTGTGCCTTCACTGTTACATCGAGTGTTTACTTTTTTTTTCTCTCTGTATTTCCATTTAAGAGGCTTTGATATTTTACTGTTCTATTCTTTTAAGCCTCGATCATTCATTTAAAGAGAGAGCTTGTAACTAAGAGTTATACTCTTAGAATCTCTACTTCATTTTCTGTATTTTTCCTAGCAGTAGCTAAAAGGCCCATTAAGTTGGGAGGTTGTAAATTACCTAGTCAAGGACTAGAGGACCTGCTCGTATTGAGTAGGGGGTTTGAGAGTAAAGATTGGTTTTAAAATCCTTAGTTGATAGCTAAGGTAGTGGACTAACCTTGGAAAGCTGAACCACTATAAATTCGTGTCTTCATATCTTTCCATACTTTTCATACTTTTCTTGCTTACCTTTGCATTTCTGTTTCTACTGACTTTGATTGTTCATTGATAAGATTCCATTTTTACTCTTCACCATTTGAAAGTATCTTTGCTTCTCAAAAGAAATTTTTAATTATACCAATTCACCCCCCTTCTTGGTGTGTGCTATATCAGTTCAATTCTATCACTATCAGGGTAAGTTGATATGGTCCTTCCTATCGCTCAATGCGGGATTTTACAAGTGGTATCAGAGCCGACCCCCGAGCCTCTAAGCGTAGTGGTGGGGCAAACCTCACCGAGAACGCTGAGTCCCTAAAGGGGGGTGCATGTAGGCACCTTAGGTGAATCCCACATCGGCCATGCAAAGGGGGGAGATTTGGGACCGGTTGTAAGGTCGCATGACGAGGACATCATTGTTGAGTTCTAACCTAGTCAAGAGGGGGGTGAATTGACACCTTTTAAAACTCTAATGCAAAACTTATGCACGTATATATATGAAAAAATAAATTTAATACAAACCAAAATTGTAGTTGAGAGTACGGGAGCACTTAAATACTAGACGGATAATATGATATTCGCCAGCTGTGCTAGCATGTGCTTTGGTCCAATATACTCTTCAAATTACAACTTGGTGAAAACAAGTGATTTGAATTCACACAATAACAAGTCTTTAAATAAACCAAATGGAAGATTGAATGAGTATAAAGAATGATCAATTCAAATCAGAATATAATCAAAATAACCAACAAGAATGTAGGCCTTAGGGTTTGGCCACTTTAGATAGCACAAGACAAAAAACAAACAAGTATAATCAAGCAAGAATAAGT
Organism: Diospyros lotus; assembly: GCF_014633365.1. Taxonomy (NCBI): domain Eukaryota; kingdom Viridiplantae; phylum Streptophyta; class Magnoliopsida; order Ericales; family Ebenaceae; genus Diospyros; species Diospyros lotus. The sequence goes on from NC_068347.1 coordinate 13,358,486, forward strand.
AAGAGTGAAGAGAAGAAGAACACAGCGATGTATAGTGGTTCGGCCCTTATGGCATACATCCACTACCTAAGGATTTCCTTCCTTAGGATTTTCAACCAAATCCACTATATGAAACTTTTGTTACAACCACCAAAGCCTTCACTTGGCTTCACCACCACCAAACTACTTCTGGAGTCTCACACTCATTAGTTTGAATTTTGTACGCTCTTTACAAGATACAAGAATAGTAGAGATTGAGAAATAGGGTTCTCTCAAAAATAATACAATGAAGTGTAGAGAACTCTCTTAGTTTTCTCTCAAGAAGACAGAGGAAAAGAAAGACTTAGAGAGAATGAAAATCTTGGCCAATGATGTAGAAAATAATAGGGCTTCCAAAAGTTGTTCCAAAGCCTTCAAGAGATCCTTTTATATAGTGTTACAGTAAGCTTTCCTTGATCAATCTCAGCCCTCCATGTGGCAAGTCTTTAAGCTAATCTCAGCCCTTCATATTGAATTCTTGATTTACCTTTCATAATCAACTAACTTGATTGATCATCAAGACCTTTGACTTTTGTTGATCTCCAATCAGCATTGAATGAGCAAATCAATTCCACTAATGCATGGCTGATTTTAAGGATTAAAATATCATCAAAACCTTTCATAATTCTTGCAAAATCGAAATTAAATAAGAAATGATCAATTCTGACTTCTAGTTGATCTTCAAACTCCGTTGATTGTGCAATTGGCCCCTTAGCTTCAATAACAAGCATAGCTAATTTGAAATTTGAATTTAAACCTCCAAATGGTGTAAAATCCAACCAAATATTCTCAAATAATGAAGCAAATTTGTCCAACAATGAAGATATCAATTATAACTTCAAAAGATCATAATTGATCAAGTTTCCATACTAAAAAATGTTGACAAGTAGAGAATCAATCTGTGTAGCTGAATATATGCAAGATATCCTTTGAATATTCTCCCATAATGAAGATATTAATTAGCCATAATGAGTAGGATACTTGATTCCATGATTTGAGTCTGCATATCCTTTTAATGAGAGAGAATCAACAATAAAGGAAAGTAATATCAATCAAGGTTTAATTTTCAAACCTTAATTTCCTCCATTAATGTTGAACAATAATGCTGAATCTTTAACTTCTCCATTTGAATGCAATTCAAAAAATTCTTCCATATTTAATTGAGTAGAGGAGCTTCTAGGAACCTTTAAATTCACTCCATGATTCTCTTACCATATCTAGACCAATGAGATGATGTAGCCTTGATGAGTGTGATCCACGTGGCTGCCATGTCATCAAAATGTCACGTTAACAATGTCACGTCGCCAAGTTACATATATGGCAACTCCATATAGTGTGGACTACTCCAATCTTCTCAAAAACTTCCATATAGATCTTTTGAACTTCCCATATATGAACAATGATTCCATATATATATATATATATATCTTCTAGACTTTCCATTCCAAGAAGAACTTTCCATACATAGCTCAAATACTCAAATTTCTAGAAAGCACTCTAAAAACTTGTTTCCATATATAATGAAATCTCTATATCAATATAAAAGTTTCCATATATAACCTGTGTCATGAAATCACTAGAGAATAGCTTTGTAAGCCTTATGAAGGCTTCATGCTTTGTTAGTACATAAAATATAAATGAACATTCACATTCACACATGCCAATCATCAATCATCAAAATCTACACTCAATAGTCATGTGTTTAAGGGAGGGGGGAGAATGTAATACCCTAAGAGCCCAGAGAAAGGTAGTATATATCGAGGATAAGTAAGGAAGGAAACAACACCAGCTATATACCTTTTGGGCTGAATGTAGGCAAAGAACTCTGGGGTTAAGCGTGCTTGAGCTGGGGAACCTCAAGGATGGGTGATCCCCTGGGAAGTTCGCGTAGGCCCATCGGGGTAAGTTGTTCCGGTCCTTCCTATCGCTCAATGCAGGATGTTACACTTTTTTTTCCTAAGATTATTACGCGCGATGCTTCAAGAACAATTTTCACATTCTCTATCATACCCGACACATACGATGATTCAAAGAACAATCTTCGCATGCTCTCACAAGTTGGTACCCGTGGTGATTCCAAGAACAATCTTCACATGCTCTAACAAGTCCTAGAGACCCCAGTCTAACTCGTTTAACTAACAATATTAAATAACGAAATGGAACATAACATTACGTAGCGAAAATTAATAACATAGAATACCGTGGATTATCACAACGATTCATACATAGTATTTTCCATAACAAAATACGTATTACAAGTCTAAATGATAATATCGACTATCACGCAAAACACCGTCAGCCCTCAACTGGCCACGTCCTCGCATTCGCAGCAATTCCTGCCCGGAACGTTGAATGTTCCAAGGGCATAATTGAGATTAGATGATGAAACATCTAAGTGATGGCATGATATAGTTTACTAAAATGCATGAATGATTACGAGCATGACATATACAGACGACACAGAACACGTCTAACTTGAGAAATCTCCCTAACATACTCAATCTCCCGTGGAAACTGTTCAACATCACCCCGTTGGGATTGACCTTGTCGCGACATACTTAATCCCTGGGTGCCCATCCACATCACCCGATGATCGGGATTAACTTTGCCCCATTCTCAAAAAGAACCCATCCCGTTCCCACAGACATAACAACGACATGAATTCAACTTAACAATGATATGAAAATCACACACCATGCATTAACTCTTTTACAAGTAAACCCAGGTGATGCAATACACCACATGTTCAATATGTATAGGATGTCAATACCTTTTAAGTAAAAACGCTTACGAATAAACATCCCAAGTTCTAGAGGGTATAACCGCTCGCTAAAACAGGTCTAAACACGTGCAACCTACACTCGGGAGGATAGACCTGCTCATCTGAACCCACTACACTCACACTGAACCACTTACAAGACAAAGGATAAGACTGGATCGAACCACTCACCTTGTTTGAAAAGTCGATTTGTGCCTCGTAATACGTGTTTGGCCACGAAAGTCATGCAATCCTTTCTTCTAATGGTCAAATCGTCTCCTGTTTACTGTCGTGTCTATAGAAATCAATATTTTTATTTTTTCCATAATTTTCTCTATTTTTCATAATAAATACCTAACACCTAATTTCACCAAATATTTTTACACAGATATTCCTAAAATAATTTTAAAAAAATATTAAAATTAATTTCAGAAGCAAACAATACCTAACGCACCACACACATGCACTGGTGCGTGAAGCCCACACGCAACTTCTTTTCTAGTTGTCTTCTCCAATGACGGCTGCCTACAACGGTCTCCGATGGCCAAACCAGCTACACCCTCTTGAAGTACTCCTCGAGTCAAACCCTAGAGGTGCGCTTAGATGGCCGAAACACTCACCAGAAAGGCCTCGAACGGCCGGTTATAGGTGTAGCTCCAGTGAAGCCTGATTTTTCGACCAACTTGCTGAAACCTCGTTAAACCCACACTAAACTCTCCCAAATTCTCCAGAATTGCTTCCTACAACTCAACGAAAAAAAGCCCTCAAACCTTATTACTCGATTCAAGCTAAAAACATGGTAATTTCTCTAGAGTTTTGAATGAAACCCTCGGCTTTGGTTGAGCTATTTATAAGCGAAATCCCATCGCTAGCTTCCAAAACTCGAGCTTTCTTAACCCCCAAGGCCTAGATCTAGCCACTAAGTGGCTCGAATAGCCCTAAATCATGAGAAAAATCATTCCAAAAATTTGGCCAAACTTTCGATCACTTCTGCCATTAATTCTAGTCACATTGTCGCCGTGCTCAGTTAATAGCCACCCCCAACTGAACCATCATGACCTGGAGGCTATTCTGGAGCCTCCAGGAGAGCTTCCCAACGACCGGAGGTGGCTGGCAGGCTGCCACAGGGCGACTAGTCCATTTCACACCTCCAAGTTTTATTTTTTGCACTTTCACCCCCAAATAATTTTCAACTACAATTCGCCCCTATCCTTGATGCCCCTAAACTTTCCATCAATTCCACTCTGGCCTACAAGTTCCAAACTCTTCATTTCCTCCTAGAGTTTCTGGAAAATTTGTCTTTTCGACCTCCCTCGAGCAGTTTATACATTTTACACTTTGGCCCGGATGCCTTAATCACGTATTTTTGCTCCCAAATCTTCGTGACTCTCTTGGTTTTGACAAATCCTACTTCTTGTGCATTTTTATCTTCCTTGATTTGCTCTAATTTGGATACTTGCCTCTTTTGTTCCTATTTTGAATATTACATGTTGGCCTGAAATTATAATAAACTTCATTTTGTCCCAACAATTTCCAAAACACCTTTGATATAAAATATTGGGTATTACATCCTCTCCCTCTAAAAAGAAATTTCATCTTAGAAATTACTCACTCTCAGGATTAAACATATGTGGATAAGAAACTTTCATCTCTTAGAAATTACTCACTCTCAGGCTTCTTCTTTGTCATGGTTTCTCCACAGCACTTTTACCAATGGAATGACTTTGTTCCTTAAGACCCAATCCCTTTGATCTAAGATTTTAACTATCTCTTCGGGGTAAGTCAGGTCATTTTGTATCTCAATGGTCTCATTTTGAAGAACCTGCATAGGATCAGACTCGTGCTTTCACAATTGGGACACATGGAATACATTGTGGATATTTGCTAATGCTATAGGTAAAGCTATTCGATAAGCTATTGATCAAATTTTCTCCACAATTTTGTATGGACCGATATATCTTAGGCTTAGTTTTCCTTTCTTTTTCCTTCGAATCACTGTGTTGAATGGGGAGACCTTCAAATATACCTTATCACCAATTAGAAATTCCAAATTTTTTCTTCGTTGATCATCGTACGACTTCTGATGTCTTTGACTTGTTCTCCTTTTCTCCTGAATTCTCTTGATTTTTTTCAGTGGTGGTTTGAACTATCTCGAGTTCAATCAATCCTGTTTCTCCAGTTTCCACCCAGCAAAGTGAGTTTTGCACTTTCGCCCATATAATGCCTCGTAGAGGGCCATTCCAATACTGTTATGGTGCCCGTTGTTGTAAGCAAATTCAACTAGTGGTAGATGTTTCTCCCAACTTAAATCTAGAACGCATGCTCTCAACATGTCTTCTAACGTTTGAATTGTTCTCTCAGACTGACTATCAGTCTGGGGATGGTAAGCCGTGCTAAGTTTCAACTATTTTTCCATACATTTGTGAAAACTTTCCCAAAATCTTGAGGTAAATCACAAGTCTCGATCTGATACTATGCTTGCAGGGATTCCATGCAATTAAACGATTTTTTCAATGTACAACTGAGCTAAGGCATGAATCGGCTACCCTATTTTAATAGGGAATAAATGAGTTGATTTTGTCAATCTATCTACTATCACCCAGATAGCATCGTTTCCTTTGGGACTTTGAGGTAGATTGGTCACTAAATCCATGGTGATGTGATCCCATTTCACTCAGAAATGTCCAGAGGTTGTAGTAATCCTCCTGGGCATTAATGTTTGATTTTGATGCGTTGACAAGTATCGCATTGTGCCATATACCAAGCCACATCCCTTTTCATTCCAGGCCACCAATAAACTTCCCTAATGTCCTTATACATCTTCGTGGACCCTAGATGTACGGTATACCTAGCTCAATGAGCTTCCCCTAAAATAATTTTTCTCAAGTTTTGATCTCTCGACACATATGTCCTTCCTCGAAATTGAAGTATACCATTGTGATACTTGAATTCTGGTGCCTTTACTTGATCGTTTTCGTCTATCCACTGATTCCTTCTTACATCCATCTAAAAAGTTAACCTGATCTGATTCACTACATCAAGTTGAATTGTTAGATTTGCAAAATACCCTTTAGTTGGTTTAGGCTTGACACTTACTGTTAGGTGACTAAATTCCTCAATCATTCTCCATTCTCTAACCATCATGCTAGCCGTAATTTTTGAACTCTTTTGACTAAGGGCATCTGCCACTACATTTATCTTTTATGGATGGTAGGAGATGGTACAATTAAAGTCTTTTAGGTACTCCATCCATCTTCTTTGCCACATGTTTAATTCTTTCTGGGAAAATATGTATTTTAGACTTTTATGGTCTGTGAAAATTTTGAATTGTTCCCTATACAAGTAATGTCTCCATAACTTCAAGGCATAAATTATGGGTGTTAATTCCAAGTCATGGGTTGGATAGTTCTGCTCGTGCCTTTTCAGTTGTCGGGATCCGTAAGCTATTACCCTTTCATATTACATTAGGACACATCCCAAACCTATTCCAGAAGAGTCACTATACACCACATGTTTTGCCGACTCAGTTGGCATTGCTAAGATTGGTGTTGTGGTCAATCGTGCCTTAAGCTCTTGGAAGCTTTGCTCACACTTTTCGTCTCATATGAATTTAACTTCCTTTTGCATTAGTCAGGTAAGTAGAGCAGAGATATTTGAGAATCCCTCCACTAACCTTCTGTAATACCCAACTAATCTAAGGAAACTCCGAATTTCTCCCACGGTCTTGGGCTCTTGCCAATTTCGAACTACTTCTATTTTTTATGGATCAACAACTATACCTTTCGCGGAAATTATATGTCCAAGAAATGCTACCTAAGTAAGCCAGAATTCACACTTTGAGAACTTGGCGTACAACTTGTGGTCTTTTAAGATTTGCATTATTATCCTCAAATGTCCTTCATGCTCACTCTCATTTGTAGAGTATATCAAGATATCATCAATGAATACTATCACAAACCTATCCAAGTAAGGTTTAAAGGTTCGGTTCATCAGATCCATGAATGTAGCAGGTGCATTTGTCAAACCGAACGGCATCACCAAATATTCATAGTGACCATATCGAGATCAGAAAACAGTCTTAGGTACATCCTCCGGCTTAATCCTCATTTGGTAGTATCCTGACCAAAGATCTATTTTTGAGAATACCTTGGCCCCTTGCAGCTAATCAAACAATTTCTCAATTCCTCAATTCTAGGTAGCGGGTACTTATTCTTTATGGTTACCTTATTCAACTGCTGGTAATCAGTACACATCCGTAAGCTACCATACTTTTTCTTTACGAAAAGTAATGGGGCTCCCTAAGGCGATACACTTGACCTAATAAATCCTTTGTCGGTTAAAGCCTGTAATTACTCTTTCAATTCCCTCATCTCGACTGGGGCCATTTTGTACAGAGGTATAGATATAGGTTGCATGCTTGGTACAAAGTCTATCGAGAATTCAATCTCTCAACGTGGAGGTAATCCTGGTAAATCTTCGGGAAAAACCTCAGGGTATTCATTCACATTTCTCACCACTTCCAACTCAGGACTTTTCTTACTCAATTCGGGTTTGGCTGATTGTAATGCTTGTAAAGTCATGTCTTGCTTTCCCTTACCCTTACTATTTTGACCTTAAAAAATAACCTACCTTCCGCTAGGTTGGAGTAGGCTCACCGTTTTACTCATACAATCTATCTTAGCTTCTTGTAATGATAGAAAATCCATTCCTATAATCACGTCGAAATTCTGAATGTCCAATACCGCTAAATATATCTTGAGATTTTCTCCTTCCACACTGAAGATACATCATTGGCAACCTACTGCAGTTTCCAAGGTTGTACCCATGAGAGTAGCTATAACCATTTGATATCCCAGTTCTCTTGGTTCTAACTTTAAATTGCCTACCGATGCATATGAGATAAATGAATGCGTAGCACCCGAATCTATTAAAGCATGAACGGGAATATCTGAGAAGAACAGTGTACCTTTGATAACTGCAGGGTCGGTCTCACCGTCCTCGCGGGTCAAATTGTACACACGACCTTGGCAAACATTCTTCGTTCCCCCACTCGACTGCTCCATCTTTTGCGTCTTCGAGCATTCTCGTGAGATGTGCCCAGGTTGTCCACAGTTGTAACATACGATCTTCCCTTGATACCCAACTTGGGATGTCTCCTTTTTCTTCGGATAGTTTCTCCTGATGTGACCTTCTTCGCCACAACCATAACACTTTATGAAGCATTTCTTCCCCAAGTGTTTCTTTTTGCACCGAGGACATTTCCCTTCATCTTTGGGTTGAGACATTGAATTTCCTGTCCTATTGCTCTTGCTTCCCCCCTCGACTCTAATCATTCTCACTCGTGTTAGATTCTTTTATGTGGTTAGAGCTCGACTCAATGCTTCTTTATACGAGTCAATCGTCCACGCACTCAAAGTTTGTTGAAGATTCACTTGCAATCCATATATGAATTTTTGTACCTTTTGACCCTCGTTAGTCTCATACATGGGCACATACTTAATCAATTGAATAAATCGAGTATCATACTGGGTCACGGACATTTTGTCAGTTTCCTTTAGCCTCGTGAATTCCTAAATTCTTTCTTCCTTCCAACTCCTAGGAAAATACTTGTTGTTAAACATTTCCTTAAATCCTGCCCAAGTAAAGATTGGTGCGTCCTCATTTTCATCCTCATTATCTTGACGAGATTTCAGTAATGAATGCTCGATTGACTACCACCATTTCCCTGCCTCTTCCTCTAGCATGAACACAACGCATCTTACTTTTTCCTCCTCATTGCACTGAAGATGCTAAAGTAGCTTTTCCGTTTACTCGAGCCAGTACTTGGCTGAGCTGGGATCATCACAAACTCTACCCTTAAACACAGGGGGTCTGAGATGTCGATACCCCTCTAATGTTGTGGTCGTATGTCGAGTAGGTTCCTCTTTACTCACATAAGTTAGCATATTCTCCAGAAATCTTTCCATCCGTTCAAGCCGATTTTCACTAGAGTTTGATTCCCTAATGTACTTCCCATTTCCCCCAAGGTGATTTCTACGATCACCCTAACTCTCGAGGTTATCTTCCTCTCGTCTCCCATAACCATTGATGACTGGATCTCGAGGTCATCATGTGTTCACCATCTGGAGTGAACCACACAAATAAGTTATACTAGAACAAGACTGATTCTTGAAAAGAAACACAATCTTATTCCTTAAAACAAACTATGTAGCATTACATTCTAACACAACAAAGGAAAATAAGGATAATATTATATTTTTTTCCCTTCAGTTAATCCTTCGGCCTCCAGATTCACGGCTCCTTATGACCTATGTCATCGTCAAATTCTGACGGGGGTCCTTCCTCATCCTCATGTGACTCCTCATCAGAACTGATGTTGACGACATTCTCTTCATCTTCGAGTTCCACAGCGGCAGCATCTTCCTGAGCTTCTTCGTCCATGACCTCTTCGTACAAATCTACATACTAAACTCGGAGTCTTGCACAATAGTCATATAAAGTCTTGAACTCCTCATTCTGCCATATCCACTAGGCATAAGTCTTCCATTCCCCTACCAACAGGTTGATAAGATAGTCGATCTGGTACTTTGCCAAATCTTCCAGTTGGCGGTAACTAAGGGGCACATCATCTATGATATCTTCCATAGCATTCACAAACTCAAGCACATCTTCCTCCTACGGATTTTCTCGAGCTTCGATTCTTTGCACCCAGTGAGTCAACAACACTTGATCAACCATCGTTGCTAATAAAATATAGATTCTACTCAAAAACCTTGAACATATGTTTTCTAGAGTTTTCATATCATTTCCTTCTAAGTTTTAAATGTCTCTTAGGATCCATAATCCTATTCTAAATTTTCATCCAATAGTTCTAACCAAACTAAGTTTGACAACCTAACTTAACCTAGGGCTCTAATACCAATTCTAATACCCCGCCTCGCTAGGCGTGTCACTATAAGGGAATTCCCGTGAATCTTTTTTTTTTCCAAGATTATCATGCGCGGTGCTTTAAGAACAATTTTCACATGCTCTATCATGCCCGACACATACGATGATTCAAAGAACAATCTTCGCATACTCTCATAGGCTAGCACCCGCGGTGATTCCAAGAACAATCTTCACATGCTCTAACAAGTTCTCGAGACCCCAGTCTGACCCGTTTAACTAACAATATTAAATAACTAAACGGAACATAACATTACGTAGCGGAAAGTAATAACATAGAATACCATGGATTATCACAACCGTTCATACATAGTATTTTCCATAACAAAATCCGTATTACAACTTTAAAATGATAACATCAGCTATCATGCTAAACACCATCAGCCCTCAACTGGCCACGTCCTCTCCTTCGCAGCAATCCCTGGCTGGAACGTTGAATGTTCCATGGGCATAACCCAGATTAGATGATGAAACATCTAAGTGATGGCATGATACAGTTTGCTGAAATGCATGAATGATTACAAGCATGATATATACAAACGACACGCAACACATCTAACTTGAGAAATCTCCCTAGCATACTCAATCTCCCGTGGAAATCGTTCCACATCACCCCGTTGGGATTGACCTTGTCGCGACATACTTAATCCCCAGGTGCCCATCCACGTCACCCGATGACCGAGATTAACCTTGCCCCATTCTCAAGAAGATCCCATCCCGGTCCTATGGATATAACAACGACATGAATTCAACATAACAATGATACAAAAATCACACACCATGCACTGACTCTTTTACAAGTAAAATCAGTTGATGCAATACACCACATGTTTAATATGCATATAATGTCAATACCTTTTAAGTAAAAACGGTTATGAGAAAACATCCCAAGTTCTAGAGGGTATAACCGCTCGCTAGAACTAGTCTAAACACATGCAATCTAAGCTCAAGAGGGTAGAACCGCTCACCTAAACCCACTACACTCACACCAAACCACTTACAAGACAAAGGATAAGACTGGATCGAACCACTCACCTTATTTGAATAGTCGATTTGCGCCTCGTAATATGTGTTTGGCCTCGAAAGTCATGCAATCATTTCTTCTAACAGTCAAATCATCTCTTGTTTACCGTTGTGTCCATAGAAATCGCAATATTTCTATTTTTTCCATAAGTTTCTCAATTGTTTTTCATTTTTCTCTATTTTTCATAACCTTTCTTTCCTTAAAAAATTCATAATAAATACCTAACACCTAATTTCACCAAATATTTTTACACAGATATTTCTAAAATAATTTTAAAAAAATATTAAAATTAATTTTGAAAACAAACAATACCTAACGTGCCACGCACATGCACTAGCGCGTGAAGCTCACGTGCAACTTCTTCTCCGGTCGTCTTCTCCAATGACGGCCACCTGCAACGGTCTCCGATGGCCAAACCAGCAACACCCTTTTGAAGTACTTCTCGAGTCGAACCTAGAGGTGCCCATAGATGGCCAAAACACTCACCGGAAAGGCCTCAAACGACCGGTTGCAAGTACGGCTCCGGTAAGGCCTAATTTTCCGGCCAAGTTCTAAAACCTCGTTAAACCCACATCAAACTCTCCCAAATTCTCCAGAATTGCTTCCCACAACTCAAAAAACAAATGCCCTCTAACTTTATTACTCAATTCAAGCTAAAAACATGGTAACTTCTCTCAATTTTTGAAAGAAACCCTCGACTTCGATTGAGCTATTTATAGGCGAAATCACATCACTAGCTTCCAAAACTCGAGCTTGCTTAACCCCTAAGGCCTAGATCTAGCCACTAAATGGCTCGAATAGCCCTAAATCATTAGAAAAATCATTCAAAAAATCCGACCAAACCTTCGATCACTTTTGTCTCTAATTTCGGTCACATCACCCCCGTGTTAGACTAATGGCCACCCCCAACCAAACCATCATGACCTGGAGGCTATTCTGGAGCCTCCAGGCGAGCTTCCCGATGGCTAGAGGTGGCTAGCTAGTGGCCACAGGGCGGCCAGTCAGTTTCACACCTGCAAGTTTCATTTTTTGCACTTTCACCCCCAAATAATTTCCAACTACAGTTCGCCCCTATCCTTGATGCCCCTAAACTTTCCATCAATTCCATTATGTCCTACAAGTTCCAAACTCTTCATTTCCCCCCCAGAGTTTCCAAAAAATTCATCTTTTTTACCTCACTCTAGTAGTTTACACATTTTATACTTTTGCCCGGATGCCCCTAATCGCGTACTTTTTCTCCCAAATCTTTGTGAATCTCTTGGTTTTGACAAATCCTACTTCTTGGGCATTTTTATCTTCCTTGATTTGCTCTGATTTGGATACTTTCCTTTTTCATTCCTGTTTTGAATATTACATGTTAGCCTGAAATTATGATAAACTTCATTTTGTCCCAACAATTTCCAAAACACCTTTGATATAAAATACTGGGTATTACACCTGCTTAAGACATCATGCAACACAGCTTAACAACATGGAAAGCGAAGACTCCCTCCACCCATGATATTACAACTAGTCACAAGCCACGCGTAGTGATGCATGAAAAGTACAGAAAAGAAACATGCAAACTAGTAAAAGAATGTGCTATGCACATGGGAACACCACAACGTGTTCAAAAGTATGCTCAACATGCAGGAAAGATAGTTAGAAAGCCACTCACCTTCACTACACCAAGTAGGTTATTGTTTGTGCGAAGATCGAGTTTGGTTATCTGTCAAAACATGAGTTTTCGTACGGTAAACGTCAAATATTTTTACATGAGTGTGGGGGTTGAAAAGGGTCTTGCATGGGAAATTCAAAGAAAAAAAAGGCTACACGCACCCTTACTCGCCTCGAGAAGGGCCCTACGCGCTGCTACGCACAGCCCCTTCCCGGCGCGTGAGGCTCACACGACGCCCCTGCTTTCTGGCCAACTTCCTTTTTTCCATTTTTTTACCATAACTCGGTTGTTTTAACCCTGATTCGACCCCCGTTTTTTCCTTTAACTCCATTTTTTCATGTTCTACATGAATATAAATTTAAATCATACCTACCTCATGGTTTCGGTGGATTTTAGCATGTTCTACGATGTAGGCTCGAGCAACTCGTCGAGGCTATTTCTTCTCGATCTTTGGGCAGAACTCCCTCATGTTTTTACAGAATTTCACTCTCAAAATAACCTTCTTCCTCTCCTTTTGGTATGGCCAAATCCTCTCCCCTAATGTTCTATTTATAGAATTATTCGGTTAACCCTGTTTTGCCATTTTTCATTCTTAAAATCATAGCCCATCATTACTATTACCATCCTTTTCCATTTATTGTCACATGATTGGGCCGTTTTGTTAGGATTTATGATTCAAAATGTATTTTCATATAATTGATATGCGTTGTTTGTATGCATTTTGTTATATATTTGGGTTTCATCTTATGTTCATTTAGCTAACGTTTAAATGTATATATGATTGATCTGCTAATTATTTTGTGGGCTGATTAGCCTTTGGGCCGAGATCTATTCTTTATGTAAAGCCCATTTTCATGTGGCCCATGCGATTTGCCTTAGCCCAACCCGGTTGCCTGCTGCTATATAAGGGCAGCTTTATGCCCTAATTGCTTCACATCTGCTATTGCTCTCATTTTGAAACCCTATATTCGGCGCACTCAAAGTGAGACTCTCTCTCGCTTGTAAATCCTTCTCTTGTTTGATTGGCTTCGGTTTGTTGGTAAGATCATACGGTAAGGTTGTATTGCTTTAAATCTATGTTGTTGAATCGCCTGAGGTATGAGAGATTTGGTATAACTGATAGATCAGATTCTTGACACGATCTTGAGATCGGTAGAACAGATTCTATACTTGTTCTTGTATTTGTTTTCTGATCTAAGTTGATGTATTTGCAATACGTTTTTGTTCTTGTTGTGATCTTGTAATCCGGTTATAATCGAAAGCTATTAGTGGATTGACTAAAGGCAAAGCCTCTGCCGTGAGTAGGATTCTTTCGAATCCAAACACGTATATCGTTGTGTTATTGTTCTATGTGCATGAGTTGTGTTTTGAGGGTTTCGTTTCTATTTCTAGTTTGTTGTGCTTGTTCTTGGTTGGTTTGGTGGATTGTACAGGGTTACAATACATTAACAAGTGGTATCAGAGCCCCGTCAAGATCTTGAGGATCGAATATGATTTGGTGGATTTGGGAAGAACGAAAGGGAGGTTTGCGAACTCGAAGGCAGACCGAAGGTGTTTCATATCACGGCTTTGATTGATCTGAGGAAAGATCGCGATTCTGACATGAAGTCTGAAGGGGAAATTTGCACCAGATCTGACCGAAAGCAATATTGGAAATAGGTAACTTAGATCGGTGTTCGATCTTGATCACTGACTGACTGTAAGTTCACTATTTTTTTTCTGATTCGGTGTCTTAATTTTTCCTCACCTTGCTCTGTGTATCGCAATCATATCTGTTGTGTGTGTTCTGTATCTCCGTTTATTCTGATTACTTGCTGATTGATTTATTATTGCGATTAAATGCAAGTTAGGTTACAACAAGCATATCTATCTTGAATACTATGCAGCGTATATATTGAATGCACAATTTGATCCTTTGATTATTAATCTTGTTCCACTGGTTTGCTGAATTCTTGAGTTTTTCTTGTTAGTACCAAGATTAAGGCTAAATTGAACTTCCAGTAAGTGATTCATTGCTTTGTTCAATTGTTATTTTTCTATTTGGCTAATATTGTATTGAATCCTTGATTTTGTTTTAAATCCAAAATTGTTTTTTTCTTTAAAATCATTGTTTAAAATCTGATTTGTCAAAAAGGTTTAGAGCTTGTCTAATAGGACTACTTATCTTGTTCGATTCTTGATTAATCTGTTTTTAGCCTGCTTATATTTTTTTCTATATGGCTCCATCTAAATTGAAAATAGATAAATTTGATGGCCATGGCGATTTTAGCATGTGGCAGAAAAAAATGAAGGCAGTGCTTGTCCAACACCGGTGCGCGAAGGCTCTGGTGGAAATAAAGGAGGAGAAGGATAAGCAACTCTCCATGTCCGCCCAAGAAAGGCAGGACATGGATAAGATGGCTTTTTCCTTGATCATCCTCAGCCTAACAGACAATGTCATGTGCCAGGTAAATGAAGAAGAATCAACTGCAAAGGTATGGTCTAAGTTGGAGTCCTTGTATATGACTAAGTCTCTAACTAATAAAATATTTTTGAAAGAACAGTTGTTTGGATTTAAAATGAACCCTGCAAAAACCCTAGAGGAAAATCTAGATGAATTTAAAGTGATTACAATAGAATTAGCCAATGCTGATGAAAAAATTTCTAATGAGAATCAAGCTATTATTTTGTTAAACTCTTTGCCAGAAGCTTATAAAGATCTTAAAACAGCAATTAAATATGGTAGATCTTCTTTGACCTTAGAAGATGTGTTGTCAGCTCTTAGATCTAGGGATCTTGAAGTTAAGAGGGACAATAGGTCAAGTCCTGTAGAGGGACTGCGAGTTAGTGGTCATGCGGATAGAAATGCCTCTAGGGATAAACCTATGACTGGAGGGTCAAGAAAAAGATCCTTAACAACCAAGACTTGCTGGTATTGTAAGAAAGAAGGTCACTTAAGGAAAGAGTGTTTCAAAAGGAAGAAAGATGTAACACCGCGCCTTTCCTGGGCATGTCACTATAAGGGAATCCCCGGGAATCTTTTTTTTTTTCAAGTCTGTCACACGTGGCACCGTGTGTATAATTTTCACATGCAAATGAAACACTCGTCGCCTAAAATGGCCTACGCCCGCGATGATTTCAAGAATAATCATCACATGCAGATTTTTGTTGCCAAAATACAACAATCTATTTTTAATTACGGACAGACGCAAGAGTCTCAGGAGTCGTACCTTCACTGATGAGAATCTTGACGAGCAACTGGATCTGGTAGAGGTTCAGATCTGGTAATCCAACAGAGCTGATGGTCTGACAAGGATGATGATCTGGTGGCCCAAGATGACCGAGTGACCTGAGGGCGACGAGTGGCCTTGGAGACCGAGTGACCTGAGGGCGACGAGTGGCCTTGGTGACCGAGTGACCTGAGGGCGACGAGTGGCCTTGGTGATCGAGTAACCTGAAGGCGACGAGTGGCCTTGGTGACCGAGTGACCTAAGGGCGACAAGTGGCCTTGGAGACCGAGTGACCTGAGGGCGATGAGTGGCCTTGATGACCGAGTGACCTTAGGGGGACGAGTGGCCTTGGTGACCAAGTGACCTGAGGGCGACGAGTGGCCTTGGTGACCGACTGACTTAAGGGCGACGAGTGGCCTACAAAACGAGAGCACCGTTAGGATGCGGGTGGGGTCCCCGTGCAAACCCTCCGATGCTTAAGTCAGATCTGGAGAAAATATGAAATGATACTTCAATCACTCAAAATTGGGTACCTTGTGATGAAGGCATGGTCTCATATTTATAGCGGAGGAGAGAGAGAAGACGTGCGAGAATCGGGGCGAGAATCTCACAGCCCATTTTGATCATTTCGTGGCCCATCCGAGAGGAAAAAGAGGAGAGATTGGCCCAAGCACACTCGACCATGACCGAGTGGGGGGCCACCCGATCATGCCTTCTTTTGCCCTTTTCCTTGGCTCAGTTTTGAGTGGTTCCCGTACCTCAATTTCATGCCCAATTTTCATATTGATTGAGCTCGAATCTCTCAAAACTCAAAACATAAAAGTTGTAGATAATTCTCTTAGCTTTCCATAGGACTTTGAATCAGCTCAATCGGACTTGATATGAGAAAGTTATGGGCAAAAATCCAAAGAAGTGTCGTGCCCACTCGGCATAACCGAGTGGGGTCATGAAAAGTTGTGGAAAATTGGTCTCCCCATGACCGAGTGGGGGGCCACTCGTTCATGCCTTCTTTTTGGCTTTTATCTTGATTCGGATCCATCTTCCTTCAATACTTGACTCTGAGCCTTGATAGTGCAGGTGCATCAACGTCATGCCCGATTTACACCTTGATTCAGCTCGAATCTCTTAAAACTCAAAACACGAAAGTTGTAGATAATTCTCTTATCTTTCCATAGGACTTTGAATAACCTCAATCAGAGCTCATATGAGAAAGTTATACCTGAAAAACCAAAACAGTGTTGTACCCACTTAGCATAACCAAGTGGGCCCTCCCCCTTGGTCTCGGCTCGACCTCTTGCTCCTTCGGCTTATTTCCTTGATCTCCTACAACCAGTTGGGCCTTTGGGCTTCATGTCCATGTCTCATGACTTTTTTAGGTCTTGTAATTCTCCAAGTTTGCAGGGCATATCACAGATGAAAATCCAGAGAACGTCTTACTCGTTTAACTTCAAGATCAATAGACTTAAAACTAAACGAGACATAATATAACGTAGCGGATTAAATATTATCGAAATGCCGTGACCTAACACGAGTTCCTTACAAGGTGTTCCCACACCGAAATATGTATTACGAACTATCAATTGATACAGCATTGTCATACAATCATTCATACATATACCAAAATAAATACTAACACCTCCAAAATGGTATAATGCCTATCAACTAAACACCGTTGGCCCCACCGGCCATGTCCTCGACCTCGCAGCAGTCCCTGGCTAGAATTCTAGGGGCATAACCCAGGTTAGATGATAAAACATCTAAGTGATGGCATGAAATAGTTTACATAATGCATGAAATATATATAAGCATGGCATATATAGACAAACGACAACATGCAACGTGTCTAACTTGAGAAATCTCCCTGACATACTCAACCTCCCATGGAAAATCCATTCCACACACCGTTGGGGGTTAACCTTGCCGCGACATACTTAATCCCTCAAGTGCCCTACCGTGTCACTCGTTCACCAGGATTAACCTTGCCCCATTCTCAAGAAGACCCCATCCCGTCCCATACAGACCCAACAACGACACGAACAATTGACACCCCGATGATATGAAAATCACACGCCATGCACCTACTCATTTGTAAGAAAAATAGTGATGCAATAAATCCCATGCTCAATATGCAAAAGATGTCACAAATACATAAGAGAAATGCCTTTGCAGAATAACCCAAGTTCTGGAGAGTTTAACAGCTCACTAGAACTGGTCCAATCACGAATATCCTAAGTTCGGGAGGGTAAAACTGCTCACCAGAACCCACTACACACACTCCAACACTCATTCAAGACAAGTAAAAGCTAGAATCAAACCACTCACCTCAATTCAAAAAAGTTCAATTTTCACCTCGAAAAATGTGTCACATCTCAAAAAACGTGCAATCCTTCTTTCCAACACACCAATCGTCCTTTATTCACCATTATGACCTTAGAAATCAATATTTCTATTTTTCCTCAATTTTTTCTATTTTTCTTCATTTTTAAACCTTTCTTACCTTCGAAAATTCATAAAAAATACCTAACATCAAGTTTCACCAAATATTTTTCCATGATAATTCCTAAAATAATTTTACCAAAATTACAAAATTAATTTCAGAGAAAAACCCTACCTCACGCGCCCTCACGCGCCACCCAAAGGCTCGGCGAGTGAAGCCCATGCGCAACCGATGCAGTCGTCTTCTTCGGCCTTCTTCTCCGGCTCTGGTGATCTTCGATTCTCCAAACAACTATAGGGCCTGAAAGATCTCATCGAGGCGACCACAGTGGTGCCTTCAAACCTTGGAAAAAGTCATCGAAAAAGGCTTTAAAAGCCAGTTGCAGGTCGCGGTGCCAGCAAGCCCGATTTTCTAGCCGAAGTTAAACCCCTCTATTTCTACACCAATCGACTCCAAATGCTCCAAAAACAATCCTCACAACCCAAGGAAAAAAACCCCCTTATTCCCAAAGCTCGATTCAAGCAAAAACACGGCCAATTTCTTCGACTTGTCCTTCGAAACCCTCGGCCTTCTTCTGCTATTTATACTCTCTCTCGACCCGATTCCCCACCATATCTTGTTCGTTCTTATCCCATAAGCCCAGATCTAGCCTTTAATCCCATCAACTAGCCCTATATCCCAAGCTAAATCGCTCAAAAAATCTGGCCGAATTCTTGGTCCCATCCGCCATTAATTCCGATCACGTCGCCGCCGTGCTCGACCAATGGTCACCCCCAGAAGCTTCATCATCACCTAACGACTCCCCTAGCACCTCCAGGCGACTTTCTCGATGTCCAGAGGCAGCTGCCGGCGGCCATGTGCGGCGGTCGCGTTCACAAGATGGTATTTTCGAAATTTGCAGTTTTACCCCCATGAATTTTCTAATTGCATTTTCTCCCTATCCATGACACCCCTAAACTTTTCGTTAATTCCTCGACTACCCTCAAGTTCTAAACTATTCATTTTCCTCAAGAATTTCTAGAAAATTCATCGTTTTGACCTCCTTTGGGTAGTTTACAAAATCTGCACTTTTACCCGAATGCCCCTAATCACGTGTTCTTGACTTCAAATCTTCACGAATCTCTTGGTTTCAACAAATATTGCTTGTGGGAACGATTTTACCTTAATTGGCTTGCTTGTCATAGTCCCTCACCCTTCGGTTGCGTTTCGAATATTACACGAAGGCCCGAAATTATAATAAATATCAATTTTGACCCCGTAATTTCTGAAAATTCTCTTATTATTAAATACTGGGTATTACGTCCTCCCCTTCTAAAAAGGAATTTCGTCCTCGAAATTACTAATTTACAGCACTAAATAAATGTGGATAAGAAATTTTCATCTCTTCTTCGCGTTCCCACGTAGCTTCTTCCTCATCATGATTGCTCCATAATACTTTTACCAATGGGATAACCTTATTTCTTAAGAGTTGGTCTCTTTGATCTAAGATTTGCACTGGCTCTTCAGGGTTCATTAGATCATTCCGTATCTCGATGGTATCATTTCGAAGTACTTGAGTAGGATCTGGCTCATGTTTCTGTAGTTGAGACACGTGAAACACGTTATGGATATTTGATAATGCCATAGGTAAAGCTATTCTGTAAGCCACTAACCTAATTTTCTCTAAAATTTCATAGGGTCCTATATATCTTAGGCTTAATTTCCCTTTCCTTTTTCCTCTAATTACTGATTTGAATGGAGAGACTTTCAAATATACCTTATCACCAATTGAGAATTCCAAATTTCGTCTTCGCTGATCCGCGTACGATTTCTGGCGACTTTGACTTGTCCTCATCTTCTCTTGAATTTTCTTAATCTTTTCAGTAGTAGTTTGAACAATCTCGGGTCCAATTAATCCTACTTCTCCAGTTTCTACCCAGCAGAGTGGTGTTCTGCATTTTTGCCCGTACAATGCTTTGTAAGGGGCCATTCCAATGCTACTGTGGTGCCCGTTGTTGTAGGCAAATTCCACCAGTGGTAGATGTTTCTCCCAACTTACTGAGAAATCCAAAATGCATGCCCTCAATATGTCCTCAAGCGTCTGAATTATTCGCTCGGACTGTCCATCAGTTTGAGAGTGATAAGCTGTGCTGAGCTTTAACTGTGTTCCCATACACTTGTGGAAATTTTCCCAAAATCTTGACGTAAATCGTGAGTCTCGATCTGACACTATGCTTGCAGGGATTCCATGCAATCGTACTATTTCCTCAATGTATAGCTGAGCTAAAGCATGAGTCGGTTGCCCTATCTTAATAGGCAAGAAATGTGTCGACTTGGTCAATCGATCCACTATCACCCAAATAGCATTGTTTCCTTTGAGACTTTGAGGCAGATTGGTCACAAAGTCCATAGTGATGTGATCCCATTTCCACTCGGGAATGTCCAGAGGTTGCAACATTCCTCCTGGATGTTGATGCTCAATTTTGATACGTTAACAGGTATCGCATTGCGCCACGTGTCGTGCCACATCTTTTTTCATTCCAGGCCACCAATAATTTTCCCTAAGGTCCTTGTACATCTTCGTGGACCCTAGATGTATGGTGTACCTAGCTCGATGAGCTTCTTCTAAGATAATTTGCCTTAGGTCTTGATCTCTTGGCACGTACGTCCTTCCTTGGTACTGAAGTATTCCATCTCGGTAACTGAATTCAGGTGATTTTACTTTATCATTCTTATCTATCCACTAACTTCTTCTTGCGTCTGTCTGAAGAGCTGTCCTGATTTGATTCGCCATATCAGGTTGGATTGTCAGATTTGTCAAATACCCCTTGATTGGTTTAGGCTTAACACTTACTGTCAGGTGGAAGAATTCCTCAATCATTTCCCACTCTCTAATCATCATGCTAGCCACAATTTCAGAGCTTCTTCTGTTAAAAGCATCTGCAACCACGTTTGCCTTCCCTGGATGGTAGGAGATAATACAATCGTAATCTTTCAAGTACTCCATCCATTTTCTTTGTCTCATGTTTAACTCCCTCTGAGAGAATATGTACTTCAAACTTTTGTGATTCGTAAAAATCTCAAACTGTGCTCCGTAAAGATAATGTCTCCATAACTTCAAAGTGTATATTATCGCTACTAACTCCAAGTCATGAGTTGGGTAGTTCTGCTTGTGCCTCTTCAATTGTCGAGATCCGTAAGCGACTACCTTCTAGTCTTGCATTAGAACATATCCCAAACCTATGCCAGAAGCATCACTATACACCACATACTTTCCCGACTTCGTTGGCATTGCTAGAATCGGTGTCGTAGATAGTCGCGCCTTAAGTTCCTGAAAACTTTGCTCACACTTTTCGTCCCATTCGAATTTGACTTCCTTTTGCATCAATCGGGTAAGTGGAGCAGATATCTTCGAGAAACCTTCCACAAATCTCCTGTAGTATCCGGCTAGTCCAAGAAAATTTCGAATTTCCCCGACGGTCTTAGGTGCCTGCCACTTTTGTACCGCTTCTATTTTTACTGGATTAACAGATATACCCTCTACAGAAATTATGTATCCAATAAAAGCTACCTGAGTGAGCCAAAACTCACATTTTGAGAACTTAGCGTATAACCTGTATTCCCTTAAGGTCTGCAAGACTATCCTCAAATGTTCCTCGTGTTCACTCTCACCGGCAGAGTATATCAGGATATCATCTATGAATACTATTACGAACTTGTCCAAGTAGGGTCTAAAAGTTCTATTCATTAAGTCCATGAATGCAGCTGGTGCATTGGTCAATCCAAACGGCATCACTAAATACTCGTAGTGACCATACCACGATCGGAAAGCAGTCTTGGGTACATCTTCTGATTTAATCTTCATCTGATAGTACTCTGACCGAAGGTCTATCTTAGAAAATACCCTAGCTCCTTGAAGTTGATCAAACAATTCTTCAATCCTAGGCAGCGGGTACTTGTTCTTTATAGTTACCTTATTCAACTACCGATAGTCGGTACATATTCGTAAAGTACCATCTTTCTTCTTAACAAACAGTATCGGAGCTCCCCAGGGTGACACACTCGATCTGATAAATCCTTTGTCGGTCAATCCCTGTAACTGCTCTTTTAGTTCTCTCATCTCAACTGGGGTCATCTTGTATGGAGGTATGGATATAGGTTGCGTACCTGGTACAAGATCTATTGAGAATTCAATCTCTCTAGGAGGAGGTAATCCTGGCAAATCCTCAGGAAAGACCTCAGGGTACTCATTCACGACCCTCACTGATTCCAACTCGAGACTCTTCTTACTTGACTCAAGTTTGGCTGATTGCAATGCTTGCAAAGTCACGCCATGCTTTCTCTTACCCCTACTATTTTGGCCTTGAAACGAAATCCATTCTCCGCTAGGTTTGCGTAAGTTCACTGTCTTATTCTTGCAATCTACTTTAGCTTCATGTACCGATAAGAAATCCATTCCTATGATCATGTCGAAATCTTGTATATCTAATACTGCTAAGTTTATCTTGAAACTTTCCCCTCCCATGTCGAGAGTACATTCCTGGCATCCTACTGCTGTTACTAGGGTTGAACCCATAGGCGTAGCTATTACCATTTGGTAACCCAACTTCCTAGGTTCTAGCTTTAGACGTTTTATTGATGCATGCAAAATGAACGGATGCGTAGCACCCAGATCTATTAAAGCATGAACTGGAATATTTGAAAAGAACAATGTACCTTCAATAACTATAGGATCGGCCTCAACGTCCTCACAAGTCAGATTGTACACCCGGCCAGGACGAACATTCGGTGCTCCTCCACTTAGTGGCTCCATCTTTTGTCTCTTTGGGCACTCTCGCGAGATATGCCCTGGTTGCCGGCAATTGTAGCACACCACCTTTCCTTGATACCCAATTTGGGGCGTTCCTTTGATCTTCGAGCAATTTCTTCCAATGTGGCCTTCCTCGCCGCATCCATAGCATTTTACGACACATATTTTCCCAAAGTGTTTCTTCTTACGTCAAGGGCACTTCCCTTCGTCCTTAGATTGAGCCGTTAAATTTCCCGGCTTACCACCCTTGCTCCCTTCTTCAGTCTTGATTATTTTCACCCGCGTCAGGTTTCTCTCAATGGTTAGTGCTCGGTGCAACGCTTCCTTGTAGGTATCAACGTCCTACCCGCTTAATACTTGTTGAAGACTTACTTGCAATCCTGAAACAAACTTTTGTGCCTTTTGGCTCTCGTCAGTTTCGTACATAGGCACGTATTTAACCAGCTGAGTGAATCGGTTGTCGTATTGATTCACAGACATCTCATCAGTCTGCTTGAGCCTCATAAATTGCCAGATTTTTTCTTCCTTCCAACTCTTGGGAAAGTACTTGGTGTTAAATTCTTCCTTGAATCCCGACCAAGTGTACACTGGCGCATCTTCATCTTCTTCCTCGCGTTCTTGTTGAGACCTTATCATAGAACGCTTGGTAGACTGCCACCACCGACCTGCTTCTTCTTCCAGCGTATAGGTTGCGCACCTCACTTTTTCATCCTCGCTACATTAGAGGTGTTGGAGTAATTTTTCCGTCTGCTCGAGCCAATACTCGGCTGAGCTAGGATCATTGCCAATCCTTCCCTTGAATACAGGAGGTCTCAAGTGTCGGTACCGCTCCAATGCTGTGGTCGTATGCCAAGTAGGATCCTCTCGACTCACGTATGTTAGCATGTTTTCTAAAAATCGCTCCATTCGCTTGAACCGATCCTCACTAGAGCTCGATTCCCCGACATATCTTTTGTTTCCTCCTGAGTGATTCCTGCTATCACCCTGATCTCCGGGATTATTTTCCTCTCTTCTCCTATTTCCATCGTGAGTTGCATCTCGGAGTCTTCGTGTATTCACCATCTGAAGTGAATCACAGAAATGAGTTATGTACAAGACAAGATCATTTCCTTACAAGAGGAACAGTTTTATTTATTAACAATATCCCACAAAACATAATAGCTTAGCACAATCGAAAAAAGAAATAGACATAACATCTTATTATATTTTATATATTCCTTCTTCCTTCAGTTATCTCTTCAGCCTTGTTCAGTAGTCCTTTGGCCTCCAGATCCACGACTCCTTATGGTCCTCATCACTGTCAGATGCCACCAGGGGTCCTTCATCATCATCCTGAGACTCTTGAGATTCCTCATCGGAACTGATGTCGATGACCTCATCCTCGTGATTTGCAGTGCCCTCTTCCTGATCTTCCTCATCCATAGCCTCCCCGTGCAGCTCCACATGCTCATCCCGCATCCTCGTGAAGAATTCATGTAGGGAGTCATATTCCCAGTCCTGCCATAACCACTGAGCAAAAGTCTTCCACTCCCTTTCCATATGGTCAATAAGAAAACCGATCTGGTATTCTGACAGATCTATCAGTAGTCGGTAACTTGGAGGTACATCGTCAATGATTTCCTCCATCGCATTCAGAAACATATTCATATCTTCGTCTTGCGGGTTTCCACGTGCTTCGATCCTATTCGTCCAGTGTGATAATAGCACTTGGTCTACCATGGCTTGCTAATAACACACAAATGTTTTCTCAGTAACCTCGAACATGTGTTTCCTAAAATTTCCATATGTCACTTAGAGTCCATAACCCTATTCTAAGTTAACAATTCTAACCATGCAAAGTTCAATAACCTAGTCTAACCATCATAGGGTCTTAACCTAGGGCTTTAACCTGGGGCTCTGATACCAATTGTAACACCCCGCCTTACCCGGGCGTGTCACTATAAGGAAATCCCTAGGAATCTTTTTTTTTTCAAGTCTGTCACACGCGGCACTGTGTGTACAATCTTCACATGCAGATGAAACACTCGTCGCCTAAAATGGCCTACGCCCGCGGTGATTTCAAGAATAATCATCACATGGAGATGAAAATCCCGAGAACCCGAGTCTTACTCATTTAACTACAAGATCAATAGACTTAAAACTAAACGAGACATAATATAACGCAGCGGATTAAATATTATCAAAATGTCGTGACCTAACACGAGTTCCTTACAAGGTGTTCCCACACCAAAATATGTATTACGAACTATCAATTGATACAGCATTGTCATACAACCGTTCATATATATACCAAAATAAATACTAACACCTCCAAAATGGTATAATGCCTATCAACTAAACACCGTTGGCCCCACCGGCCATGTCCTCGACCTCGCAACAGTCCCTGGTTGGAACGTTGAATGTTCTAGGGGCATAACCCAGGTTAGATGATAAAACATCTAAGTGATGGCATGAAATAGTTTATATAATGCATGGAAGACATATAAGCATGGCATATACGGACAAACGACAACATGCAACATGTCTAACTTGAGAAATCTCCCTGACATACTCAAACTCCCGTAAAAAATCCATTCCACACCATTGGGGGTTGACCTTGCCGCGACATACTTAATCCCTCGAGTGCCTTACCATGTCACTCGTTCACCAGGATTAACCTTGCCCTATTCTTAAGAAGATCCCATCCCGTCCCATACGGACCCAACAACGACACGAACAATTGACACCCCGATGATATGAAAATCACACGCCATGCACCTACTCCTTTGTAAGAAAAACAATAATGCAATAAACCCCATGTTCAATATGCAAAAGATGTCACAAATACATAAGAGAAATGCCTTTACAAAATAACCCAAGTTCTGGAGGGTATAATCGCTCACTAGAACTGGTCCAATCACGAATATCCTAAGTTCGGGAGGGTAAAACCGCTCATTAGAACCCACTACACACACTCCAACACTCATTCAAGACAAGGCAAAGCTAAAATCAAACCACTCACCTTAATTCGAAAAAGTTCAGTTTTCACCTCGAAAAATGTGTCGCATCTCGAAAAATGTGCAATCCTTATTTCCAACAAACCAATCGTCCCTTATTCATCATTAGGACCTTAGAAATCAATATTTCTATTTTCCCTCAATTTTCTCTATTTTTCTTCATTTTTAAACCTTTCTTACTTTCAAAAATTCATAAAAAATACCTAACATCAAGTTTCACCAAATATTTTTCCATAATAATTCCTAAAATAATTTTATCAAAATTACAAAATTAATTTCAGAGAAAAACCCTACCTCACGCGTCACCCAAAAGCTCGGCGAGTGAAGCCTACGCGGGGCCGGTGCAGTTGTCTTCTCCGGCCTTTTTCTCCGGCTCTGGCGATCTCCGATGCTCCAAACGACTATAGGGCCTGAAAAATCTCATCGAGGCGACCATAGTGGTGCCTTCAAACCTTGGAAAAAGGCGCCGAAAAAGGCTTTAAAATCCAGTTGCAGGTCGCGGCACCGGTAAGCCTGATTTTCTGGCCGAAGCTCTAAAACCCCTCTATTTCTACACCAATCAACTCCAAATGCTCCAGAAACAATCCTCACAACCCAAGGAACAAAACCCCCTTATTCCCGAATCTCAATTCAAGCAAAAACACAGCCAATTTCTTCGACTTGTCCTTCGAAACCCTCGGCCTTCTTCTGCTATTTATACTCGTTCTCGACTCGATTCCCTACCATATCTTGTTCGTTCTTATCCCATAAGCCCAGATCTAGCCTTTAATCCCATCAACTAGCCCTATATCCCAAGCTAAATCGCTCAAAAAATTCGATTGAATTCTTGGTCCCATCTGCCATTAATTCCGGTCACGTCGCCGCCGTGCTCGGCCAATGGCCACCCCCAGAAGCTTCATCATCACCTGGCGACTCCCCTAGCACCTCCAGGCGACCTTCCCGATGTCCAGAGGCGGCTGCCGACAACCATGCGCGACGGTCGCATTCATACCATGGTATTTTTGAAATTTGCAGTTTTGCCCCCATAAATTTTCTAATTGCATTTTCTCCCTATCCATGGCACCCCTAGACTTTTCGTTAATTCCTCGACTGCTCTCAAGTTCTAAACTATTCATTTCCCTCAAGAATTTCTAGAAAATTTGTCGTTTTGACCTCCCTCGAGCAGTTTACAAAATTTGCACTTTTGCCCGAATGCCCCTAATCGCGTGTTCTTGACTTCAAATCTTCGTGAATCTCTTGGTTTCAGCAAATATTGCTTGTGGGAACGATTTTACCTTCATTGGCTTGCTTATCATAATCCCTCACCCTTCGATTGCGTTTCGAATATTACATGAAGGCCCGAAATTATAGTAAATACCAATTTTGACCTCGTAATTTCTAAAAATTCTCTTATTATTAAATACTAGGTATTACAAAAGATCTCGAGAAAAATAAAGCTAGAGAAGAATCAGCCAACCTGCTTGATGGTTATGAGAGTATAGAAGGTCTGTAGGCTTGGAGTCTAGGCATTAAAAGGGTAGGGCACATTGTTTATAAGAGAGTTGTTAAAGTTAAGCATGTTAGGCATGAATGGATTTGTTTAGGTTTGTAACCTAGCGGGCTGTATAAATCCTGTTTTATGGTATGGGGTAGAGTTTCCCATAGATGCCTGTGTTTTGATTCCCATGGGTTGTAAGTTGCTTTCTCTGTCTCTTTATTGGGAGCTGTTATGAGTTCTTGGTTTCTGTCTAGGACTTGTTTCTAGATGTTGATATGTGCCTGGTCTTGTAGTATTTGATAGCCTTGTAGAATTAGACTTACTTGAGCAAACTGATAATGTAGAGTTTGAGGTGGAAATTTGTCAGTCTTAAGGTGGAACCTTAGGAAATTTTTGTGTCTAATGGAAGGCTGAGTGTTCGCCCTGATGTCTTGTTTATAGAAGTCTTGATAGAGGTTTCTGTTGTTTTAAATGAGGCATGTATTAGTCGAGTCGATCTCAGTTTTTTAGTTTGAGCAAGCTGTGTCGTTGCTCAATGTGCTCCTGTTGTAGCTGGGACAGTTTGTAGAGGTCTCTAGTCAAGTCCACTATTAATCTATTCTTGAATCAAGGTGGAATTTGTTAGGATTTATGATTCAAAATGTATTTTCATATAATTGATATGTGTTGTTTGTATGCATTTTGTTATATATTTGGGTTTCATCTTATGTTCATTTAGCTAACATTTAAATGTATATATGATTGATCTGCTGATTATTTTGTGGGCTGATTAGCCTTTGGGCTGAGATCTATTCTTTATGTAAAGCCCATTTTCATGTGGCCCATGCGATTTGCCTTAGCCCAACCAGGTTGCCTGCTACTATATAAGGACAGCTTCATGCCCTAATTGCTTCAGATCTTCTATTGCTCTCATTTTGAAACCCTATATTCGTCGCACTCAAAGTGAGACTCTCTCTCGCTTGTAAATCCTTCTTTTGTTCGATTGGCTTCGGTTTGTTGGTAAGATCATACGGTAAGGTTGTATTGCTTTAAATCTTTGTTGTTAAATCGCCTGAGGCGTGAGAGATTTGGTGTAACTGATAGATCAGATTCTTGACACGATCTTGAGATCGGTAGAACAGATTCTATACTTGTTCTTGTATTTGTTTTCTGATTTCAGTTGATGTATTTGCAATACGTTTTTGTTCTTGTTGTGATCTTGTAATCCGATTGTAATCGAAAGCTATTAGTGGATTGACTAGAGGCGGAGCCTCTGCCGTGAGTAGGATTCTTTCGAATCCGAACACGTATATCGTTGTGTTATTATTCTGTATGCGTGAGTTGTGTTTTGAGGGTTTCGTTTCTATTTCTAGTTTGCTGCGCTTGTTCTTGGTTGGTTTGTCCGATTGTACAAGGTTGCAATACATTAACATGCTTGGATCTTGAGATTTCAACCAAATGTTTTCCTTTAATCGCACGTTTGTTTAGTTCGATTATTCCAATGGTCCCATTATAAGTTTCTCGAAATTATATTTTGGCCCGAAAGTTTTTAAGTATTTGCACTTTGATAATTTCACCTTCGTTTTCATTTGACTCCTTGAACCATCTTAATATTTTCAAATGTCCCTTAAAATATGGTCCCTTGCACAAATTCGATTAGTTTGGGAAAATTACACTTGCTCATTCCCCTAATTATTTAAAAAATGCACTTAGGCTTAAAACTTCATATTATATTTTATCGAGTCCACAAGCATCGTGTATCACTACAAAAAAATTGATTTTTTGCGGCGGTTCTAAAAACCACCGCAAAACATGGTATTTTACGGCGGTTTTGAAACCGCCGCAAAATATAATTTTTGTGGTGATTTCTTTAAAATTTTGCGACGGTTTCATAAAATCGCCGCAAAATTCAATAAAACATGTTTTTTTGCAACGATTTTTAAAAAATTGTCACTAAATTTATAAAATAATTAAATAAAAAAATTAAATTCTTTTTCGCGGTGGTTTCTTAGAAACTGCAACTAAATTAAAAAATAATAATAATTTAAAATTAAAATTAAATTAACATTTGCGACGATTTTCAAAAACTGCCACAAAATTCAAAAAATATTAAATTTAGCTGCGGTTTTTCAA
Source organism: Diospyros lotus (assembly GCF_014633365.1). Lineage (NCBI taxonomy): Eukaryota > Viridiplantae > Streptophyta > Magnoliopsida > Ericales > Ebenaceae > Diospyros > Diospyros lotus. The sequence continues at coordinate 13,387,908 of NC_068347.1, forward strand.
AAACAGCCGCTAAATTTAAAAAATTAAATAATTTAAAATTAAAAATAAAATAAAATAATTCATTAAAAAATTAAATTTAGCGGTGGTTTTCGAAAATTGCCGCTAAATTGAAAAAAAAATTAAAAGTAAATAAAAATCTGAAATATTAAAATTCATTATTTTCATTAAAAAAATTAAATTTTGCTTAAGAAAATAATTAAAAATTAAATAAATATAAAATTGCATTTAAATTAATAGGAAAATTCATTAAAAATATAATTTAAAAAAATAAAAATAAATTTAAAAAATATATATATAAAATTTTAATAATTTTTAAAAAATATATAAAATCTTCTTTTTTATTTTTAATCAATTAATTTATTCTATTATTCTTTTAAAAATAATCAATTAATAAATATTTTTAATATATATTAAAAATATAAAATATAATTCTGAAAATTAGTTGTTAAATTAGTATATAATATATATATGTGCATATATGTTAAGGAGTTCTTCGCAGGTCAGGCGGTTCGCGTGCATGCGCGCATGCTGAGATTTAATTTCCAGCATCGCCACGTGGCGCGTGCGCAAGGGCAGGTCTGGCGGGGGGCGGGCTGGCTTGTGCGGGCCGTAAAAAAATTAAATTTTTTATTTTAGCGACGGTTTCAAAATCGCCGCTAAAATTAACAATTTAATCGCTAAAATTAACAATTTAATTTTTTTTATTAATTTTAGCGGCGGTTTTGACCGCAGCTAAAATTAAAATTTTTTTTTTTAAATTTAAAAAAAAATAATTTTAGTGACAGTTTCAAAACCGCCATTAAATCACTTATTTAGCGGCAGTTTTTAAAATCGCTACAAAATTTAAAATTAAAAAGGTTGGAATATGTTCTTTATGAGGTGGGCTTATCTCCCACTTGTCCCCTTTTTCTCTCCTTGGCTATTGACCGATTATTGAGCATATTAAGGTTTCTATGGTTTGGTATATAAGAGAAGAAGAAGAAAATAAATGTTGGTTGCAATTATATTTGAGGATTGGTCATTCTCTCAGCCAGTGTTTCTTCTTCTCTTTCTTTCAAATCCTACAACCTTTTCTATTGCTCTCTCTTTCTTGCTCCACTCATTTCTTGTTTGCTAGAGTAGCAATCTCATCCAAATAGATTGTCTATTGGATAGGGTAATTTTCTTTGAACCCATTTACAACTTGAATCACCAACAACAAACCTGGCTAGCACATAGGCATTCTTGTTGGTTTTATCCTTTACTTGAAGTGTGGACTAACTAGGACCCTTGTAGTTTTAAGGGTTGGATTAGTCATCCGAATGAGTGTTCGGGAGCTGCTCGAGAGCAAGTTGTTACTGCCACGGGAAGGATTATAGCTTTTACATCAAATTTAAAACCGTTGTGAGGTATACCTTCTTACGTCATATGGTGTAGTTTCAATTGTAGTGCATATGATCATTTGATACCGAGTCTTGTAAGGTAATTCTAACTTTTATTTTCGCTACGTTTATATGATTTTTTGAAAAAAAATTAAAAATCGATAAAACCCTTGCATTAATACACCAAGAGTTGATGTCCCCTTTCAATAGCCACTCGGTTATAACATATTGACTCCCCCCCCACCCCCACCCCAAATTTAGCTGCCACCAACCATATGCAACTCAAACAAAGCCGTGCCAATGCCTAACATTCAAAGCCCCACGAGCCATGTCACGCGTTGACTCGATCATAAACTCTCCAAGATGCCCACCGAGAAACATGGATCACATCATCTCTCAGCCTCTTTCTCCTATATAAATAGAAGGGTCGCCTCATTCAAGGTACACTCACCACGGCACTCAAACTCTTTTTTTGCTCTAACTCATTTAGAAATTGACTTAAATATCGAAGGGTTTACGGGTGATCACACCTGTGCCTTAACATGCTTTTATCTTAGCAAGTCTCTCAATTATTTTAGGTCTCTCAACACTTAGGAACTCTCACGGTCACTTGGCTCAAAAGACTCATACCCAACTTGATGTCACTTGCATCCCACTCTTCTGCACTATAAATTTATTGTTGTAGTTGGGCAACAACAATATCCAAACTTAAAGTAGCAACATTTTATTCATAAAAACTCAATCATGCTGTTAAAATGAGTTTGCACAAATTTCAAAGAAATATTATATAAGAAAATAAAAATTACATATAAAAATGTATTTTTTCAAAGTTTTCACAAATTTCAACTAAGAAAATGGAAACAAGTGGCTCAGCAGATTGACTACAGTGCCACTGAAAGTGCACATCCACAGACTGCATTATTGGAATGAAAAGAAAAACTTCTGGACGACCGCAAGTAGGTTTTGTCGCGTGTTGCTCGTATTACTTCCTAACTGCTATCCCAATGTAATTAAATGGCTCGAGACTTCGTGCATGCACATGGTGAAGGTCAGGAAAGTGTCGTTTTCGCATCGAACTTTACTCTTTATTTTACAGAAATATATAACTTTTTCTATTTACAAGCGTGCAAAGACTATAAAATTTGGTTCTCCTATCGGTACATATTTAGGACAGCGATGGTGGTGCCGAGAATTTGACCAGTCGGCCCTTGTTTTCGGCCTAAATTTTCTTCATTAATAACATTATTTGAGAATTTAAGATTTGGAAACTTGGTTGCTTGATCAGAAAACTGGAACGCTTTAGCAAACGGGCAATGCATGACAAGGGAAGTAAATTACAGCAAACAACTTGTCAATTGACTAAAGAAAGGTAATTACAACACAGTAAATCACAATCTCAGACTCTGTACTAAAGACAGAGATCATCAAAAAACAAAAAAAATGGCTTGCAATTGAAAGAAAATGAATCATTATGTCCTCTGAACATAAATTAAATACCAAGTAGAACCTGTTTCCTACAAGAACACGACCAGACCACCTGAAATTGCCAAAACCATCTGGCTCCAAGCACCCAAGCTGACAATCCTGTAAGACGAAGAATCAGGGGTAGATGTTGGAGCCGATGATCCGCTCTTACCCTTTTCAACCTCAGCATCTGCGGTCGGGGCAATATTGTCAGGAGATGGTGCCGGTGCAGGGGTTGGAGGAATGTCAGTGCCGAAGATTGCCTCTGGAAGGAGGACCTTATCAACCTGATAAATCGCGACAGGATCAGTCGAATGCACGGCACTGCTCACTTTTGTGTTCGTCCACCCCGAACTGAGGTGCACGGTGCCAGAGACATCGGTGAAATTGAGGGAGTACTGGCCCCCAGCCATTGTGCTAACAGGGCCTACTTGGCTGAGGTTCCTAAAGTCTGCTAGACTGTAGTAGTGTGGCAAGGCATGGAAGAGGCAGAGTGACTTGAGCTGGTCTTGGGTGAGATTGGAGAGAGGCTTTCTAAGAGAGGAGAAGGCATTGTCTTTGGGTACAAAGAGGGTAATGCCTTCCTCAGTGTTGTTTGCCTGATTTTGGAGAGTTTCAAGGACTTTGGTGGACTCGAGGTAATTGAGGAAGCTGTGGAATGGGCCAGCTACTGAGAGTAAATCTGTAAGGTTCACGAAATCGGGTGCCGGGCCCGGGGCCGGGGTCGGAGTAGGGCTTGGGGATGCAGCAGCCTGAGCATAGTAGGCTGAGGGAGAGGACAGAAGAAGAACCGATGTGGTGCTAACCATCAATATCACAGTCAAATCCATCCTTTTCAGTTTTCCCCAAATATGTTAACTTTGATACTTCTCCCCAAATTCCTGCAAGTACCAAACCCCTTCCACCATTAGATCTTAGCCTACAAGCAAAACAACCTATTTTGAAATCAAAATTCAAATCACAGCTGAGACTGAGAGAGCAGATTCTCTCCCTTGTCTTCCAAAAAAAAACTGTTTTGCAACCTTAAATGATAAGATCTCAACTCTTCAACACAAAATTAGTGAAACCCAAATATTAATTACCACTAGATCAAAACCCTGGTTCCGAAATCAAGCCCAACAGTCCAAATTTCAAATTTCTTCTAAAGAAAACCCTCACTCTCTGGATCTAAACTGCCATTACCCAAGACACAGAGAAATGCATAAGAATGCTGAATCGAAACAAAAAAAAGGTCTTCTACTTGTTAGTTCACTCAGGAGCCAAAATCCCACACTGCAAAACCAGAGCAAAAACCCCGATTTCGAGGAGCATTACCCCAAGAAAACACTTGCAAAGCATCTTTACGAGCATTACTGTAGCAAGACTGTGATAAAGAAACAACAGATCTAGATCTGTTCAAGGAAAGAGAAAAAATCCCAGTGAAGTTAAAGGGGTAGAGAACACTAACCTGGGCAAGAGGAATTCAGAGAGAACCGCTGAGAATGCAATGGCCAATGGGGAGGTGTATGATTTGTGACCCTATTATATAAAGGAAGGAGTTATAATGTGAAGGGTAAAATAAGCGTGTAACAGGCGGCAGTGGCGGTGGTGGGTGGAGACAGGTGGAGGCAGGAGGGTAAAAAGGTTAAAATAAAAATAGAGTTGGGGGGCGAGAGCGAGAAATGCATAAGCTTCTGAGGAGTGTTTCTTTCATGGACATAAATCTATTGGCATTGATAGTAACACTTTCTAGAATGGAAAACGATGGATGGATGGATGGATGGAAATGTTGTATTGGACACAAATTTTCGTAGTTTCTAACTACGACCAGCAACTCTCTTATTAGAATTTTTCTTTTCTTGAATTATACTACTATTATATTGTTACATAAAAGTCTTGATAACAAAAATAATAAATTATTAAGTCTATTAACACAAAAAATTTAAACCGTTTCGTGTTTATGTGATTTTATTCAAAAGTTTTAATTTTGACACTAATGTCCTGATTTAATCAATTGGTTGTTATTTTATCCACGATCTGAATTCAATTAATCGGTGTCCAAAATTCGTTGACGTCGCATGTCACCTAACATTTTAAAACATTTAAAGTGGACCTGATATGCACATGTGTAAAAAAAATAGGCCTATTAGTATGAAAAATCTAAATATTTTCACATTTTTTGCGATTTATACAAAAGTTTTAATTTTGGCAATAAAGTTTAAATTTGATCAATTGATTGCAATTTTATCCACAACCCGAATCCGATTCTAAAGACATCCACGACCCGTTGACATGGCATGCCACCTGTCATTTTAAAATATTTTGAGTGGGCCCACATGTATATGTGTAAAAAAAATAAAAAATAAAATGATATTAAATATATATATTTAACATATATATATATATGCATAGAAATAAGGAAGCAAGCGGAGGATGGTGACGAACGAGGACGACGATGGCGATGACTACGACGACGCCAACAACAAATCTAGAAACTTGAGGCAACGATACTCACAGCGACGGCAACGACAACAACCGATCTAGAAGTTGGAGGTGATGATCGATCTGGGCTTGTTCCTACTCACAGCAATGATGACCGATTTGGAAGCTCGACCGACCACTGATCTGGGCTTCCTTTTACTCAAAGCCACCTCATAAAAATGATCGGCGGCCCTTTACTTTTGTTGGTCGATGAAGTCATTTGCTGCCTGCTAATCACTTAAGCCAGGCCTATTGACGTCAACGATCAACCATCAAACTTCCAGATTCGGCCTTCTTCTATTTTAGCCTCCATCGCCACCTCCAGCATGTAGATTGGTCGTCACCTCCAGCCTAGCATCGTCATCTGTGGTCGTCACCATCCTCTGTCGTCGCTGTCCCCATCCCCTGCCTACCTTCCTTTATAAATATATCTATAACACACACATATATATATATTTATGTATAACATATATTTAACATTATTTTAGTTTTTTTACACATGAGCATGTCGGTCTCACTCAAAATGTTTAAAAATGGTAAGTGGCATGCCACGTTAGTGGGTCTTGAACACTGACGAATCGGATCCAAGTCGTGAATAAAATTATAACTAATTGATCAAATCGGGACATTATTGTGAAAATTGAAATTTTTGGATAAAATTGCAAAAAGGCAAAAAGATTTAGAATTTTTCAAGCTAATAGCCCCAATTATTACTTTGTAACAAAAAAAATTAAGACTTTAAATTATGAAAAGTCTCTGTACCAAGTAAAAGGTTTAACAGGATATTTCTTCAATATTCATAAATAAAAAAAATCTTATATAATGGAGATACACATTATTATTGACTCATATCAATATATTCCAAATGTGGTTACCTAGAAATTTTATGCATAATATATAATTTATTATTTGTAATACCTTATATTACAAACATATTATTGTCAATTTCTTTAGATAGTATTTTTGGTATAAATAGACCATTTTTTTATGTGTGTCTAAGAATATTAACTAAATAAATATGCAATGATATAATTAAAAATGAAATTGAAAGTGTCTTGTTCTACTAGTATTAAATATTGGTTGGGTTGGGTTGGCTTGAAGTATCGTGTAGTTGGTGGTTGAAAATTGCTATGCCCTCGCCATAAACTTGTAATCAAGGTTAAGAAAAATTGACAGAAATATTTTTCTTAAAAGACTATCCATTGTTTAAATTAAAGAAAATATTATAAAAATCTCTCCAATTTTATATACCTTAATTTGTGTCATTGCGTTTTCAGAGAGTGAGAAGTCCTATTCACGTAGAGGTGGAGACCAATATATATTCAACCCAAGATTGCAAGGATTGAAATGAAGTGAAGCTTGCCTTAGGATTTGAAGCCTTATTAGACGTCCAATTGAATCCTAAGGTAACCATAATGGCTTACTAGGATTTGATGATGCCTTATTAGGCCTTGGATTTATACGGCCATGAGATGTTTATTGAACTAACTAACTATTTTTTCAACTCTATTGCCCCGTCCATGTTGTTGGTTCAATTTAGGTGCATGCATGCTTGTTTGAAACTAGAAAGAGCATTTGTACGTGTTAGGATAAATTCGACTCATATGTCACATGTAATTAATGACGTGTAAATAAATATTCTTGTTAATTAATAATAATATTAAATTGACACTTAAAATGGTGTAGATTTATTTGTGGTGGTATTTCAAAATCATTCGCCCACCCAATAAAATGGTGTTTTCGGTAGGTCTCTTTTTCGAGTCCCCAACCTTGCACTCTACCCTATCGCTATTGTCAATTTTATGGGATTCATTTGAATATATATATATATATATATCTTATTAAGTAACGGAAGAGAAAAGGAAGACAAGAAAACCAATTCCTCTTATGCTTCCTTGGCCCATCATTGAACGCCTATGCCCTTTTCGTTCGTTCCTCCTAATCTTTGTTTGGCTGTCTGCTAATCATTCTCTACAAACTTCCCTGTCTTCTACTTATTATTATCACTTAGATTGTCCACCACCTGCTTTCATGTCTTTAGGGTTTGTTTGCCCATTCATTATTTCTTTGCTTTTATTTTTCATTTTTTTTATTCTTAATTTTTTATGATAATAATTTTTGCAATCAGGAACAAATATTTTTCACTACAAGAAAAACGGGATTTAGCGACGGATTTTTAGCGACAGGACATTTCCGTCACTATTTTGCGACGGAATAGCGACGGATTTGCGATGGATTAATTTTTATTTTTTTTTTAGAATTAGCAACGGATTTTAGCGACGGAATATTTTTCCGTCGCTAAAAAAATAAAAAAATAAAAAAAATTATTTTTTTAGCGACGGAAAAAATAATCCGTCTCTAATTTTAGCGACGGAAATAATTTTCCGTCGCTAAATTTTAATAATAATAATAAAAACAAAAAAAAAATTTATATAGCGACAGAATTTTTTTCTGTCACTAATTTTAGCGACGGAAAATATATTCCGTCGCAAAATTTAAAAATAAAAAATTAATTTTAATATTAATTTAAATAATTAAAATAAAATTTTAATCTTAAATTTTTATTATTAAATTTAGCGACGGAAATAGATTTCCGTCGCTCAATTTTATAATAAAAAATTTAAAATTAAACTTTTTTTAAATAAAAAAATTAAAGCTAGGACAATTCGTCGCTTTAATTTTTAATTTTTTTTATTCAATTAATTTATAAATATTTAAATTTGGGATGAATATTTAAATTTTATAAAAAATTAAATATACATTTAAACATGAGATGAATATAAAAAAATTAATTTATAAAATTTAAATAAATATATTAATATTAAAAATTATAATATTGCTAAATTCTAACTTTATCAATTAATATATTTCATGTGTATAAAATAAAAAATATATTAAATATATAATAATTAATTATTTGTAATATTTATTAAATGTGTACAAAATATAAACAAAACTACATTTGAAAAATAAATAAAAAATTTAAAAATCATAATATTATTGAAATTTTCTTTATTTTATATTTTAGAAATCATAAAAATAAAACAATATTGAGGAATTACATTATATAAAAAGGTGTCTAGGAGTTATTTGTCAATTTCTTATTTTTTATAAAGAGGAGAATTTTTTGCAAAACTAAAAAGTTTAAAACTATAATATATGAATGACATTGTGTACAAGACTGTAATATTTATTAAATGTGTTCAAAATGTAAATAAACACTATATTTGAAAAATAAATAAAAAGTTTAAAAATCATAATATTATTGAAATTTTCTTTATTTTAAATTTTAGAAATCATAAAAATAAAACAATATTGAGGAATTACATTATATAAGAAGGTGTTTAGGAGCTATTTGTCAATTTCTTTTTCTTTATAAATAGGAGAATTTTTTGCTAAACTAAAAAGTTTAAAACTATAATATAGGAATGACATTGTGTACAAGACCGTAATATTTATTAAATGTGTTCAAAATGTAAACAAACACTATATTTGAAAAATAAATAAAAAGTTTAAAAATCATAATATTATTAAAATTTTCTTTATTTTAAATTTTAGAAATCATAAAAATAAAACAATATTGAGGGATTACATTATATAAGAAGGTGTTTAGGAGCTATTTGTCAATTTCTTTTTCTTTATAAATAGGAGAATTTTTTGCTAAACTAAAAAGTTTAAAACCATAATATATGGAAGACATTGTGTCTTATAACAATATCATATGTCACTATCTAATATATAGACATTGTAACACAATTAAATATACAATTAAGTTATTCATAATAAACAATTAGGAAAGTGAAATGTGTTGATTAAGATAACAAAGTATCAAGATAAGTTCGGAATGATTTTCGAACGAAGATATGGAATGGTTTCCTCCTTAATAGTTATACTATAAAAAAATTACAGGGGTTAATTTTTATTTTTTAATTTTAAGTGTTATGTATAAAACATTAATGTTGATCAAGAAAAAAATAAATATATCGCTTTATTATTTATACTCTTTAATTTTATTTTTGAGATATAGATGAAATTCAGCAATTTGAAATTCGTTTAGTATAATTTTTATTTATAAAAAAAATTAATTTTTTTAGATAACAAACTATTAATAAATAATTCAATATATAAAATTAATTTATTATAATTATTCGATTTATAATATAATTAAATTTTTAGATAATTACAATAATATTCTATTTAAATTATTGAATAATAAAATTTTATTTAAATTACATTATTTTTATCAATTAAATAATTATTTTTATTATTTTTATAAATTATATTATTTTTTATTTAATTAATAAATATTAAAAAAAATTGAAGAGGCGGGAAACTCCCCCGCCTCTTTCATAACCAAATCCCCCCTCCCCCTTCCCCTTCCCCTCCCTTCCCCCCCCAAAAACCCTAAGTCCCCCCTCCCCCAAATCTCTAACCCTCTCTCTCTCTACCTCTCTCTAGCTTCTCGCCCCCGTCCTCGCCCCCGCTTTCGCTCTCTGCCTCGCCGTCCCCCCGCTCTGGCACGATCTCACCTCTCGCTTGTGGCCTCGCCCTCGCTGTCTCGCCATCGCTGTCTCGCTCTCGCTCTGGGTCGCTGCTTCGCCCTCGCTCGACCTCGCCTCTCGGTCGCTGTCTCGTTCTCGCTCTCGGTCGTTGCTTCGCCCTCGCTCAACCTCGCCTTTCGCTCGCTGTCTCGCTCTCGCTCGCGCCCTCACCCTTACTGTCTCGCCATCGCTCTCGCTCTCCCTCGCTGTTTCGCCCTCGCTCGTGGCCTCGCCCTAGTTGTCTCGCCATCGCTCTCTCGCTCTCGGTCCCTGCTTCGCCCTCACTCGATCTCGCCTCTTGCTCGCGGCCTCGCCCTCGTTGTCTCGCCATTGCTCTCGCTTGCTGCATCGCCCTCATCTCTCGCTTGCTCGCTCGCGGCTCACCCTCACTCGCTGCCCCTCGCCCTCGCCGGCGTTGCAACCTCTCGCCCTCACCCTTGCCCAGGTTAATTTTTTATTTTTTATTTTGTAAATAAAATGTTAATTTTTTATTTTTTATTTTGTAGATATTTATTTTATTTTTTATTTTTAAAATTTGTTTGTAGCTCAGTTTAATTTAAGTAAATTTAAAGTATTTTCAGATGTTTATTTTTTAGATATTTATTTTATTTTTTATTTTTTAGATTTTTTTTGCTGTTCATATATTTTGTATGCTTTTTTCTTTTTTTTGTGTGTGTTATTTTATTTATTTTCAGTCAATTATTAGAAGTGTTTGTTAGTATTATAATTTTATTCTATTTTTGATTATATTTAACGTTTAAATATTTAAGTATTAATTAATTATCTTTTTTTAATAATTTTATATTTGTCAGATTGTAGTGTAAATATATATTTTTTTAATTATTATTATTATTTTTCTTTATTTTTTATTTTTTTTATTTATAAATATGAGTTAGCGACGGATTATATTCCGTCGCTAACATTTTTTAATTTTTTAATTTTTAATTTTATTTATATTAAAAAATAAAAAAATTATTAAAAAAATTAAATTTTAAAAATAGCGACGGAATATTCCGTCGCTAAAATAAATTTTAATTTTTTTTTTTAAAAATAGCGACTAAAATTTCTGTCGCTAAATTTAAAAAAAAATACATTTAGCGACGAAAAATTTTCCGTCGCTAATCCGTCGCTAAATTGGCGACGGATCTGTCGCAAAAAAATATAGCGACGATTGTTTCAGCGACGGAAAAAATCCGTCGCTAATCCGTCGCTAAATTGATTTAGCGACGGATTTTTGGATTTAGCAACGGAAATATTCCGTCGCTAAAATCCGAAATTCTTGTAGTGTTTTTGTTGTTGTTGATCTTTGAAATTAGGTAAATCTTGGGTTACTTTTTTTTTTTTAAATGATTTTAGAAATTAATTCGCTAAATGTAGATTTTCAGTTTATATAATTTGAGACCCAAAAGATATTTATTTGTAAAACTAAAATAATTTAAAAAAGTGTATTATAATGAATTTTAAAATTATTAAAAATATGTGTTCTTTATTTTGAGATGGTATGCTGATCAAATATATTTTCTTGATTTTTTTAAATGTAAAAATAAAATTTTATTTTTTTATGATTAAATATATTTTGAAATATTGAGATAAACGTCATCCATAACAATCTTAATTTTAATTAGACTAAAATTAATCAAGATAAATCATCTATAAAATATAGATATCATCTATAGTAATTTTAGTTTCAGCCAGACTATAATTAATCAAGATAAACATTATCTATAAGAATTCTAATTTTGTTATACTTTATATCACTCTATATTTATCTATAAATAAACAGACACTCATTCCTGAAAAAGAATACCATCTCTGATATTACTTTTAATACAGTTTCTTTCATTATACTCAGTGTCTAATTTAAGCATTAGAGTATTTATATGGAGACATTCCCGCACTCTCTGATTATTTTCTTATTTTTGCATGTTCAATCGATTTGACGATAACATTTTCAATTAACTAAATTTATTATGTATCTAAACAATAACAATTAAGTCATATGTGAAAACGTCTAAAAAAAACTTATGAATACTATAATAACCCTCACACAATCTCAAACTACATGAAGCCTAATCAATTACCGTAGTGTCTTAGGTGCGGTGCACGAAATACTTATTCATTCTTGATTTTTTTCTAGTTTTAGAAAGTATTTTGTGCTTTGGGACGTTATATCAATTAATAAATTGGAAATTAATCTCATGTCGGCAGTTGTTATGATAAAAGTAAAATTGAAAATATGATTACATTAATTAGTTTAAACGGTAATACTATTTATAAATTAGTTTTTTTTAAAAATACTTATAATTTTATTTTAGATATTAAAATTTATTACCATTAGTTTAAAACATCATGTTAACGTGATGTTTCGAAAAACCTTTCCCTCTCAAAGGCAACAATGGAATAGGGTCCAACTCGGGATTGGCTGTTCCGTGGGTTTGTTGGCCTGGTTTGGGCGGAAGCCAGCTCTAAAGCGCGTTCACGTGCAAAGCACGTGCAAAACATTCATGACTAGGTATTTTAATCAGGTTTTGTCGGTGGAGATTGGGCGAGAAGCTTTTGATGCTAGCTACTTGTCAATTGAAACTTGATTCAGTTAACTTTCACTTGAAGAATTGGAAATTTGGATTTGTGTTGTGTGGAGTGGAGAGAAAGCTGGGCTGGCAATTGTCTTCCCAACAATCTATAGTTTAATATTAAACTTTAGTAGTTTCCATTTGGGTGGTTAAATAGTTAGATGGGAGCTAAGTATTTGATGCCTTGTAATCAAATTAATTTTCAAGGGTCTCTGATTTATATTTATTTAAACTTAAAAGGGTAAAAAGACTAATGTTTTGTCACTAAATTTAATAAAAAAATTTACTTAAAAGATCTATCTCCAAACATTAATTTCACAAAAAATGATCCTAAATCAAATTAAATTGACTTGTAAGTATGGACGCTACGCTACTGTTAGAATTAACTTAAAACGACCTTAAAAAAGGCTTTTGTTTTGAGAGTAGTAGGTGAGGGCCACAAAACCAAATCAAGCGGGCTTGCTTTGCTGTGCCACCTGTTAAATGCGGTGGGTTTGGAGTCTCTATCTATGACACACTCACGGAAATCGGATCCGGTGGGTTCATCCAATCTGACTAATTTCGGTACTCAAAAAAATAAAACAAAATGCTTTGTTAAAGATCATCTAAGTTACTTATCCAATTAAGCAAAGAATATAAGCACAGTTCAATTTTAAGAGATGTCAGATTAAAAGTGATTACAGTAATTTTTTTTAATAGTATTATGGGTGTGGCATACCAAAATTAATGGAATATCTCTCAAAAAGAAGTTAATCCAACCTTGTCACATGTTTGAAATTTAGGTATACAAAGGGGATGGCACATACCATCTCCTTGAGTCAAATTTAGATCTAAAAGATGAACTTAAATCTAACTCTTAGATATCAATTTATAGTGACTTAGATTAGATTTAATAGATCTATCCCAATTTAAATTTAAATAAGAGATTTTGCTATCTAATAATAGTTAAACTCATAATTTTTTTTAAAAAATATTGAGAATGCCAACTATATCAAGAATAACATCAAATATTTCACATTCTTTATTCCATAAAAGGGAGAATTCCTACACGTAAAAACATCTTACTAGAAGCTCATGATTAGTTTCTTTGAGTGCCATTACTAATTTAAGTATTGGAAGCTATTGTTGTTAGATTACAACAACTGAATTTGTATGTAGGGAAACCTCTGCAAATAGTCAGCAAGGTCAAGCGAGAAGAAAGAGTAAGGAGTTATTGGAAGAGATTCGCGGTGGGGGGCTCGACCTGTTGTCTGGGGGAGTAGAAGGAGAGAGCATCGGAAAGGCAGGGGTGCCTCAAATGGGTGTTTGTAGAGTTTATGGATGGATCTTTTTGAAGGAATTTACGGATTATAACGTAACGAAAAATAAATTTATTTATAAATTCCTTTAGGATCTCTCCAAAGGAATATATTATGGAGGAATGGCAAAGGATTACCTCTTGGCGTGCAAATCCAGACCTGAAAAGTAGTAATCACCAAACAAATCAAGTGCTTAGTCTCTAACAGTATCCATGCGAGTTTGCAATCCAAGAACCTAGAAGGGTACCTAAGGACGAAAGAGTGCTAGCTCAAGAGGGCAGCTATGAGCTTTCTCACATGCATGTCACATGACATCAATGGCTTAGAGGCACCCTAAAAAGAACCACATAAGGGCTATTTATAACCCTTAGGCGCAAACCCTAATTAATGTGGTTTGGGTCACATGGTATTTTAAACTCATGTTTTAAAAAACTTTAAAACATAGTATTGTGCCTTTCTTTTCATTCTCTTTTTGGGCTTTATGTTTTAAACACTTTTGTTGTGGGGTAGTCCCTGGACACTTCTATTTTCTAATGCTAGATTTGGATGACGTCTAGCGGGTTTGTAATTAATACATTCATTGTATCTTTGTATATATCAATATAAGGTAAGTTTTCTTCATTCATAAACTCTTTAGTTAATATATGAATGAATCCCTAGATTTTCTGTTTGAAAATCTTATTTTCAGGATATTGAGACTGTGTGACAAAATTGTCCAATATTAGGACTTCTTAAATGATTCCTAATCCTTAGATTCTTTGGATGGGGACTTTGATTAGTTGAGTATGGACTAGCACAAGGGTTACTACCTTATTCAGTATGAGATACTAATGGGAGGGTGGTGTCTCCCATGCCATATGGCAGGGAGATGTTGCTAGTAAACATGTGAGTGGTTGTTGGAGAACAACTCACTGAATGTGACGCTGATAACTGACCACATGGCATAGTGGATAATGGTTATGTCGTTAAGTTGCGATGGTGTTGCTGATCCTTGGATTGAACTAACACAGTTGTCATTTGTATTGGTGTGTGGGATTTGCTAATGTGCCGAACCATCCAATTGCAAGGTGGAGAGGTTCATTTATGTGGTTTCTTATTACTGGTGCATGGAAGCAAGTGCTTAGGGAGATGATCCATCACCCTTCTCGTCACTAATAAGGTGAACGTCCTATGTAATTTATAAGTGTGATAGGATAGTCTCTGGGCAAGACAAATTGATTATCAAGAAAGATTTTTTTTTAGCTGTCATCTAGTTACACTGATGAGGTCAAACGCATAGTTACTAAGTTTTTGAGTTTATTACTCCATGGCTTTTGCTCAATCGGGACGTTAGGTGATGAAATCATTATAACACACTATAATACCTGAGATTTTTGTAAAGTTTATGTATTTGAGGAAATAAGATTTTCCCTATGGTTCAAGGCCAAAATCATAATTTTGAAGTTTGGGTAAAAGTGTAGTTTTCAAATAGTTCGTGGTAGGAGTGCAATCTTTGAAAGGTTCAGGTCAAGGTACAATAACACAAAGGCCAAAGTATAATAGTGCAAATCTTTAGGCTAAGATATAATTGTTGAAAACTCATAATGAAATCATTAAAGAAACAAACCGAAGGAACTGGCCATTGGAAGTCATGATGACGTGCGTAAAATGCAACATGAGGTGGCCGGGCATGTGTCAAGCACTTATTGGCCGCTTGGAAGTCATGATGACGCCTCATAAATGACCCAAGGTGGCGACACGTGATTGGCCCGGGATTTCTCTAAATAGAACCAAAGTTTAGCCAAGCAAATTCAAGTGAGTTCGGGCCAAAATTGGGTTAGGCTTTAGAGGTTTTGAGGTGAGGATTGTTGTAATACCCTAAGTTGCATTTTATAAAATTAAGTTTATTAATTCGGTTTAAATGATTAGTTTATTTAGTTTAAGTATATTTATTTTATAAAGCATGTAATTGAGTATGTAAAATATAAATATAAATATAAATATGTATATAAGTATGTATAGCTATATAAATAGAAATAAATATAAATATGTAATAAATTCGTATGTATGTATGTATAAATATGTAAAAAAAAAATAAAAAAAAAAATCAAGAAAAATCTGGAAAATTCGGAAGTTGCAGGCAGCGCGCATGGCCGCCTGCAACCGGGAATTAATAAGGCTAGGGGGGTTTTTAATGGCGATTGATCAGTGGTATGGCCTTCCCGGCCACGTGGGCTTTGATTTGACATGAGCAGCATGCTTTTTCGGCTATAAATAGCCCAATTTGCACAAGCCAATCTATCCAAAAATTGCAAGGCTTAGATCAGTCGATTGGGAGAGGGTTTGAGAGATTTGAGAGTAGGGTTTTGATCTTCAAGTCGCGGGCATCATTTCTGGAGAGTTTGGAGGCCAACGAAGCAGCGAAGAGGGAGATCCAAACGTCGCCGGAAAATCGCGACTTCGCCAGAGCCGAGCCTTCAATCAGGAAATTGAGGTACCAAATGTCATTTTTTCGAAAATTTAATGCTATAATCGAGCTCTGGGGGTCGAGCTTATGGGGGGAGGAGACTTCTTTCGAAGCTCCGAGCTCTGGTAGCATCGTCGGCAGCGTTAGAACTGCCGGAGAAGATGACCGCGAGGGGGAGGGGTCGGGCGTGTGGGTGCACACGCCCGCGATTGAGGCAGAGGCGCGTGCAGTCCACACGCCCGCCAAAAAAATAATAATAATAATAAGAAAATAAAAGAAAAGAAGAAATAGAAAAAAAAATAGAAGAAATAAAATTTTGTAAAAATTTTTATTAAATCAGAAATTTTCCTTATGGCATATTTTGTGAAAAATATTTCTAGAAATGTTAAAGTTATTAATTTTTAGGTAGATTTTTCTATTATGGAAATAGAAAAAAAATAAGATTTTTAATTCCGAAAATTTCAAGAAAATTTCAGGATATTAGACGTATTATTTAAGAAATATTAGTAAAGAGAAATTGAATAAAATAAGTGATTAGATAATTATTATGTAATAATTACATATTTAGCTATTTTGAAATAAGGGAAAAATAGGAATTTAAGTTAGAAAATTCCAAGAAAATTCCAGAATACTAGGAATATTACTTAAGGAATATTGGTAAAAAGAGATTAAATTTTTATGAATGCAAGATAATTATTATGCGATTACAAAGAGTTAAAGCTTAGAAATAAAGGGAAAAATGGAAGAAATTATGGAAAATAAGAAATGATGTTCTAAAAATAAATGTATATTGTAGGAGTCCTCTTGAGCAAGAAGATTAAGGGATAGCTACTCGACACACTTTTCGAGGCAATTAACTGTAAGCTTACCTCTTAAACTTAGTACAGTTATAAATGTAAATGTCGTGAATGCTTCATCATATTGGCATGCAATGATATAAAATCATCACGTAGACTGCATCAATGGCATGATTATGAGCTCCATAATTACACGTTGATACTATTGATCACACGCATATGAGGCCGTAGGAAGTACGAACTGGCACGGCTGCCTTATCAAGGGTGCACCCATATACCCCGGCTTCGAAAGAGGTGGCCGCTAAAATGATAGGCAGCATGAGGGGTACGGTTGACACCTACGATGAAAGACATTGCATACACTCATGACATTGCATTGGGTACCCTTACTTAGATGGTTCATCATCTAACATGGGTTCGCCCCTGGAACATTCAACGTTCCAGCCGGGACTTACAGAGATGATGCCGAGATTGGTGATGAGTAGGGATATGAGACATCGAGATGCGAGTACATGTACCAAGTTATGTTGTAATATGGATATTTTATTTAAAATTGTGTACATTGTATCAAACGCTCGTATGTTAACTTGTAATAAATGCTATGTACAATTACTATTATACACATTGCGATGAGTAGGTTCGATTCAGCTTCCGCTTGTATTTATTTTTCTAGTATAGATATCTCATCTAGCACTAGACGCGGTCTTAGGGAATATTAAAAAAAAAAAATAGACCAAATTTCCTGAGGCATAACACGCCCGAGAAGGCGGGCTGTTACAGTTGGTATCAGAGCCCGAACATAATACCTAGGAAGGGAAAACTTGGATTAAGCCTAGCAGGACGAGAGTACCAATATGAGAACGACTAGGGGTACTAACGAAAGTTGTGGTGACAGGATGGATGGAAATTTTTCAGAGCAAATCTTTGTCGACCATTGGGCACACCGTTTGGAACATCGAGTTCCGCTACCAAACGAGGGGATCATGGAGTACCTCGTCCAAAGAGAAGAAATTATCGACGATGTGCCCCCAAGCTACCGACTTTGGCCTGAACTCGCTCAGTTTCAGATAAATATGATGGTCGGTGTACTGGAAGATGAGTTGCAGGAATTTGCAGATTGGGTCCGGCATCAAGGCGAATAGTTCCCTGAATTCCGCCTTTACTGCACACGTGTTCTCGAGCTACTCATAGAAATGTACGAGCCAGTACGAGTGGAGGAGCATGATGAAGACATGGAGGACTCGCTAGAGGAAGAAGGAGAAGGTATGGAAAACCCAATTGAGCCAGAGGAAGCAGAAAAAATGGCAGATCCAATAGAAGCAGAAGAAGAAGAAGACGACATACCCATATTCTGGGCCGAGGATGACCTTCTTGAGTTCGAGGACACCGATTCTGAAGACGAGGAAGAGACAGAAGTGATGATGAACAACCCCGAGGCACCCCCATATGAATCTGATGATGAAAAGAACATTTGGGTCTGGAGGTCATCAGGACCAAAATAGACCCATCTCAGAAACCCCCTAACTATTTACATACAGTGTTGTCTGTAATCTATGGGACTATGTAGCATGTACATATAACGTTTTGCAGTCGAATGTATAATATAGAACTAATCGGATGGCAAGATCCTGTTGTCTAATCTCGAATGCTATTTTCCTTTCAGATGGTGAATACTCAAAGAAGATTAGCAGTTGGACCTAGGATGCCCATCCCACAAGCTGGTAACACCGAAGGAAACACAAGTAGACGCCCAGAGGGTGACTCCAGCCAAGAAATCGGGAGTAGTAGACTGGATCAGATGGAGTGAATTTTGGGAGGTGTGGTGGGTTTCATACACGAGACTCACTCCAGGGATGGTCACGTGACCAACATGCTTAACTTATACCGACGGCAGAACCCTCCCGTCTTTCAGGGGAAAATTGGTGCCGACCCCAGTGAAGGGAATTTTGGATCAAGCAGACAGAGAAGTTGCTGGATCACCTTCACTGCAGCGAAGAAGAGAAAGTTAATTATGCCACCTTTATGTTGCAAGGAGAGGCAGACAGATGGTGGAGAGGAGTCAAGAGAACAATGACCCCTCGAGCAAGGGCACCTTACGTCACTTGGGAAAGATTCAAGGAACTCTTCAACTAGAAGTACTTCCCTTTGAATTTAAGAATGAAGAAAGAAAGAGAGTTCATGGAGCTGAGACAGACTGGAGACATGTCTGTCGCCCAGTACGAGGACGCTTTCAGTCGATTGATTCAATACATGCCTATTTACGAAGGAGACGAAAGGATCAAGGCTCAGAAGTTTTTGGGAGGACTAAGTCTGAAGCTTCAGAGGGCATTGAGTAGTGCAAGTACCTAGACCTATGCAGAAGCGGTACTGCAAGCCTATACCACCGAGGCTAACCTGAGCCAGATTGACGCCATCCAAAAAGAAATTCAGCAGGGGAGCAGTCATAGAGCCAGCAAGAAGCTGGAACCCCAGAAGCCGAAATTCAAGCCTGGTACCCCATGCGTAAAATGCCAGAAGCAACACCCAGGAAGGCCGTGCCGGCTCGGGACAAAGGGGTGTTACAATTGTGGAGAAATAGGGCATCTCAACCAGAACTGCCCAAAGAAAGGAATTACTTGTTTCAACTGCCAGTAGACGGGCCATTTCGCAAAGGACTGTCCCAAGCCGCGACTGATAAGTCAACCCCAGGGGACATCCGGGAATGCCAGAGCACATCAAGGAAGAGTGTTTCATCTAACATGGCAGGATGCGGTAGAAGATCCAGCGGTAATTGAAGGTACCATGCTATTATCTGGAATCCCCATGCATGCATTAATAGATTCAGGTGCAAGTCACTCATTCATTTCGCATGCATTTGCTAAAATAGTAGGGGACAAACTAGAAAATTTGAATTGTCGAATGATTGTCGTAACCCCAATGGGGAAGTCTCTAGAGACCTCTTCAGGATACAAAGATAGAAAGATTCAAATAGGAGAAGTTGAGTTCCCAGTGGATCTAATTCTTCTGGAATTTCAAGATTTTGATGTGATTCTAGGAATGGACTTCCTAACTAAGTACAACGCTACATTGGACTGTAAAGCTAAGACAGTCTGCCTCAAGAGCGGTGACTTGAACGTCAAGTTTCGAGGGCAAATGAGGGTAAGTGAACAGAAGTGGATCTCGGCTCTGAAGGCTGAAAGACTGTTACGTCAAGGGGTACAGGGATACTTGGCTTGTGTTCAAGAGAAAAGCAAGGAGCCCTTAAAGATTGAAGAAGTGCGACTCGTTAAAGAATTCGGGGATGTGTTTCCCGAAGAATTGCCTGGACTACCACCCCAGCGAGAGATCGAGTTCTCGATAGAGATCATACCAGGAGCAGGTCCGATTTCGATACCCCCGTATAAAATGGCTCCTGCAGAATTGAGAGAATTAAAAACCCAACTTCAAGAATTGCTAGACAAGGGATTTATCAGACCAAGTATGTCGCCATGGGGAGCACCAGTACTTTTTGTCAAGAAAAAGGACGGGAGTCTGAGAATGTGTATCGATTATCGACAGCTTAACAAGATAACGGTCAAGAATAAGTACCCACTCCCCAGAATCGAGGAGTTGTTCGATTAATTGCAAGGGGCTAAGGTCTTCTCGAAGATTGACCTAAGATCAGGATATTATCAATTAAGGATCAAGGCCGAAGACGTGCCTAAGACAGCGTTTCGTTCTCGATATGGGCACTATGAATTTTTGGTGATGCCGTTCGGACTAACCAACGCCCCAGCAGCTTTTATGGACACCATGAATCGAATCGTCAGGCTGTTTTTGAACAAATTCGTGATCGTGTTTATATATGACATACTAATATATTCGCCCTCGGAAAAAGAGCACGAATCACATTTAAGGATAATATTGCAAACATTGCGAGAACATAAGTTATATGCCAAGTTCTCAAAATGTGAATTTTGGTTATACCAGGTGTCATTTTTAGGACATGTTATATCGGCCGAAGAGATATCAGTTGACCCGGTCAAGATAGTAGCTGTGACAAATTGGAAGCAACCCCAGTCAGTTACCGAGGTTAAGAGTTTCTTGGGACTGGCAGCGTACTATAGAAAGTTTGTGGAAGGGTTTTCAAAAATTGCGACACCCCTCACTAAGTTAACTCAAAAGGGGGTAAAGTTCGACTGGAACGAACGGTGTGAAGAAAGTTTTCAGACACTTAAGGCTAAACTGACAACCGCTCCAGTCCTGGCTATGCCAAACGGATCAGGAGGTTTTATGGTCTACATTGACGCCTCGAGAAACGGTTTAGGGTGTGTGCTGATGCAGCACGGGAGAGTCATTGCTTATGGATCTCGACAGCTAAAGAACCATGAAAGAAACTACCCGACCCATGATCTGGAATTGGCTGCAGTGGTATTTGCTCTAAAGATTTGGAGACATTATTTGTATGGTGAGAAGTTCGAAATTTTTACTGATCATAAGAGCCTACAGTACGTCTTCTCACAGAAAGAATTAAACATGAGGCAACGGAGATGGATGGAGCTGTTAAAAGATTACCACTGTACTATTCAATACCATCCCGGTAAAGCTAACATTGTGGCAGATGCCCTAAGCAGGAAAGAAACTACTTGTGTGGCTGAAATGATGGTGGCAGAATGGAAGCTAGTTGAAGCATTTAGCCTGATGACAGTAGGAGTAGTTTCCCAAGGAAACTCGGCCTACGTAGCTAGTCTTACAGTACATCCAGAGTTAATGGATCAGATACGACAAGCTCACCCCGAAGACTCCCGAATAAAAATGTGGGTTGACGAGTATGGGCAAGCAAAGAAACCAGAATTTGAGGTAAGAGAAAACATCCTTCAGTTTCAAGGAAGAATGTATGTGCCTCATGTGAGGGAATTGCGACAAACAATTTTGGGAGAAGCCCATCGATCCAGATACTCGATCCACCCCGGAGCCACCAAGATGTACCAAGACTTGAAGGCTGTGTATTGGTGGCCAGGAATGAAGAAAAGCATGGCAAGGTACGTTAGTCAATGCGACACCTGCCAGAGAATTAAGATTGAGCACCAAAAGCCTGGTGGGAACTTGCAACCATTGGAAGTTCCAGAGTGGAAGTGGGAGCACATCACGATGGATTTCGTGACTGGACTGCCAAGGAGTCCTAAGGGAAACGATGCTATTTGGGTGATAGTCGACAGACTATCTAAGTCTGCTCATTTCTTGGCCATAAGGGTAAGTCAACCAATCAGCAAATTAGCTCAACAGTATGTGAATGAGATTGTCAGATTACACGGAGTGCCAGTAAGCATTGTATCAGACCGTGACCCAAGATTCACTTCTAGGTTTTGGGGAAGTCTACAAGAGAGTTTGGGTACTCAGCTTAGGCTAAGTACAGCCTATCATCCCTAGACAGATGGTCAATCAGAAAGAACCATTCAGACCCTAGAAGATATGCTGCGAGCTTGTGCGATTGATTTTCCAGGTAGCTGGGAAGAGCATTTACCATTAGTAGAATTCTCTTACAATAACAGCTACCACAACAGTATTGGAATGGCTCCCTATGAAGCCTTGTATGGTCGAAAATGTAGATCCCCAGTATGCTGGACTGAAGTAGGTGAATGACAAATCTTGGGACCCGAGATAGTTCAGAAAATGACAGAAAAGATAAAAATCATTCAAGAAAGAATTAAGAAAGCTTAGAATCGCCATAAGTCCTACGTAGATACAAGAAGAAGGAAATTAAACCCTAAGGATGGTGACTAGAAGCAACAAGAAAAAGGGCAAGTTAAACCCTCGATATATAGGGCCATACGATATAGTGGAAAGAATTGGACCAGTCGCTTATCGACTCGCTCTACCCTTGGCTCTATCAAACATCCATGACGTGTTTCACGTATCGCAACTGCGAAAGCATGAGCCAGATTCTTCCCAGATAATGCCAGCTGAAGCTATCGAGATTTAAGAAAATCTCTTGTATGTAGAAAAATCGATCAGTATTTTGGATCGCAGGGATCAAGTCCTAAGGAACAAATCAATTCCTCTGGTACAAGTTTTGTGGAGAAACCCCGTAAGTGAAGAAATAACTTGGGAACGAGAAGAAGATATGAAACTCAACTATCCATACCTGTTTGAAGACCATATAGTTAGAATGAGTGAGGAATGATCAAATTTCGAGGACGAAATTTTTGTAAGGAGGAGAGAATGTAATACCCTAAGTTGCATTTTATAAAATTAAGTTTATTAATTCGATTTAAATGATTAGTTTATTTAGTTTAAGTATATTTATTTTATAAAGCATGTAATTGAGTATGTAAAATATAAATATAAATATAAATATGTATATAAGTATGTATAGCTATATAAATAGAAATAAATATAAATATGTAATAAATTCGTATGTATGTATGTATAAATATGTAAAAAAAAAAAAAATCAAGAAAAATCTGGAAAATTCAAAAGTTGCAGGTAGCGCGCATGGCCGCCTGCAACCGGGAATTAATAAGGCTAGGGGGGGTTTTTAATGGCGATTGATCAGTGGTATGGCCTTCCCGGCCACGTGGGCTTCGATTTGACATGAACGGCGTGCTTTTTCGGCTATAAATAGCCCAGTTCGCACAAGCCAATCCATCCGAAAATTGCAAGGCTTAGATCGGTCGATTAGGAGAGGGTTTGAGAGATTTGAGAGTGGGGTTTTGATCTTCAAGTCGCGGGCATCATTTCTAGAGAGTTTGGAGGCTAATGAAGCAGCGAAGAGGGAGATCCAAGCGTTGCTGGAAAATCGCGACTTCACGTGAGCCGAGCCTTCAATCGGGAAATCGAGGTACCAAATGTCAATTTTTCGAAAATTTAATGCTATAATCGAGCTCTGGGGGTCGAGTTTAAGGGGGAAGGAGACTTCTTTCGAAGCTCCGAGCTCTGGTAGCATCGCCGGCGGCGTTAGAGCCGCCGGAGAAGATGACCGCGAGGGGGAGGGGTCGGGCGCGTGGGTGCACGCGCCCGCGATTGAGGCAGAGGCGCGTGCAGTCCACGCACCCGCCAAAAAAAATAATAATAATAAGAAAAGAAAAGAAAGAAGAAATAGGAAAAAAAATATAGAAGAAATAAAATTTTGTAAAATTTTTTATTAAATCAGAAATTTTCCTTATGGCATATTTTGTGAAAAATATTTCTGGAAATGTTAAAGTTATTAATTTTTAGGTAGATTTTTCTATTATGGAAATAGAGAAAAAATAAGATTTTTAATTTCAAAAATTTCAAGAAAATTTCAGGATATTAGAAGTATTATTTAAGAAATATTAGTAAAGAGAAATTGAATAAAATAAGTGATTAGATAATTATTATGTAATAATTACATATTTAGCTATTTTGAAATAAGGGAAAAATAGGAATTTAAGTTAGAAAATTCCAAGAAAATTCCAGAATACTAGGAATATTACTTAAGGAATATTGGTAAAAAGAGATTAAATTTTTATGAAGGCAAGATAATTATTATGCGATTACAAAGAGTTAAAGCTTAGAAATAAAGGGAAAAATGGAAGAACTTATGGAAAATAGGAAATGATGTTCTAAAAATAAATGTACATTGTAGGAGTCCTCGTGAGCAAGGAGATTAAGGAATAGCTACTCGACACGCTTTTTCGAGGCAATTAACTGTAAGCTTACCTCTTAAACTTAGTACAGTTATAAATGTAAATGTCGTGAATGCTTCATCATATTGGCATGCAATGATATGAAATCATCACGTAGACTGCATCAATGGCATGATTATGAGTTGCATAATTACACGTTGATACTATTGATCACACGCATATGAGGCCGTAGGAAGTACGAACTGGCACGGCTGCCTTATCAAGGGTGCACCCATACACCCCGGCTTCGAAAGAGGTGGCCGCTAAAATGATAGGCAGCATGAGGGGTGCGGTTGACACCTACGATGAAAGACATTGCATACACTCATGACATTGCATTGGGTACCCTTACTTAGATGGTTCATCATCTAACATGGGTTCGCCCCTGGAACATTCAACGTTCCAGCCGGGACTTACAGAGATGATGCCGAGATTGGTGATGAGTAGGGATATGAGACATCGAGATGCGAGTACATGTACCAAGTTATGTTGTAATATGGATATTTTATTTAAAATTGTGTACATTGTATCAAACGCTCGTATGTTAACTTGTAATAAATGCCATGTACAATTACTATTATATGCATTGCCATGAATAGGTTCGATTCAGCTTCCGCTTGTATTTATTTTTCTAGTATAGTTATCTCATCTAGCACTAGACGTGGTCTTAGGGAATATTAAAAAAAAAAAAATAGACCAAATTTCCTGAGGCATAACACGCCCGAGAAGGCGGGCTGTTACAATTGTGTTCTTGAGAGAGAGGGTAAGATTCTGCAAAAAGAATTAGTGAAATCAATGGAGAAACGAGGGAGAAATGGGCTTCGCTGGAGTTTTCAAAGCTTTACCAGAATCTAGGCCAAAATAGCTAAAAGAAAGCAAGGTAAGTCCCGTTTAATCTTACGTTCATGTAGAGGGGGATGAGAGGAAGTGGTAGGTTCAAACGGGGGTCGAATCAGAGCTAAAACAAGGGAGATATAGCCAAAAAACTGAGCTGTAGAACTATCATCGTCGGAGAAGAAACAGGTCGTGCAGCACACGCGTCGGAAGGGGTTGCGCGTACAGGCGCTTACCCAACCTTCCAACAGCACATGTGGGTGAGTGTGGGACCCCCTCTTCTTGAAACTTTCCAGAAAAATTACTTAATTTATGTTCTGCAATCCTATGGAAAAATATTTAGTGTTTGATTTACTAAAATACGTGATATCTAAAGAAAAACAAAACCGACAAGAGTGAATGGTGCACCCAAAAGGTAAACAGTCAAGGTGAATGGTTCCTGCATGCTTCTTGCTTCATCTTGTTCATTCTTGGTTTCATTTGTGTGTGGTTTGTGGCTTGCATATCACGTTTCCCTTGTTTTTGCATATCGTTTCTATTTTTTATGCATCATGGTACTTGTGGACTGTGGTTAGTTGTTGTAGGTCATCATGGAGATTGTGCCCATGAGTATGGGGCTGGAGTTTGACATGATGGCCAGTGGGGGTGCAACACCTTGGCATTACTACCATAGAGGGAGATTTCATACTGTATATTGCATTTGCACACATGTATTTTCTTTCCTGAACCATCTCACTTAGAGATAATTATCTAACTTGGGTGTTTCATACCCCTACAATATTCAACATTCCAGGTATATCAAATATGCCAGGTATCTTGGAGATAAGTAAGAGAAAAGGCTAAGAGGTGGTCGAAGTTTAGTTTAAACTTTATGTTATTCATGTATTGTTGATCTTTGTATAAAGAGGAGTTATTGTAATCTTTGGTCTTTCTGTCGTGTTAGATGAACATGGATCATACTTGTAAGCGTTGTTAGTGAAGCTTTGGGTTTTCTATCCATTTCTAAGTTAGATGCTATATAAAGAGGCTACTATTGTGGGACTTGTGTATCACAATTGTATAAACAGGGGTTACAGTAAGGCTTGGGTTTATTTTTATGCTGTTAAGGGTGTATGTTGTAATTACTATGTATCGTGGACGTTGTAAGAGTTTATTTGTTGGACTTTGGAAGTCACGTATCGTAGTTGTACTTATATTAAAGGTTTTATAGTGAAAATCCTTATTATCTAGCTTTAGCTAGCTATCAAGTTCGATCATTCGCTTCTGTCAGTAAGGATTTCCATAATGCCCGTGTATGATATTGACTTGTATTTAGCATCGTTGTATATTTGAAACACGAGACATTACACACACAGTAATCGTCAACTGTAATAGGTTCACTTGAAATGAGACTTTATTGTCACCTATATTGTCATAAACCATTGCTAGGCACTATTCAAGAACCCTCAGATCATGATCGAGATATGGAGAAATTCTTGTGATGGGTTAAGGTGTTGGCTGGTGCTGAAAAAGGTTTTGGTGCTATTTGATGCTAGTAGATAGTGGACCTAGAAAGTAATACACTATATAGTATTACATGTGGTATTGACATTGTGTACCCAGTGCATCTTAGATGTTCGTGGGTCAAAATTTAACCTGTTATGCACTAAGACTACCTCAGCATTGGGAGTCGACTGCTCTTGTAACATCTTAGTATTTCAGAAACAAATAATAATTATTAATTTTTGTATTTGAAGTGATTTATGACTTCTTAAAGTTTTGCAGATTCAAGGAGAAATGTTAATTTATTTTGTTTTAAGAAATGGGCAAGTATCTGGTAGAAATTGGGGTATAAGTGGTATTGTTAATGTGGGGATGTGAGTGATAATTTTCAGAAATCGTGGGGTCTAGGTGTAATTTCTAGAAACTGGTTGTAGAGTCTTTTCAAAATTAAAGTGTGCATATAATAAGTGAGGGAGCTCATGGAGCAAGCGACGTGGGTGCGTGAGGAGGAGTTGGGGGTCGCGGGTTAGAGCTTGGCTGTGCACACACTGGAGTAAGAAAATGTTAGAATTTTCCAGCCAATCCAGTGCCAAAACAGTGCCGTTTTAGGGAAAGACGACAGTGTCACTAGCTGCCATGTGGCTAGCCCCTAGCCTCTCAATTTTTGTGGCTTTTATGCCACAATTTGCTACTGTATATTGGGTGAAATCGGGTAGTAACAGAAAGGGAAAATTAGGAGAAGAAGCCACACAAGCAGCAACATGAAGAAGGGAAAATCAAGAAGAAAATTGGGGAAAATTTATACAATTGGAGTTTAAGGAAGCTAGATAAGTGGGAAAAATATTTATTAGGAATTCTGTACAGTTAAATTTAATTATTAGACTGTGATCTTATTATGTTTAGTAAAAATATTATTTTGCAATGTGTGACTAGAAAAATTGGAATCTTCTATAAAAAGGAAAGTTTCATTCTCTTATTATTGTTGTTGCGAGTTCTTTTCGCTTTCCGTGCTCGCTTACCTCGATTTGGTTCCAAGTTTTATTCTTGTGGGTGCAATTTGTCTCTTTTTTATAAATCTATGTGGTTGGTTCCTTTGGTTGTGGATTCAAGTTAAATAAGAGACTTTTGGGATTTTTATTTCTAAATGCTTATGGGGTGTGTATCGCCCCCATTTCGGTGGGAATGATGCCGAACCAATTTGCACTACAAAAAAATAGCATTTTAGCGACGATTTTTTTGGTCATTTAGCGACGGTTTTAACCGTCGCAAAGTGCTTTAGTAGCGGTTTTCGAAACCGTCGCTGTTACAGCCGTCACGAGGTATTCAGTGACGGTTTTCAATAACCGCTAGAATAATCGCCGCTAAGTGCTATTTTTTACGGCGGTTTACCGCCGCCAAGTCTGACATTTAGCAGCGGTTAGGAAAAAATTAGCGTCGGTTTAGAAACCCCCGCTATATTTAAATTTAGTGACGGTTTAACAAAACCGCCATTGAAAATAAAAATTTTAGCTAAAATAAAACAATTGTAACCATTTAGCTGCAGTTTCTAAACCACCACTAAAGTTTTAATAAGTATTTTATTGTTAGCGACGGTTTAACAAAATTGCCGCTGAAAATAAAACAATTGTAAAAACATTAGCAGTGATTTCTGTTGATTTTAACAGCGATTTTTGAATTGCCGTTGAAATAAAAAATTTGTTAAAAAATTAGCAGGGGTTTCTGTTGATTTTGGCGGCGGTTCAAAAACCACCGCTAAATTTCATGCTTGATATCCAGCGATGGTTTTAATTTCATATGGTGGCTTTTAGCGGCAATTTTGAAACCGCTGCTAAAAGCCTAACAAAATCACCTCCCCAGTCCCTTTTTTTGGTCACCAAAACAAAAAACCTATATACCCAACTCACAATCCAACTCACAAATAACCTAAAATCTGTAACGTATATACCAAATTCACAAACACAATATCTCAATCCATTTAATCAATAAACCATAATATCCAATATAACTTAAATATCCAAATATGTAACATATTTTAAACAATTTAATATTCAAAATGGGAATTACATATCTAAGTAAAATTTAAAGAATTTAATATTCAAAGTAGTTCAAATATTTGATCATCACATTAACTTTTTTGGTTTGGATCTTGCTGGGTCACATGAATGTCATGACTTGCATTAGAAGAGAGCCTTCCTGCTGGTGACACTGGTCCACTATGTGCATCTGGTGCCTAAAATAATTAAAATTGTATTAGATATGTAAACAAAAAGCGAAAACATACTTTGAAGAATATTTGTGGAGATAAATATAAGCAATCACTTAAAATGAAAAATTGAAATTCATAATTTAAGATACCATTGTATTAAGCATAGCACCAAACTCAGGTGGTATATTCCCCACAATATTAGTGAAAATATAAGCATTGCACTCTTTAAACTTCGAACCTCTTGCGGACTAGTCTATAATTTTTCCTCCAATTTTTTCACATATTGTACAACAAGTGTACTGGTATTATTGGATGATGAGGGCGTCCCACTGAATTGAGTAGTGGTCCCAAAAACTTGGTTTGGACTCGAACCAAAGCCCAAACCTCGAACTCGACCTAAGTGTTCTTTTCCTAGCACACGAGCAAGTGAATCATTTAAGGAGACTGACTGTGAAGACGTGCCTTGGCTCTCAATCTCTGAAATTTTCTACTGTATGGATTAAAAAACAATATCAATCACTCCAAAAACACTATTTAAATAAAAGTCTATTTAGCTTTTAGATAAGAAAAATGATCTTTATGTTCTCTTACAACCAAAACTAGAAATGTTCAAGAAGACATATCTGATAAATTGATTTCCAAAACTATAGTTTAAAGAAGTGAACCCCATTTTCTGGGGGAAACAAAAAAATAAGTTCAAACAGTCGGTTATCATATAAAGACTTTTTCTTGGTTGCACTTAGTGAGTTCATACACCACTAGGCAAAATTAAGTTTGAACATAATTAAATTACATCAAAGCATATGGCAGAGGTGGTGCCTCTGAAAATTGCACAAGAGGGATGATAAGGGGAGAATACCCTCGCTCCATAATTACTTCACTGCCCCGAAAAATATGACCATGGGCAGTAGTGCCACGTGTTCGCTAAAGAGATACTCTGTTGACATCATCTGGCTTGTGTCTAGAGGGGACACGTGGTAGATGCGTATCACCGCACCAGCTAGCCTGTTGCTTGACGAGGATTCTCCGAGTTCCTTGGGACCGACCATTCCGCCAAGGATCATGGAGATAGGAGCTATCTCGAACTCCTCAGAGGCGGTTACGATTATGAAACTTATATCAGTAGGATTCCATGAAGAATGGGATAGAGATCCTGGTGATTTGAAAAGAATCATCGCCTCAGCAAGAGGATAAATGAGGAGGGCCAGAAGGAGGTAAGGGGATGGAACTTTTTCTCTCTCAAAAGATACTCAGAAATTATTTACTTTAAGTCTATTCTTAATCTGGTAATTTGACTTGAGTGTTGGAGGACAACAGGGGGAGCAAGTCCCCGCCTCCATTGCAGGTGATCTATCATAGGTAGAAGAGGGTGATCGGCTATCGCATCATCAAGGGATGATAGAGAAAACATTAATAATCCTACTTTCTTGCATGCATTTTCTATTATTCTAGCCAACCTTACAGCTCTGTCTACGTCTTGCATGCATTTTCTATTATACTAGGTGCGCAACACAAGCATGGAGGTTGCTTCGCCATCTTTCATCTCTGAATATATATTACTGCTAAATGTAGGTCATATTCTCTCTTTGCCTTCTTAACTAGAATGCAACTGTTCATGGAACCCTCATCTTGACTTAATCTTACAGCTTTCTTGTCATTCTATTGAATTTATATCATGTTTTGGGCGTTGTCCCATAATAGCAGGTAATGACATTGAAGGGGAGTTGGCTGGGTAGCCTAAAATGCCAAATGCATGCTCCTAAAATAGGCATGAATGCTTAACTTGAGGGATGTATACTTGTTCAATTAGGTGCTCCATACACCTAAACTGGGGATACCACAGGATACAAAACCAGGAAATTAATTGATAAAAATGGCCATAATTCACATTATGGGGATGCCATTATGATGCATTCCTGAATCTGGACAGACAAAAAATGGATGGGTAAAAAAGAAACTTGCATTAACGAGACCTTTAAGATTATTTTTATCCTTTGATCGAAAATAAGAAAAGAAAAATAGTTCATATATATATGTATATATATAGGATTATATTTTTTATTTTTGGTTTTTTCACAAATTTTAATTAATGGGGCTTATGCTGCTAATAAGCAATACTATAGTTACAATCAAGTTTCCAGCATAAAAATCTCAAAAAAAGATTTGGGTCTTACTCAAAAGTTTTAATGTCACATTCACCTTTATCATTACATGTATTTTGAACAACACACACAAAAAAAAAAGGTGGGGAAATTGTCACAAGGAAAACTTCAAATCCATTGGAAAAAGATGAAGAAAACTTCAAATCCAATGAAAAATGATGGAGGAAATTAATGATGACATAGATAAGTTTAATAGGTTAATTTGGAGGTGTTGGCATCCACTAATTGTTCGCACTGGGACACTAAGAATATTTTCTTTTCCATGCAATGATTATTAGGGGAAGGGAAGGGGGTGATAATGTCATTCTACTGAAAGAAAAAGATTCCTATTTTTCTACAACAATAAGTTCTTTCAAGATGAATCATACAAACAAAAATCTGATTTCAATGAACTTTACATTCTATCAAATGATTTACCATATTTTAGTTCAACATGACATCTCATTAAGATAAAGATTACTATCTAATGTTTAACAAAAAGGGCAGCATTGCAGCAGAATCATCACCTGGTTAAAAGACTTTTTTTTGGGTCTTTAAGACAAGCTAATCAACAAAAGAAGTTAAATAGTCTTCTGGGCCATTCGAGCTCACACTAATCATCCATCAGTTCTCATATATGTATGTTTTCTACTAGCAAGTTCAACTAAACTTATAACTCGTTTACTAATAAAGCATAATATAGATAAAAGCTTCTTCTATGATTCAAAAAATGGAATGGTTATGATACAAAAAAAACTCACGCTTATAGTTTGTGCTCTTTCATTCACAAAAGATCCGTCTTTCTTCTTATGCGTCGCGATGTATAATAAACTCCTACTCACAGGTTGACCACTCTCAATTTCCTATAATTTAGAACAATTTCACGTAAATATTAGTTGATGTTAGAATAAAAAATTCATACTTAGGATAAATTTTTGCAATATTACCATCTCATATTTTTTCCCTGGTAGACTCTTTGATCCTCCTGTGTGTGGAATTGTCAATTTGAATTGATTTTCAGTATTTTTTTGACATATCTCCTAGATATCCAACAAAAACATCATAGGTTTAATCTTAACCACTTAGTCGCATAAATATTAGTAATCTTATAAGCAAGATTAGTAACATCAC
The DNA here is from genome assembly GCF_014633365.1 of Diospyros lotus. Taxonomy (NCBI): domain Eukaryota; kingdom Viridiplantae; phylum Streptophyta; class Magnoliopsida; order Ericales; family Ebenaceae; genus Diospyros; species Diospyros lotus. The sequence continues at coordinate 13,420,249 of NC_068347.1, forward strand.
CTTAGTCTTATCTCGTGCATGATAGTCAATAAAACTTGCCCATTGGTCTTGAGATATTCTTGGTGGATGCTTTGTAATATTTACTTCTCGACCAATGGTGAGATCATACCACTCATGGTATAATTTACCTTTATTGTCCTTCCATTTCTTCCCAATGTTCTTCAAAATAAAATTTTTAACAGGCCTCTCGTCAATATTAAATTTTTCCTTCAAAAAATAACAATATTAGTTACAACAATATATTCAAAAAATATATCAAAACATACAATATTAGTTAATTACCATGATTCTATTTTTGTAAATTTCTTCTTTGTATGTCTTCGGTACTTTGTGCCAACTTTCATAGTTGATGGGAACAACAACAAAATTAGAGGCTAATTCTCCTAAAATCTCTCCAAGAAATCCAACTGGATCTCCAATTAGTTGGAGTGATTCATTGAACTCTAACATAACACACCTTCCACGTGCTAGTAACCAAACATCTTTAACCCCTGTTTTATAAGCCCTTCTTCATCTGTCAATCAAAATACATATACCTAATTTAATAATTAATGCAAGTATATAATAATTACACTCAAGTTAAATATTTTGTGCATACCTATCACATTAACTGTCCAGTAACAACATGATGTAGACGAGCGTGTCGATTCCGAATACTGTGGTGGATCTGGGGTGGATGCTCCTGATGGAATCTGGCTAGATGCTGGAGGTTGTGATGGAGCATGCATAGATAATGGAGGCTGTGGTGGAGATAGGGAGGATGCTGGAGGCTATAGTGGAGCTGGGGAGGATGCGGGGGGTTGTAGTGGAGTTGACAATGATGCTGAAGCATGTGTGGTAAGCCTATCTTTCTTAGACATTTCTTCGTATTCATGTGGCTGAACTTTTTTTATAAATGAGAAAAACATGCATGTATAGATAAAACAAAGCAAAATGAAAGGCAAAATAAAACAGACACATGAACTCCTAGGTGTGCAAAACAAAATAAAAGGCAAACAACAATATGAAAACATTACATCAATATTATTTGTTATCTATGGGTGGATATTCTTTTAAAGGAGTTAGAGAGGAACATAATGATTTTAGTGGGCAGCTTCTTGGAATGGAATATTGGCATGAAATCTTTCCATGCGACTCTTTTGGGAGTTGAAAGGCAAGCTATTCATGGAAGAGAATTTGGTCTTAAGGAGACTGCCAAGATGATATTTTGTTGCTTGTGTTATTGTTCAAACAACAATCTAGTATGATTTTGTTGCTTATGTTATTGTGAGAATTTGGTCTTAAGGATCCCCATTTTAATTTCTCAACAAAATCTATTAACAAAAATTAATATAATATACATTAACATAAACCTAAAGATTGTAAAATTTAGGCTAATTTTGCACCTTAAATAATTTTTGAATTCATTAATAAAATTTGATAAAAAATGAAAAGAATAACTGAGTTATTAAAAAATTAAGATTTAGTAATTGTAGTGATAAAAATTAAAGTACAATGACAAATTTGTTACAAAATGAAAATTCATAGACGATAGTGAGCATGTTGTTTCTTTACAAAATAAGGCATAAAGGTTCAGAATAAACAAAATGATATTGAGCCTCGATGTCTTCCCTTTCTTGAAACTGGATAAAATGCAAATTAGCTTCCTCTATGCAAAATCTTAAGGCTACAACATGACACTGCTCATAACTTTAGCTAAATTATTAAGCATTCCATTCAATTCTATATTTACAGAACTTCCCATCAAAATAGGTCTCCTATACAGAGAGAAAGCAAGCAGTAGGGGCTCAACAAGAAGAGGGGTTGATCGATTTTATTGCTTGCATTATTGTTCAAACAACAATCTAGTATGATTTATAGGCACTTGCACCTTTGCCTTAATATTCTTTAAATGAAAATTTCATACATAAGAAAGTGAACCAATCGAAGGAAATGAAAATGTCACCAAGCAGCAAATAAAATTTCATACATAAGGAAGCCATTTAAGCATCAATAACCCAACTAAGTGACACAAGATTGACTAATAGACCATAACATGCCTTTAAATGAATAGAAAATCGAATTAACCTGAGGAACTACGAGAGGCGAGAGCGAGTCAGCAACGGCGAGCGCGAGCGACGGCGGGCGAGGGGCCGAGGGCGAGCACAAGTGACGGGGAGCTAGGGATCAAGGGCGAGCTCGAGCGAGGGGTCGAGAGCGAGCGCAAGTGAGGGGAGGGCGAGAGTGAGCGAGGGGCCGAGGGAGAGCGCGGCGAGGGAGAAGGAAAGACAGGGAGAAGGGTTCACAGAGGGGTGGGCGACTGGGAGAAGCAAATAGGAAATGGGGAAATGGGAATTTGAAGAGAGGAAGAGAGAAAGGGAAGAGGGGTTTATTAGGGTTCAGGCGGGAAATGGGAAATTGGGGGAGGGAATTTGGGATTTCATAAATGTTTATTTTTTTAATTTTTATTTTATTTCTTAATTAATTATTTAACTGTGAGATTTAAAGTAATTATACTTAATGTAGATAATTTAATATCAAAAAGTAATAAAAAAAATTAATTTTCACATATGATTGTTAAATAATTTGTATTTTTAAATAATATAAAAATATTAAATTTAATTATGTTACTTGAAAAACTTAACTCATATTATACACCATCTGAAAAAAGATCAAACAATTGTTAAAAGAGATGTAACGTTTTGTTGATATCTTTCAAGTGATCAATAACATTAAAGGTGTGTTTGATAGCATAAAAATTCCATGAAAAATGTCACATTTAAGGAATTAAATTCCATTATCGTTAATTGACACACTATATTTTTTATAGAATTAAATTTTATAGTACAATCATTTAAAGCATGTTTTAATCTATTCTCTATGAAAAATTGATTCCAAGGAGGTGGTACTTTTTGTTTTCCATGTAAACTAAATGTAATCAAACACACCCTAAGAATATTTTTAGACCTACCTATTATTCTACTATAGATGGATGTTAAGTAAAATTAATAAAATGATAGATACATGCTTGGCTATGTTTACTTTTTTTCTAAACACTAAATTACTTTATATTTAAAAAAAATTTCGGTATCAGCTACTACAGTTCTATATTAAAGTAATTTTGATCAATCTTGTAACCTTAACAGTATGTTTGGAAACAAAAAAATTCTTAAATTCAATTCATTTTATTTAAAATAATTGAATTCCAATGTTTGGAATAGTAAAATATTGATATAATTACGGAGATAAAATTGAACTTCAAAAGAAGTTCAATTTGATCTTTTACAAATACAAATCATCCTATCAATTTTGGTGTGATTTGGAAAGAATTGAAGTTAACAAGAGAATTGAATTGAATTCTATTTTAAATAGATTTATTTCAAATAATTTAAATTTAAAAAAAATATAAAAATGTTAAATTTTAAAATTATAAAATGTTAAATTATAAAAATTATAAAATGTTAAATAATATTTTATAATTTTCAAATGTTAAATTTTTAAATTCATATTTAATATTTAATTTTTTTAATTTTCAAATTCTTCTTTAAATTTTACGTTGATTTATAAGAAATTGCTACAAATTTTAGTTTTTAATTATTTAATTAAAAAATATTGTGACGGTTAATAATCGCTGCAACGTGTTCAAATTAAATTTTAATTAATTTAAAATTTTTTCTTTAAATTTTATGATGGTTTCTACGAAATCGTCGCAAATTTTAATTTATTATTATTTAATTAATAAATATTGTAGCAGTTAATAACCGCCGCTAAGTGTTTAATTTATTTGAAAATTTTTCTTTAAATTTTATGGCGGTTTCTACGAAACCGCCGCAAAATTTAATTTGTAATTGTTTAATTTCTAATTTTGCAAATTTTATTTTAATTTTTTAAAAAAATTATTAGATTATCCTTAAAATTCAATGGCGGTTTTGTTAAAACTGCTGCAAAATGTTACAAAAAGCCGCCGCTAAAATCGTACTTTGCGATGGTTTGTAAATCGCTGCAAAATACCTAGTTTTGCGATGGTTTTAAAACCGCCGCAAAAAAATCGTCGCTAAAATGCTGTTTTTCTAGTAGTGTTGGGACTAGGTTCTTAAAGAATTGGAGGGGTTGGTTGTGGTTATGGATTCCTGCAGGTGTGAGCTATTGTAACATGGTGCAGGAGTTATCAACTAGTGAGGTAAAGTGTAACACCCCGCTTTTCCAAGCGTGTTATAACTTAAGGGAATTTTGAACTATTTTTTTTAATAATTCTAGAATTCCCAAAATTTTCATCTATCTATTGAGCATGAGATTCATCATACATTACATATGCTAGGCTAGGTATTTCACCAATAGCGGAAGCAAGAATCGAACCTAAACTTTAACATTATCCATAAATCAGGTTATACATCAATAACTTTCAAAACGTTCATAATTTAAAGTAGCAAAACTTAAATACATAGGCTGCATAAACATATCGCCAAAACAACATGCACTTGTTAAGTGCCCTTACATGCTTCTTCTATGCTCGCTTCTGTTGCATCCTCATTTAGAACATTTGAATATTCTAGGGACAGTCCAGGTTAGATATATGCGATGCATGATCAATGGTATAATCATGGGCATATGCATATTACATCATAATATGTAAATGCAATCTACATGACATATTCACATTAAGGCCTGATAACATGTAGAAAATTGGTTGAGAAACATACTGCTTATGTAGTGTATGCTGTCTTTAAAACATGCTATTTTCATAACACAAAACATTCATAGACCAAATCCTTGCATAAAATAGGCTAACATTTGGATATAACTATTTACAAGTCAAAACTATTTGCATGAAACTAAATCAAGTTTTGGATGGAACCACTTGTAATACCTGAGAAATTCTAAAGGACTCAAGGGTAAATTATCTTGGAGGCAAAAATGGAATTTAAGAATAAATGAAGGGTATAACGATAATTTATTACCATATAAATGACCGAATTAACTCCCGGGAGTGTCCTGGAGCCAAGACGCCAAAGAAAAATGATGTGGCATTAATAAACACCCTGAGATAGGATTTATGGTGCCAAAAGAAATTGGATCGGGAATGGTTTTCGGTACAGCTAAAATACAGCTACCAATTAGGTTGCCATACCGAATTGTTATAGACGACTTCCGGGAAGTCAACGGAAACCTGAGGGGGCTTCGGTTTTTCATAAGGAATAACCCTTCAGTGGTTTTAGGAAGAAACGAAAAGGTTTAAGGCCAAAACGAATATTCGGGCCTAAGTGCAGTTTTTTAAAATTTTCAGAGGGAGGTTAAAACGATAATTTCTTAGAATCTTTGGGGGTCAAATGGATGTTTTAAGACTTACGGGGCCTAATGGTAATAATGGAAAGTAGAGGGGTTAAGTGAAAAGGGGCCAAAATGAGAAAGGCCAAAAGTTGAGGGGCCAAAATGTAATTTTTCAAAGTTTGGCCAATAACCAGCACATGGTCAGTCGGCCATGGCCGATTTTGGCCATAGGGTTGCATGAGGCTTGGTCGGGGGAGCATCTTTTGTAAAGAGCTTGCCCGACAACAGCCATCATGGTGGCCGAAAAAGCAAGAAAAAGCAACCTAAAGTGGTTGCGCAATGGAGCTCTTGCAACTCAATTTTTTTTGTCGGGTGAGGCTGCCTCGAGATCGATATGAGGTAGGTTTAACCTCTAAGGGGCTTGGGTTGCTCGAGCAAGGCCAGTTGGATGCTTCATTTTGCCTATAAATAGGCGTTAGTGAAGGCCGAAAGTTTTCAAGTTTAAAGCTTCAAATCGAGAGCATTAATGAACGAATTGAGCCTTCAAAATAAGGGGCTTTTGAAGCCCATGAAATGTAGATCATTTCTGGTAAGTTTCATGCATTTTTATTAAGGTTTGATGGTTGTTCGAGGGTTGCCGGAAAAGGGGGGCGGTCCGCCAGGCCGAGCATTCAAACAGCCGGTTGGCCGTGCTCTGATGCTCATTTCAGGCCGTGGGCTATGCCAAATGGATCAATTGAAGAAGGGCTTTCGAGGGGTATCAAAATCCAGCATCGTTAGTGTCGTCATCGCCGGAGAAGACGACCAGTGCATGCCGGTCACGCGCGGTCCTTCACACGCGCCACTCGTCCTAGGCGCGTGCAGGCGGGTGCCGGTCACATGTGGTCCTTCACACGCGCCACTCGCCCTAGGCACGTGCAAGCGTATGCGAGCACATGGGGATTGGAAAAAGTTTGAAAAAAAAGTTAGAAATTCCATAAAATTATTTTACGGAGGTTCGTGCAAAAAGATTTGGGTTTGGGCTTCTCGATGTCTCGATTTTTGCATCAAAGAGCCTCGTTTTGCGTGAAAACGCAACATCCGAGTAAGTTCAGTATTTTTCCTTTGAAGTTCATATCCTATAATGAATTATTGTGAAATTAGATTTGAGAAAATAGTCCTGAGGTATTTATTGGGATTTTTGGAAAGGAAAAATGAGAGAAAATAAAGGAAAAATGAAATAAATTGGATTATGGAAATATTTAGTGATTAAATATCAATTTTATGATTGAGGTGATCGAGATGATGTGATTGGTGTAACTTTTGAGGGTTGGCATGAAAATCGAGGTCGGGCATGGATATTGAGGCGATACGTGCTTTTCGAGGTGTCCTGATATTTTGGGCAAATGTGAGTTTTCTTATCATAACTATGGTTTTGTGAGTGGTTTTCTCACAAGAACTTATATTCACGATATGGTTGTTATATATGCATGTTGTTATGAATGCAATATTTATTTTGTCATATTGCATGGAAAGTTGTGATAATTGCATGACACGATATTATTGTCATAACAATATTTGTGCATGAGAACGGGATGTTGCCCCCAGAGTGTAGCCGTAATTCCCCTAGGGCAATGATGAAATAACGTTAGGCTTATCCTGCAAAGGTTTGGGATTTGCCTAGGATTTCGTGCCGAGCTGGTGGGCTTGGGAAGTTACATTAGGGGCAAATGCTGTTCATGTTATCGCATCATGTATTCATAGATATTTTTTTGGACCCTTACTAGAAGTTCCATCTTCTAATGGGTTATACCCCTGGAACATTCAACGTTCCAGTTTAGATTTGCAGCCTAGGCAAGAAGCAGGTTGAGATATGACAGCACGTGATGGCGAGACCGATGGATTCAGCGAGCTGACTCGGATATGTTTTAGCTGATGCTTTATTAATGATTAGTCTTGTTATAATATTATGGAATTTTCATTTATTTATGTATTTCAATATTGAGGATATGATGTTAACTATGATACAGATTCTTATGTACTTTGCTGGGGGTTTTGTTGGAATTTAGTACTTAAGGTTAAGTTATGTACCGAGAAAAAAAGAAAAAAATAATTTGTGTATATTTTGGGTTCCAGCATAGTGACACGCTCTATAAGAGAAAAGTGGGGTGTTACACCACTCATTTTGAACGTATCTCAGAATATCTCGATTCTCGTGCCAACCTTAATTTTTTCAAGCCTCAATAATCGTACTATTACTCAATTTTAAGCTTCAATGTACCTTGGCCATCATATTTATTCAAGGATATCAATATTCTATTTTTCATAATTTTCTCATAATTTTTCTCTATTTTCTTCCTATTTTTCCCTTGATAATTCCAAAATAAATATCTCCTTAAACATTTTTTCAAATTTTTCAACACCATAATTCATAAAATAATTTTTTAAAAATTTTAAAATAAAATTTAGAAAATACTTAGGTCTCATGTGCCCTCACGGGCCCTGCGCATGTACTGTGAGTGAAAATTGGCGCGTGAACCTCACGCGTCAGTCATCTTCTTTGACTCTGACCACCGACAATTGTTGGTTTTTGCTTCTACTTTGTTTTACACCTTAAGTCGATCACAATGGTACTCCTCTTGACTTGAAATGACCATCAGAAGGCTTCCAAACGACTAGTTGAATGCTCGGCTTCAGCGACCGTCGACTTTCTCAGCGAAGCTTCAAAACCCCATGAAACTCTCACCAAAACACCTCAAATGCTCTAGAAAAACTCTAAAAAATACAAGGAACAAAAGCCCCTTAATCTTATCCCTTAATTCAGCCTCTAAAGCTACGAATTTTGAGCTTGAATTCAATGAAGAAAATAACATCCATAACCCCAATCTAGGGGAAAGTATCAGTTGAGTGAAAATGATGATTGGAGTGCAAGGTTAGCTGCATTAACCAAGAAGATAGAGAACCTAGAACTCAAAAAACCCCAAACAGTGAATGAAATTGAGGTAAGATGTGTTGTGTGTGAAACAACCAATCACAAAATCGATGAATGTCCTATATTACATGCTTTCAAAAAGGTTCTGTATGGCCAGACCAATAGTACACACTCAAATGCTTATGAGGGAAGGCAATACTCCAATCAGAATCAGGGAGGAAATTATCATTCAGGTAGTCATAATTCAAATTTTGACACTTACCACCCAAATAATCGTAATCACCCAAACTTCTCTTGGAGAAATGACTCTGGAAACCATAATCAGATCCCTTTTCCTTCACAACCATAACCTCAATAGTTTTAGCCTAATCAGGGATCTTCATCCAATGCTTATCAACCTCCTCATAGGAAATCTTTGGAAGATACCCTTTATTAGTTCATGCAAGGATAGATGGGAACCAATACACAAGTGGCTAAATTTCAAGAACAAACTAATAGAGCAATGGAAGACATTAGAAGCCAACTCACCAAACTGACCCAAAATCTTAGCATTAGAGAACCTTGACATTTTCCATCTCAGCCCAACCCAAATCCAATCAAACAAACAAACCAGGTGGAAGGAACATCCAATGAACCCAGTTCTCACGAACAAGTCCAGGCCATAACTGTTATAAGAAGTGGAAAAATAATTGAAAAACCATATGATCCTAGGATAAGTCAGCCTACCTAGGAAGAAAAATCAACTAAGTCAGCCTTGGAAGAAAAACATGAAAAATTAAAAAAAGATGAAAAAGGAAAAAACATGGTGGAAGAAATTGAATACAAGCTTAAACCACCATTCCCACATAAGCTGAATCAAACAAAAAGAGAGCAACAAAGTGTAAACATATACGAGGTGTTCAAACAAGTTAGAATAAACATTCCATTGTTGGATGCAATAAAACAAACACCTTCGTATGCCAAATTCTTAAAAGACTTATGTACAGTGAAAAGAAAAGTAAATGTCCATGAGAGAGCATTCCTGACTAAACAGGTTAGTGCTATTTTGCATCTCAAAACACCTCCAAAATACAAAGACCCTGGTTGTCCCACCATCTCATGCATCATAGGAAATCAGAAGGTTGATTAGGCACTCCTAGACTTGGGGGCAAGTGTTAACCTCCTACCATTTAGTGTGTACCAACAGTTGGGATTAGGAGAATTTAAGCCTACCAGAGTCACTTTGTAGCTAGCAGACAGATTAGTCAAGGTCCAAGAGATATAGTGAAGGATGTTTTAGTTCAAGTAGATAAATTTTATTTTCCAGTAGATTTAATAGTTTTGGATACTTAGCCCTACCATGGCCCTTAACCTCTTGTTCCAGTTATTCTTGGTAGACCATTCTTAGCTGCCTCAAATGCAATCATCAACTATAGGAATAGAGTGCTTAAGTTGTCTTTTGGAAACAAGATTGTGGAAATAAACATTTTTAGAGTATCCAAACAATAGGATATTGAGAGTGAGGTAGAGGAAGTCGATTTGATTCACACACTGACTGAGGATTATTTCAAGAAAGAATTCACAAGTGAATCAAGTGTGGAAAATCAAGAAGTAGAAGAGCTGAGAGGAATAGAAAGCATTGGAAGTGAGTGGGAACAACCATGTCTCGATGGAGTCCTAAGTCAGAACCTTTGGGTTCTTTGGATAGTCAGCTATCACCCTCTGAGAGTTAACCACCCACACCTGAATTGAAGCCATTGCCAAATGAGTTGAAGTATACCTTTCTAGGTGAGGGGGAGACACTCCCAGTCATCATTTCTTCTAGTTTGACTCCTCACCAAGAGAGAGAACTAATCAATGTTTTGAAAGCACACAAGAAGGCTATAGGATGGTCCATAACAAACTTATAAGGAATCAACCCTTTGATTTGCACCCATAGAATCTTTTTAGAAGAGAATGCAAAGCCTATCAGGCAAATGCAAAGGAGGCTTAACCCAAACATGAAAGAGGTAGTGAGAAGGGAGGTGCTGAAGCTTCTAGATGCAGTATCATCTATCAATCTCTGATTCTAATTGGGTTAGTCCGACTCAGGTAGTGCCAAAACAATCTAGAGATACTGTGGTCAAGAATGAAAAATATGACCTAATCCCAACCCGCATCCAAACAGGATGGCGTGTGTGTATAGATTATAGAAGCTTAACTCTATGACTTGGAAGGATCATTTTTCACTACCCTTTTTGGATCAAGTCCTTGAAAGAATTGAGGGCCAGACATACTATTGCTTCTTAGATGGGTACTCAGGGTACAACCAAATTGAGATTGCTTTGGAAGATCAAGAAAAAACTACCTTCACCTGCCCATTTGGAACTTTAGCGTATAGACACATGCCTTTCGGATTATGTAATGCTCCTGCTACTTTCAAAGGTGCATGATGAGCATATTTAGTGAAATGGCAGAACACATTGTGGAGGTGTTCATGGATGATTTTTCTATGCATGGTAGCAGTTTTGAGGCTTGTTTGGAGAACTTAGAGAAAGTACCAACTTGTTGTGAAGAAAATCATCTTGTGCTTAATTGGGAAAAATGTCACTTCATGGTTAATCAAAGCATAGTCTTAGGCCATATAGTCTTAGCTAGGGGGATTGAAGTAGATAACTCCAAAGTCGAAGCTATTTAGAAACTCCCTGTCCCTAGAAATGTCAAAGACATCAGGTCTTTTCTTGGTCATGCTGGATTCTATAGGAGATTTATTGCCTCATTCAGTACCATAGCGAGACCATTGTGTCATTTTCTTGCTCAGGATGCTCCATTTGAATGGAAATCAGAATGCCAAACTGCATTTGAAAAATTGAAGAAAGCACTTGTTTTTACATCCATCATGCAACCTTCTGATTGGTCATTACCTTTCGAGTTGATGTGTGACGCAAGTGAATTTACAGTTGGTGCTGTTCTACAGCAAACGAAGGACAAGAAACCTCATGTCATTTATTATGCCAACAGAACATTAAATGAAGCTCAAAAGAACTACACCACCAGAGAAAAGAAGTTGTTGACTGTTGTCTTTGCCCTTGACAAGTTTAGATCATACTTGGTAGGTTCACTAGTGATTGTGTATACTAATCATGCTGCAATGAAGTATTTGCTCACCAAGCAAGATTCCAAACCATGTCTCATCGATGGATCTTACTTCATTAGGAATTTCACATTGAGATTAGGGATAAGAAAGGAGTAGAGAATGTGGTGGCATATCACTTGTCCAGAATTCCCAGTCAAGACCTTACACATTTCGAAAGGCTAATTCATGATAACTTCCCAGATGAGCAGTTGTTTGAGGTGAACACTGTTTCTTCACCATCAGTCCTACCCTGGTATGCTGACATAACAAACTATCTAGCAGTTGGTTTGATTCCCAATCATTGGACCAAACTGGATAAACAAAAGTTTTTTAGGAAAGTCAGAACATTTTTCTAGGATGAACTATATTTGTTTAAATATTGTGTTGATCAGATCTTGCGTAGGTGCATTCCAGAGCATGAGCAATCAAGTGTGATAAACATCTCTCATACCCTTGCTTGTGGAGGTCAATTTTCCACCAGAAAAACCATAACAAAGATCTTGCAAAGTGGATTTTACTGGCTTACTTTGCTTAAGAGGTAGTCCTGGCAAGTCTTTCGGAAGCACGTCCTCGTATTCTCGTACCACTCGCACCTCATTGAGCCTCGGTACCTCTCTTTCTTCTAATTGAGCATAAGCTATGAATCCATGAGCTCCTCGGCTCAGCAACTTCATTACCTTTATTGTTGAAATCATCTTTCCAACATCGGGGTTGCCTTGCCCCTGAAATTTGACCCACCATCTCTCGGGTTTTCTTCTGGCCATTATCTTCCTACAACAGTCTATATTGGCGTCGTACTTGGACAAGAAGTGCATCCCTAAGATTATGTCGAAGTCATATACTTCTAATAGAATCAGATTAGCCTAGAACCGAATATTACTCAGGCTAATTTTGCATCCCCTCACCATTTCTGAGGACTTCATACTCTTACCCATAGGTGTCGAAATCACGATAAAACACCCCATGGACTCAGTTTTTACTCTCAAACTCCCAGGCAAAGCATTTTATATAAAAGAATGAGTAGATCTTGGATCTATCAATGCATGCATAAGAGTATCCAAAATGAAGAGAGTACCTTGGATAATTGTAGGATTCACCTTTACGTCATCCTTGGTCAAATTATAGACTCGCCCCTGTCTGGTCCCCTTTCTTTCTTCAATCTTTAGCTGCTTCTCTTTCTTTTTCAGGCAATTCCTCTAGATGTGCCCGTGCTGGTTGCAATTGTTGCAAATTATGCTCACTGGTGTTGCTGCTATGGCTTTACCTTCTTAGACCATTCTCTTCGAGCAATTTCTGGAAGTATGGCCAGGTGTAACGCCCTGCTCCCACTTACGGGTGTTACTCGTGAACAATCACCCGAATTGTCCACCTGCTCGGCCTTAGGTGAAGGGTGGACCATGTTTCAAGACGAAACGCCCTAGGTGGGAACTAAGCTCGTCCTTCCCTTCCCTGAACCCCAGGATTCACTAGCAGAATTGGGCTTTAACCACACCGCATAGGCTATAAAGAAAATCTCCTTCAGACGCCCAATCTCCATTTTCTCATTTTTATTTAATTCTTTTCCATCCAAGAATTTTACCGGGCTCCATAAATCACCATTTAAATCAATCCATTGATTGATTACTAATTTTGGAGGAAAAATTCAAATTTTCAATTTTTCAAATTTTTGGCATTTTCTCCAAAAATGCCCAAAAAATCCCTTTATTTTGAAAATTCCTCCGGGGCCCAAAATCAATTAAGAAATGGCCCAAAATCCCCCAAAAGTCCAAATTTTTAAAAAAATTGGACGGCGGGGCCCACTGGCGTGCCCGGGGCCCCGCGGTGCGCGTGCAGTGCGGGCCGCGCGAGCCTGTCGCACGCCCGCGTGGGCCTCCACGTGGCCGCTCGCGCCCACGCCCGAGCGAGCCCCCGCGTGGCCACCCGTGGCCGCGCCCGCGCGCGCTCGCGCGTGGCCACAGGCGCTCGCACGCGCCACCCGCGGGCCCGCACGCGCCACTAGCGCCCCAGCGCCCCCCCGCGCGCGCCCAGCAGCCTGTTACTGCCTTTTTTTTTCACCTCTTTTCTTTTCTTTTTTTTTCTTTTCTTGGGCATTTAAACCCCAAATTTCTAGAAATTAAAAAGAATAAAAATACTTCACATGCTTTCAATTTTAGCCTATTATTCTCCATAATTAAGGCTTAAACAATATTCCTGATGCTTCCACAACATACATCAAACACCCACTAATTTTTCCAACAAAAATCATTTACTTACATCTTGGTTGCTTCCCACAACATACCCAACAATGAGGCTTTCACCCAACCTAGGCTTCAACATGCCTTAAGCCAATGCCTCATTTCAACATAAAATCAAACATTACAAAAATGAAATACATTACATCTCATAAATCAAACACATCAACATAGGCTTCCATAAGCCATAACATACACTTGAATCTTCTTTCCATGCTTCCATATGCCATTCCACCATTTCCTTTACTTTACCATGCTTTCAGAACCTACATGTGAGGGTAAAAATCTCATGAGCTATTAAGCTCAATAAGGGTGCAATGCCAAATAAATATGAACATAGCAAGTTATATGATGCCAAATGCATGTAAGTGTGGCTAGGTTTCTTTGCCCTCACAACCCTCCAAGATTAGAGACATCAACCCACCATTTCAACCATGTTCTCAAACTAACCTATGGCCATAAGTCTCATGAACACAAAGAACATGCCAAATGCAACATATACATTTATGAAACATATTTAAAACCCATTGCAAGGCCACTCTCCCATGGGGCCATCCCTTACCTCTTCTTGAATAATTAAATCTTCACTTCAAGAGAGCTTCCAACATCACTTTCTCCCCTCTAAAATGGCATTCCAAAAGAAATTTACTTTGCATACAAGCATACTAAAATGGAGAGAAGAAAGAATAAAGCTTACCTTAACTTCTTCTTCTTTTCTTCTCCATTTCTTTCCTCCATGAGAGACTTCTTCCTATCTCTCTTCTTTCTTCCTTCTTCATTTCTACAAATGGCCAAAAGGGAGACAAGTCTCCCACACTTGCCCTTTTATACTAGTTTTCCCATATTTCAAGAATGCATCCTAGCCATTCACTAAAGGCACAATCCATGTGCTTAAGGGAAAACTAATCTCAACCATTCATTTAAAACAAACAAGTCTCCTCTCTAAGAGAAAACACACCTTTAAATATGTTGGCAATCCATGCCATTTACTTTCTTTAAATCCCCACCATTGGATTTATTTTCCATTTCAAGAATGCATTTCAACCACTAGATCTCTTGAAATTTTCATTTAATTCTCATTTATTTAATTAAACTATTTTCATATCCATCTTCAAGACTTAAATATAAGCCATTGGATATATCTCACCTTTTCAAGACTTGATCCTAACCCTTGGATCATTTTAGTCTTCCAATACCAAAATTAGCCATTTTCTCATATATTTATTTTGACTAATTTCAACACATCACACTTGAGAGACATAATTAATTTCCTTCCCATCTAATTTAATGGGGCTAATTTCCACCATCACATGAGAGACCACTTGAAAGACATAAATCCCTCATTTTCCATTTAAATAAATCACATCATTTTCCAAGCATTAATGGGTGACCATTTTCCCATTTTCCATTTCATTTATTTAATTCACCATAATTTCAAACATTAATGGTGACTATTTTTCCATTTCATTTGGATTTTCTTTAATCCAACACCATAATGCCTCTCATTAAATGCTTGAAAGACCAATTATCCTTTCTTTTTGCATTTAATTAAATCATTCTCCAACTCATAAATCCATATATATATATACATGCTCCCACATTTCTAATATATATGATTCCTCTCAAATTTCCAAGATTATGCCAAGTGTCACTCTAAGACACAAACTTGGCTTCCAATTCTTTATCTTGGTCATCCATGTGGCATTACCACATTAATTCACTAACTTAGGGAAAATTTAATTATTCTCCTCAAATAATTTAATATCCACCATTTTCCCTATTTCCAAAATTAATTTCCTTCATGGAATCACTCCAAAATTCCCTAATACTCTTTGTGAATTTATTAATCCCATATATCTCCACATAAATACCAAATTGGGATTTTTATTCACTTACAGTTCTAATTCCACATAGGAATTATTTTTAATTTATCAAAATACCCTTGATTGGATTTCTTTATCCAAATTACCAAAATACCCTTCTCATGGGCATTCTCAATCTCAAGGATCATCACTTCCTCAAGGGCATTTTTGGAAGTTTACTTACTTCCTTTCATGTTCTCTTAACACCGGTTACACCTGTGTTACATTCCACCCTCCTTAAAAGAATTTCGTCCTCGAAATTCACCTTACCATAATCTCCTGCCCAAGATAATCGCATTCTCGGGCTACATGGCAAATTCTCGTGCTCGAGAACCTCATAGCCTAATCATTTCTCACATTTACCTTGGGTTACACCTACCTCAAGGCTTTGCTTTAGGCTTTTGATCCTCCGACTCTCGAGGACATTCATCGATCGAATACCGCTTTGGCCTCTCTCCAAACCGCACCTTTGGTCGCTGGTCTCGCTTATTGCAACGCTGTCCATCTATAAATGGATTTTTTTCTCTACCGCGTAGCATCACTTTGCTGTCCACTTCCCATTTTCCATCAATCAAACAAGTCTCACTAACATTGCTTAACTGATCAGTCTACCACGGTTTTACGCTGATCACACACGGCAACGTTTCTCACTGCCAATCACACATGGCCACGATTTTACGCTGGTCCAACCAGCAACGTCTTAGCACTGATCATCCACCGCAATGTTTCTTTTAGTGCCCACAAGACACTCGGACACCCATCCGCCATGGCATACCACCATTAATCACACGCATGCTTAGCTTGAGTTGATCCTCATGGCAACCTCTCATTACCGATCAACTTATCGTGCTAGTACTACATGGGAAGCACCCATTTGGCCCACCTTGTTAACTTCGACCATTTCATACATGGTCTTCTACCTTGACCATCCGACCCTCATTTGTCGATACGATTACGCACAATCGATATACCTAACACCATGCCAGGCTATCCCACATTTCAACTATATGCGCATTACTCAAGTTCACCTCGAGCTTGGCGATGCACGCACCCTTACAATTTCACCTCGACCTTAACCATGCTCGGGTCACATCTTCTCCCAACTAGGAGTTCTCCGCATTAAGCACACAAGGTACTTTCTAGCCGATATCACATGCTAGTAGGGGTCTCATACCCATACCAGGGAACTCTTCATTGAGCAACCCCCTTCGATACCTTACCCAATTCAGCTTTTACAATTATGTCCCCTTGCTAGGCCTTACCTTGGCTATTTACCCTACCACGAGTCCAGGATCCTACCATTGCGCTTTAGGTCGCAAGACCATTAATCGGCCCTCGTCATCACCCACGGTGCGTGGCACAAGTGAATGGCTTGTTACCATCTGCACAATCACTTATGCATCGCACCTGTAGGATGACTCGTGCCTTTGGTCCACACCACAACAAGCTATCATGGTTACACCCCCACTCTTGTAGCGGTCTTCAGCCAAATTCACTCACCCAGCCTCAATTTCATTGGGACTTACAAACCTCACCATTTCTCAGTAGAGCCTCTTACTCTTGAGGTATGACACTTCCAGCCCTCCTAAATCAGGTTCATTTTCAATCCGCAACTGATTTCAACCATTCATAATGGTTCCCTTTGTCCTCCTCAGTAAGGACAACACCACGACAGCAACGAATTCTCCCCCCATGGTCGTTGCATCTCAAACCTCACAGGCACCAGCCTTCATGGCAATTCACACTCGGCCTTGAGGTCCTACCATGCACAATGGCTACCTTTGACCTTCCTGACAACATCTTTTCCCTAATCACGTCGATGACACCACCAGGTCATCTCAAAAGACTCGCTGCTCCATGAATCTCACTGGTCATCGCAACCAGCACGACCCCACTCTTAGGTCGCCTTTCTCATATCACTTTCTATACTTATAGTTGCTAGCTAAATCCCTGAGAGACTCTGGCTTCTCTCGGATTTCTTATACACTTTGTTACAGCCAGCTCACACCACTTGGCGAGCGACCACATGGCTCTAATACCTCAACAACTTCACTAGCCGATTTCCTTTCACAACCGTTAACCTTAGACACGAGGTTAACTCTCATCAATTGCCCACACACTAAGGCATCCCTCTAGCTGTATCACTCACAGCCATTAGGTGATTTCATCACCTTAACATCATTCTTGGAAATCAATCTCGTCCCATAAGCTCTTCCTACGAGCTCTCGTCACCCATTGGCGACATCTTAAATTCACCCTCATCTTTCGACTAACCATCCAGATTAGCATCTGCCGGATCGCCCGACTTACAACCTAGCACAACCTTCCTCCAGGCACTACACTTGCACTAATCGACTATCGCTTTGATATAAACTACACCCATTGGAAATCACCCCCGCTACTCCTGTGGAATTCACGCTTCCACTTGATGCCGTAGGACTCACCTTCCTACTCAGGCACTCGCCATTTCGCTAGCTTTTCCCCGGGTGATCTTTCCTGATGAAGTTGTAGCGCCTTAGGAAGTTCATCCCACGCTGTTGCCTCATGCTCAACTTCTCTTAAGAGAACATCTGAAGTTCTTCCCAGGACACATTTCACACTACCATTGATAGCTCTCACTCCTAAGCCACACTCCCTTAAGCGGCACAATTTTGCCTTGACCAACCATCTTTTATCACCCTAGATCTTTTTCTCAAAATTCACCTGGTCTAACCACCAGGACCCGCTGAACCTTTATGTTGCATACACGGAAACCAACAAGGCTTTACCTCATAGTCCTTGGGCCTCACGCTCCCAATCATTGCCATCAAGTGCTACCACCTGGCAACTGATCATGTGTCGTTAACTGGAAACCTTCCAGTGCCACATGAGGACACTTCCTCATTTCACATCAACACAACCAAGACTAACACCGGACTGCCATTGCAAGCCTTCACGGATTTTGAACCGTGCCTTAGCCACGCGTTCAGCCTGCCACAACTCACTTCACTGGATTAGAGATCCATTTTTTTTTTTTTTTTATTCGAAGCTTCCACAGGCTTCAATATGCCCATCTCATGGTTGGCTTTCAACTCGTAAGTCTCACCCTCTACGGCACTTACGTAACATTCTCGAACCATTTACTGACTCCACCAATCGATCCTTCTTCTTGCATCACCACAAAGTCTCACAGGGTTCATCATCTCGATTTACCCGATCCACTTCGATCACATTAACCACCACCGCGTTAGCATCCTTTAACAAGGAGCATCACCACACATCTTGTTATCACACCACAAGATATCACCCCCCCCTCAATTCACAAACCTTCTTGCTGCTTTGACACTGAAAGCACTACCACCATACTTCAACCCTTACGAAATTTTAGGTCTGGCTCAGGCATAACCTACAGCATACCCCAGGTCTTCGGCATCTAATCGTCTCCACTACAGACGAGTTACTCCACGTAGAGGGCAGCAGTCCCTCCTGTGGATTAACCGTCTGCATCCAGTGGTCCCTAGCATTAGACCCGTAACTGATAGGCATCAACCATAGCATTATTCCCACGCTAGACCCATTTCCTTTCCTCGGGTTTCTTTCTCAAACATCTCATAGATCTTTAGTCCTTGGCCATCTGCATAGTCACTGTGTTGCCCTGTGCTTCAGGCGCACCAACACCTGATCACCATCATCGTGTCACTCCCATACACTGGCCCAACATTGGTTCCCCATCGTATTGCCCTGTGCTTCGGAGAGTCAACACCCAATCACGTGTCACTCTCATACATTGGTTCCCCATCGTATTGCCCTGTGCTTCGGAGAGTCAGCAGCTAATCATTATTACCGTGTTGTCCCTTACACTGGCCCAACAACAGTTTCCTACAACATGGCTCAAGTCCCACTCTGATCTGTTTCGCATCCCGTAGTGTGACTTTCAGCCTTCTAGTCACACTTCTGATATCGAACCTGGCATGACTACCTCGCCATGCTTGCAACCACTATCCTTACCAGGCTTCCTACTCGGTAAAAATCTATCGGATTATTACCGCGTTCCGTATTTTTTTTCCTTAGGACTACTCTAGATGTCCTATCCCTTACAAGAGATTCTCAGTCTCACCTGACCAAATTTCCTAAGGTGCTGCTCCAGATCTTCGGCATTTGACCATCACTTGCAGTTCACTAAATTGCTCAGGCTCATGGGCCACTTGCCCTCAACGCGAGCCAACTCATTAGTCCTCTGCCACACGGTCCATAGCATCAGATCCATCACACCGAGCTTTGCACCCATAGCATCAAAGCTATTTAAAGCCTCCTGAGCTACGATGGTTCCGCCACCACTTACTCGAGCCATCTCACTTGGTTATCCTCGCCTTGATAACCTCAAGCTCGTACCATAAGCCCCGCTCCTCAAGACTCCACATCTCTTATCACCTAAGAGACTCTCAGACCACTTCGTATCTTGAGGCCTCATGATCTTACCCCACAAGATCATATCTCACGGTTCTTATTCAACATTTGGAAGCTCCAACTTTCCATGACAATGAACTCAAATCATGATTTATTTCACCACCTAGCTCATCCCAAAAGCTTGGTTATCAATGATCTCTCAGTCCACACCCGTTATACTGAGCCTACCTCAGGCTCTAGCACCCATAACCATGGAGCGTCTTGCATTACCCTCTAGGTAAATTGAGACCTCTCGTCTCTCCTTGCACACTCACGTATGTATTCAGTCACTACGCCCCTGCCTGGCCTTCCCGCATGCCTCGCTCGAGTTTCCATGACTTGGAACTAAATTTCCTGGGCTTCCACATCGCTTACCATGCCCCTGCCCACTTGGCATCCAAAGTTGGCATTTCTTGTGCGTGCATAGCCCGTGGATGTCTTGTTGCCACAATTCACTACCCTCGGCCCACACACCACTCATACCCTTCATTGGGTGACCTCCGTGTCTCCCATCAAGGGTCTCATAACCTTAGGCGTCATCTCGACCCCAAGCATCAAAATGAGGGTCTATTCACCTCTTATCTCTCGACTTTAGGCGTCTCGCCTGACCCCACGAGTCAATGAGAGTTTAGATTGGCCCATCATCCATCAATCACATGAATGGTTACTGGGCCTTTCCCAATCAGGACTTCCAATCCCATGGCTCCCACGCGCATATTTACGCAAGCCTAACTCCCTTATCCCAATCCTGGATTCCCCTGGATTCCAGCTCGACTCACTTAGGATTTCCATCTCATACAAACACCCATTAGGGTCCATTTGCCACACACCTATCCTTTCTTAGGATATATACTGTTTCATCATGAAACCAACTAGGGTCCACTCACACCCTAGGCACGACCCCTCCAGGATCGTCTCAACGATACAATCACATGGCACCATATGCGTCCCTCATGCATAACGCACACCCGACTTCCCTCGGTGTCTTTCTACAAGCCACCAACATCATGCCTACCCTTACCATGACAGGCATATGTTTCACATGCTTGCTCCACTTAGAGCCTTACTGGAAGCAACTTTAGCTTACTCCCTTCCCAGAGCTCGTCACACAATCCTGTCGATGACTTCTTTGTTTGGGCTTCGAGCTAATCTCAGCCTTAGCTCACCCTAATTCAAGCACACAACCCTTAGCACACCACCCATACGGGAACAACTCCATTCCCTTACACATGCTTGACCATATCCCCAACATAGGGATACTCCGCTAACCCATTCACGGATTAGATATACCTCGAGCCCTCCAGGCCCTTTCATGACTCTTGTCATGATTCGGCTTCGTGTCCCCACACGAGCCTCACCACCTCACTCTCAAGGAAATCTCATCCTTAAAACGCTTCATGAACCCCCAAATTTCTACATTCGGGTCCTCGATACCAATCCCACACTTGGGCATTTGACTCTTCTTTGCTCCACCCGTATATCTCTTACGATATATCATCTCGACCCATGATATTTTCCTATTCCTATCGTAGGAATATCCGAGCACTCCTTTCACATAGCCACTAGTTTTAATGTCTCGACCCAACTCCTAGGGTCCTTGATCACATGTGGTTCTACTTCCAAGGCCTTCAGATCAACCTTCGACCACATTGCTCCAAGCATCCCCTACTTGATGCTCTAACCATGCTTTGATACCAAACTGTAATGCCCCGCTGCCACTTATGGGTGTTACTCGTGAACAATCACCCGAATTGTCCACCTGCCCGGCCTTAGGTGAAGGGTGGACCATGTTTCAAGACGAAACGCCCTAGGTGGGAACTAAGCTCGTCCTTCCCTTCCCTGAACCCCAAGATTCACTAGCAGAATTGGGCTTTAACCACACCGCATAGGCTATAAAGGAAATCTCCTTCAGACGCCCAATCGCCATTTTCTCATTTTTATTTAATTCTTTTCCATCTAAGAATTTTACCGGGCTCCATAAATCACCATTTAAATCAATCCATTGATTGATTACTAATTTTGGAGGAAAAACTCAAATTTTCAATTTTTCAAATTTTTGGCATTTTTTCCAAAAATGCCCGAAAATCCCTTTATGTTGAAAATTCTTTCGGGGCTCAAAATCAATTAAGAAATGGCCCAAAATCCCCCAAAACTCCAAATTTTAAAAAAATTGGACGGCGGGGCCCACTGGCGTGCCCGGGGCCCCGCGGTGTGCATGTAGAGCTGGCCGCGTGCGCGCTCCTCGGCGCAGCTGTCCGCGCCCGCGCCCTGCGGGAGCCCCCGCGCGGCCACTCGCGCCCGCGCGCCCCAGCGTGCACCCGCGCGCCCTCCAGTGCGCCCGCATGCGCCCCCAGTGCACCCCCGCAAGCGCCCAACAGCCTGCTGCTGCCTTTTTTTTTCACCTCCTTTCTTTTTTTTTTTTTTTTCTTTTCTTGGGCATTTAAACCCCAAATTTTCAGAAATTAAAAAGAATAAAGATACTTCACATGCTTTCAATTTTAGCCTATTATTCTCCATAATTAAGGCTTAAACAATATTCTTGATGCTTCCACAACATACATCAAACACCCACTAATTTTTCCAACAAAAACCATTTACTTACATCTTGGTTGCTTCCCACAACATACCCAACAATGAGGCTTTCACCCAACCTAGGCTTCAACATGCCTTAAGCCAATGCCTCATTTCAACATAAAATCAAACATTACAAAAATGAAATACATTACATCTCATAAATCAAACACATCAACATAGGCTTCCATAAGCCATAACATACACTTGAATCTTCTTTCCATGCTTCCACATGCTATTCCACCATTTCCTTTACTTTACCATGCTTTCACAACCTACATGTGAGGGTAAAAACCTCATGAGCTATTAAGCTCAATAAGGGTGCAATGCCAAATAAATATGAACATAGCAAGTTATATGATGCCAAATGCATGCAAGTGTGGCTAGGTTTCTTTGCCCTCACAACCCTCCAAGGTTAGAGGCATCAACCCACCATTTCAACCATGTTCTCAAACTAACCTATGGCCATAAGTCTCATGAACACAAAGAACATGCCAAATGCAACATATGCATTTATGAAACATATTTAAAACCCATTGCAAGGCCACCCTCCCATGGGGCCATCCCTTACCTCTTCTTGAATAATTAAATCTTCACTTCAAGAGAGCTTCCAACATCACTTTCTCCCATCTAAAATGTCATTCCAAAAGAAATTTACTTTGCATACAAGCATACTAAAATGGAGAGAAGAAAGAATAAAGCTTACCTTAACTTCTTCTTCTTTTCTTCTCCATTTCTTTCCTCCATGAGAGACTTCTTCCTATCTCTCTTCTTCCTTCCTTCTTCATTTCTACAAATGGCTAAAAGGGAGACAAGTCTCCCACACTTGCCCTTTTATACTAGTTTTCCCATATTTCAAGAATGCATCCTAGCCATTCACTAAAGGCACAATCCATGTGCTTAAGGGAAAACTAATCTCAACCATTCATTTAAAACAAACAAGTCTCATCTCTAAGAGAAAACACACCTTTAAATATGTTGGCAATCCATGCCATTTACTTTCTTTAAATCCCCACCATTGGATTTATTCTCTATTTCAAGAATGCATTTCAACCACTAGATCTCTTGAAATTTCCATTTAATTCTCATTTACTTAATTAAACTATTTTCATATCCATCTTCAAGACTTAAATATAAGCCATTGGATATATCTCACCTTTTCAAGACTTGATCCTAACTCTTGGATCATTTTAGTCTTCCAATACCAAAATTAGCCATTTTCTCATATATTTATTTTGACTCATTTCAACACATCACACTTGAGAGACATAATTAATTTCCTTCCCATTTAATTTAATGGGGCTAATTTCCACCATCACATGAGAGACCACTTGAAAGACATAAATCCCTCATTTTCCATTTAAATAAATCACACCATTTTCCAAGCATTAATGGGTGACCATTTTCCCATTTTCCATTTCATTTATTTAATTCACCATAATTTCAAACATTAATGGTGACTATTTTCCCATTTCATTTGGATTTTCTTTAATCCAACACCATAATGCCTCTCATTAAATGCTTGGAAGACCAATTATCCTTTCTTTTTGCATTTAATTAAATCATTCTCCAACTCATAAATCCATATATATATATATACATGCTCCCACATTTCTAATATATATGATTCCTCTCAAATTTCCAAGATTATGCCAAGTGTCACTCTAAGACACAAACTTGGCTTCCAATTCTTTATCTTGGTCATCCATGTGGCATTACCACATTAATTCACTAACTTAGGGAAAATTTAATTATTCTCCTCAAATAATTTAATATCCACCATTTTCCCTAATTTCAAAATTAATTTCCTTCATGGAATCACTCCAAAATTCCCTAATACTCTTTGTGAATTTATTAATCCCATATATCTCCACATAAATACCAAATTGGGATTTTTATTCACTTACACTCCTAATTCCACATAGGAATTATTTTTAATTTATCAAAATACCCTTGATTGGATTTCTCTATCCAAATTACCAAAATACCCTTCTCATGGGCATTCTCAATCTCAAGGATCATCACTTCCTCAAGGGCATTTTTGAAAGTTTACTTACTTCCTTTCTTGTTCTCTTAACATCGGTTACACTAGTGTTACAGCCAGGCTGTCCATAGGTGTAACAGACAATGCTTTGGCCATCGCACCTCTTGCCCGGGTGCCTCTTCTTGCATTTAAAGCATGCCTTGCCCTTTTTCATGATCTTCCCATCTCGAGGTCCCATAGTCGAGTGGGATTTCTCTGATTGTCCTCCAGTTTGAACAGTTGTGGCCTTTACTTTTGCCACCTACGTCATATTCTCCTCTGCCATCACAACTTTGAAAACTATATCTACGTAAGACTCCATGTGGACCAAGCTCATCAGTTGTTGAAATTTGATTCGCAAGCCTTGTAAGAATTTTCGTCCCTTCTCCACGTCATCCATCCCGCACAGCGACATATACTTGATTAACCACAAAAATTCAGCCTCGTATTGGGCCACAGACATATTTGGCCCTTGGCGTAAGTTCATAAACTCTCGAGCTCTAGCCAACTTCCAGCAAGTGGGAAAGAATTTCCCGTTAAACAGTTCCTTAAACCGTTCCCACGACATCTGGGTTGCCTCCCTTAATTCTATGTTTGTTACCGACCCTTGAGATCCTGTCTGGTTAGGTATTGCTTGCTGCATAGACCTCCACCATTGGGCAGCTTCCTCTTCCAGCATATAGGTCGCACACTCGACCTAATCCTCATTCAAGATTCTCAATCTTTGTAGGATCTTCTCTGTTTGGTCCAACCAGTATTCACTGATTGCAAGGTCATCTGCCGATTTTCCCCAAAATACTGGTGGGTTTTATCGTAGATACCTCTCTAAGGCATCTACTCTTCTTTGCTCGGGCTACAACTCCAAAATTTGGCTAGCCATGCCTTCTAGGATTCTCTCGATCCTATTAATCCCGCCTTCACCGAGGTTAATTCGTGCATCTCTTTGACCTCCCACACCACCTCCTGTGTGCGGGTTGGTGTTGCTTTCCTCACCATTGCCTCTCTCGCGCCTGTTCCTTCTTGTATTCACCATCTAGCAAGAAGATAGGGCGATTTATTAAATCATCATGGCATGGTTCAATTCAAATTGAATAAGCAACAAGAGTATGCCACTAAATATTTCAAAAAAAATCCTAACCTAATTCCCAAAATTTACGGTGGCTTTGCTCATCTAGCCACATGCGAACTTTTCCTTAGGTTCACTTTGATACCAACTGTAACACCCCAAATTTATTGAGCGTGTTATAACTTAAGATTTCGGGAATATAAAAATTTTTCATATCACAATAGCTACCATACATCACACAATATCCCCAAAACCCTAATTTTCACCTTCTCAACTTAACAAACCCAATAATCGATTAGCTAAGACAAGCGTTAAAATTTCAAATGCGGAAGCTAGATCGAACCTAATATGGTTCACAACCATAATGCTTTATTTATCATTAATAAAATCGTTCAAGATGTCTACAAAATGTATTACAAGGACATCATCTCTTGTAAGTGATAACTGAATGCCTTAAACATATCCAAGACATACACAGGTTCACCATAAATAAAGATATTCTACACATGCTACAGACAGTAAATTAAGATTATTCTTCCACTACCTCCTTTCCCTTTGAGCCACTTGTCAAACCTGGAATGTTTGAATATTCCAGGGACATAGTCCAATTAGAAGATAAATCTTCTAGTGAGAAACTCCCAAAAAATAGTTTATATTAATGCATGAACAAGTATAAAATGTATGAGAAGACAACGAGAACTACTCCGAAGTGCCTCGTGAACACGTCAGCCTCCTCCAATGAGAGCTTTCTCAATGGCGCATGCATAACACCTCTCGGGAGGTCCCTAACCATGTCACTTCAGCCGAACCTCATAGAACTCATGCAAGCACCACATCCATTGTTCCTTAGACTCACGATCTTCCCCACGAGAGCTTTCTCGATGGCACACGCATAGCGCCTCTCGGGGGATATCCCACTTTTGCCCTCGGCTAACAACAAATAGGTGAAACAATATGGCCACACGAATTTTATAAATGCAACAGTTAAAAAGACAATAGCATATATTTTTCAGAAAAATACATTTCATATATGCAACATGATTTCACGTAAGAGAATAACAAGAGTTTACGTATAAGAACTTCATGAAACATGTCTCATGCAATAGAAGTCTCTCCTAAGAGAATAAAAATTAGGATTTGGAGTATAGGTGTAATACCCCGAGAGCCCAGAGAGATTAGTATATATCGAGGATAGTGTAAGAAAGGAAACAACACCAGTTGGATACCTTTTGGGCTGAATGTTGGCAAAGAACTCCCAAGTTAAGCGTGCTTGACCTGGGGTAATCCAGGGATGGGTGATCCCCCTGGGAAGTTCGCGTAGGCCCATCAGGATAAGTTGTTCTGGTCCTTTCTATCGCTCAAGTGGGATGTTACAGGTGGTATCAGAGCTGACCCGGGCCGTGTGTTGGGACCGTGTACTAACCAAAGGCTGGGGGTACTGGACTGGGGACCGTGTATTAGCCCAAGGCTGGGCGTACTGGACCGGGGACACTCGATGGGGGAGAGCTGGGACCATTTGTAAGGTTGCATGACGAGGACATCATGTGCTTAAGGGTGGGAGAATGTAATACCCCGAGAGCCCTAGAGAGATTAGTATATATCGTGGATAGTGTAAGAAAAGAAACAACACCAGCTGGATACCTTTTGGGATGAATGTTGTCAAAGAACTCCCAAGTTAAGCGTGCTTGACCTGGGGTAATCCATGGATGGGTGACCCCCCTAGGAAGTTCGCGTAGGCCCATCAGGATAAGTTGTTCCGGTCCTTCCTATCGCTCGAGCGGGATGTTACAATAGGAGTCTCACCTTGTTGGTTTATCTCTTGGACGGTATGGTTTCACTGCAAACGGCCTAGGTTTCTATAGAAAACACACATTTCGGTAAACCTAAACTCAAATATTTTTACATAGGGTTGAAGGGTATTAAATTAGGGACAAAACTAGAAATGTTGAAGAAAAATAGGGCCCTCACATGCCCTGGAAAGGTGGGCCACGTGCCTTCACACGTAGCCACTTTCTGGCGCGTGTAACTCACGCGCTGCACAGCAGATTCGGACAGCTTCGCCTAAGTTTCGTATTTCGGCCATATCTCCCTCTTTTTAACTCTGATTCGACCCTTGTTTGAACCTACGAGACCCTTTCTTCCCCCTATACAGAATTATAAAAAAAAATTAGACTTAACTCTCTTTTTTTCTAACTGATTTTGGCAAACTTCGGCAAAGACCCTGCAACTCCGACGAGGCTCGTTGTCCGCTGCTTCTCCACCGCTTTCTTCCTGCCTTCTTGGAGAACTTCCTCCTCTCTCTCTAGAGAAAGTTCCTCCACTTAGAATGCCTCAACTCTCAAAGCTTCCTTGAATGATTTGAGAACAAGCCATGATGCCTATTTATAGATTACTTAAACCAATCATATTATGCCACTTGTCACAATCTTAGCCATGGACTCCAAAGACTCAAACCTATAATTGAATGGATTTTCAAATCCAAAGCTAGAATGAATTTTACTTTTGAAATCCATGCTAAAACCCCAAACTTATTCCAAATGACATTTTGACCCTTATTTCAAGTTCTCAACTTTAATATTTTACCACATGAGATTATAATTTCATCCTTATTTCATTTGGATAATTCTCTAATTACAATTACACCCTCAAACATCAAATTTATCGAGATACCTAAAATCTCAAAATTAATAACTCAAAATTACTTGATATGTACGATTTTCTGGAAGCCCTTACCATCATTCGGTCTTTTTAGGCTACAACTTAGCTTATCCAAAAAACTGTCTCTAATTTGATTTCTTTTAGCGTCATAAATCTCGCCTCAAAATGCTCATCAAAGATATACTTTTGTCCTTAGGTATCTAAGCTCCAGGGCACTCCTTGCGACCGATTCGATCACTTGTTACCATTTCAAACATATTTTTTGGTATTTTAAATTCATTTAAAATACATGGCATCTTCACGAAAATATGGGGTATTATATAAGGTATCTTCCAAAGATCTCC
This sequence comes from Diospyros lotus, assembly GCF_014633365.1. Lineage (NCBI taxonomy): Eukaryota > Viridiplantae > Streptophyta > Magnoliopsida > Ericales > Ebenaceae > Diospyros > Diospyros lotus. The sequence continues at coordinate 13,448,681 of NC_068347.1, forward strand.
TATGAGGAGGTTGGTAAGTATTGGATGAAGAACCATGATTTTGTTGGAAGGATTGTTGTTATGCAAGGAAGGGAGGTTGAGAGTGATTTCCAGAATCATTTCTCCAAGAAAAGTTGGGATGGTTCCTATTATTGGGATGATATGAATTGTAGTTCTGATTGTTCCCGTAATAGGTTCCACTCTGATTTTTATTTTGTCTCCCCTCAAAGTTGTGTGAATGGTTGTTATTAGTCTGCCCATACAATACCTCCTTGAAAGAAGGTAGGGTAGGGCATTCATCAGTTACATGATCAGTTGTTTCACACACAACACATTTTGCTTCCACTTGATTAACAAATTGTACCTTTTTGGGCTCCATGTTTTCAACTTTCTTTGTTAAAGCAGTTAGTATTGCATTTAAATCATCACTCTCACTCAGTTGGTATCTCCCTTTAGGTTATAGATTTTCTCTTGAATCAATAGAAGATGTTGGACCAACTTCCCAGTTCCTTGTATTCTCAGCTAATGTGTCAAAGAAGTGAAAGGCTTCTTCTGGAGTTTTCTCATAGAATTCTCCATTGCACATTGTAGAAACTAGCATTTTCAATTGGGGAGTGAGTGAGTCATGAAAGAAATTGACCACTCTCCATTGCTCAAAAGCATGGTGTGGACAAGCATGAAGGTCTTTAAACCTTTCCCACGCTTGAGCAAAGTTTTCATTTGATTTACAAGCGAAGTTCATGTTTTTTCTTTGAAGAGTAGTAGTTTTGTTGGAAGGAAAGTATTTTTTTAAGAAAGTTGCTTGCATTTCTCTCCAAGTTCCTATAGATCTAGGTGGGAGAGTGCCTAACCACATTTTTTCCTTATCTTTCAATGAGAATGGAAAGAGTTTTAATCTTATGACATCCTTATTTGTTGTATGGTCCATGCAAGTGCTACAGACTTCCTCAAATTTTTTCATATGAGTGTATGGATTTTCACAATCCATGCCATGAAAAGTTGGCAATAGTTGGATTGTGCCAGGTTTGAAATTGAACCTATGATGGTTGATGGGAAGGATGATACATGAGGGTGTTGTATTCCTAGGAGGATGAAGATACTCCCTAAGAGGTCTGATTATTTCCTGATCAATAGGATCAGGATCACCGTGGTTACTACCATGCTCATACATGTTCTTGTGTTGAGACATAAGTGAATGCAATAATGAAAGCTGAAAATCAGATGGAGTGTTTTCTGAATGCAAAACTTGTTTCACCACTTTACCAGATCTAAGTCTCATACACCAAGCTAAGCTAACAGAGAAGAGAAACTAAAGGAAAGAAAGCAATAAAAAGAGAAGAACTAGGGATGATTATTTAGCTTACCTTAATCTCCCGACAACGGCGCCAAAATTTTCTGCATCACTCACCCTGCATTTTTCTGCACCTAGGTCTCCACAACAAAATGAAGTAGTTGAAATAAAAAATAGGCCATTACAAGAAATTGGTAGAACTATGTTAATTGAAAGTGGTCTACCTAAGTCATTTTGGGCTAAAGCAATTAATCATGCAAGTTATGTGTTAAATAGGTTGTCTATTAGAAAAGGGCTAAATAAGACACCATATGAACTTTGGCATGGTAAGACACCTAACGTAGATTATCTTAGACCATTTGGGTGTAAATGTTACATTTTAAACACTAAATATAATTTGGATAAGTTTGATGCTAAATCTAATGTAGGTTCTTTGGTTGGTTTTTCTTCTACTAGTAGAGCATATAGAGTTTATAACTCTAGGACAAAAACGATAGAAGAGTCTATTCATGTAAAATTTGATGAATCACTATGTAATACCCCAAAATTTAATGTAAAGGTTGGATGATGCAATAAAGTGTTTTAAATGGAAGTTTTGAATTTAAGTGTAAACATGGATGGTTTTAAGGACTCAAATGCAAATATCAAAGGATAACTTCTCCAACAATAAGAATATTGCAATGATAAATGCTTATTCAAGAAGGCTTGAGTTGGAAAGATGGGATTGGAGGATTATCCCTAAAAGTCCTAAAGCTTATGATGATAATAATTACTTTTACCCTTAAAGTCAAAAGTAATGAAACTTGGAAGGTTTACATTGGCTTGCAAAAGACGAGAATGATAGAGCTTATCCTAAAGCCACGTGAGGGAGTATTTGGAAGTTTAAGATTAGAAGAAAGGAGAAGCTTGAATAGGAAGATAAAAATATTCAAAGGAAGTAATGATTGATTCTTACCCCAAAAGTCTTAAGTGGCATGAGTTGGAAGGCTATGAGTGGCTTGGAAGAGAAGAGATAAGGGTCTTTGAGTGTTCTTATCATGAAAGCCACGTGAAGGGGAGATTGATTGGAAGGAAGTAAAGGCTTAAAGGAGAAGATGAAATCAAAATCAAAGATTGCAATGATTGATTTCTATCCTAAAGTCTAAAGTTGGAAGATTAGGATTGGCTAGGATTTAGCTTGCAAGGGAAGAAGATGATAAGGCTTATCTTGGAAGTGTAGTTGGAAGCCTAGGATTGGAGGAAGTGGAAGCTTGCTTGAGAAGAATGGAGAAATTTCAAAGTGTAATTATTACTTGGGTGGAAAATGAGCAACTTAGAGACCAAGTAAAATCTTGAGGATTTGGGCATTTAAAGGCTATATAAAGGGAAGGAATTCAGGCCACGAGAAGCTAAGGAAAGAGCAAAGAAAGCAAGTGCAAGAAAAATCAAAGAAAAAGCAAAGAAGAAAGGAAAGAGAGACCTGGTTGGAAAACTTCCAAAACAGAAGGGAATTCGAAGAGGTAAGCCAAATTTATTTTTTTAGGATCGTAGAGCTCGAAAATAGGAGTCTGTAGGTTCAAATAGAGAGCGAATCGGAGTTAAAATGAGCAAGTTATAGCATTTTTAATCTTAGGTTGCAAAATCCGAAACAAGGAAGGAGGAGGCGCGTGGCCACCCTTCTGAGGGCGTGTGAGGGCGCGTCCAGGCTCCGTTTGTCCTCAAATTTTTACCATTGTTCTCCTAATTTAATTATCTACAATACCAATTTAGAAATATTTAAGTTTTGATTCACCAAAATGCTTGATTTCTGCAGAAGAACTCCTAGTGCTCGAAATTGGGCTGTAAACAGTGCTATCGAGGGGAAACGATCAAGGTGTGTGGTTTCTTGCATTATTTGTGCTTCATATTGATCATTACTTGAACCATTTGTGTTGAATGTGGACATACTCACTTGCTCTCTTTGATTAGCATGTTACTTTACTTGTTTCATCACTTCATGGCATGTGGTTGTTTGTGGCAAGCTAGTGGCCACCATGAGTGACTTGTGGAGTCACATATGCGTGTTTGAGGTGATCATGGCGTGCGCGGGGGTGATTGCAACACCCTGGCATGGCTTCCACAAAGGGGGTTTCACTTTGTATACTTGCATTTCATACACGATCTACTTCTTTCTTGAAACCATCTCACTTAGATGCCAATATCTAACTTGGGTTGATGCCCCTGGGACATTCAATGTCCCAGGTATATTAACATGCCAGGTACCCCGGAGACAAGCAGGAGAAAAGGCTACGAGGAGGCTGATGTTTAGTTTAACTCCATGTTGATCATGTGCTATGGATCTTATGTAGCCTTTGGATTTATTTGAGACTTGTGTATCGCAATTGTATAAACAGGGGTTATGTAAGGCTTCCATGATAAGGGTTTATTCGCTAGTTTAGGCGTGTGTTGTAGTTGTAACTTCAAGTAGTGAGTTGCATCTTTTGCATTTATTGTGAGTTGTATGCATTTCTTGTACATATAAAGGAAATATAGTAGAAACCCCTTTATTTAGCTTTAATTAAGCTTGCAGGTTCGATCCAATGCTTCCGTTGGTAAGGGTTTCCATAACGCTCGTAGGTGATATCTTAATTATATTTAAAGTTATTGCGTATTTGAAAAAGTGGGGCGTTACACACTAGCTAAGAGTTCTAATATTGAAGAAGATGAAGATGTAGTTTTTGAACCACAAGTAGAGTCTAGTTTAAAGGAATCTACACCTAATAACATGGGTTCATATATAGAAGCAGATAAATTGGAAAATGAGACTCACTTAGAATCGCAAAAAAATAATGAATTGATAGGTTCTTCGCACGAGCAAAATTGGTATCAAATTAAAAATAAGCACCAGCATCCTAAAGAATTAATAATAGGTGACATTTCTCATGGAGTTAGAACTAGATCATCTCATGGTGTGCATCCTTTTAGTTCTCTTGCTTTGATTTGTGAAATTGAGCCCAAATGTATTAATGATGCTCTAAAAGCACTCGATTGGGTAATAGTAATGCAAGAAGAGTTAAATGAGTTTGAAAGAAACAAAGTGTGGAGTTTAGTTCCCAAACCTGAAAATCATTCTATTATTGGTACAAAATGGGTTTTCAAAAACAAAATGGATGAAAATGGAAAAGTGGTTAGGAATAAGGCTAGATTCGTGGCACAAGGGTATAGTCAAGAAGAAGGAGTAGATTATGATGAGTTGTTTTCACCAATAGCTAGAATATAAGCTATTAGGTTGTTAATGGAATTTGTATGCTTTAAAGGTTTTAAATTGTATCAAATGGATGTTAAGAGTGCGTTTTTAAATGGCTTTATTCAAGAAGACATTTATGTGAAGCAACCCCTTGGTTTTGAAAATCCAAAGTTCCCAAATCATGTTTACAAGCTTTTTAAATCTCTTTATGGCTTAAAACAAGCTCCTAGAGCGTGGTATGATCGTTTATCAAAGTTCTTACCTGAAAATGATTTTAATCATGGGAAAATTGGTAGTACTTTGTTTGTGAAGCATAAAAATGATGATTTGCTTATTGTACAAGTGTATGCGGATGATATTATTTTTGGATCAACTAATGATTCTTTGTGTAAAAATTTTGCTGATTGTATGAGTGGTGAATTCCAAATGAGCATGATGGGTGAACTAATGTTCTTTTTAGGTTTCCAAATAAAACAAAGTGAGAATGGCATTCACATTAGTCAAGCTAAATATACTAAAGATTTGCTATTTAGATTTGGCATGGATTTAGCTAAACCTTGTATTACCCCCATGGTTGCAAATACAAAGCTTGATAGTGACATAAATGGTAATGAAGTAGACTAAAAGCTATATAGATCTATGATTGGCTCATTGTTATATCTTACTGCATCTAGACCCGATATTATGCATGTTGTGTGTTTGTGTGCTAGATTTCAATCTAATCCTAGACAATCACACTTAATTGCGGTGAAACGGATTTTTAGATACCTAAAAGATACCTCTACTCTTGGTATTTGGTATGATAAGAGCTCTTTATTTGATTTGTATGCTTATAGTGACTCGGATTATGCTGGTTGTAGATTGGATAGAAAAAGTACTACGGGAACTTGTCAATTTCTAGGAAATAAGCTCATTTCATGGTTTTCTAAGAAACAATCAAGTGTAGCACTCTCCACTACTGAAGCTGAGTATATGGCCATAAGTAGTTGCACTTCACAATTGCTTTGGATTAAACAACAATTAGAGGATTTGGGTTTAGAGTTCAAGAATATTTCCATTTATTGTGTTAACACAAGTGCTATCCATTTATCTAAAAATGCAGTGTATCATAGCAAAGCTAAGCACATAGAAGTTATACATCATTTTATTAGAGAGCATGTGTTACAAGGTGATATTGTGATTAAATATGTGGATACCAAGAATCAATTTGCTGATATTTTTACTAAGCCTCTTACAAATGAAAATTTTCTTTTTCTTCAAAACTCACTTGGGATAATTCCTATTCCCTAATTGTGTTTTTCCCCATGTATTTTTTGATAGATTACAAAAAAGGGGGAGAGAAAATATGTAGCTAAATAGTGATTTAAAAAGATAAGAGGGAGACTAAATTAAGGGGGAGAGAGAGCAAGTTAAGGGGGAGTCTAAATTAAAGGGGAGCAAGAGCAAGCTTAAGGGGAAATCATATTTTTGTTAAATCATTTAAGTATAGCTTCTTTCACGTTTTTGCAATCATCAAAAAGGGGGAGATTGTTGAGTGTAGATTTTGATGATTGATGATTAGCATGTGTGAATGTGAATGTACATTATATTTTATGTACTAAAAAAGCATGAAGCCTTCATGAGGCCTACAAAGCTGTTCTCTAGTGTTTTCATGTCACAGGTTATATATGAAAACTTCTTATATTTATATAGATATTTGATTATATATGGAAACAAGTTTCTAGAGAGCTTCCTAGAAATTTTAGTATTTGAGCTATATATGAAAGTTCTTTTTGGAATGGAAAGTCTAGAAGATATAATATGGAATTCTTGTTCATACATGGAAAGTTCAAAAGATTTATATGGAAGTTTTTGAAGAGATTAGAGTAGTCCACTATATGGAGTTGTCATATACATATCTTGGAGACATGGCATTGTTAACGTGGCATTTTGATGACATGGCAACCACGTGGAGCACACTCACTAGGCTACATCATCTCATTGGTCTAAATATGGTAAGAGAATCATGGGGTAAATTTAAAGGTTCCTAAAAGGTCCTCTACCCAATTAAATATGGAATAATTTTTTGAATTGCATTCAAATGGAGAAGTTAAAGATTCAACATTATTGTTCAACATTAATGGAGGAAATTAAGGTTTGAAAATTAAACCTTGATAGATATTACTTTCCTTTATTACTGATTCTCTCTCATTAAAAGGATATGGAGACTCAAATCATGGAATCAAGTATCCTACTCATTATGGCTAATTGATATCTTCATTATGGGAGAATATTCAAAGGATATCTTGCATATATTCAGCTACACAAATTGATTCTCTACTTGTCAACATTTTTAGTATGGAAACTTAATCAATTATGAGCTTTTGAAGTTATAATTGATATCTTCATTGTTAGACAAATTTGCTTCATTATTTGAGAATATTTGGATGGATTTTACACCATTTGGAGGTTTAAATTCAAATTTCAAATTAGCTATGCTTGTTATGGAAGCTAAGGGGCCAATTGCACAATCAAAGGTGTTTGAAGATCAACTAGAAGTCAGAATTGATCATTTCTTATTTATTATCAATTTTGCAAGAATTATGAAAGGTTTTGATGATATTTTAATCCTTAAAATTAGCCATGCATTAATGGAATTGATTTTCTCATTCAAGGCTGATTGGAGATCAACAAAAGTCAAAGGTCTTGATAATCAATCAAGTTAGCTAATTATGGAAGGTAAATCAAGAATTCAATATGAAGGACTGAGATTGGCTTGAAGACTTGACAGATGAAGGGCTGAGATTGATCAAGGAAAGCTTACTCTAACACTATATAAAATGGTCTCTTGAAGGCTTTGGAACAACTTTTGGAAGCCCTATTATTTTCTACATTATTGGCCGAGATTTTCATTCTCTCTAAATCTTTCTATTCCTCTATCTTCTTGAGAGAAAACTAAGAGTATTCTCTACACTTCATTGTATTATTTTTGAGAGAACCCTATTTCTCAATCACTACTATTCTTGTATATTGTAGAGAGCATACAAAATCCAAACTAGTGAGTGTGAGACTCCAGAAGTAGTTTGGTGGTGGTGAAGCCAAGTGAAGGCTTCGGTGGTTGTGACAAAAGTTTCATATAGTGGATTTGGTTGAAAATCATAAGGAAGGAAATCCTTAGGTAGTGGATGTCAGCCATAAAGGCCGAACCACTATAAATCATTGTGTTCTTCTTCTCTTCACTCTTACTTATTCTTGTTTGATTGTACTTATTTATTTTTGGTTTTGTGCTATCTGAAGTGGCCGAATCCTAAGGCCTACATTCTTGGTGGTTATTTTGATTATATTCTGATTTGTTTTAATTGATCATTCTTTGTACTAATTCAATATTCCATTTGGTTTATTTAAAGACTTGTTATTGTGTGCATTCAAATCACTTGTTTTCACCAAGTTGTAATTTGAAGAGTATATTAGATCAAAGCATATACTAGCACAGCTGGAGGATATTATACTATCCATCTAGTATTTAAGTGCTCCTGTATTCTCAACTACAATTTTGGTTTATATTAAATTTGTTTTCTCATATATATACGTGCATAAGTTTTGCATTAGAGTTTTAAAAAGGTGTCAATTCACCCCCTCTTAACTAGGTTAGAACTCAACACTCCCAAGACTCTTACATCTGCCCACAATTAAAAATAGATTGTTGTATTTTGGCCACAACAATTGGCGCCGTCTGTGGGAAACGCAAGACAAAAAGTCAACATAAGAATGGAAAACACCCGTGGACACCGGTGAACTCTCTCTCAAGGTGTAGAAAAACGCCTACCACCACGGAACTCTCAACAACAGGGAACGCCTCCCATTATTTCAAATGCTCACTCGCAAAGAGTGCCTCTACCTCCTCATATTTCTTAGCCCCAAGGAGGTGATCACTCCATTTCCTCAAATCGACAAGTGGAGAACCAGCCAGCCCCACCTCCACTTAACACTTGTTTGGGGCCACCTCCCACCGATCAAGCTAGGACTTCACGACAGCCACCGCGTACAGTCCCTTGGGAAGAGTATGAAGCGTTGAGACAACAATATGTGGAGGGCATGCAAGCACTTCGAGACATGGCCGGCATACTCTAGGGAATGATGCCAGGAGGCGCGTTGCCTAATACATTGAAAAAGTTTATGCCATCGCCTGAGCCTTGGCCCGAGAGGGGAACTGATTCTTACCAGGAGGCCACTCCCGATTCTCACTCCCGATCTATTCGTCGGGAGGATAGGCCCTGATCACCACCACCAAGGAAGAACCCTCATACCACGCCCTGAAGAAATGAGAACCTAAGAATGGAAAACAGGGCCAGAAGCCCCCAAAGGCGGAGATAACATGAAACAATGGCCAGTACACCAACAAGACATGATAACCAAATAGCAGCTAGCATGCGTGATGACATGAAAAGAGTAGTGGAAGAAGTGCTCGAGCGAAAAAAGTTAATCCCCGTAATGGAGGAGCACCAGCGCAAAAAATGCCCCTTTACTGCGAATATATTAGAGAGGCCTTTGCCTCGAAAATTCAAAATGCCGCAAATCACCCCTACTCAGGAAAGGACGATCTGTACGATCATGTTCAAAACTATTAGTCACTGATGATATTGCATGGATGGGACGACGACATAATGTGCCGAGCCTTTTCCTTAACACTATCAGGACACGCTCAAACATGGTTTAATAGCCTGTCGAAAACCTCCATTTCATCATTTGGGCAGCTCATAACAGATTTTATCAAGGCTTTTATGATTAACAATGGAAGGAAAAAGGGCACCACATACTTGCTCAGCTTACGATAGGGGAACAAAGAATCCTTACGTCAATTTGTGGACAAATTTCTCAATGTCACTCTTAAAGTTCCCAATCTGCCGGCCCAGGTAGCAGTGTTTGTCATGCTTTAGGGGACATGACTTGCCTCTCTCCAAGAGTTACTTTTCTTAGACCCTCCAATGTCCCTGGCTAATTTGTTTGTTAGGGAAAACAAGTTTATCCTCCACACTGAGATCATGAGGTATGTGGGGGGGGGGGGGGGAATGAAGACAGAGAGCGAAAGAGAAAAGATCATGAAGGGGAAGAAGAGTCCGTACGGCAACAGGAAAGGGTTAGGAGGGCAAATGTACCTAGACCTCAGTTTAATCATTATACCCGGCTTTTGTAACTACGGTTAGCTATATTAGCCGCAGTAGAAGGGGAGGGACTCCTTAAACTACCCCGTAGAGTTGATAAACCCATGGCAAAAAACCAAGAGGAGTATTGAAGATACCATCAGACCCGGGGGCATTCCATAGATCATTGCAGAGAACTGAAGAATCAGATCGAAATGTTACTTCAAGAGGGACACCTACAAAGATATGTGAGAAAGGAAGGAGAAGAAGGCCGGGAGCCCTGGCAAAGGGAAGACAAGCATGATGGGCATGAAAGACAAAACCCAAGGTAGCAAGAGAGAGGAAGGGATCGTAGGCAAGATCCTTATTTAGACAATGAGCCAACTCAACAAGCCATTCACGTTATTTTAGGAGGGGAAACCCCAGGTGGAGATACGTCGGCCTCCAAAAAGGCATACGCCCGTTAAGCCTACCAGGTTAATTCAGTGATGGAAGTTAGAGATGATGAAGAGCCAATTACATTCACCCCTACTGACCGAGGTGACATAATACTCCCTCATGATGATCCCATGGTTATTTCAGCAGTTGTGGCTAAACACCCCATCAGTAGAATTTTGGTAGACAGTGGCAGTTCTATTAATTTGATTTACTGGAATTGTTTTGAGCAGATGCATTTATCTCATGATCGATTAAGAAAAGTGTCCTCGCCCCTGTATAACTTCACTGGGGAAGAAGTCCCAATTGCAGGGTCTATTCATCTACCCATCACGTTGGGTGTGGATCCCTAAGTTGTGACTTGACAAGCGAATTTTATGGTGGTTAAAACCTCTTTGGTAGCCTACAACATGATTTTGGGTTGCCCACTACTCAATGATATGAGGGTCGTGGTGTCCTCATGCTACTTTGTAACGCCTCGCTCCCACTTACGGGTGTTACTCATGAACAATTACCCAAATTGTCCACCTGCCTGGCCTTTGGTGAAGGGCGGACCATGTTTCAAGACGAAACGCCCTAGGTGGGAACTACGCTCATCCTTCCCTTCCCTCAACCCCATGATTCACTAGTAGAGTTGGGCTTCAACCACACCGCATTTGGTTGAAAAGAAAACTCATGAAGATGCCCAACCATCATTTTCTTATTTGCATTTAATTCTTTTTCCATCCAAGAATTTTATCGGGCTCCATAAATCACCATTAAAATCAATCCACTGATTGATTACCAACCATTGAAGGAAAAACTCAAATTTTCAATTTTCCAAAATTTCGGCATTTTCTCCAAAAATGCCCGAAAAATTCATTTATTTTGAAAATTCCTCTGGAGCCCAAAATCAATTTAGAAATGCCCCAAAATCTGTAATTTTTCAGAATTTTTAAAAAGAATTCGGCCGGGGGGGCCTGCTAGCGCACCCAAGGCCCGGGCCGAGACCCGCGGTGCGCTTGCCGCGCAGCTGGTAGCGGGCTGCATGCGCTTGCTATGCGCCTGCGCCCCCGCGCCCCAGCGCTCGCCCGCCCCCGCACGCCTGCCTACATGCCAGCGCGCCCCAGCACACCCCAGCGCACCTGCTCGCTGTGGCCCCCTACGGGCCCTGGCAGCTGCTGCTGCTGCCTCCACTGCTTTTTCCTTTTTTTTTTTTTTCTTGGGCCTTCTAACTCAAAAATTTCCAGATTTTTCCACCCCTCATACATGCATCAAAACATCCACTTTTCTCATTTCAAAAGCCTCATTACACAACCAAAATTTCATAAACAAAATCATTTCTCCACCCTCATGATTTATTCTAAATAAATTACATCCATGGTTCTAGGATTTCACATGCCATTACCAACCATTAAATTACATTACATGATACACATACAATAAATAAGCTTCCCTGAGCCATAAATTTACAACAAAGGAATAATACACCATGAGCTTCAACCACAAGCTTGCAACATTTCCTTTTTTCTTTTGACATAAGAACAACCTACAAGGGGAGGATAAAACCTCATGAGCCACAAATCTCAGTAAGGGTGCATATGCAAAGTAAATACAAGCATAACAAGTCTATGTAATGGCAAAAGCATGCAAGCATGGTTAAGTCATTCCATCCTCACAACCCAACATGGTTTGAGGCATCAACCTACCATTTCTTTCCCACCCCCATGACCATAGGTCTCATGAACAAGTAAAGCATGCAAAGAGATACATAAAAATTTATGCAACCTACTTACAATGCAATGCAAGGCCTCCTCCACATGGGGCCATCCCTTACCTCTTCTTTTCTTTGAAGCTTCAAGAATCTCTTAGCTTCATTTCCCACTCTTCTCCTTAAGAGCTCCTTAAAACAAAAATTTAAAGAAGCTAAGCTACTAATAAAAGAAGTGGAAGAAACTTAAACAAGCTTAAGGAAGAATACTTACATTATTCTTTTTCTTCTTTCCTTTCCTTCTTCTCTTCATTTATTTCTTCAACGAGACTTCTTCCTATCTCTCTTCTTTCTTCCTTCAAGACTCTTCAAATGGCAAAAATTTGAGACTAAAGCACTCTATTCCTTTTTATACTACTCTTGTCTTGAAATCTCAATTTCAAGACTTCATCTTAGCCCTTGATTTCCATTTGCATTATGAGAGAAAATCCCAACCGCACAAGGAAACACAATCCATGCCATTTCCTCTCTTTAAATTTCAACCATTGGATTATTTTGCCTTTACAAGACTTAATCTCCACCCTTAAAAAGAAACACAATCCATGTGCCTTTCTAAGAATTAATCTTAGCCATCCAATATTAGTCTTTAAATTAAATCATTAATATGTTGGCAATCCTTGCCAACTTTCAAGACTAAATGGTGGCTCTTAGATCATTTCCAATTCCAAGAATCAATCCAATTTTTCATTTCTTTCCCATTTAAATTAATGGGACTATTTTCATATCCATCACATTTGAGAGACATAAATACTTCATTTTCCATTTAAATAAATCCCATAATTTTTCAAACATTAATGGGTGACTAATTTCCCATTTCCCTTTGGATTTATTTAATTCACCATAATCATTCTCTTTATTAAATGCTTGAGAGACTAATTAGCATTTCTTTTTGCTCTTAATTAACTCCCTCATTTAACTTGGACCACATTAAGCCATGTGTCACTCCAAGACACCAACTGTAACGCCCCACTTTTTTAAATACAAAACAACGTGAAATATAAGAAGATATCTCCTACGGGCGTTATTGGAAATCCTTTATCAACGGAAGCACAGATCGAACCTGAGTATGCTAAATAGCTAGGATTTCCTCAAGTTTAAATAAAAGTCCATCACGTACCCACATATTAGAAAATTATAGCAGCTTCACAAATACATCGTTAAGTATCTTAACTACTATTTACATTACAATATTGGGTTTACACAGGTACACAAATAAATCCAACTCTAAATCAGCTAAGCACCACCTTTGAATCCTTGCTCGCGCTGGAACCTAGAGCCTGAAATGCTTGAGACTTCTGATAAAGCTAGGACGATGAGTGCCCCAGGGGTAAGAAACACCCGAGTTAGATTATTACATCTAAGTGAGTGGTAAGAAAGAAAGAAACAGTGCATGCAAGAGTAATATGCAGCTTTGCCAAGAGACATGTAGAAATAAGAACAAAATCTCCCAATATCACAGCTCACCGCAAGAGCACAAGATCCCCTGTGATACCCCAACAAATAGCCACAAATACAAACACCGAGATATATGTGCAATAGGCAAGATTTGCTCAAACGCAACAAACACATAAGATATAACCTCTCGGCCCCCTTACACAGGCACAAGATATCCTCCTTACTTGCCATGTGTGAACCCCTCGGCCCCCTTACACAAGCTCGAGGTAGCCCCCTTACACAGGCCCACGTGGTCAGCCCCCTTACATAGGCCCCCGTGGTAATTCACACATGACAGGCCACCAACTAGCCACAACCACCAAATGAAAAGATGTATGACAAAGTAAAAGGAATATGATATGCAAGCAACCAGCCACGCACAAAATTTTTCAGGGTCAAACCCGATACAACAAAGTAGAAAGGATACGCTCGAATCAAAGGGAACATAAGACGTGAGCAACAAACCACCCACAAGTGAAAACCAAGAGTGATCATGGGAAAGAAAGAAACATGGACAAGAACAACTCACAAATGAAACCAAGAATGATCAAGAGGAAGCATGCACGAGAACCACTCATCTTGATCATTTTCCCTTCAATAGCGCGATTTACAACCCGGTTTCTTGCACTAGGGGCTGTTTCTGCAGAAATCATGGATTTAAGTAAACCAAACCTTGAATATTTTATACAGGGTTGTAGGTAATTAAAATAGGAGAACAACGGTGAAAATTTCAGGCTAAACGGAGACCGGATTCACCCTCACGAGCCCCCGGAAGGGTGGCCACGCGCTGCCCTTCTCTATTTTGCAACCCAAAATTAAAACGGCCATATCTTGCTCATTTTAACTCTGATTTGCTCTCTGTTTGAACCTACGGACTCCTATTTTTATGCTCTATGATCCAAAAGAAAGAAAATTGGCTTACCTCTTCGAATTTCCTTTTGTTTTCTCAGTTTTCCAGCCAGGTCTCTCTTTCCTTCTTCTTTGGTTTTTCTTGCACTTGCTTTCTTTCCTTTCTCCTTAGCTTCTCGTGGCCCTAATTCCTTCCCTTTATATAGCCTTTAAATGCCCAAATCCTCAAGATTTTACTTGGCCACCAAGTTGCTTTATCATCTCATTTCCTTGCAAGAAACTCTTAGCCTTTAAGTTATCTACTTTTCTTTCCTAGTATTGATGGCTTATCTTTGAAAATTCTTTCATTTGATTCTTCCTTCCAATCAAATCTCCCCTTCACGTGGCTTTCATGATAAGAACACTCAAGGACCCTTATCTATTCTCTTCCAAGCCACTATAGCCTTCTAACTCATGCCACTTAAGACTTTTGGGGTAAGAATCATCATTACAACTTTTGAATATTTCCTACTTTGATTCTATCTTCCAAAGCAAGCTTCTCCTTTCTTCCAATCTTAAACTTCCATTTTCCCATTACGTGACTTCCTAATCAACCCATCTTATCCTCACCTTTTAGAAAGCCAATAGGATGCTTCCAAATCTACTTACTTTTGAATTAAGGAATAGGAGTAATCATGGTTATCCTATCTTTAAGACTTTTGAATAAAATCACCCAATACAATTTTACCATCTCAAGGCTTCTCAAACAAGCCTTTATTATGACAATAAGTCCTCCAATACAAGTTTGCCAACTCAAGGCTTCTCAAACAAACCTTTATCATGACATTTATTTGGAGAAGTTATCATTTATTTTGCATTTAAGTCCTTAAAGCCATTTTCACTTGCATGCAAATCCAAAACTTCCATTAAAACACACTTTATTACATCATCCATCATTTACATTATATCCAACCTCTACATTAGATTTTTGGGGTATTACACCAACCATGGCTCCCAAGTTCTAATCTCATCTCTCCATGTGGCATTTCCACATTTATTCTCCAATATAGGGAAAAACATAATTAGTTTCTCAAATAATTCAATATCCACCATTTTCCCTATTTTCCATAATTAAATTCCTTTATGGAATCACTCCAAATTACTAAAATACCATTTCATGAATTATTAATCCCATATATCTCCACTTAAATAAAAAAAAATGGGAATTTAATTCACTTACACACCTAATTCCACATAGGAATTATTTCCAATTTATCAAAATACCATTTTATTAGATTTCACTATCCAAATTACCAAAATACCCCTCTCATAGGACACCCTCATTCTCAAGGATCCAACACCTTCTCAAGGGCATTTTTGAAAGTTTCCTTACTTCCTTTCTCATTCTCACAACACCGGTAACACCGGGTGTTACATTCCACCCCCCTTAAAAGAATTTCGTCCTCGAAATTCACCTTACCATAATCTCCTGCCCAAGACAATCACATTCTCGGGCTACATGGCAAATTCTCGTGCTCGAGAATCCTATAGCCTATCCATTTCTCACATTTATCTCGGGTTATACTCACCTCGAGGCTTTGCTTAGGCTTTTGGTCCCTTAACACTTGAGGACATTCAACAACCGAACACAGCTTTGGCCTCCCGCCAAACCACACCTCTAGTTGCTGATCATGCTTGCTGCAATAATATCCATCTTCGGATGGATTTTCTCTGCTTCGAAGCATCGCTTTGCAGTCCACTTCCCATTTCCCCATCAATCGAAACGAACTCTCGCTAACATTGCATCATTGATCAGTCTACCACGATTTTACGCCGAGCACACACGACAACGTTTCCCACTGCCAATCACACATGGCCACGATTTTATGCTGGTCCAACCAGCAACATCTTAGCACTGATCATCCACAGCCGCAATGTTTCTTTTAGTGCCCACAAGACACTCTAACACCCATTCTACCATGGCATATTGCCATTAATCACATGCATGCATAGCTTTAGTCAACCCTCATGGCAACCTCTCATTACCGATCAACTAACCATGCTAGCACTACATGGGAAGCAACCATTTGGCCCACCCAGCCAACTTCGACCATTTCATACATGGTCTTCTACCTTGACCAGCCGACCCTCATTTATCGATATGATTATGCATAATTGACATACTAAACACCATGCCAGGCTATATCACATTTCAACCATACGTGCATTACCTGAGCTCACCTCGAGTTTGGCGATGCACACACCCTTACAATCTCATCTCGAGCTTAACTATGCTCGGGCCACAACCTTCTCCCAATCAGGAGTTTTTTTTTTCACATAAGCACACACAAATACTTTCGCCTTCCTTATTGGCCGATATTACATGCTAGTAGGGGTCTCATACCCATACTAGGGAACTCTTTACTATGCAACCCCTCTTCAATTCTTCACCCCATTTCAGCTTTTTCAATCATGTCCCCATGCTAGGCCTTACCTTGGCTGTTTAACCCTACCACGAGTCCAGGATCCTACCATTGCGCTTAAGGTCGCGGAACCATTAATCGGCCTTCGTCATCACCCACGGTGCGTGGCATAAGTGATTGGCTTATTACCATCTGCACAATCACTTATTGCACTGCACCTGTAGGATGACTCGTGCCTTTGGTCCACACCACAACAAGCTATCATGGTTACACCCCCACTCTTGTAGCGATCTTCTAGCCAAATTTACTCGCCCAGCTTCAATTTCATTGGGACTTTTCAAATCTCACAATTTCTCAACAAAGCATCTGACCCTAGAGACACGAAACTTTCATCCATCCTAAATCAGGTTCATTCTCAATCCGCAATAGGCACCTGATTTAAACCATGCATAATGGTTCCCTTTGTCCTCCTCGGCAAGCACAACACCACGATAGCAACGAATTTCCTCCCACGGTTGTTGCATCTCCAATTTCACAGGCACCAGCCTTCATGGCCATTCACACTCAGCTTCGAGGTCCTACCATGCACCATGGTTACCTTTGACCTTCCTGATAATATCTTTTCCCTGACAGCGACGATGACACCACCATGTCATCTCAAAATACTCACTGCTCTATGAATCTCACTAGTCATCGCGACCAGCACGACCCCACTCTTAGGCTGCCTTCCTCATATCACTTTTTATACTTATAGCAGCTAGCTACTTCCCCGAGAGACTCTGGCTTCTCTCAGACTTCTTATAACTTTTGTTACAACCAGCTCACGTCACTCGGTGAACGACCACATTGGCTCTAATGCCACAACAGCTTCACTAGCCGATTTCCTTTCACAACCATTAACCTTAGGCATGAGGTTAATTCTCATCAATTGCCCACACACTAAGGCATTCCTTGAGCTGTATCACTCATAGCCATTAGGTGATTTCATCACCTTAACACCATTCCTAGAAACCAATCTCGTCCCACAAGCTCTTCCTTCGAGCTCTTGTCACCCATTGGCGACATTTTAAATTCGCCCCTCAACTTCCATCTATCCGACCTGATTAGCTCTAGTCGGATCGCCCGGCTTACAACTAACACAACCTTCCTCCTGGCGCTACACTTGCAATCATTGACTACCTCTTTGATATGAACTCCATTCATTGAAAATCACCCCTACCATTCATGTGGAATTTTCACTTCTGCTCAATGCCGTAGGACTCATCTTCCTACTCAGGCACTCACCATTAAGCTGGCTTTCCTCGGGTGATCTCTCCTGATAAAGTTGTAGCGCCTTTAGGAGGTTCATCCCACACGATTACCCCATGCACAACTTCTCTTGGGAGAACATCTCAAGTTCTACCTAGGACACATTTCAACTTTACCATTTATAACCCTTGCTACGGAGTAACACTCCTTCAAGCGGCATAATTTTGTCCTGACCAACCATCTTTTATCACCTTGGATCTCTTTCTCAAAATTCACCTGGTCTAACCACCAGGACCCGCTGAACCTTTATACTAAAGGCATACACGACACCCAACAAGGCTTTACATCATAGTCCTCGAGCCTCACGCTCCCATCATTGCCATCAGGTGTTACCACCTGGTAACTAATCATGTGTCATCGACTGGAAACCCCTTCAATGCCACATGAGGATATTTCCTCATTTCACCTCAACACAACCAAGACTAACACCAGACTGTGCAATTGCGAGCCTTCACGGATTTCGAACCGTGACTTAGCCACGCGTTCAGCCTACCACAACTCACATCACAAGATTAGAGATCCCTTTACTCGAAGCCTTCACATGCTTCAATATCCCCATCTCATGGTTGGCTTCTAACTCATAAGTCTCGCCCTTCATGGCACTTACATATCATTTTGGGAGCCACTTACCGACTCCACATCAACCCATCTTCCTGTATTACTGCAAGATCACACTAGGTCCATCATCCCAATTTACCCGATCAATCTTTGATCAAATTAACCATAACTATGTTAGCATCCTTTAGCAAGGAGCATCACCACACATCTTGTTATCACTCCACAGGATATCACCCAATCGGTTCACCAACCTTTTGCTAGCTTGACAACAACAGCATTACCACGATACTTCAACCCTCAAGGAAATTTAGGTCTGGCCCAAGCATAGCCTATAACATACCCCAGGTCTTCGGCATCTAATCGTCTTCACTACAGACAAGTTACTCCACGTAGAGGGCTGCAGTCCCTCCTGTGGACTAATTGTATGTATTTAGTGGTCCTTAGCATTAGATCCGTCAACGATAGGCATCAACCGTAGCGTTATTCCCACGCTAGACCCATTTCTTTTCCCCGGGTTTCTTTCTCAAACATCTCGTAGATCTTCAGTCCCTGACCATCTGCATAATCATTGTGTTGCCCTGTGCTTTAAGTGAGCTAACACCTGGTCATCAACATCGTGTCACTCCCATACACTGGCCCAACACTAGTTTCCCATCTTGTTGCCCTGTGCTTTAGAGAGTCAACACCCAATCATGTGTCACTCCCATACACTGGCCCAACATTGGTTCCCCATCATGTTGCCCTGTGCTTCAGAGAGTCAACACCTAATCATGTGTCACTCCCATACACTGGCCCAACACTGGTTCCCCATCGTATTGCCCTGTGCTTCAGAGAGTCAACACCCAATCATTATTACCGTGTTGCTCCCTTACACTAGCCCAACAACGGTTTCCAACGGCATGGCTCAGATCCCACTCTGATCTGTTTCGCACCCCGTAGTGTGACTTTCAGCCTTCCAGTCACACCTCTGATATTGAACCCAGCATGACTACCTCACCACGCTCGCGACCATTATCCTTACCAAGCTTCCTACTCGGCAAAAATCTATTGGATCATTATCGCGTTTCACGATTCCTCCTTAGGACTACTCTAGACGTCTTATCCCTTACAAGAGATTCTCGGTCTCACCTGACCAAATTTCCTAAGGTGCTGCTCCAAATCTTCGGCATCTGACCGTCACCTGCAATTCACTAAATTGCTCAGGCCCATGGGCCACTTGCCCTCAACGCGAGCCAACTCATTAGTCCTCTGCCACACGGTCCATAGCATCAGATCCGTTACACCGAGCCTTGCACCCTTAGCATCAAGGCTACTTAAAGCCTTCCCAAGCTACGATGGTTCAACCACCATCTTACCAAAGCCATCTTACTTGGTTATCCTTGCCTCAATAACCTCAAGCTGATACCATGAGCCTCGCTCCTCAGGACTCTACATCTCTTATCGCTTAAGAGACTCTCAAACCACTTCACATCTTGAGGCATCATGATCTTACCCCACAAGATCATACCTCACGACTCTAATTCAACCTTTGAAAGCTCCAACTTTCCATGACAATGAATCCAAATCCATCATGATTCATTTCATCACCTAGCTCATTCCAAAGCTTGATTATCAATGATCTCTCAATCCACAACCGACACGCTGAGCCTACCTCAAGCTCAGGCACCCATAACCCTAGAGCGCCTTCCATTACCCTCTAGGTAAATTGAGACCTCTCGTCTCTCCTTGCACACTCACGTATGCATTCAGTCACTATGCCCTGCCTGGCCTTCATGACTTGGAACTAAAATTCTGGAGCCTCCACATTGCTTACCATGCCCCTACCCACTTGCCATCCAAAGTTGGCATTTCTTGTGCGCGCATAACCCACGGATGTCCTGTTGCCACAGTTCACTACCCTCGCCCCACACACCGCTCATACCCTTCATTGGGTGACCTCCGCGTCTCCCATCAAGGGCTGCGTAACCTTAGGCGTCATCCCGACCCTAGGCATCATAATGAAGGTCTATTCACTTCTTATCTCCCGATCATAAGCGTCTCACCTGACCCCAAGCGTCAATGAGAGTTTAGATTTTCCCCTCATCCATCAATCACATGAACGGTCACTTGGCCTTTCCCAGCCAGGACTTCCAATCCCACGGCTCCCACACGCATATCTACACATGCCCAACTCCTTTATCCCAAATCTAGATTCCCCTAGATTCCAACTCGACTCATTTGGGATTTCCATCTCATACAAACACCCGCTAGGGTTCATTTTCCACACATCTATCATTTCTTAGGATGTATCCCATTTCCTCATGAAACCAACTAGGGTCCACTCATACCCTAGGCACGTCCCCTCCGGGATCGCCATAGTGATACAATCACATGGCACCATATGCATCCCTTATGCATAACGCACACCCAACTCCCCTCGGTGTAAGCCACCAACGTCATGCTTACCCTAGCCATGACAGGCATATGCTTCACATGCTCGCTCCACCTAGAGCCTCGCTGGAAGCAACATTATCATACTCTCTTTCTGAAGCTCGTCACACAACCTGTTGACGACTTCTTTCCTTGGGCTTTGAGCTAATTTCCACTTTAGCTCACTTTATCTCAAGCACACAACCCTTAGCACACCCCCTCTATGGAAACAACTCCATTTCCCTATACATGCTTGACCATCCCCTTAACATAGGGGTGCTCCGCTAATCCCTTCCCAGATTAGATATACTTCGGGCTCTCCTTGTCCTATCATGATTGTTATCATGACTCGGCTTTGTGTCCCCACACAAGCCTCAATACTTCAATCACAAGGAAATCTCATCCTTAAAACACTTCATTTACTCCCAAATTTTCACATTTGGGTTCCTGATACCAATACCCATACTTGGGCTTTTGACTTTTCTTTACTCGACCCGTATATCTCTTACGGTATATCATCTCAACCCATGATATTTTCCTATTCCTATAGTAGGAATATCCGAGCATTCCATTCACTCTGCCACAAGCCTCAATGCCCCGACCCAACTCCAAGGGTTCTCAGTCACTTGTGGTTCTACTTCCAAGGCCTTCCGATCAACCTTCAACCACATTTCTCTAAGCATCCTCTACTTGATGCTCTAACCACACTCTGATACCAAACTGTAACACCCCGCTCCCACTTACGGGTGTTACTCATGAACAATTACCCAAATTATCCACCTGCCCAGCCTTTGGTGAAGGGCAGACCATGTTTTAAGACGAAACGCCCTAGGTGGGAACTAGGCTTGTCCTTCCCTTCCCTCAACCCCAGGATTCACTAGCAGAGTTGGGCTTCAACCACACCGCATTTGGTTGAAAAGAAAACTCACGAAGATGCCCAACCATCATTTTCTTATTTGCATTTAATTAATTCCCTCATTTAACTTGGACCACATTAAGCCATGTGTCACTCCAAGACACCATCCTTGGCTCCAAGTTCTAATCTCATCTCTCCATGTGGCATTTCCACATTTATTCTCCAATATAGGGAAAAACATAATTATTTTCTCAAATAATTCAATATCCACCATTTTCCCCATTTTTCATAATTAAATTCTTTTATGGAATCACTCCAAATTATTAAAATACCATTTCATGAATTATTAATCCCATATATCTCCACATAAATACAAAAATGGGAATTTAATTCACTTACACACCTAATTCCACATAGGAATTATTTTCAATTTATCAAAATACCCTTTTATTGGATTTCACTATCCAAATTACCAAAATGCCCCTCTCATAGGACACCATCATTCTTAAGGATCCAACACCTTCTCAAGGGCATTTTTGGAAGTTTCCTTACTTTATTTCTCATTCTCATAACACCGGTAACACCGGGTGTTACATACTTATTGATGAAGTTCTCTACGCCCGTTGAAGTTGGATAGGTTCGGGGAGACCAAAAGAAGGCACAAACCTGTTATGTGTCATCTACAAAAGGAAAGAGAACTGAGGAAACCTTATCTATTGCAGAGAAGGCTTTACATAAATCCTTGAAAGAGGGAATTTCTCGCAAGCCTCAACTTGTAGAAGAATTAGAGGTAGTGCACTTCAGTGAAGTTGATTATGAGAAATTAGCATATGTTGGCTCGTAACTTCCAGAACATATAAAAGAATAGATTGTGAAATGTCTACATGAAAATTTTGATGTATTTTCTTGGAAACCAAAAGACATGCCATGGATCAGTCCAGAAGTGATATGTCATCATTTGAATGTCGATCCCTAGTTCAAGCCAGTTAGGCAGAAGAAGTGAAACATTGCCCCCAATAGGCTACAAGCATTAGAAGAAGAAATTGATAAATTACTAAGGGCAGGCTTCATTCGAGAAGTATTGCATCCTACATGGTTGGCCAATGTTGTTATGGTCCCGAAGCCCAATGGAAAATGGCGTGTATGCATAGACTTTACCAATCTCAACAAAGCATGCCCCAAAGACTCATACCCACTACCCCAGATCGACCGTCTCGTAGATGAAATGTCTGGGTACTAGTTTCTGAGTTTTTTAGATGCTTTCTGGGGATATCACCAAATAATGATGTATCCTCTAGACTAGGAGAAAATGTCATTTATCATCGAAAATGGGACATATTGTTACCAAGTCATGCCCTTTGGGCTCAAGAACGCTGGGGCTACTTATCAACGCATGGTGAATAAAGTCTTTAAAGAATTGCTGGGCAACACAATGGAAGCATACGTTGACAACATGATTGTGAAAAGTCAGGAGGATGAATCACATGTAGAAAATCTAGTATAGGTGCTCGGAGTCTTTAGACAATACAAAATGTGACTAAATCCAACAAAGTGTGCCTTTGGAGTGCAGTTTAGAAAATTCTTGGGGTACATGATCACACAAAGAGCAATCGAGGCCAACCCCAAGAAAATTCAAGCGATACTAGATATGGAACCGCCAACATCCACCAAGGAAGTTCAACGACTGACTGGACATATGACAGCTCTTGGGCATTTTCTCTCCAAGTCAGCTGAGAGAGAGCTCCCATTTTTATGAACATTGAGGGCTAGGAAAAAGTTCGAGCGGACAAAACAATTCCAGAAGTCAATTGAAGCATTAAAGGAGTACTTGAAAGAAGTTCCCCTGTTGACACGTCTAGAAACTGGAGAGACATTATACATATACCTGGGGATAAGCGAAGAAGCAATAAGTGTAATATTGATTAGAAAAGAAGGACAAGTGGATTGGCCAATACACTATGTCATCAAGGTGTTACAGGGCCCAGAGACACGTTACCCCTTTGTTGAAAAGGTGGCGTTAGCTCTCCTAAACGCCTCCAAAAAATTGAGGCCATACTTCCAGGCTCATTCAACCATCGTACTTACAAACCAACCACTACGGAGTATTTTATAAAAGCCTAAATGTTCTGGTCGCCTTACCAAATGGTCCATTGAGTTGAGTGAATATGATATCCAATTTCAACCCCGGCAAGCTATAAAGGGGCAGGCATTGGCTGACTTTATTGTGAAATGTACACACTCAAGTAAAATGGGAGAAAATGAGAAGACAGAGTGGTTATTATTTGTGGATGGGGCATCTAGCTCGCGGGGAAGCGGCGCTGGGATAGTACTTGTACCCCCCGAGAGAGAAACGTTAGAGTATTCTCTATGATTTGCTTTTTCAAGTACCAACAATGTAATACCCTAAGTTTAATAGTATATTTAGTTTAATTCAATCATGCTTATAAGATATGTAATTAATTTATTTAATATGCTTATATGATATATTTAGTTTAATATGATATATAATTAAAGTATGCTTATACCAAAAATTATATAAGTATGTAAAAAATAAGTATATATGAGTATGTAAGTATATAAGTATGTAAATAAGTATGCAATAGGTATAAATGTATATGTATAGGTATATATGTATATATATAAATATATATGAAAAAAAAAAATATATGGCAGAAGATCGGAGCAGGTGCACGATCGCGCCTACAACAAGCAATTAGGGAGAGGGGGGGAAATTAATGAGATATGGCCTTAGGAATGGCCTCAGGGACGCGTGGCGCCTTGGATTTGACCGTTCACGGCCGAGTTTGGCTATAAATAGCCGCCAGCAAGCAAGCCCCATTCATCCGAAATTTTACTTCAAAGATCAGGCATTTGGGCAGTGTTTGAGGGTTTTTGTGAGTGGGGTTCTGATCCTCGAGGTGTGGGCAACATTTCTGGAGCATTTGGTGGCCAACGGAGCAGCAGGGAAGGAGATCGGAGCACTCACCGAAAAATTACGCCTCACCGGAGCCGCACCTTCGATCGCAAATTTGAGGTATCTTCGGTTATTTTTTCAAAGTTTTAAGGCCATATTTGGGTTCGGGAGGTCGAGTTTAGGGGGGATAGGGCTTCGTTTCGAAGCTCGGAGGCTCGGGGGGTTCGCCGGGGGCGAAGAAGCGGGTGGAGAAGACGAACCAGGCAGGCGCGTGGCTGCACGCGCCCGCGACTGGGAAGAAGGCGCGTGCCTTCCACGCGCCCGCAAGAAAAAAAGAAAATAAAAATAAAAGAAAAGAAAAGAAAAGAAAATGAAATAAATAGGAAAAAGTTTTGAAAAAATTTCAAAAATTTTCAGAAAGTCCAAAATATTGTTTATGTCTCTTTTTGTGAAATCTTTTTTGGAAAATGCTAAATTTATTAATTATTTAAGTGATTTTTCTATTATGGAAATAAAGAAAAAATAGAATTTTAGTTTGGAAAATTCCAAGAAAATTTCAGAATGCTAGAAGTATTATTTAAGAAATATTAGTGAAGGGAAATCGAATAATATAAAATTTTAAATAATTATTATGTAATAGTTATTTATTTAGGGAATTTGGTTATTATGAAATATGGGAAAAATAGGAATTTAAGCTGGAAAATTTCAAGAAAATTCCAGAATTTCAGAAATACTATTTAAAGAATTTTGGTAGAGAGAAATTAGACTTTATGAAAGTCTAGATAATTTTTATGCAATTTTTGGAGAAATAAGGCTTAGAAATAAAGAAAAATTATAGAAATTATGAAAAAATAGTGAAATGACATTCTAAAAATGAGTTTATGTTTTAGGAGTCCTTGAGGGCGAGAAGATTTAGAAATAGCCGCTCGACACGATTTTCGAGGCTGACACGTCTTTCAAGGCAAGTTAGCAGTAAGTGTACTGTTTCGAATTTTGTATGGTTATAAGTGTTTACCTTTGAGAATGCTTACATCATATTGACATGCTATGATATGTACCCAACACGTAGACTGCATCTATGACATGATTATAAAATGCATAAATACACGTCGATATCATTGGTCACCCGCATATGAGGCTGTAGGGAGTACGAATTGACACCGCCGCCTTACCAAGGGTGCACCCATACACCCCGGCTTCGATAGAGGTGGCCTCTAAAATGGTAGGTAGCCTAAGGGTGTATTTGACACCTACGAGGTAAGACATTACATACACACATGACATAGCATTATGTACCATTACTTAGATGGTTTATCATCTAACTCAGGTTTGCCCTTGGAACATTCAACGTTCCAGTCGGGACTTGCAGTGATGATACCGAGGTTGGAGATGTGTAGTGATGCGAGATGAGGAAATGTGCCATGTTATGATGTAATGTGAATAGTTTAAGAATTCTGTGCAATTGTTTATTTTTCAGAAGCTTATAACTTTGTAATAAATATTATGTCCAAATATTCATGTATGTATTGCCATGAGTAGGTTCGATTTAGCTTCTGCTTTGTATTTATTTTCTAGTGTAAACATCTCGTCTAGCACTAGATAAGGTCTTAGGGAATTTCGGATAAAAAAAAAAAAAGAGACCAAATTTCCTAAGGCATAACACGCCTTGAACAGATGGGCTGTTACAGTTGGTATCAGAGCTCAACCGAGTGGGGTACCTAGGCAAGAAAACTTAGACTAAGCCTAGCAGGTGATAACTACCAACTCAAGGACAGTTGGGGGTACTAACGGAAGTTGTGATGATAGGATGGCTGGAAATTTCTCGGAGCAGGTCTTGGTCGACCATTAGGCTCATCGCCTGGAGAATCGGATTCCGGAGCCAAACGAGGGTATTATGGAACGCCTAGTCCAGATGGAAGAAATTATCGATGACGTACCCCCAAGTTATCGACTCTGGCTTGACTTGGTTCAGTTCCAGATAAACATGATAGTCGGCGTTCTAGAGGGCGACTTGCAGGATTTTGCAGATTGGGTTCGACATGGCGAGTAGTTCCCTGATTTTCGTTTCTATTGTGCATGGATTCGCGAGCTACTGGTAGAGATGTATGAGCCAGTACTAGCAGATGAGCCCGACGAAGAGATGGAAGATCCACTCGAGGAGGAAGAGGAAGAAGATATGGAGAACCCGATCGAACATGGAGAAGCAGGAGGAATGGCAGATCCGATTGAAGCTGAAGAAGAAGACAACATACCCATATTCTGGGCTGGAGATGATCTTCTCGAGTTCGAGGACACGGACTCTGAAGATGAGGAAGAGATTGAAGAAGTGATGGACGATCCCGAAGCACCTCCATACGAGTCAGAGGATGAGAAGAATGTTTGGATATGGAGGTCATCAGGACCAAAGTAGGTTTAATTAAAAGTATTCTAATTACCTACGTGACTTGTATAGTATATTGCTTAGGATTTACGTGACTTATGTAGCACGTACCTATGACATTTTGCAACCGAATATATACTATTTGTAGAATTAATGAAGGATTTACCTTATCGGATGACAAGACTCTGTTATCTAATCCAGAATGCTACTTTCTTTCAGATGGTAAACACTCAAAGAAGATTGACAGTAGGACCTAGAACACCCCGCCAGCAGACTAGCCACACAAAAGGAAACACAGATGGGCACCCGGGAGGTGACTCCAGTTAGGAAACTGGGAGCAGTCGACTGGATCAAGTGGAACGAATACTGGGAAGCATGGTGGGATTCACGCAAGAAACTCACTCTCGGGACGGCCATTTGGTCAATATGCTCGACCTCTACCGTCGACAGAACCCTCCCACCTTTCAAGGAAGACTTGGCGCAGATCCCAGCGAAGGGGAATTCTGGATCGAGCAAACAGAAAAGCTGTTAGACCACCTGCACTGTGGAGAAGAGGAGAAGGTCAATTGTGCCACCTTTATGCTGCAAGATGAGGTAGACAGCTGGAGGAAGGGAGTCAAGAGGGCAATGACCCCTCGAGCTAGGGTACCCTACATCACTTGGGAGCGATTCAAGGAACTCTTCAATGAGAAGTACTTTCCCCTGAATTTAAGAATGAAGAAAGAGAGAGAATTCATGGAGCTAAAACAAATCGGGGACATGTCTGTCGCCCAGTACGAGGACGCTTTTAGACGATTAATCAGGTACATGCCTATTTACGAAGGGGACAAAAGAATCAAAGCCTAGAAATTTTTGGGAGGGCTGAATCTGAAGCTTCAGAGGGCGTTGAGTAGTATAAGTACTCAGTCCTATTTAGAAGTGGTATTGCAAGCCTTTACCACTGAGGCTAACCTAAGCCAGATCGAAGCTATCTAAGGAGAAAGTCAGCAAAGGAGCAGTCATAAAGCAGGCAAGAAGCTGGAACTCCAGAGGCCAAAGTTCAAGACTAGCACTCCAGGCCAAAGATGCCAGAAACAACACCATGGGAAGCCGTGTCGATTTGGAACAAAAGGTTGTTACAACTGTGGAGAAATGGGACATCTCAACCAGAACTACCCAAAGAGAGGAATCACTTGTTTCAACTGCCAGCAGACTGGTCATTTTGCAAAGGACTATCCCAAGCCGCGACTGATGAGTCAACCTCAAGGGACGACCAAAAATGTTAGAGTACAGCAGGGAAGGGTGTTTCATCTGACACGACAAGATACGACAAAAGACCCAGCCGTAATTGAAGGTACCATGTTATTTTCTGGTATTCCCATGCATGTTTTAATAGATTCAGGTGCAAGTCACTCATTCATTTCACATGCATTCGCTGAAGTACTAGGAGAAAAATCGAAAAACTTGAATTGTCGTATGATTGTGGCAACCCCAATGGGGAAGTCTCTAGAAACTTCTTCAGGATATAAAAGTAGGAAGATTCAGATAAGAGAAGTTGAGTTCCTGGTGGATCTAATCCTTTTGGAATTTCAAGATTTTGATGTGATTTTAGGAATGGATTTCCTAACCAAATACAACGCTACATTGGACTGTAAAGCTAAAACAGTCTATCTCAAGAGCGGAGACTCGAACATCAGGTTTTAAGGGCAAATGAGGGCAAGTGATCGGATGTGGATCTTGGCTCTAAAGGCTGAGAAACTATTACGTCAAGGAGCACAAGGATACTTGGCTTGTGTCCAAGGGAAAAACGAGGAGCCGTTAAAAATTGAGGAAGTGCGAATTGTTAGAGAGTTCGGAGATGTGTTTCCCGAAGAATTGTCTAGATTGCTACCGCAGTGAGAGATCGAGTTCTCGATAGAAATCGTACCAGGGGCAGGTTTGGTTTTAATACCCCCGTATAAAATGGCTCCTACAGAGTTAAGAGAATTAAAAACCCAACTTCAAGAGTTGTTGGATAAAAGGTTCATCAGACCAAGTATGTCACCATTGGGAGCACCAGTACTCTTTGTCAAGAAAAAGAACGGGAGTCTGAGGATGTGTATCGACTATCGACAGCTAAACAAGATAACTATCAAGAATAAGTATCCACTCCCCAGAATCGAGGAGCTGTTTGACCAGTTACAAGGAGCCAAGGTCTTCTAAAAAATAGACTTGAGATCAGGGTACTATCAATTGAGGATCAAGGTAGAAGATGTGCCCAAGACAGCTTTTCGTTCTCGATACGGGCACTACGAATTTTTGGTGATGCCGTTCGGGCTGACCAATGCCCCAGCAACTTTTATGGATACTATGAATTGAGTTTTCAGACCATTTTTGGATAAATTTGTGATCGTGTTTATAGATGACATACTGATATACTCTCCCTCGGAAGAAGAGCACGAATCACATTTAAGGGTAATATTGTAAACGTTGCAGGAACATAAGCTGTATGCCAAATTCTCAAATTGTGAATTTTGGTTATACCAGGTGGCGTTTTTGGGGTATGTTATATCGGCCGAAGGAATATCGGTCGACCCAACCAAGATAGCAACTGTGACAAATTGGAAGTAACCTCGGTCGGTTACTAAAATTAAGAGTTTCTTGGGATTAGCTGGATATTACAGGAAGTTCGTGGAAGGGTTTTCCAAGATTGCAACCCCCTTCACCAAGTTAACTCAGCAAGGGGTGAAGTTCGACTAGAGTGAACGGTGCGAAGAAAGTTTTCAAGCGCTTAAGGATAAGCTGACAACCGCTCCAGTACTAGCTATGCTAAATGGATCAGGAGGATTTATGGTTTACACTAACGCCTCGAGAAATGGTTTGGGGTATGTACTGATGCAGCACGGTAGGGTTATCGCCTATGGGTCCCAACAACTCAAGAACCATTAGCGGAATTACCCGACTCACGATTTGGAGTTGGCCGCGGTGGTATTTGCCTTAAAGATTTGGAGGCATTATTTATATGGCAAAAAGTTTGAATTTTTTACTGATCACAAGAGTCTACAATACGTGTTCTCGCAGAAATAATTAAATATGAGGTAACGGAGATGGATGAAGTTGTTAAAAGATTACGACTGCACTATTCAATACCATCCCGGTAAAGCTAACGTTGTAGCAGATGCCTTAAGCAGGAAAGAAACCACCTGTGTGGTCAGAATGATGGTGGCAGAGTGGAAGTTAGTTGAAGCTTTTAGCCTAATGACAATAGGAGTAATTTCTCGAGGAAACTCTGCCTACGCAGCTAGTCTCACGCTATAACCAGAATTAATGGATCAGATAGGACAAGCCTACTCAGAAGACTCTTGAATAAAAATGTGGGTTGATGAGCATGGGCGAGTAAAGAGACTAGAATTTGAGGTAAGAGAAAACATCCTTCGTTTTCAAGGTAAAATATATGTACCTCGTGTGAGGGAATTGTGGCAAATAATTTTGGGAGAAGCCCATCGATCCAGATACTCGATACACC
Source organism: Diospyros lotus (assembly GCF_014633365.1). Classification (NCBI taxonomy): domain Eukaryota; kingdom Viridiplantae; phylum Streptophyta; class Magnoliopsida; order Ericales; family Ebenaceae; genus Diospyros; species Diospyros lotus. The sequence goes on from NC_068347.1 coordinate 13,479,055, forward strand.
CTGGCACCACCAAGATGTACCAAGACTTAAAGGCTGTATATTGGTGGCCCAGAATGAAGAAAAGCATGGCAAGATACGTAAGTCAATGCGACACGTGTCAAAGAATCAAGATTGAGCATAAAAAACTGGGTGGAAGTTTACAACCGTTAGAAATCCCGGAGTGGAAATGGGAACACATTACGATAGATTTCGTGACTGGATTGCCAAGAAGTCCTAAAGGAAATGATGCTATCTGGGTGATAGTTGATAGATTGTCTAAGTCTGCTCATTTCTTGGCCATGAAAGTAAGCCAACCGATCAGCAAATTAGCCCAACAGTATGTCAACGAGATTGTCAGGTTGCATGGAGTACCTGTAAGCATCGTGTCAGACGACGACCCAAGGTTCACTTCTAGGTTTTGGGGAAGTCTGCAAGAAAGTTTAGGTACTCATCTTCGACTAAGTACAACCTACCACCCCCAGACTGATGGCCAATTAGAAAGAACCATTCAAACCTTAGAGGATATGTTACGAGCATGTACTATCGATTTTCTAGGTAGCTGGGAGGGGCACTTACCATTAGTTGAGTTCGCTTACAATAATAGCTACCACAGCAGCATTAGAATGACCCCCTATGAAGCCCTGTACGGACGAAAATGTAGATCCCCGATATGTTGGACTGAGGTAGGTGAACGTCAAATCTTAGGACCCGAGATAGTTTAGGAAACGACAGAAAAGATAAAGATCATTCAAGAGAGAATTAAGGAAGCTCATAATCACTAGAAGTCCTACGCAGATACAAGAAGAAGAAAATTGGAGTTCTAAGTAGGTGACAAAGTATACCTAAAGATATCTCCACTAAGAATGGTGACTAGAAGCAATAAGAAAAAGGGCAAGTTAAGCCCCCGGTATATAGGGCCATATGTAATGGAAAGAATTGGACCAGTCGCTTATCGACTTGCTCTAACCCTGGCCCTATCAAACCTCCACGACGTGTTTCATGTATCGCAACTTCGTAAGCATGAGCCAGATCCCTCTCAGGTAATGCCAACTGAAGCTATTGAGATTCAAGATAATCTTTCGTACGTTGAGGATCCAGTCAACATTTTGGATCATAGGGATCAAGTCCTAAGGAACAAGTCAATTCTCCTTGTGCAAGTTTTATGGAGAAACCTGGTGAGTGAAGAGATAACTTGGGAGCGAGAGGAAGATATGAGGCTCAACTTTCCATACCTATTTGAAAACCTATAGTTAGCATGAGTAATGATCAAATTTCGAGGACGAAATTTTTGTAAGGAGGGGAGAATGTAATACCCTAAGTTTAATAGTATATTTAGTTTAATTAAATCATGCTTATAAGGTATGTAATTAATTTATTTAATATGCTTATATGATATATTTAGTTTAATATGATATATAATTAAAGTATGCTTATACCAAAAATTATATAAGTATGTATAAGTATGTAAAAAATAAGTATATATGAGTATGTAAGTATATAAGTATGTAATAGGTATAAATGTATATGTATAGGTATATATGTATATATATAAATATATATGAAAAAAAAAAAATTTGGCAGAAGATCGAAGCAGGCGCACGATCGCGCCTGCAACAAGCAATCAGGGAGGGGGGGAAATTAATGAGATATGGCCTTAGGAATGGCCTCAGGGACGCGTGGCGCCTTGGATGTGATTCGTGCCAGCAAGCAAGCCCCATTCATCCGAAATTTTACTTCAAAGATCGGGCATTGGAGATGTGTAGTGATGCGAGATGAGGAAATGTGCCATGTTATGATGTAATGTGAATAGTTTAAGAATTCTGTACAATTGTTTATTTTTCAGAAGCTTATAACTTGGTAATAAATATTATGTCCAAATATTTATGTATGTATTGCCATGAGCAGGTTCGATTCAGCTTCTGCTTTGTATTTATTTTCTAGTGTAAACATCTCGTCTAGCACTAGATAAGGTCTTAGGGAATTTCGGATAAAAAAAAAAAAAAAAAAAAAGAGACCAAATTTCCTAAGGCATAACACACCCTGAACAGATGGGCTGTTACAAACAATGTGGCCAAATATGAGGCTTTGATTGTAGGAATGAGGTTAGCATGGAAATTGGAGATAACATAATTGATTGCTCATAGTGATTCCAGTTGATTGTTCAATAGTTTCATGGGCAGTATGAAACCAGAGAGAAGGTGATGGCACAATACTTGCGCAAGGTAAAAGACCTGCATAAACATTTTAGAGTTTTCAATTAACACAAATAAATCAATTGCTCAACGGACATGCTGATGCCTTGTCCAAACTAGCATCCACTAAAGAAACGATGGGGCAAACAATATTTATTGAAGTACTTCATCAACCGAGCATTGAGGAGAAAGAAGTGTTATGTGTTGAAGTAGGAATAGACTGGCGAGCGCCCTTCTATCGATACCTAACCAGCAATGAACTACCCGATGATCCATAAGAAGCAAGGAGACTTAAGATACAGGCTACAAGGTTTACCATTATAAATGGGGTATTGTATAAGTAAGCTTACAATACACCTCTTCTCAAGTGTTTGGGTCCCCAAGAGGCCGAATATACTCTGGTAGAAACCCATAGCGGGGTATGTGGAGAACATTTGGGAGCAAGAGCCCTAGCAGCTAAAGTCTTGAGGGTCATTTTCTTTTGGACCACATTACGATCAGACGCGTTAAAGAAAGTTAAATCATGTGACAAATGTTAGCCACATGCACCAATCCAATCTGCCCCGGTATCTTAGTTCCAGCCTGCGTTCCAGCCTATACCATTTGCCCAGTAGGGTTTGGATATTTTGGGTCCATTCCCACAAGCACCAGAGCAAAGAAAATTCTTATTGGTAGCCACGGACTATTTCACCAAATGGATCGAGGCTGAGGCATTGGCCACCATTATAGCAACAAAAGTAGAATCAATGGTATGGAAAGACATAGTGTGCCAGTTTGGGGTACCGAGAATTATCGTTACAAACCACGAAAAACAGTTTGATTGTGACTCATTCAGAAAATTCTGTGACGACCTAGGGATTCTACTACGGTTCTCTTCAGTGGCATACCCCAGGCTAATGGGCAAGATAAGGTTAGTAACATAACTATATTTCATGGCCTATAAACCCGCCTTGAAGGAGCCAGGGGGACATGGCCTGACGAACTACCATCGATTTTATGGGCTTACCGAATGACAAGTCGGATCGCTACTGGTGAAACTCCATTCAATTTGGTATATGGAACAGAGACCTTAATTCCCATTGAAATTTCAGCTAAGTCCCCTAGGCTGATAGCTTATAAGGAAGAGGACGGTGTAAGGAATTCTGAAGCATTGCGAGAAAATTTGGATTTGATTGAGGAGCAGCGAGATAACGCTGCCATGAGGATAGCTACCTATCAGAGAAGAATCACCAGTTATTACAATTATTGGGTAAAGAATAGGCCCATGGAAGAAGGGGATCTAGTACTTCGGAGGTCTGTTGTGACAAACGCGCTCAAGAATGATGGAAAGTTACGAGCAAATTGGGAGGGGCCATACTGCATTCAAAAGTTGGTTGGTCCCAACACTTGCATTTTACAGACCCTTTCGTGAGAAACCCTTGGGAAAATGTGGAATTTGAATTATCTCAAGTTGTACATGAACGCTATACCTGACAAAGTATTTGGAATAATATAAGCCCTAATTGGGGCCGTGGACATAGGTACATTTGGCTGAACCACGTAAAAATGCCTGTGTGCCCATTGTATTCATGTTATTCTCATTATTTACCCACAGAAAGGAAACTCAGGAAATCCAGTCAAACCCGTTGCCTCGCTCAAAGCCCGGCAACGAGGTAAAATACATTCAAACCCGTTGCCTTGCTTAAAGCTCTGTAACGAGGTAAAATATGTTCAAACCCGTTGCCCTACTCAAAGCCCGACAACGAGGTAAGATACATTCAAACTTGTCTCCCCGTTCAAAGCCCGATAACGAGGTAAAATATGTTCAAACCTGTCGCCCCACTCAAGGCCCGATAACGATGTCAAATATCTTCAAACCCGTTGCCCTGCACAAAGCCTGGAAACGAGATAAAATACATTCAAACTAGTTATCCCGCTCACGGCCTGACAACGAGGTAAAAAACGCTCAAGCTCGTCGTTTTGCTCACAGCTCGGCAACGAAAGAAAAGCCCTAACCCTTTATCACCAAGGTCAGCATTAAAGCATAAGTCAAACATTAAGGAGTGGAACATATTGAGTAGACCAAAGAAGATAAATACTAAGGATAAAGAAATAACTCTTATTGCAGCAAGAACAACAAGGAGTACGAAAAAAAAAAATGACGAGAAGCAAACAACAATGAGGATCTACTCGCGGGAGTGAGACTTGCGAGAGGAGCTCCTAGTGACTCGAATGATGCAGCAGGAATCTCAGGGGACACCATTGGAAGTTCTCCTTCCTCACCCTCGTCCGTATTTGGCATGTCTTCAACAGCTGTACCAAGATCCTCCTCATTCGCTTCAGGGTTGTCCACCACACCTACTTCCCCATAGTTGAAAGGAAACGGATCCCATGGGCCCGTTAGATTCTCCAAGTCATCCACCATAAAAGAATCAAAATGAGAAGAAGGACTCATAGGAGCATCCTGCTCATATTGACGCCAGTCCACCTGAGTAGATTCCTCAACTTCGGGAGTAAGCAAAAGTTCAGGAAAAGTCTTTCCCGGATGCTAAGATTCTAGATAAGTGCGGGCCAGATAAATTCCATACTTCAAAAAGCCTAAGGCATACCTCCCCTTCTTATCTTGGCAGTCGGTCGAAAGATGATATTCCTTCACCGCATCAGTACGAATGGCATGGGCATCCCTACGACTTATTTTCAGCTCTGCCAAGCATAGAGAGTGTTCTTGTAGAAGTGCTTCATGCTTCGTCATCAACCCAACATTCTTTTGCTCCTCAGCCCCAAGCTTAGAGCGTAAATCTTGGATTTCCGCTTGAAGGCCCGAGGTACCAATAGCAACCTCGGACAGCTGAGCACGCATGCCTTCAAGCTCTGCCTCTACATTTCTTTTCCCAGCCTCCGCTCGGCGAGTGTGACACTTTAGCTCTTGGCATTCTTCATTCCAAGAGGATTAACAATTCCTCCACTCTAACATCTGCGCGTCTACTTGCTCATGATATGCCCTCTCCTTGGCATTAGAGGCAACAATTCCCTAAATTCCTTGCACCAAGAATTGCTCCACTTCATCCCTAGCCTGGGCATGGTTACTACTAATAAATCGCCGTTCATCTTAAGGGAGAATGGTGGAATAAATGAGACGGGCACCAATCCTAGGTTCAAAAATAGAGTCTGTCTCTAGTACCCTAGGGGAAACTTGAAAGTCCCGACCGCTAAGCTTCGTACCATCCCTAAGAATCATAGTATGCCTCACCTCATCAGGAACGGGAAGGATAGGAGGCGACCTCATTGATTTCTCACTCTCAAGATGATGACGGTCCTTCATGTTGGGAATCACAGGACGACGACACTCTTCTTCTACCCGGGCCATGTTTCCAGCAAATCAAGAACATAAACTTCGTCCCTCTCAAGAACCGGGAGCCAGAGATGGAACGTCAATGGTCTCTTCCTGTGAGAGAGGGATTGATGCTGGGCTTTCCATAGGAGAAGGAACTTCTACACTCGAATGGTCATCTCTAGGGCAACGATGCCTTTCAACCCCAGTAGGAGAAACTCCTGCAGGTCTGCATGATCGAGGAGGTCGAGAACTGGTAGATCCCTCAGTACCACAAGCAGGAGCCCCAATCATTGTCGCAATGCTTGCCTCCTCCTCACGATGACGCTTGCGCAATTCCACAAGTCTGCCTAATCCACCTATCCCTGCAAAAATCAATATCAAGCATTAAGTGTAGGAAGTAATGCGATAATGGAATAATGAAGACAATAGCAAAAGATAATCTACCCCCAGGAGTGATTTCCTTCTGAGGATCAAAATGAGGATGCGAAGATAGCCCAAGCATTCCCATCTCCTCCTCCTCGGTCCCTTCCATTCCTCGGTTGGACAGCGTAGAAGATAGAGGAGGAGCAGTTGGTGTTACAACCCCCAACCCGCGACTCTGAAATTCTCCAAATTCAAGAGGCTCCTCAAATCAATAGGACCCTGTGCTATTAGCTTCCCTATGAGATGACGATATATGCCCCAAACATCTTTGGAATGAGGGAACACTTGGCTAGCATCATGATGATTTCAATGCATGGGAGCATCCTAATCGGGTGGAGGCTCTATCACTAACCAACGTTCTTTAAACCTGTTGATCTTGTTGGGAAGGGAATTAAACAAATCGATGCTAGATATCTTTTGGAGTGTGTAGAGATGACGGTCCTTACTAGCCTTTCCTAACCGATAAAAATAGTTGAAAAGCATTAAGGAAGGAACTACATGTCGCTGATGCCAAAGTATGGAGAAACCCACCAGTTGGGCCCATCCATTAGGATGAAGCTGAGCTGGAACAATCCCGTAATGACGTAACCACTTCATGGCAAAAGATAGAAGAGGAAAATGGAGTCCCACCTCAAACAAAGCAAAATGAATACCAAGGGAACCTTCATCCACTTGGGAAGGGTCCGGCTCATCAAGGCGAGGATACCTCACCATATATCCCAAGGGAGTGACATTGTAAACCCTTTCGAAATCTTCGTAACAGAGCCGAGAACTTGAATCGTCAGGAATGTGCGCGGGGCTGGGGGGTGATGCCGGTCTTCTCCTTGACATACTGAAAAAACTTGAGAGTGTTACCTTGATGCTGAAGAGGTGGAAAAAGACGGATGATCACAACAAAAAATACATGTAAACAAAGTAAAAACATCAGTACAAGAAGAAGAAAAGAAAAGCAGTGAAAGGAAACAATAACCGACCAGGAGCAGGTGAAGATGCCACTCAGTCATGATCGAGTGGGCCTCGGCCAACATGAATAAGGCCACTCGGTCATGACCGAGTGGCCCCCAGTCACACCACCATAGCCACTCAGTTATGACTGAGTGGCCAAATGCCTCGCAATGACCTGGAAATGTGACGAGACCCGAAAATGCGCCGAGACCTGAGAGAACTTGAACTCTGAAGATAACCACGACTAGTCCTTATGTGGGACAAATGAAGACCTTAAACCCTATTTATATGGGTTCAAAAGATGAAAAAGCATCAAAACTTTCGAATGAATGCAGAAAATAAAGTGCAAACACGCACAAACGATCTTTGAAGATAAGTAAAATATGGTAAGAAGCACGCAAAATTTTTCTGGTACTGTATGCCTTTTCAGCTGACCCCTTGGTTAAAAAAGCAGGAAGAAATTGATATACTCGAAAAAATCAAGCCAATACTTGATCAAAGGTGGTCCCCAATATGGTTGCAGAAAGAATGAGCAAAGCATCAGGTGGAAGCAAAAGGAGACCCACATGGCATAACCAAGTGGGTACCCATTCGGTTATGCCAAGTGGGTATCCCATCGGGGTATAACCGAGTGGGGGTCCACTTGGTTATGCCAAGTGGGTTCCCACTTGAAGAGGGGGTACCCCTCAGGGGGAGCATAACCGAGTGAGGGTCACTCGGTTAGGCCAAGTGGCTACCTAAACCCCACCATTTTCATGGCCTACTCGGCCATGATCGAGTGGGCCTCTTCTCGTCACCGTATTCTTAGCCAAATGGGCTTTGAAACCCTCAAAATGGGCAGCGAAATCTTCAGAGCAGGTTGAGAAACTCTCGCGATGATTGTCGCGTGGCTCCCCTCACCCTCCGCTATAAATAAGAGACCATGCCTTTATCACAAGGTACGCACTATTGAGCTATTCAAGTACAATTTCGCACCTTCTCTTGAGATCTGACTTAAGCATCAGAGGGTTTACGTGGGGACTCCACCCGCGTCCTAACAGTGCTCTCGTTTTGCAGGCCACTCGATTATCAAGGGTCACTCGTTTATCAAGGGTCACTCGGTTATCAAGGGTCACTCGTTTATCAAAGGGTCACTCGGTTATCAAGGGTCACTCGGTTATCTTGAGCCACCTGATCATCAAACCCACCAAATCGCCATATCCACCAAATCATCAGCCTGCCAAGTCATCAACCCTACCAGACCATCAGCTCTATTGGATCACCAAATTCAGTTGCTCATCAGATTCTTTTGTTCGCCAAGATTCTCATCATTGAAGGCACGACTCCCAAGACTCTTACATCTGCCCACAATTAAAAATAGATTGTTGTATTTTGGCCACAACAGATATTATTTCGAAGATTTGAGCGTAAAAAGAAAGAAAAAGAAGATATTATAAAGTAATTAGTAAAGTTAATATTATATTAAATTAATATTATAGTTCTTTATCTATATAAATATATTATATTATAATTAATTAAATATTTATTAAAAATGAAATATATATTATGTTATATTATATATTAAATTATATTATTTATATATCTATTATATATTATTTATCTATTATATTATTTAAATAAGAAAATGGCAGTGGCGTGGAATTGGAGAATTTGAGTTAGGGCATGTCACATGTGCATATATATATATAATATATATATATATATAATATAAGGAGAATAGAGGATGGCATGGAATTGGGGGGCGCTTCTAAAGATGGCATGCAGTGAGAAGGCGCACAAGGAATAAGAAGAAAATGGCGCACAGTGAAGAAGGACTTGAGGAATTGAAGGGTGCATGAGATTGGAAGGCACTCACGCACAGTAACAACAATTGTGACCCAGATCTGGAACACCTAGAGTACCTACACTAACAATCTCCCACTTGCACTAGAGCCAATCACTCATTGACCTTATACCTGATGATTGAACATGACTTTCATGTTTCTCTTGAGATAGAGCTTTAGTCAAGGGATCAATGATGTTGTCATCTGTTGACACTTTCTCTATATGTGTCACCTCGGCTGATAATCTCCATTATCAAATGGTGATGCCATAATACAAATTTGGTCGGTTGATGAGACCGTAGTTCCTTTGCTTATGCGATGACTCCATTGTTGTCATAATAACTGGTATTGGATCAACAATGCTGGACACCACTCTAAGTTCATCAATGAACTTACGGATCCATACAACCTCCTAAGTTACTTTGGAGGCTGCTATGTATTCAACTTCAATTGTTGAATCTGCCACAATCTCTTGTTGGAACTCTTCCAACTCATGGCCCCTCCATTTAGGCAGAATATGAATCCCGACTATACGTGATTTAAAATCATCATGGTTGGATTAGAAACTGACATCCGTGAACCCTTTCATAGTATGCTGTCATTCCCCATATGCTAAGAACATCTCTTTAGTCCTTCACAAGTACTTAAGGATGTTTTTCACAAAAATCTAGCGTTTCTCGCCTGGATTAGCTAGATATCTACTATATATGCTCAAAGCATATGCAATATCAGGCCTCGTACATCGCATGGGATACATGATCAAGCCAATAGCCGAGTCATATGGTGCTAGACCATCCAATCTCTCTCATCTTGTGTCTTTGGACACATAGCCTTGTAGAGATGTATTCCATGTGACATGGGAAGACTTCTCCTCCTAGAATCTTCCATGCTAAACCTCTTTAGCACCTTGCCAATATACACACTTTGGGAGAATGCTAGCAACCTCATGAATCTATCTCTATAGATCCTTATTCCTAAAATATAGGTTGTTTCTCCCAAATCCTTCATGGAGAAAATATTCTGAAAGCCATCTTTTAACTGATTGCAATATGGGAACACCATTCCCTATGAGCAATATATCGTCCACATATAGGACTAAAAAGACCACCACGCTCCCACTAATCTTCTTGTAAACATAAGGATCATCTTCATTTTGTGAAAAATCAAACTCTTTGATTCTTTCATCAAAACGTTGATTCTAACTCCAGGATGCTTGCTTTAGACTATAAATGGCTCTTTGTAACTTACAAATCTTATCTGCATGTTCTTAGATGACAAAACCATCAGGTTGTATCATATATAGATCCTTAGTTAAGTTTCCATTAAGGAAAGTTATTTTGATATCCATCTACCAAATCTCATAGTACTTTGATGCTTTTCTCAGTTTGTTTCTCTACTTCAAATTTGAATTCTTTGAACTTTTCAAAAGCCTCAGATTTGTGTTTCATGAGATACACATAACCAAAACATGATCTATCATCAATAAAGGTTATGAAATAGACATATCCACTGCTAGCTTTGGTGGACATGGGCTCACACACATCAATGTGCACAAGCCATAGCACTTATGTAGCCTTCACTCCCTTACTTTAAAAGAAGACTTAGTCATTTTGTCAAGCAAACAAGATTCGCAAGCACCTAATGATTCATAATCAAATGTGCCAAGATATCCATCTTTGTACAAGTTGGATGTGCGAGTCTCGTTTATATGGCCAAGGCGGCAATGCCATAAATATGTGTTATTTAAATCACCTAATTTAGGTCGCTTAATATTTATGTTATTAGTAAGAGTATCAACATCAAGGACATACAAATTGTTACATGCTATCTCTTTACCATAAAACAACTCATTTTATAAAATGAACAACTATTGTTCTTTAAAAAAAATGAATATCCATTCTTGTCCAAACAAGAAATAGAAATTATATTCCTAGTCAAATTAGGATTGTAGTAACAGTTATGTAAATCCAATACAAGCCTTATGGGCAATGTTAATAAATAGGTCCCTACAACTAATGAAACAACTTTTGATCCATTTGCCACATGTAGGTACACTTCTCCTAATATTAATCTCCTCGTACTCCCAAGCTCATACACAAAAGTGAAAATATGAGCACTAGATCTAGTATCTAATACCCACGTGGACTGATCAGAAGTAGATAGATTAATTCCAATAACATAAATACTTGAAGTGCCCTGAGTAGAACTCTTGTTACTTTACACCTACTAGTTTATCATAGTGGAGATAGATCGCATTCCAGATTGCGCTATGGAAGAAATTTTCTTCCTTTTGGCTTTCTTACTCTTGGGCTTGCCCTTGTGCGCCTTGGGCCCTTCTGAAAGTTATGAAAGATCGCTACAGGGCAAGCAGCGTAGTTCAAAATTTTGAACCTTACCCCGATCCCGGCGATTGGATCAACGTCGAAATCAAACAATCACATACATAATAAAATAAATCTAACCTTTAGATTTTGAGTCGTTTGCGGATTTGAGCCGTCCAAGTGTCCGGCCTCTAACTTGTGATACGCGGCGCGCGTTCGTTGGCGAGGAGAGCGGAATGGGAGTGCTAGCTCCTTCTCCTAACAAGGCTTATGAATGGATGGGAAAAGAATCGATTTTCAACTCTTGAAAATCAACAAAATAAAAGTAGCTTAATTTGGGCATCCCATAAAGGGCTATATATAGGGAGGCAACCTCCTAGGGTTTTCCCAAACCCTAGGGGACATGGATTGGGCTAGCCCATTAATCCTAGTCCAACTAGAAATTAAAGTGGCCCAAATTCATTTATAAATATGTGGCCCAAATCTTATTCAACCCCAAATAATTAATATTTAATATTTGGCCCAAATCTTATTTAGCCCAAATATTTAATTTAATTTAATATTTAGCCCAAATACTTTATTTAGCCCAAGTATTAAATTAAGCCCAAATTATTAAATTAGAAACTTCTTTCTAATTTAATCATTAAGTTAGAAACTACTTTCTAATTTAATCAATTGTTATTTTAGGAAACTTTTTCCTTTATGACGACCCCTCGTCATATCGACGTCATTACGTCTGTTTGTTCTTTTCCCGTGAGAACATATGACGGCACAACTTCTTGCCGAAGTGTCTCACTTAACCATACGTCCGCTTTCCTAGTTTAAGCCAGGGATCGTGCCTATTGCATATGACTCATTAGGCTTCCGAATATGTTGGCAATGTGCCAGTACGAACACATAAGACAAGATTGGCCTCTAGCAAGGCGTCATGCCTACCCAATTATTCAGAAGGATTCATAATCCGCAAATAACCTTTCACGAGCATGGTTACCGTGTAATTCGATCCTCTCGTCAATGTATCCTATGTGATCTCAAGTTGGCAATGTGTTGCTTGATTATGATCACATAAGTCTTTCTTCGGTTATCCGGATATCTGCACTTAATAGAAAGTGAATCAATAACTCCTTATTGATCTCTTTCACCATGGCCATGGATTTAAAGTGAATATCCACCGAAGGCGCCTTAGATACATCATCCTCTATCAAGGGATAGACAAGTCCCTTCTTGGTTACGCACCCATCTCCATAAGCCTCAAGATATACCCAACGATCGCCCACATGCAGCCTTTATCTAGGCCCATCGAAACGATGTCAAAGCATATCGGTCTTCTTATGAGATGACCGTGATGAAGGATCATGAACGAGGATCAAAAGCATGCAACGGAAGCGTATTGGTTAGAGTCTAGGAGACTTACTTTTACGGCGGATTACCGGACGGAATGGAGCGATGGGAGCTTCTTCGCGTGGAGGAGACGACGGCTGTCCTGCTAGCCTTCGGCTCCGTCGCATCAGAACTCAAACGCCCCCTTTCGATCTTCCGGAGTATGACTCGAACTCGTGGCCTCTCTTCGGTGAAGAAGAATGAAAAACGACTTGAATTAAAAAACAACTAAAGAGAGATATATATAGGGAGAACCCTAGGGTTAAAACCCTAGTGGGCCAAACCCTAATGGGCCAAATCTTTTAATTAATTTCCTAATTGGGTTAGCCCAATTAATTAATTAAAACCCTTATGAACTATTATTTTATTTTAGCCCAATGGACCATTCTAAATAAAATAATTCTCTCTTAATGTAATTCATCCAACAAGCCAAATGTATTAAAAATACATGAGTTACATCGAGCTACCCCGGGGACCAAAAGACAAATTATTCACGGCTACTAAAATGACCAAAATATCCCTGCTACCTAGTAGCTATATTTTGTCATTCTAAGTGTTCCAACTATCACCATATGGTAACACTGACCCCACGAATAATTTTGCATATGCCATGTCTTTGACCTACTAGTGTAATGACGAAAATACCCCTCTGTGTAACACCCATCATTTAGAAAGGAATAATGTACTAACACCTTTCTAAATGACTTCTACCATCCTTAGATCACTAGTCCAATAATCCGTGACTACTCGAATGTACTTGCTTATCATTGGGAGCTACCCAGAAGCACACACTCATAAGTCACGTTCCCAGGGCCCTGGATTATTCGATTATTCTTGGACAATCACAAGGGGGTGAATCACAGAAACTATCTTGTATTAGTCTGTCTTAGCTAATTAGAAACCATACTCCCAACTCAAAAGGATATTGATCTTTGATAGACCTCACCTACAATGAATCTAAGAATATAGCTCTAGGTTCACCAGACCACCAACTAATACTCAAGTATTAGAGTACTCGTCCACGTAGTAGCAGTGATAGACTAGCTCCATGATAATTAGTACTTTGTCATTAGCTTCTATCACAGGTCCACTCTACGCATTCCAAATGCGCTTGTACAATTAGAGTAAACGGACTGTTTACTGGCTAAGGCAAGCCATCCTCCATTAGGATCTATTGCACAATGATCTTATCATGATAGAGTGCCCAGTTCTATCAAAAGATCAAGAGTTATATTTTCTTGCTTATTAAGTACCCATGATTCATGCCTAACTGTGAAGAACGACCCATCACATGAATCACTTACTTAATAGCATGGACACCTTTCCAACAATTAAATGCAAATAATATATGTGCCATAAACTGAATAAAAGAAACATCATTACCATAAATTAAACAAAACGTGTCTTTAGGGCATACATTTCCAACACGTGACAACCTCAGGTCCAAGGATTAGTTACACCCATCTCGTATGAGAATACCATCAACATATAACCAAAATGGATTCTCATGGCGAGTCATGTCCAGTGACACGTTCTTCAACATTGGTCACCTATGTACTTGTCTAGGCACCCCCATGCCTATGGGTGTGAGTCCCCATTGCTATCACATAGCAAAAACATAGCACATACAAGTCTTACCGCAATTGTCAATGTCCATTCTTAACATTGCTACGACTTGGGACATTTAATGATGTCAAGAAACTGTGATACATCATCTCACATCTTTATAGATTAATCACAGTATACATCATATGGACTTCTATCTAGTTTCATCCGATCATTACATTAATAACAAGAAACTAATAGAACGACTTCTTATAGAATTAAATAACTCTTTATTCAATATGAAATATGATTATAAATGTCAGTGTACAATTTGCCCAATTTGATTGGGTTTAGAGCACCTACACTAACACCTTCAACTAAGAGAACAATTCCCTTGGCCTTTTATCAATTTTGGGCTCGACCTTCATTAGCATGGATAACAACTCTCCAAGATTTTATTCCATAACTGTTAGGGAGGGAGTGTAGCACCAAATCTAGGGTAAGTTTCTGCATCCATACCCAAGTTCAGCTCTAGTAACCTGTTGATAATGTTGAGTGTAGATTTTGATGATTGATGATTGGCATGTGTGAATGTGAATGTTCATTTATATTTTATGTACTAACAAAGCATGAAGCCTTCATAAGGCTTACAAAGCTGTTCTCTAGTGATTTCATGACAGGTTATATATGGAAACTTCTTATATTTATATAGAAATTTCATTATATATGGAAACAAGTTTTTAGAGAGCTTCCTAGAAATTTGAGCATTTGAGCTATGTATGGAAAGTTCTTATTGGAATGGAAAGTCTAGAAGATATATATATATATATATGGAATTCTTATTTATATATGGAAAGTTCAAAAGATTTATATGAAAGTTTTTGACGAGATTGGAGTAGTCCATTATATAGAGTTGCCATATATGTAACTTGGCGACATGGCATTGTTAACATGGCATTTTGATGACATGACAATCATGTGGAGCACACTCATCAAGGCTACATCATCTCATTGGTCTAAATATGGTAAGAGAATCATGGGGTAAATTTAAAGGTTCCTAAAAACTCCTCTACCCAATTAAATATGGAAGAATTTTTTGAATTGCATTCAAATGGAGAAGTTAAAGATTCAACATTATTGTTCAACATTAATGGAGGAAATTAAGGTTTGAAAATTAAACCTTGATAGATATTACTTTCCTTTATTACTGATTCTCTCTCATTAAAAGGATATGGAGACTCAAATCATGGAATCAAGTATCCTACTCATTATGACTAATTGATATCTTCATTATGGGAGAATATTCTAAGGATATCTTGCATATATTCAGCTACACAAATTAATTCTCTACTTGTCAACATTTTTAGTATGGAAACTTGATCAATTAAGGGAATTTGAAGTTATAATTGATATCTTCATTGTTGGACAAATTTGCCTCATTATTTGAAAATATTTGGCTACATTTTACACCATTTGGAGATTACATTCAAAGTTCAAATAAGCTATTCTTATTATGGAAGCAAAGGGGTAAATTGCTCAATCAAAGGAGTTTGAAGATCAACTAGAAGTCAGAATTGATCATTTCTTATTTATTGTCGATTTTGCAAGAATTATGAAGGGTTTTGATGATATTTTATTCCTTAAAATCAGCCATGCATGACTGTAAATGATTTGCTTATTCAAGGCTGATTGGAGATCAACAAAAGTCAAAGGTCTTGATGATCAATCAAGTTAGCTGATTATGGAAGGTAAATCAAGAATTCAATATGAAGGGATGAGATTGGCTTGAAGACTTGACACATGGAGGGTTGAGATTGATCAAGAAAAGCTTACTCTAACACTATATAAAAGGGTCTCTTAAAGGCTTTGGAACAAATTTTTGGAAGCCCTATTATTTTCTACATTATTGGCCGAGATTTCCATTCTCTCTAAATCTTTCTCTTCCTTTATATTCTTGAGAGAAAACTAAGAGAGTTCTCTACCCTTCATTGTATTATTTTTGAGAGAACCCTATTTCTCAATCTCTACTATTCTTGTATCTTGTAAAGAGTGTACAAAATCCAAACTAGTGAGTGTGAGACTCCAGAACAAGTTTGGTGGTGGTGAAGCCAAGTGAAAGCTTCGGTGGTTGTAACAAAAGTTTCATATAGTGGATTTGGTTGAAAATCCTAAGGAAGGAAATCTTTAGGTAGTGGATGTAAGCCATAAGGGCCGAACCACTATACATCGCTGTGTTCTTCTTCTCTTCACTCTTTACTTATTCTTTCTCGATTATACTTGTTTGTTTTTGATCTTGTGCTATCTAAAGTGGCCAAACCCTAAGGCTTACATTCTCGTTGGTTATTTTGATTATATTATGGTTTGCTTTAATTGATCATTCTTTGTACTCATTCAATATTCCATTTGGTTTATTTAAAGACTTGTTATTGTGTGCATTCAAATAACTTGTTTTCGCCAAGTTGTAATTTGAAGAGTATATTGGACCAAAGCACATACTAGCACAGCTGGCGGATATCATATTATCCATCTAGTATTTAAGTGCTCCCGTACTCTCAACTACAATCTTGGTTTGTATTAAATTTGTTTTCACATATATATACGTGCATAAGTTTTGCATTAGAGTTTTGAAAAGGTGTCAATTCACAACCCCTCTTGACTAGGTTAGCACTCAACAAATAAAACCTATCATCTATATGACATGCTTCTCAATAGATGATCCTTAAGCCTAGCCATGATCTCATAGGCATCATAACTCTTATGTTGCGACCTATGTTTTAGGGTCATGGTAGCCAAGATGACATACCAAGCGATGATCATATCACCCTTGTGCATCGTCGAAGCCTTATGTGCTACTATTTACCCAACTAGTGGCTTCGCAAGAAGATATCTCTTTATCGCATAAAGAATCTTATCATACGTGAGGACTATGCTCAAGATGATCTCCCAGTTATAGAAATTAGTCCCGTTGAAGGTATTATTGCCCTCGAGTATCAATCTTATCAACATGTTTCTAGACATTCTGGATCAACAACTAAATTATAGAGATAAATGTTATAATCATATTTAATTACGGAATCATAAATTACTAAAAGAAAGATTTTATGATTGCTCCCACTATTTTCTACGAGTTCGCCACACTCAAGACCTGACTCAGGAAATCCTGTTGGAAGATTTCCTAGTGGGCTAGGATCCCATCTCCCTTCGCACAACCTTGAGTGACTCAACAAATTGTGCTAAGATCTCCATGTAACTCCTAGATACATTGGGTTGACAATGGATGAGTGCATAATTTCATATATTTATTTCCCTTACATATGGTCTCTTGGGTGAGATTTATTCCTTATTGTATTGATCTATACTTATTTTTATGGTTAATACAATTTTAGATTGGTTAGAATAAATTGGGCTTTTACTTACAAAATTTCAGCTTTTTAATATTTTGACCTTTCGGGATTCTTATAGATTTTTGAACATGCTAGAGTTCAAGAAAATGAATAATGTCTTCATAGATTTTGTATAGGACTTCTTGGGATTTCCATAATGGTATGATTTGTCCAAATCTGAGTTCGTTTGGGCCTCCAAATATTGCTTCAAGTTAGGGCCGAAAAGTTGGGCCAAATCCTAATTGGATTAGAATTCTGCACAAACATGGAATCTTTAAAAGGCCATAACTTGAGCTTATGATGTCCAAATCGAGTGATTCAAAAGCCTAAATTCATCTAGACATTCTTAAATACAATGATAAAGAAGGGTCCAAAGCCCAAAACGCTCGTTATCCAACCCAAAATGGGCTTTTAAGTTATGGGAGTCTAGGAGCCCTAATTCCTGGGCTGATTTGGATTCTTTGTTGGGGGATATTTAAAGTCTTGATCCAAGCTCGAGAGGGGGGACGTCCATGAAGTAAAAGAGGTAGAGAAGCACATCCAAGAGGGGAAGAAGCATCCTTTTCATATTTTTCTCTTCTTTTTGTGTTCTTTCTCTCATTATGTGTGGCTAAACTTTGGTTTTTCGGTAGAAGGATATTTTGAAGCCATGGTGAAGAACACTGTGAGATCTTTTTGAGTTTATTTACAATCTGATTTTCTCTTGAATATTCATGTATCTTATGATTTTAATATTTATGATTGTGTGTTTTGATTGCATAGACGGTCGCTATTCAATTCTTGATGCATGATCTATTGCTAGCTTGAATACCAAATCCGTAATTGTTTGGTCTTTCTTGCATAATTAGCAACTAGGGTTGATGATTATGGATAAGTTTTGGTTCAATTCCTAGGGAGTACATGTGTTGAATTAAATAAACTGAGCTTGTGTGTTTATTGTTCAGATTTGGTCTTGTTTCCACAAAGTTTAATGCTGCCATTGAATTAAATTCTAGAGAGCTTGTTCTGGGGTTGTTTGAAGGTAAGGGTTAATTGAAGAGCTTGTTTTAATTAATTAAGAAGTATGGGAAATATTGAATGAACAGAGCTTGTTGTTCTTTCTAAGGTCAAGTATTCAAGGAAAATTAGTGACTTTAGCATCAATGATCAGTGTTATAACCATTGGTAGATCAATCATTTCTACCGGAAGCATTTCTATTGATTACTTTAATTTTGTTACATTCTGATTTGTCTTATTAATTTAGAATAATATTTTATTTTTAATTGTTTAAATTTCAAAATACAAACCCCCCAATCGTTTCTTCTATTTATTCTAATTTTTCAAAGGAATAGATCTAACCAATCCCTGTGGATATGACCTTGCTCATCACTATCACAATTCATATTTTTAAGAGCAAGAATTTATTATTTGTTGGATTCGACACCCATCAAATTTTTGGCGACGTTGCCGGGGATTGGTGTCAAGTAGATTTATTCTTTTTATTTTTATTTTTATTCTTTTTTAGTGATTTTTTGTTTGTTTGTTTGTTTGTGAGTCTTATGTGTTTTCAGGTTTATGACCAAATCTTCTCATCAAGGTGAATTGAAATTTGACTTGGAAATTGATAGAACCATCCATAGGTTGAGAAGAGAAGCTAAGCAAGTTTCAATAGAACAGGCTTCGGGAATAGCATCAGGCATCAATATAGCTTCGAACACTCTTTCCATTCCATCTAGCGATTCAGAAGAAGAGGAAGTCATGGCCATTAATAACAGGACATTAAAGGAGTTGGCTGCTCTTGATTTGAACCAATAGTCTTTATGTATTGAGTACCCTAATTTAGATGCTGCTTTTGAATTAAAATCAGGACTCATACATTTGTTGCCTACTTTTTGTGGTCTTGCAGGTGAGGATCCTCATAAGCATTTGAAAGAATTCCACGTGGTGTGTTCAAGCCTAAAACCACAAGGAATGATTAAAGAACAAATTAAATTGCGTGTTTTTCCATTCTCACTGGTTGATGCAGCAAAGGATTGGTTGTTTTACTTACCTCCAGGTTCTGTAACTATATGGACAGGGATGGTCAAATTGTTTCTCGATAAAAATTTTCCCTGCTTCACGAGCTACTAGCATCATAAGGGAGATATGTGGAATAAGGCAGAAAGATACAGAAACTCTTCACGAGTATTGGGAAAGATTTAAACAATTATGTGCTAGCTATCCTCAACATGGAATTTCTGAACAACTTCTCATTTAGTATTTCTATGAAGGGTTACTACCTATGGAGAGGAAAATGAAGGATGCAGCTAGTGGAGGTGCTATAGTGAACAAAACCCCTAGTGCCGCTAAAGATTTGATTTCCATCATGGTTGCTAGCTCACAACAGTTTGGATTCAGACAAGACACCCCTTTGAGAAGGATGAATGAGGTAAGTATATCTTCCTTTTAAAATCAAATATCCAATCTAACTTCTCTTATTCAACAATTGGCTGTAGGAAATTTGCAACAAGTTAAAGCTTGTGGAATTTGTGCTGCTACTGGTCATCCAACGGATATGTGTCCTACACTTCAAGAAGATTCTCTAGAGCATGCCAATGCAGTTCGAGGATTCCCAGACCCACCACAAAAGAAGTATGATCCTTATTCAAATACCTACAATCTAGGGTGGAGGGATCATCCCAACTTCAGTTATGGAGCAAGACCATAATTCCAACATTACCAGCCTAGACCACATATTCCACCACAACAACCTTCCTCAAGTTCAGGTATGTCTCTAGAAGAAATTGTTAAATCACTTGCAATTAACATACAACAATTTCAACAGGAAACAAGAACAAGTATCAAGCAATTAGAGAATCATGTAAGTCAATTGGCATCTTCAATCAGCAGGTTGGAGTCTCAAGGTAAATTACCTTCACAAACTGTTGTTAACCCAAAACAAAATGCTAGTGCAATCACCTTGAGGAGTGGCAAGGAGTTGGAAGAACCCAGCAAGACAAAGCAAAGAATTTTAGGAGAAGAAGCTGAAAAAGAAGTTGTTCCCTAACCTCAAACTGACAAGCCTAAAGGACTTAATATTAAACAACCCAAGGTGTTGGTGACAAATCCTCCTTTTCCTACCAGATTGAATAAATCCAAGAAAGAGGAGGAGGAGAAGGAAATACTAGAAACCTTTCACAAAATTGAGGTAAATATTCCATTACTTGATGCAATTAAACAGGTGCCTCGATATGCTAAATTTCTCAAGGAATTGTGCACCAACAAGAGGAAGTTGAAAGGTAATGAGAAGGTATGTATGGGATAAAATGTTTCAGCCATCCTTCAAAAGAAATTACCTCCCAAATGCAAGGACCCAGGTATGTTCACTATCCCTTGTAAAGTAGGTAGTGTCAGGATTGAGAAAGCAATGTTAGATCTAGGAGCTTCAATAAATGTCATGCCTCTTTTTGTTTATTCATCTTTGAATATTGGTCCATTGAAAGAAATAGGTGTGATTATTCAACTTGCTAATAGATCTAATGTGTATCCTGAGGGAGTTCTTGAGGATGTTTTAGTGCAAGTTAATGAATTGCTTTTTCCTACTGATTTTTATGTGCTTAACATGGAAGAAGATGACTCATCTAATCTAGCACCAATCTTATTAGGGAGACCATTTCTAAAAACATCTAGAACAAAAATTGATGTGCATGATGGAATTCTCACTATGGAATTTGATGGTGAAATTATTAAATTTAATATTTATGAAGCCATGAGATATCCTAGTAATGTGTCCCCTATTTATGTTATGGATGTTATTGACCCTTTAGCACAAGAAATTTTTGATTTTCTTGATGATGATAAGTTGAAAATTGCACTTTGCAGGAACTTCACTCTTAAAGGATTAGAAAAAGTTATGAAGAAGTTTGTATTGGATTCTGACTTACAAGATGCAATCCATGAACTAGAGTCACTTAAACCTATGAAGTATAATGTGTCTCAAATTGATTTGCCTCTTTCTCACCCAAAACTATTTCCTTCTGTGGTGTAGGCACCAAAATTGGATTTGAAACTCTTACTAGATCATTTGAAGTATGTATTCTTAGGGGAAGGAGAAACTCTTCCAGTGATAATCTCCACAAAGCTCTCTACTTTGGAAGAAGAAAAATTAATTCGGGTGCTTAGAGAGTATAAAGAAGTTATTGGATGGACCATGGTTGACATTAACGGATTAAGTCCTTCTACATGCATGCATAGAATACTACTGGAAAATGATTACAAGCCTTCTAGAGAAGCCCAACATAGATTGAATCCACCCATGATGGAAGTGGTAAAGAATGAAATCTTAAAACTTCTAGATGTAGGTATGATCTATCCAATTTCTGATAGCAAATGGGTGAGCCCGGTTCAAGTTGTCCCAAAGAAAACAGGTATAACAGTGGTTAAAAATTCTGAAGGTGAAATGGTGCCTACTCGTGTTCAAAACGGGTGGCAGGTGTGTATCAATTATAGAAAGTTAAATGCATCAACTAGGAAAGATCACTTCCCCCTCCCATTTATTGACCAAATGCTTGAACGTTTGGCAGGCCGTACTCATTATTGTTGTCTTGATGGTTATTCAAGTTTTCATCAGATTCCAATTGCACCAGAGGACCAAGAGAGAACTACATTCACGTGCTCGTTTGGAACTTTTGCATATCGACGAATGCCATTTGGACTTTGCAATGCTCCTGCTACATTTCAGAGGTGCATGGTTAGTATATTTTCAGATTATGTGGAAAGCATCATAGAGGTATTTATGGATGATTTTATAGTCTATGGTAATTCTTTTGATGCATGTTTAACTAACCTCACAAAAGTGCTTAGAAGATGCATAGAAACAAACTTAGTTTTGAATTATGAGAAGTGTCACTTTATGGTTGATCTGGGCATTATTCTAGGCCATATTGTGTCCTATAAGGGAATTGAAGTTGATAAAGCTAAGATAAAAGTTATTAAATCTTTGCCTTACCCCACAAATGTGCGGGAAGTTCGCTTTTTTCTTGGACATGCAGGATTCTATCGGCACTTTATCAAAAACTTTTCCAAGATCACTCAACCCCTGTGTAGGTTGCTGCAAAAAGATATGGTTTTTGAATTTGGTGAGGAATGCAAAGGAGCATTTGACAAATTGAAAGATATGCTCACTTCAGCATTAGTTATCCAGTCGCCTAATTGGAGTCTTCCATTCGAATTCATGTGTGATGCAAGTAATCATGCAGTTGGTGCTGTGCTTGGACAAAAAGTTGGAAAAGCCCATCATGCCATTTACTATGCCTCCAGGACACTTGACAATGCACAAAGCAACTATTCCACAACTGAAAAATAACTTTTAGCTGTTGTTTTTGCTTTGGAAAAATTTTGTTCTTATTTGCTTGGCACTAAAGTGATTATTTATTCTGATCATGCAGCTCTCAAGTACTTATTTTCAAAGAAGGAGGCGAAACCTAAACTCATTCGATGGATTCTCTTCCTACAAGAATTTGACCTAGAGATACATGATAAAAAAGGTACAAAAAATTTGGTTGCTGATCATCTCAGTAGATTAACCACAAGTGAAGAGCCATCCCCATTACAGGACAACTTCCCAGATGAGTATCTCTTTTCTCTTCAAGAGACAGTCCCCTGGTATGCTGATATAGTTAATTATTTAGTTACTAGAACACTACCAGATGACTTGTCTAGAGCTCAAAAAGATAAAATAAAAAGTGATGCTAAATATTATGTTTGGGATAACCCTTACTTGTGGAAACATTGTTCTGACCAAATTATTCGCAGGTGTGTATCTCAGCAAGAAATTCCATCCATTCTTACATTTTGTCATTCATATGCATGTGGAGGACATTTTGGCCCTAAGAGAACAGCTTGTAAGATATTAGAGTGTGGATTGTTTTGGCCTACTTTGTTCTGTGATTCATATATGTTTTGCAAGTCTTGTGAACAATGTCAGAAAACAGGAAACATAGGGCATAGAGATCAAATGCCACTTACCCCTATTCTTGTTTGTGAAATATTTGATGTGTGGGGTTTTGATTTCATGGGCCCTTTCCCTTCTTCTTATAATAATGTTTACATCATTCTTGTTGTGGATTATGTTTCAAAGTGGGTAGAAGCTAAGGCTACCCGGACTGATGATGCTAAAGTGGTTGTAGATTTTGTCAAATCTCATATTTTTGTTAGGTTCGGGACACCGAAGGCTATGATCAGTGATAGCGGGACTCATTTTTGCAATAGAGTAATGGCCACTTTATTAAAGAAATACAATGTTACCCACTGCATCTCCACTACATATCACCCACAAACAAGTGGACAAGCTGAGGTATCCAACAGAGAAATCAATTTCATACTCTAGAAGACTGTCAACCCAAATAGGAAGGATTGGAGTCTAAGGCTTGATGATACACTTTGGGCTTACAGAATAGCATACAAAACTCCTATAGGTATGTCTCCTTACCGTTTGGTTTTTGGAAAACCGTGTCATCTTCTAGTGGAGTTAGAGCACAAAGCATATTGGGCTGTCAAGTATTGCAATATGAAAATGGATGAATTGGGTGCACAAAGGAAATTACAATTGCAAGAGTTGGAGGAAATCCGTAATGATGCCTATGAGAGCTCGAGGATCTACAAAGAAAAGACAAAGGCCTTCCATGATCAAATGATCTCCAGGAAACATTTTTCTATTGGTCAGAAAGTTCTACTTTATCACTCTAGATTAAAATAATTTCCTGGTAAATTGCGTTCTAGATGGATAGGACCTTTTCTTGTTACTAATGTGTTTTCTCATGGTGCAGTTGAAATACAAAGCTTGGACACTGGTAAAACTTTTAAGGTTAATGGTCATCGCTTGAAACCCTTTTATGAAGGTTTTTAGGTGTACAATATTGAGCAAATTAATTTGGATTGTCCAACTTATACAGATTGAGAAGTGAAAAGTCTAGCCAAAGACGTTAAACAAAGGTGTTGCTTGGGAGGCAACCCAAGATAATTAGATTTTCTTTCTCTATCCCTTTTCTTTTTCTTTTCATATGCATTATTATTTCTTTTTCTGTGCCATTTTCTTGCATTTAACCTTACATTGGGGACAATGTAAGTTTTAAGTGTGGGGGAGTGATTGCATTTAGAGAGTTTAGAGACTACATTTTGAACATGTTAATGTTTTTTTTATTACAATTATTATTATTATTATTTAGGATGTTTTCCCAATGATATTTAAGGATTCACATGTTATAAACTTAGATTGACTTGAGGTGAGAATGTTATAACATGATTGAACAAAATACTTGCATACTTAGGCTAGAATTGACTCGAGTTTGATTTTGAAGAGTATTGACTTGTGTTGGTAGACGAAAAAACCATTATTGGGGGAGCCTTTGAGCCTTTGAGATTGAAACATACATGGCAATCTTGTATTTTCTTTTGGAGTGATGTTCATTCATGTAAGATTGATATAAAACTTGCTTTTAATACTAGTCAAAGTTGCAGATTCATGTGCATGCATAAAGATGAAAATGGCATATAGGATTTATAACCACTTGACTTAAAAAGCCAACCTTACAAAATTGACTTTAGTGTACCTATTTTGAGCTTATTTTCCTTTTCTTTGTTCAACTACCCTTGTTAATAAGCCGTAAACCATTTTCATTTGTTATCCTTATTTTGTTTACCCACCTTTGGACTAGTAGAGCATTTGAAATTATTCGATAGGTATTGAAAAGGACGGTGAATTGAATGAGTGTGGAGATGCTATTGTTGATTTGTTATGGTTGTATTATTGATGAAGTGGAATGTATTTGGGGAATGCTTATGATATTATGTCCTTGTAGCAAGAAAAAAAAAAGTTATTGCTATTTATCTACTCCTATGTTTTGAGCTACTTAGTAGTAATTGGGGGTTGACAGTATGCTCCTGCATCATCCTTCATGTCAAACGGTGGTTCAAAATATGAGTATGCATATGCACCCTAAGTAATTATTTAGGGGAGTAACCAAGTGTCTTCATCACAAATGTCGACATTCGTGTCAAAAGCCAAGTAATGCTTAGAGAAAAACTATATGTTGAAAAAAAAAAAGAAAAAAAAAGGAAAGAAACAAGAAAAAAAAAAAAAAAGGTGCACAGACATAATATATGATATTTTTTAAAGAAATGAATAAGGAAGAAAGAAACAAAGAGTGTTTGATTATTAGTTGAGGTGTTGGGTCCTTTATGCCTAATTAACCCAAGTTGTTTCTAAATGATCTATTAGTTTCTTAGGTCTTAACCTTTTTCCCTTTTATATCCTACATTTACCTTAGCCCCATTACAACCTTATTAAAGACCATTGGATTTTTGTACAGCATGTGACATCAGCAACAAAGATTGGATGAACAAGCAAGTTTACGGTAGGACACGGAGTATAAGAGAGGCATGACACGCAGGCCCTATTTCAAAAACCAAATTTACAAGCATTCATTCCCAACATAAAATAAGTGGTCGACTCGATCCATACCATACACCCATGCAATCAATCTCATTGATTCATTCAAATTATGTTAATTAATTGTTGCATCAATCTCATTGAAACGTTTTCTATAAATTGAAATTTATATAATTTTGGAAAACAAAACTGTTTCAATGGTATTTGAACTTGGGTGTTTTATTAATTATTGGGCTACTAGAGCATGTACCTGAGATTGTCACTGTCATCTCATAAGAAGACCGGTATGCTTTGACATCGTATCAATGGGCCTAGACAAAGGCTGCATGTAATGACCCGTTAGAGTGCTTAGAATTTATTTAACGTTACTTAATTATCTAAATAATTCCTAGTTTAAGATTTTTTCCAATTAAATGATTTAATGTGGCAATTTAGAGAATTTTAGTTGAGAAATAGCATTTAATTCTTTTTAATAAGGATATGTTGGTCTTTTAGGAAGTTCTTATTAGAACTTAATTAATTAATTAATTAGAAATATTATCTTAAGGGATTGAGACATTCGAGCGTGAGAAGGCTTTGGCTTGTAGTCTCCTAGTTGTATTAGGAGAAGGAGATTGAGTTATGGGCTAGGGCTTCATAGTATATATATATATATAGCTTGATGGCCAACAGTTCTTCACGGCATGTGAAGAATAGAAGATAGAAGAAGAGGCAGAGAGTTTATATTGCAGCGATTGTTGGTTTCCCTTGGAATCGTTTTGATCTGATCGATCATAAGTCAAGTTCTTCTCCTTGTAATCCTTTCTTATAGGAGTATGTTAGCGTTTGTTCTTAGTTATTCTAGATTTTCATTCTAGTGTTCAAGTGTTATTAGTATCAGTTAGCAGATACGTTTTCATATTTATATATATACACGTATTCAGTAAAGTCACAAGCAAGTAGTTTTCTTGTAATCTTTTAATTCAAGATCCATGTTTTCAGTGATCTTAGAATACCAAGAGTCTTTGTTTTGGGTTCCCTGTTTAATCAGACAGTATGTTCATGCACATATATATATATTCATGCGATATATCAGTATCTAGTGAGTTATGATAAGCTATGCATAATTCTTATAGCATTTTCTTTTAGAAACAATCGATTGATCCATCTTGATATTATTTTATATCAAATGGGATTGTTCTCTCAAGATTTCTTTCGGAATGGTGTAGTAATGTTAAGTTTTTGATTCAAGATATCACCTTTGTTATCGTAAGCATTATTTAGTATGTGATTTCAGACATTCGAATGAGCCTTATGTCATTCAAATGAGTTTTGAGGAATTCGAATGAATTCTCAATGTTATCGTAAGTTTTTCTCTTCTAATGTATTAGACATTAGAATGAGTTTTCTGTTATTTGAATGAGTCATGTGTTATCTTATCATTCGTATGTGTTTTTAAGGTTTGAATGTGTCATTCAAATGAGTTTTCTTGTCATTCGAATGAGTCCTTGAAGATCTGAGTAAGCCTTTGCTTTATATAGTCTAGCATTCGAATGAGTCTCTTTGTCATTCGAATGACCCGTGAGTATTCCATTCATTCATTCGAATGGGGTACTATTGTATTTGAATGAGTTGCATTCTGCCTATTCAAATGCTGAAAAATTATCAAATTCATTCGAATGAATTTGTGAGTCATTCGAATGAGTCTTTGAAGATCCGAATAGCCTTTGTTATATATCATTTTATCATTCGAATGAATTTCTATCATTCGAATGACTAGCCTTTGTTATGTATCATCTATCATTTGAATGAGTTTTCTATCATTCGAATGACCTTGGTGAAGCTCCTTTATTTCATTCGAATGGGTTGTTGCTGCATTCGAATTACTCCCCTATGCTTCAGCTGTCATCCAAATAGTATCATATGGCATCCAAATGACCCATATTCCATTCGAATGCATCTCCGATGTTATGCCTTATATTTGAATAACCTTCCTCACATTCGAATGACTCTTGAATCATCTGAATGGCTTCTAGTAAATCCTTAATGCAAATCTTTAATTTAATATAAATATTCAATATTTCAAATATTGAATTTTTATGCCAAGATATGATAAAATCCAATATGCCATGCCCATACTCAGAAATTACAGAATCTTTGTATCTCAATATAGCTGATGAAAATCATATACCATGTTTAGCAATTAATTATGACATGATCATCATTATTCTGTGAGATTATGTGCATACATTTTGGTGTGAGCATTGAGCATGATTTTATATGGAGCACTACATACCGTGTGCTAGCATGTATGTGAGCATTGCATTACAGTATGCACGTCAGGCGGCTAGCCCACGGGAATCCCACCAGTTTTAGTTATAGCTCAGTATATGAGTTGCTCGCCTGATGTCGATCAGGGGGCTAGCGGCTTTGCCCATAGTATGTGCTTACATTTTTTATGTATGCAGGATTCAGATCAAACAGGTATGTTTTACAGAATATATGGGCTTATGGCCAAAGTCGCTGATATGCCCTGCAAACTTTGAGAATCACAAGACCTAAAAGAGTCTTGAGACATGGACATGAAGCCCAAAGGCCCAACGGGTTGTAGGAGATCAAGGAAACAAGCCGAATGAGCAAGAGGTCGAGCCGAGACCAGGTGGGGAGGACCTACTCAGTTATGTCGAGTGGGTATGACACTACTTTGGTTTTTCAGGAATAACTCTATCATAAAAGCTCTGATTGAGCTGATTCAAAGTCATATGGAAAGATAAGAGAATTATCTACAACTTTCATGTTTTGAGTTTTGAGAGATTCATGATTTATCAAGGTTGTAATTAGGCTCTAAGTTGATGCACTTGCACTATTAAGGCTCAGAGTCAAGTATTGAAGGAAGATGGATCCAAGCCAAGACAAAAGGGAAAAAGAAGGCATGAACGAATGGCCCCCCACTCGTTCATGACTGAGTGGCCCCTCACTCGGTCATGGGGAGACCAATTTCCCCACACTTTTCATAACCCACTCAGTTATGCCGAGTGGGTACGACACTGCTTTGGTTTTTTGGCCATAACTTTCTCATACGAGCTCCGATTGAGGTGATTCAAAGTCCTATGGAAAGCTAAGAGAATTATCTACAACTTTTGTGTTTTGAGTTTTAATAGATTCGAGTGGTCCCCCACTCGGTCATGGTCGAGTGGGCTTGGGCAAATCTCTCCTGTTTTCCCTCTCGGATGTGCCGCGAAATCATCGAAACGGGCCGTGAGATTCTCGCCTCGATTGTCGCACGTCTCCTCTCTCTCTCCTCTACTATAAATAAGAGACCATGCCTTCATCACAAGGTACACACTCTTGGGCCCCTCAACACAATTCCATACTTTTGGCTCTCGAAAACTAACTTAGGCATCGGAGGGTTTGCTCAAGGACCCCCACCCGAGCCTTAACGTTGCTCTCATTTTGCAGGTCACTCGGTTATGGATGGCCACTTGATTATGGAAGGCCACTCGGTTATGGATGGCCACTCAGTTATGAAAGGCCACTCCATTCTGGAGGGCCACTCGATTATGGATGGCCACTCAGTTATGCAGGGCCACTCGGTTATGGATGGCCATTTGGTTATGGATGGCCACTCGGTTATGATGGCCACTCGGTTATGGATGGCCACTCGGTTATGGAGGGCCACTCGATTATGGAGGGCCACTCGATTATGGATGGCCACTCGGTTTTGAAGGGCCACTTGATTATGGAGGGCCACTCAGTTATGGATGGCCACTCGGTTATAGATGGCCACTCAGTTATGGATAGCCACTCGGTTATAGATGGCCACTCGGTTATTGATGGTCACTCGATTATGGAGGGCGACTCGGTTATGGATGGCCGTTTGGTTATGGATGGCTACTCGATTATGGATGGCCACTCGGTTATCTAAGGCCACCAGATCATCAGACCCACCGGATCGTCAGATCTATCAGCCCATTAACCCTTAATATCAGCCCAAACCACCAGCTTTGTTGGGCCACCAGACCCACCTGATTATCAGATCCAATCGCTCAACAAATTCTTTGGTTCGCTAAGATTCCCATCATTGAAGACACGACTCCCAATAAGACTTTCACTTCTGCCCATAATTAAAAATAGATTGTTGTATTTTGGCAACAACAATTGGCACCATCTGTGGGAAATGCAAGATAAAAAGTCAACTTAAAAATGGAAAACACTCGTGGACACCAACGAACTCTTTCTCAAGGTGTAGAAACACGCCTACCACTATGGAACTCTCAACAATAGGGAGTGCCTCCCATTATTCCCGATTCTCACCCACAAGGAGCACCTCCGCCCCCTCATATTATTCAACCCCGAGGATGTGATCACTCTATTTCCCTGAGCCAATAGGTTGGGAACCAATCAGTCCCACTTCCACTTAACATTGGCTCTGGGCCACTTCCCGCTGATCAAGCTGGGACTTCACGACAGCCACTGCGTACGGTCCCATGGGAAGAGTATGAAGCATTGAGACAACAACATGTTGAGGGCATGCAAGCACTTTGAGACATGGCCGGTATACTCCAAGGTGTGATGCCTGGAGGGATGTTGCCTGATACCTTGAAAAAGTTTATGCCACTGCTTGAGCCTCAGCCCGAGGTGGGAGCTAATCCCTATCAAGAGGCCACTCCCGATTCTCATTCCCGATCCACTCCTCGATGGGAGGATAGATCACCACCACCAAAGAAGAATCCTCGCGCCACGCCCTGAAGAAATGAAAGCCTGTGAAAGGAAAACAGGGTTAGAAGCCCCCAAAGATGGAAATACCATGAAACTAGAGCCAGCACGCCAACAAGACATGATAACTAAACAATAGCAAGTATACAGGATGACATGAAAAGGGTAGTTGAAGAAGTACTTGAACGAAAGAAATTGATCCCAGCCACGAAGGAGAAACAACGTAGAAAATGTCCGTTTACTACAGATTTATTAGAGAAGCCACTGCCTAGAAAATTCAAGATGCCTCAAATCACCCCCTATTCCGGCAAGGATGATCCCTATGATCACATTCAAAGCTATGAGTCGTTGATGATAATGCACGGATAGGACGATGACATAATGTGCCGAGCTTTCTCCTTAACTCTGTTAGGGCATGCCCGAACATGGTTCAACAGTTTACCTGAGGCCTTTATCTCTTCATTCGGTTAGCTCCAAACGAAATTTGTTAAGGCATTTATGATTAATAGTTGAAGAAAAAAGGATGCCACATACTTGCTCAGTATTCGATGGTGGAACAAAGAAACTTTGCGTTAGTAGGTGGACAGATTTCAGAATGCCACCCTCGAAGTTCATGATTTACCAATTGCAATGGCATTGTCTGCTATGTTACACGGAACATGGTTAACTCCCCTACAAGAATCATTATCTTTGAACCCACCAACATCCTTAGTAGATTTGTTTGCTAGAGCAAATAAATACATACTCCATACGGAAGTTATGAGAGCTGTAGGTGGGAATGAGGACAGAAAGCGGATAAGAAAGGAACGCGATGATGAAGAAGACTCCAGACGAGTTAGGGGATCAAATATACCTTAACCCTAGTTCCACCATTACACAAGACTTCTTCAACCTCGATCGACCATCTTGCCGCCATCAAGGGGTCAGGTCTCATTAGACTCCTAAGAAAGGTTGACCATCCCATGGGGAATAATAGAGAAAAATATTGTACATATCACAAAACTCGTGGTCATTGCACTGACTAGTGCCAGGAGTTAACAGATCAGATTGAGATGCTAGTTCGTGAAGAACATCTTCAAAGGTATGTATAGGTCAAAGATAGTGAGCGTCGAAGAGGAGAGGATAGACATGAAGAGCGAGGGAGATCAAATTAGAGATGTCAAGAGAGAGGAAGGGATTATGGAGAGAATCCACCTCTAGACAGTGAACCAGTTCATAAGCTCATACATGTCATCTCAGGCGGTGAAACTACAGCAGGGGACTCCTCCTTTCTATTAAGACAAGCTACGAAAGGACATGCCCTTAAAAGAAGGTAGTCAGCCACCATTAATGCCCTCAAAGAGAAAACTGGAAGCAAAATTTAGACACATTCAAGAGAGCCTATGTTAAAGATAGAAAAACTAAACTGTTTGAAATTTTGCTTGACCCGTGTATTTCAGGATCAAAGGCAACAATAAGACCCAAAATGAAATAGTAGATGTACTAACTTATTTCAAAAAATGTCAGCATTTTAATTACACGTTGCTTTATGAAAGTTTGTTTGCTATGCTCTGCTTACAGGAAATAAAAACTAACTCAAGCCCATTATCCCATTCACGGCCCGACAACGAGGGAAAAACCAACTCAAGCTCGTTGCCTCGTTAATAGCCCGACAACGAGGGAAAAACTCAACGCAACCCCATTGTCCCGCTTATGGCCCGACAATGGGAGGAAAAATAAACTCATGCCCATTGTCTTGCTTATAGCCCGGCAATGAGATAAAAGTACATTCAAACCCATTGCCTCACTCATAGCCCAGCAATGAGGTAAAAGTACATTCAAACCCATTGCCCCGCTCACGGCCTAGTAATGAGGTAAAAGTACATTCAAGCCCATTCTCTCTCTTATAGCCCGGTAACGAGGTAAAAATACATTCAAACCCATTGCCCTGCTCATGACCTGGCAATGAGGTAAAAGTACATTCAAGCACGTTGTCCCGCTTATAGCCCAGCAATGAGGTAAAAGTACATTCAAACCGATTGCCCCACTCCCAATAATGAGGTAAGAGTACATTCAAGCCCATTGTCCCGCACATAGCCCGGTAATGATGTAAAAGTACACTCAAGACCGTTGTCCCGCTCACGGCTCGGCAATGAGGGAAAAACCAACTCAAGCTCGTTGCCCCGCTTATAGCTCGACAACGAGGGAAAAACTCAACGTAACCCTATTGTCCCACTTATGGCCCGACAATGGGAGGAAAAATAAACTCAAGCCCATTGTCCCGCTTATAGTTCGGCAATGAGGTAAAAGTACATTCAAACCCATTGCCCCCCTCACGGCCTAGTAATGAGATAAAAGTACATTCAAACCCATTGCCTCGCTCACAGCCCGGCAATGAGGTAAAAGTACATTCAAGCCCGTTGTCCCACTTATAGCCTGAGGACGAGAGAAAAGTACATTCAAACCCATTGCCTCGCTCATAGCCCGGCAATGAGGTAAAAGTACATTCAAACCCATTGTCTTGCTCATAGCCCGGCAATGAGGTAAAAGTACATTCAAGCCCATTGTCTTACTTACATCCCAACAATGAGGGAAAAACCCAACGCAACCCCATTGTCCCGCTTATGGCCCGATAACAAGAGGAAAAAATAAATTCAAACCCGTTGCCCTGCTCATAGCCCGACAATGAGGGAAAAATGAACTCAACCCCATCGTCTTGCTCACCGCCTGACAACAAGGGAAAAGAAAGTGAAAAGTCATTGTCCTACGCACAGCACCATAACTGGGAGTAGAATCAAACTCATTGCTCGGTCCATAGTTCGACATCTATGGAAAGCGAACTTACTAGTATATCTACCTCATACCTTTGCAAAGGAATTGAAAATCACTAGAGTCTAGAAATTTAAAAGCACGATGTGCGAACAAGCTCAAGAGGATGTGTAGAAGATGAAGCAGCTAAAAGAGAAGTAATGTTCAAAAGTTTACAGGACAAGATACTCTTTCACCCGGAGCTCCCGGCTAAAAGAGTAGGGAGCAATTGATATGCCCTGCAAACTTGGAGAATCACAAGACCTAAAAGAGTCGTGAGACATGGACATGAAGCCCAAAGGCCCAACGAGTTATAGGAGATCAAGGAAACAAGCCGAAGGAGCAAGAGGTCGAGCCGAGACCAAGTGGGGAGGACCCACTCGGTTATGACAAGTGGGTACGACACTACTTTGGTTTTTCAGGCTTAACTCTATCATACGTGCCCCGATTGAGCTTATTCAAAGTCCTATGGAATATAGGAGAATTATAAACAACTTTCATGTTTTGAGCTTTGAGATATTCATACTTCATCAAGGATGAAATTAGGCTCTAAGTTGATGCACCTGTACTATTAAGGCTCAGAGTCAAGTATTGAAGGAAGATGGATCCGAGCCAAGACAAAAGGGAAAAAGAAGGCATGAACAAGTGGCCCCCCACTCGGTCATGACCTAGTGGTACCCCACTCAGTCCTGGGGAGACCAATTTCCCCTCACTTTTCATGACCCACTCGGTTATGCCGAGTGGGTACGACACTGCTTTGGTTTTTTGGCTATAACTTCTCATACCAACTCCGATTGTGATGATTCAAAGTCCTATGGAAATATAAGAGAATTATCTACAACTTTTGTGTTTTGAGTTTTAAGATATTCAAGCTAAATCAAGGTGTAAATCGGGCATGAAGTTGAGGTACGTGAACTACTCAAAACCGAACCAAGGAAAAGGGAAAAAGAAGGCATGACCGAGTGGGCTTCGGCCAATCTCTCCTCTTTTCCCTCTTGGATGGGCCGCCAAATCATCGAAACGGGCCGCGAGATTCTCGCCCCGATTGTCACACGTCTTCTCTCTCTCCTTCGCGATAAATAGGAGACCATGCCTTCATCACAAGGTACGCATTCTTGGGCCCTTCAACACAATTCCATACTTGTGGCCCTTCATAACCGAGTGGCCCTCCATAACCGCGCCCTAACGTTGCTCTCATTTTGAAGGTCACTCAATTATGGAGGGCCACTTGGTTATGGATGGCCACTCGGTTATGAAGGGCCACTCAGTTATGGATGGCCACTCGGTTACAAAGGGCCACTCGGTTATAGATGGCCACTCAGTTATGGATGGCCACTCAGTTATGAAGGGCCACATGGTTATAGATGGACACTCGGTTATAGATGGCCACTCGGTTATGGATGGCCACTCGATTATGGAGGGTCACTCGGTTATGGATTGTAACATCCCCTCTCTTAGAACTGCCCGAGAAGAGGTGCTACGGGAAATAAAATAAAACTAACTGATAAACTGCAATCTGATACCAAAATGAATATCTCAATCAACTGAAATAAAACTGAGTCAACATCAACTGAAAACCATAAACTACATCTAAGGGAAGATCCCTAAACTGAAATGTAAAATAAACCTAAACTGATAAAACACTAACTAATAAACTCCCAAACATCTTTAGTTTTGAGCGGCTCCATGTACACACATTACTGGACATTGCTGCTAGGCCTCACATCTGGTACTCCCCTGCTAGGACCTGGAATGGTGAAGAGTACATGGTGAGCTATAAAGCTCAACAAGTAATAAGCTGGAAAGAATAACTGAAACTGAATCGAAAAATATCGATACTGATAAAATACTTACTAAACTTGTACTGAGAGATATAATAATCACTGGATAGCATTTACAAGATGTAATGCACATAAAATGTAAACTAAATGCAAGTATGCAACTTTAGCTCATAGGCCCACATAATCTGATAAAACATATCTGGCTGATCTGAATCCTGCATACATAAAAACTGTAAGCACATATTGTGGGCAATATGCCCTTAGCTCCCTGGTCGACATCAGGCGAGCAACATACAAACTAAAACTGAAACTAGTGGGATCCCCGCGGACTAGCTGCCTGGCGCGCATACTACAATGCTCACATACATGCTAGCACACAATATGTAGTGCTCCAAAGAAAGTCATGCTCAATGCTCATACCAAGATGTATGCACATAATCTCACAAAATAATGCTGATCATGTCAAAATAAATGCTAAACATGTATTTTGATCTAATATATTGGAATACAAAGATTTACTGGTATTTTCCCTTGAATTGCAATATTTTCTAACATTTATTTAATTATTTAATGATTTATTTATTGCAAGTTGAAGACTTCCGAGGGGGGTCACCCATCATAAAATTACCCCAACTTGAGCACGCTTAACTTTGGGGTTTTGAAGATAAGGGAACCAAATAGGAGAAAAGATGGAATTTTTATGTGAGTGTTATACACCGTAAGCCTATTGGGATATGAATTTCACCCATCCGGATATGAGACACATGAATTGAATGGATTTGTGAGGGACATCCGGATGAGTAAGGACCCATCCGGATACAAGACACATGACTTTGGGATAAGTTGTGAGAGACATCCAGATGAGCAAGGACCCATCCAGATACAAGACACATACATATTTGGACACATCCGGATACAACACAAGGTATCCAGATATCACTCTCAAAAAGCCTTAGACTTATCCGGATACGACACAAAACATCTGGATATCGCTCACAGACAATTTAAACACATCCGGATACGACTCAAGGCATCCGGATACTACTCACAATCATTGCTGGACACATTCGGCTACAAAAATGAAGTATCCGGATATCACTAGACCATCCGGATATGAACAAGAACTATCCTGATGTCACTCACATAAATCTTTTTGAATCATCCGGATAGCCTCTAACCTATTCGGATGCTACTCACATGCTCTGAAAAATCTATCCGGATAGGAGGGAACTTATGCGGATGTCTGCAACTTGATAACCCAGAAACGAACGAACACAGAGACTGAAACTTAATTCAAAATTAATCAAAACTACACCATTCTGAATAAAATCTTGGGAAAACAAAACCCAACTGATATGGAACAATTATAGAGATGATTCAATGATGATATTTACTTGAATCGCTGTAAGGAAATAATGCATGAACTAATATAACTCACTGTAACGCATATATATATATACGTATATGTATAATCAGAAACTCAATGAAGGATTCTTGAATAAACTGAGAATGAACTAACATGAATCTGTAATGAAAGGAATTACAGATAGGATACTTGCCTTATGGTAGCTCTGATCGGATCGAACGATTGTAACAAAAATTTCTTAAGCAAAACATGAACCCACTGTTGCTGCTCTTGCTCTTTGTTCTTGCGGTGTGAAGAACATATGGCTATGGTCAAATATATATATAAATAGCCTTAAGCTCATCTCACATTCCCATTATAACTTGGAGACTCGCAAAACCTTCTCCTATTGGGACTAGGAGACTCTTAAACCCATAGCCCTCTCACGGATGGATTCCCGTTCTCTTAATAACTCTTATTAATTAATTAAATTCTGATAACAACTTCTTAAATGACCCTCAACGCCTTGCATTTCATTTCAACACTAAATAAATATAATTAAATGTTATTTACTCAATAAAAATCTAAATTGTCATATTAAATAATTAAATGGCAAATCCTCTTAATTAATTATTTCAATAATTAATTAACTAATTTTAAATAAATACTAAGCCCTCTAACGGGTCGTTACAATTTCTCCCTTCCTTAAAAGAATTTGGTCCTCCAAATTCATAACTGGTTACTCGAATAATGAGGGGTAAAGACGCGTCATCTCTTCTTCTAGCTCCCACGTCGCCTCTTCTGATGAGTGTCACTGCCATTGCACTTTCACAAGAGGAATTGATTGATTCCTCAAAGTCTTCTCTTTAAGCTCTAAAATACTGGTAGACATCTCTTCATAAGATACATCTTCTTTAACTTCCAGAGTCTGAAAATCGATCACATGCTAAGGATCTGGCACATACTTCCTTAACATCGAAACATGGAACACATTGTGGACATGGGACAACTAAGGTGGCAAAGCTAACTCATATGCCAAAGTCCCTATCCGCCTTAAAATCTCGAACGAACCAATGTAACGAGGACTAAGCTTCCCTGTTACGCCAAATCTCCGCACACCTTTAATAGGCATGACTCTCAACCAAACGTGGTCGCCTACCTCAAACTCGAGGTCTCGTCGTCGCTTGTTTGCATAACTCTTCTGTCTATCTTGGGTTGTTTTCATTCTTGCTTTGATAACTCGAATCTTTTCTATCGTCTGCTCAACAATTTTAGGACCTAATAAAGCCCTATCTCCAATCTCTTCCCAGCATATCAGCGATCGACATGGTCGCCCATACAAAGCCTCATATGGTGACATTTCAATACTTGAATGGAAATTATTATTATAGGCAAACTCCACTAAAGGTAGATGCTCATCCCAACTACCTTGGAAATCTAGAACATAGGCTCTCAACATGTCTTCAAGAGTCCTGATAGTCCTCTCTAACTGATCGTCTGTCTGTGGATGAAATGTCATACTAAACTTCAACTGAGATCCCAATGCCTCATGCAAAGCTCCCTAAAAATGAGAAGTAAAAAGAGGATCTCGATCTGATACAATGCTGGATGGAACACCGTGTAACTTCACGATCTCCTCAATATAAATTCTGGCAAATCTATTCAATGGATAAGTCTTATTGATAGGCAGAAAATGGGCTGATTTAGTCAAATGATCCACAATCACCCATATAGCATCATAGCCTTTAGTCATCCTGGGTAAACCCATCACAAAATCCATAGCAATATTATCCCACTTCCACTCCGGAATAGGTAATGGAAGTAATAAACCTGCGGGTTTCTGATGTTCTACTTTAACTTGCTGGCATACTGAATATTGTGAAATATATTTGGCTACGTCTTTCTTCATACCACTCCACCAATACTGCTGCTTTAGGTCATGGTACATTTTCGCAACACCTTGATGAATAGTGTAATAACTCTTGTGTGCTTCATTCAAAATCTCTTGCTTAAGATTTCCATCATCGGGTAGACAAATACGTCCCTAAAACAAGAGTATACCATCACTCCATAGGGTATATCCCAAAGGAGAAAATTTCTCAATATCTGCCAAAATCCGTGCTAACTTTTCATCTTTTGATTGCTGTTCCTTGATTAAATCAAATAACTCGAGTTGCACCCTCATATAAGCGTAACTCATCACTGTACTATCCTCTGGGGATGAAATAGATAGAGCACTCAATTGCTCCAATAACTTCCATTCTTGTACCATCATCGTAGCTATAGAAGCTCCTTGCCAACTCAAAGCATCGGCTACCATATTGGCCTTTCCTGGATGGTACAAAATCTCATAGTCGAAATCCTTAAATAACTCGACCCAACGTCTTTGACTCATATTCAATGTAAGAGATAATGTAAACTCTTATGATCTGTATAAATCTCAACTTTCTCACCATATAAATAGTGTTGCCATATCTTCAACACAAATACTACCGCTACCAACTCCAAATCATGAGTAGGGTAGTTCACTTCGTGTTTCTTCAATTGTCTGGAAGCATAAGCATTAACTTGACCTTCTTGCATCAATACGCAACCCAAGCCTGAACGGGATGCATCGCTGTAAATGGAGTATTTCTCTCCACTTATTGGAATGGCTAAGACTGGTGTAGTAGTCAACTTCATCTTTAATTCTTGGAAGGCATGTTCACACGCATCATTCCATTCAAATTTCTCTCATTTTCTTGTTAGCTTAGTCATAGGGGAAGATAAATGAGCAAATCCTTCAATAAATCGCTTATAATAGCATGCAAGTCCCAGAAAACTACGTATCTCTGTCACAGTCGTCGGCCTCGGCCAATCCATAACTGTTTTAGTCTTGTCTGGATCCACTGAGATATCGTCTCCAGACACGACATGGCCTAGAAATCCAACCTGAGTAAGCCAGAACTCACACTTGCTGAACTTGGCATATAGTTGTTCCTCTTTAAGCCTCTACAATACTAGAGTAAGATGCTCCGTATGCTCCTCCACATTAGGTGAGTAGACCAGAATATCGTCGATGAATACAATAATAAATCGATTTAGGTACTCACGCAAAACTCTATTCATCAAATCCTTGAAAACAGCTGGGTCATTCGTCAACCCAAATGGCGTCACCACAAACTCGTAGTGTCCATAGTGAGTCCTGAAAGCGGTTTTCAGAATATCATCATCTCTAACTCGCACCTGATGGTATCCCGATCTCAAATCTATCTTCGAGAATACCTTAGCTCCTCGTAGCTGATCTAACAAGTCATCCACTCGAGGTAAGGGATGCTTATTCTTCACTGTCACTTGGTTCAATTGGCGAGAAGAGGTGCTACGGGAAATAAAATAAAACTAACTGATAAATTGCAATCTGATACCAAAATGAATATCTCAATCAACTGAAATAAAACTCTGAGTCAACATCAACTGAAAACCATAAACTACATCTAAGGGAAGATCCCTAAACTGAAATGTAAAATAAACCTAAACTGATAAAACACCAACTAATAAACTCCCAGACATCTTTGGTTTTGAACAGCTCCACGTACACACACTACTGGACACTGCTGCTAGGCCCCACATCTGGTACTCCCCCGCTAGGACCTGGAATGGTGAAGAGTACAAGGTGAGCTACAAAGATTAGCAAGTAATAAGTTGGAAAGAATAACTAAAGCTGAATCGAAGAATATTGATACTGATAAAATACTTACTAAACTTGTACTGAGAGATATAATAATCACTGGATAGCATTTACAAAATGTAATGCACATAAACTGTAAACTAAATGCAGGTATGCAACTTTGGCTCATAGGCCCACATAATCTGATAAAACATACCTGGCTGATCTGAATCCTGCATACATAAAAATTGTAAGCACATACTGTGGACAATATACCCCTAGCTCTCTGGTCGACATCAGGCGAGCGACACACAAACTAAAACTGAAACTGGTGGGATCCCCACGGACTAGCCGCCTGGCGCGCATAATGCAATGCTCACATAGATGCTAGCACATGATATGTATTGCTCCATAGAAAGTCATGCTCAATGCTCATACCAAGATGTATGCACATTATCTCACAAAATAATGCTGATCATGTCAAAATAAATGCTAAACATGTATTTTGATCTAATATATTGGAATACAAAGATTTACTGGTATTTTCCCTTGAATTGTAATATTTTCTGACATTTATTTAACTATTTAATGATTTATTTATTGCAACTTGAAGACTTTCCAGAGGGGTCACCCATCATAAAATTACCCCAACCTGAGCACGCTTAACTTTGGGGTTTTGAAGATAATGTGAGTGTTATACACCCTAGGCCTATTGGGATATGAATTTCACCCATCCAGATATGAGACACATGAATTGAATGGATTTGTGAGAGACATTCGAATGAGCAAGGACCCATTCGGATACAAGACACATACATATTTGGACACATCCGGATACAACACAAGGTATTC
Source organism: Diospyros lotus (assembly GCF_014633365.1). NCBI lineage: Eukaryota > Viridiplantae > Streptophyta > Magnoliopsida > Ericales > Ebenaceae > Diospyros > Diospyros lotus. The sequence continues at coordinate 13,519,873 of NC_068347.1, forward strand.
GGATATCACTCTCAAAAAGCCTTGGACTCATCCAGATACGACACAAAGCATCTGGATATCACTCACAGACAATTTAAACACATCCAGATATGACTCAAGGCATCCGGATACTACTCACTATCACTGCTGGACGCATCCGGATACAAAAATGAAGCATTCGGATATCATTGGACCATTTGGATATTATTGGACCATCTGGATATGAACAAGAACTATCCGGATGTCACTCACATAAATCTTTCTGAACCATCCAGATAGCCTCTAACCTATCTGGATGCTACTCACATGCTCAAAAAAATCTATCTGGATATGAGGGAACCTATCCGGAAGTCTGCAACCTGATAACCCAGAAATGAACGAACACAGAAACTGAAACTTGATTCAAACTTAATCGAAACAATAGCATTCCAAATAAAATCTTGGGAAAACAAAACCCAACTGATATGGATCAATTATAGAGATGATTCAACGATGATATTTACTTGAATCGCTGTAAAGAAATAATGCATGAACTGATATAACTCACTGTAACGCATATATATATACGTATCTATATAATCTAAAACTCAGTGAAGCATTCTTGAATAAACTGAGAATGAACTAACATGAATCTGTAATGAAAGGAATTACAGATAGGATACTTGCCTTATGCTAGCTCTGATCGGATTGAATGATTGCAACAGAAATCTCTTAAGTAAAACTTGAACCCACTGTTGCTGCACTTGCTCTTTGTTCTTACGGCGTGAAGAACATATGGCTATGGTCAAATATATATATAAACAATCCTAAGCCCATCTCACATTCCCATTATAACTTGGAGACTCACAAAACATTCTCCTATAGGGACTAGGAGACTCTTAAACCCATAGCCCTCTCACGGATGGATTCCCATTCTCTTAATAACTCTTATTAATTAATTAAATTCTAATAACAACTTCTTAAATGACCCTCAAGTCCTTGCATTTAATTTCAACACTAAATAAATATAATTAAATGTTATTTACTCAATAAAAATCTAAATTGCCATATTAAATAATTAAATGGCAAATCCTCTTAATTAATTACTTCAATAATTAATTAACTAATTCTAAATAAATACTAGGCCCTCTAACGGGTCATTACATGGATGGCCACTCGGTTATGAAGGGCACTCGATTATGGAGGGCCACTCGGTTATGGATGGCCACTCGGTTATGAAGGGCCACTCGGTTTTGGAGGGCTACTCGGTTATGCATGGCCACTCAATTATGGATGGCCACTCGGTTATGGATGGGCACTCGATTATGGAGGGTCACTTGGTTATGGATGACCACTCGGTTATGAAGGGCCACTCGATTATGGATGGCCACTCGGTTATGGATGGCCACTCGGTTATGGAGGGCCACTTGATTATGGATGGCCACTCGGTTATGAATGGCCACTCAGTTATGGATGGCCACTCGGTTATGGATGGCCACTCAATTATCTAAGGTCACCAGATCATCAGACCCACCAGATCGTCAGATCTATAAGATCCACCATATCGTCAGATTTTTCAGCCCATTAACCCTTAATAATAGCCCAAACCATCAGCTCTGTTGGGCCATCAGACCCACCTGATTATCAAATCCAATCGCTCAACAAATTCTTTGGTTCGCGAAGATTCCCATCATTGAAGGCACGACTCCCAATAAGACTTTAACTTCTACCCACAATTAAAAATAGATTGTTGTATTTTGGTAACAATAGTTGCATTATCTGCATTTTAGTTTACTAATTACGTGCATTGATATTTTATTCATGCATCGTTCAGTGGATATTATTTTCCTCAGTATCAGTTCAGTTAGTATTTCCTTTCAGATCAATATTTCTCGATTCAGCTTCAGTTATTCTTTCCATCTTATTACTTGCTGAGCTTTGTAGCTCACCTTGTACTCTTCACCATTTCAGGTCCTAGCGGGGGAGTACCAGATGCGGGGCCTAGCAGCAATGATCTATAGTGTGTATATAAAGCTGCTCAAGACAAAAGATGTCTGGCAGTTTGTTAGTTTATGATGTTCGTCAGTTTAGTATTAGTTTATATTTCAGTTGAGGGATTTTCCCTTAGACAAAGTTTATCGTTTTTAGTTATTTGACTCAGAGTTTTTATTTCAATCGATTGAGATATTCATTTATGGTATCAAATTTCAGTTTATCAGTTAGTTTTATTTTATTTTCCCGTACCACCTCCTCTTGGGCAATACTTATTTTATTTCCCCGCAGCACCTCTTCTTGGGCAGTTCTAGGAGAAGAGGGTGTTACACTGCACGTGGGCGATCGTTGGGCATATCGTGAGGCTTATGGAGATGGGTGCATAACGAAGATGCGACCCGCGCACGACCCATGCACCCTAGCGGCCCGCAGCCTGAGAGAGAGGCATGGCCTGCACGCCCCATACGCCCCCTATGGGCGCCTTACTCCCCCTACTACTGGCAGCCTATGTGACAGGCCCAGCGAGTAGCTCGACAGCCCTCCTGCCTCGGGCTACGTCTTGACCCTTCCCTGGACCGTATAATGAACACCCAGGTTTACCCTTTGGTGGGTCAGTGTGTTTTGTGCCCTTGGGTTGGGCCGACCAAATTATTTGACAATTTTTGGGCTTTTTCGATGCTTACTGTGTGTGTATGAAACCTATGGGCCGTGATTGAAATGAACCGAGGTCGTTTAATGGGCGTTTTATTAATTATTGGGCTTGTAGTGCATGTTTGACATGCATTTGTTGATCCAAGGCCTGTTGAGCCTGTTAGTTGGACTAGTGGATAAAGCCCAAGCCCAAATACAATTGAAACAGCTTTTGTTTTTCCAAAAATTATACAAATTTCAATTTATTGAAAATGTTTCAATGAGATTGATGCAACAATTAATTAACATAATCTGAATGAATCAATGTGATTGATTACATGGGTGTATGGTATGGATCAAGTCAACCATTTATTTTACGTTGGGAATGAATGTTTGTAAATTTGGTTTTTGAAATAAGGCCTGCATGTCCTGCCCCTCTCTTATACTCTGATGTACATTTTCTTCTCGTCTCACTCCCCCCGAATGTAACTCGAGGTTTCTGATTCTATGTAATGTATGTAGAATAGAATAGTGTAGTAATAGTTGTAGTTTGTATGAAGAGTAAGAGATGGAGCCAAATTGAAGACAAGAAGGCTTGAAGGCTTGAAGAATGTGCTTGAGAAGCATGTTGTGATTCTTCACCTAGGTTTGACCCGCTAACTTCCCTTCTATGGCTCGAGGGGGCTAGCTGTAACACCCCACTTTTCTAAATACACAATAACTTGAAATATAATTAAGACATCACCTACGAGCGTTATTGAAACCCTTACCAACAGAAGCATTGAATCGAACCTTCAAGCTTAACCAAAGCTAAATAAAGGGGTTTCCACTAGATTTCCTTTACAAGCATAATAAATGCACATGGCTTCCAATACGCTAAAAACACAACATACCACTATAGGTACAACTGTAGGACACCCACACACACCTCTTACAACCATGAATATCCCAGTTGCTATTTACAATACATCATTTGGATTACAAGGGTACATAATGGAATAAAACCCGAAGTTAGCTACAAAACCCAAATCTAGCCCAACTCCACTTCTTTGCCCTTGCTCAAACTAGAACCTGGAACACCTGGCACTTCTGATATACCTGGATTGTTGAATGTTCGAGGGGTATAAAACACCCGAGTTGGATATTACATCTAAGTGAGTGGTAAGAAAGAAAGAAACAACGCATGCAAGAGCAAAATGCAATCTAACAGGAAGTCTCCCCGAGTCACCATCATCCTTGCCGGCACTTGTGTGAAATGCCTCAGCCCCACCTATAGGCACGTGATCGTGGTCTAACCCCTCATGCCTCACCTCTAGGCACGACCCCACCTGTAGGTATGGGATTGCCCCTCCCTGATCATCGTGGTGTTTCTCCAATAAGCGGCCAACCATCATATACAAGTTCCCGATCCACCGATAGCAACTATCACTAAATAACATGTTGAAGACAAAGCAGAAGGAATATGTACAGACTAAGGAATATCAAGTAGGCACGGCCTCACCTGTAGGCAAGGTACACAAACCAAGGAAAATATGATATGCAAACCACAAGCTACGTGCAAGAGTAGTCATGTTTAATCCCATCGACGAACCACAACAACAAACTCTGTGATGCAAGCAAAATAGGAAAGAAATGCTCGAAAGTAAGGAAACATGAGATGTAAGCAACAACCATCCACAAGTGGAAACCAAGAGTGATCAATAGGAATCAAGGAGCATGCATAAGAACCACTCACAAATGAAATCAAGAATGATCAAGAGGAAGCATGCACAATAACCACTCACCTTGATCATTTTCCCTTTGATAGCACTGTTCACAGCCCGGTTTCGAGCACTTGGGCTGTTTCTGCAGAAATCACGCATTTTAGTGAACTAAACCTTAAATATTTTTACATATGGTTGTAGGTAATTAAAATAAGAGAACAACGATGAAAATTTAAGGTCAAACGAAGGTCGGATGTGCCCTCACGCGCCCCCGGAAGGGTGGGCACGCGCTGCCTCCTTTCTTGTTATGGATTCCGCAACCTAAAATTAAAAATGGCATAACTTGCTCATTTTTGTTTTGATTTGCTCTACGTTTAAACCTACGGATTCCCCTTTTCATGATCTACGACCCTATGGAAAGAGAATCAACTTACCTCTTCTATTTTCTCACTATTTTTTCTGTTTTCTGACAAGATGTCTCCACCCTTCCTCTTCCTTGCTTTCTTTAATTTCTTTCCCCTCTTTGTTTATCTTAGTGCACTTTCTATATTTTAGCTTCACGTAGGTCTCTTCTCCTCCCCTTTATATAGTCTCTCAAGACCCCAAATCACAACATATCCCTTAGCCTTTAAGTCACCCCATTTTTCTTCCCAAGTCATCATTACAACCTTTGAATTTTCCCTTTGATTTTTATCTTCCAATGCAAGTTTTCATTTCCTTCCAATCCCAAGCCTCTAAATCTCATCTTCATGTGACTTCTAAGATAAGAATCCATTATGGCCATTATCTCTTCCTTTCCAAGCCAATCTTATTCTTCCAAGCTAAGCCACCTTAAGACTTTTGGGGTAAAATTCATTCTTACAACTTCCAAGCTAAGCCACCTTAGGACTTTTGGGGTAAAATTCATTATTACAACTTCCAAGCTTTATATCAAGTTCTGGGGTATTACATCCTCCCCCCCTTAAAAGAATTTCATCCCCAAAATTTTTCCTTCTTAGCTCTCCCATAATCTATTTTCCCAAGCGAATTCCTCAAAATCGTGGTGTCCCCATAGCACCTTCTCCAAGAAATATTATTTTACTCCTCAAAACTCACTTTGAGGTCATTGATTTATTTGACCTGGTGTGCCTCGATCAATATGGTTTGCCTTAACTCTTGGCTTAAGGCACACATTTTTAACTCAGAAATCAAAATGTTTCGTTCGAAAATCGATATCAAGGTTTTTTGACCCTTTCCCAATTGTCAACTCATGACCATACCTTTGAGTCTTCTAGAATAGCTTGCCAGGTCTGTTCATCAGATGAGAGTGAATCGCCAGGCTAGCAACGTAAATAGATGTTCCATTAGGAATTACATCCAATGCCACAGGCTAAAAAGCCTCTACCAGTCCCCACTCTCGGGTTAATAGAACAGGCTCATTCCCGCATTAGCCACCACGTTCACCCAAAATAGGCTTTTAGAGCAGGCTCGTTAGCCACCACGTTCATTTTCCTGGGGTGGTACTGGATCACACAACCACAACCCTTCAAAAACTCTATCCACCGTCGTTACCCTGCATTCGAATCCCTCTGAAAGAACAGGCACCTCAAGCAATCATGAAGATCTCGAACTTTTCACATAGCGCTACCATAGCACGTTCACTACTGCATCAATATCCACATCAACAAGGGCAGAGTTTAGGATAATCAAATCAGAGCCAATTGCTCATAATTTCTGGGGTGTACAACAATTTGCATACTAAACTGAAGGTCAGGTCGATAACCAAAATAAAATTTCCCTTCCCCAAAGGCTATGTATGGGAACCACAATCCCTTTGCTTGCTATTATGGGAAAACAGATTTCCTAAGCAAGCTCACAACACACCACATGCCTATATCGGGGAAAACATGCCACCCATAGTTATGACCTACCCCGACCCACGTATGCAATTACCATTCCTTCACCCCCCTTTCCAAACCTCCGATTCCCCAAGCCCACTTAGCAGAGGATGCAGTAGTCACACTCCTAGTATTGACACATTCTCATGCTTGAATTATCTCGAGGAGAACAAGTCAAATATCGGTCCATCAATACAATCACAAACTAATCTAAGTAAGATTTGAACACCTCAATCATCAACTCACAAGGGTTACAGGTGCATTTGCTAACCCCAAATATCATTATTGGCTTCTTATAAAAATTCATAACAAGGTCTAGGGTAGTCTTGTTACATCTTCTTTTTTATCCTTAATTACATTCCTTAAAGTCACAAACCATACTCAAAGTTACAACTTCCTACTTAGCATCCCTTCTTTTCCAAATTATAGGTTAATACATTTATCATCATACCTTAGATGATGCGAATGAGTTTATCGTCGATCCCATTACCCAAATATCCTCAAGATGGACATAAGAATTCCAAATGTATCAAGTTCTGGCAAAATAGTGTTTTTTTAATATTGGATTTTGATAACCCATTTACAAAAATAACCACCAAACTCGATTAGTCCCCCAAGGCTCCAAATTTATCAACCCTCTACAAAAAGTTGTAGATAAAGAATCATATATGGAAATGTCCCAAAAAATCTAGTAAGTCATTCAAGATTTTCTAGCATAGGTTAATTTTGCCAAATAACTAGAATACTTACTCATCCAAGTCCCGTCTTGTAAGACAATAGGCATCTCCCAAACAATTATTACCTAGAATCCTCGAGATTCCAAATTCATCAACTCCTACAAACTAACCATTAGTATGAGACTCTAATGAACCATATATGGGAATACTTCCAAATGCAATTAGTTTCCCGGGACCTCAAATCCGTCCATTTCCTACAAACAGTTATTGATAAGAAATTCTAACAAACCATTTATGGAAATGTTTCCAAAAATCTCATGCATTACTCAAGATTATAGCATGGGGTCTTAGTCCACTATAATAGAAATACTTGTACTTCATCCCTTGCTTACTTACCCATTGGACTAACCATAGTCGTCGAGAACAACCTCAAATGTCACGTAACCTATCCTGAAATCCAGAAGTCTGCAAAGGTTAGTAACATCAAATATATCTATTGAATCCCAAAATTTCTATAGGAAATAAGATGTTTCCCCAAGATCCTCAAATTAACATAGGGTCTCAATGACCTTAATTCCCTATATTCCTCGAGTTTCAAAAATTCTCATAAATAATTTGACTTATAAAATAACCTCTCGAAATCCTCGAGACCCAATTCCACCAAGTTTCTGCAAAATATTGGTTAATAAAATTTCTTATCCCCAGTAATTCTTTGAAAATCAAATGATCAAACGATCTCCTTGGCACCCAATAGACCTTAAATAAACTTCCATATAAAGGATTCTATCTTCCTTCAATAATTTAATTAGTCTTTCCCAAGATTTACCAAATAACAAAATACTTACTCGCATCTTGTCCAACTTTTGTACTCACCAGATCCTGTTGTCCTTAACAGGGATAACCTCGAACAATGAGCAGCCTATCCTGTCATCAAAACTCAAAGATTAGCATACAATGTTATTTACATTTACTCGCATTTATACACGTAATCCTTTGTCTCACAAAATCAAAAATAATTCTTCCTTGGTTTCGGATCTATACCTGCCATAGATCAAAACATCCTCGAAGTTAGTCAACTCAAATCTAAATCAAAACTGCAAAGCCATCACAACCCATAATATCTCCAAAGTTAGTTAAATCAAAATCTAAACCCAAATAATATATTTAAGCTCTGATACCAATTGTAACGCCCCACTTTTCCAAATACACAATAACTTGAAATATAATTAAGACATCACCTACGGATGTTATGGAAACCCTTACCAACGGAAGCATTGGATCGAACCTTCAAGCTTAACCAAAGCTAAATAAAGGGGTTTCCACTAGATTTCCTTTACAAGCATAATAAATGCACATGGCTTCCAATATGCCAAAAACACAACATACCACTATAGGTACAACTGTAGGACACCCACACACACCTCTTACAACCTTGAATATCCCAATGCTATTTACAATACATCATTTGGATTACAACGGTACATAATGGAACCAAACCCGAAGTTAGCTACAAAACCCAAATCTAGCCCAACTCCACTTCTTTGCCTTTGCTTGAACTAGAACCTGGAACACCTGGCACTTCTGATATACCTGGAACGTTGAATGTTCCAGGGGTATAAAACACCCGAGTTAGATATTACATCTAAGTGAGTGGCAAGAAAGAAAGAAATAGAGCATGCAAGAGCAAAATGCAATATAACAGGAAGTCTCCTCGAGTCACCATCATCCTTGCCGGCACTTGTGTGAAACATCTTAGCCCCACCTGTAGGCACATCCCCACTTGTAGGCACGGGATTACCCCTTCCCCGATCATCGTGGCGCTTCTCCAACAAGCGACCAACCATCATATACAAGTTCTCGATCCACCGATAGCAACTATCACCAAATAACATGTCGAAGATAAAGCAGAAGAAATATGTACAGACTAAGGAATATCAAGTAGGCACGGCCTCACCTGTAGGCACGATGCACAAACCAAGGAAAATATGATATGCAAACCACAAGCTACATGCAAGAGTAGTCATGTTTAATCCTATCGATGAACCACAACAAAAAACTCCATGATGCAAGCAAAATAGGAAAGAAATGCTCGAAAGTAAGGAAAGATGAGATATAAGCAACAACCATCCACAAGTGGAAACCAAGAATGATCAACAGAAATCAAGGAGCATGCACAAGAACCACTCACAAATGAAATCAAGAATGATCAAGAGGAAGCATGCACAAGAACGACTCACCTTGATCATTTTCCCTTTGATAACACTATTCACAGCCTGGTTTCGAGCACTAAGGGTCGTTTCTGCAGAAATCACGCATTTAAGTGAACTAAACCTTAAATATTTTTATTTGGATTTGTAGGTAATTAAAATAGGAGAACAATGGTGAAAATTTAAGGTCAAACGGAGGTTGGACGCGTGCCCACGCGCCCCCGGAAGGGTGGCTACGCGCTGCCTCCTTCCCTGTTATGGATTCTACAACCTAAAATTAAAAATGCTAGAACTTGCTCATTTTTCCTCCGATTTGCTCTTCGTTCGAACCTACGGACTCCCCTTTTCATTCTCTACGATCCTATGGAAAGAGAATCAACTTACCTCTTCTATTTTCTCACTGTTTTTACTGCTTTCCGATGAGATGTCTCCACCCTTCCTCTTCCTTGCTTTCTTTGATTTCTTTCTCCTCTTTGTTTATCTTAGTGCAGTTGCTATATTTTAGCTTCATGTAGGTCTCTCCACCTCCCCTTTATATAGTCTCTCAAGACCCCAAATCAAAACATATCCCTTAGACTTTAAGTCGCCCCATTTTTCTTCCCAAGCCATGATTACAACCTTTGAATTTTCCCTTTGATTTTTATCTTCCAATGCAAGTTTTCATTTCCTTCCAATCCCAAGCCTCTAAATCTCATCTTCATGTGACTTCTAAGATAAGAATCCATTATGGCCATTATCTCTTCCTATCCAAGCCAATCTTATTCTTCCAAGCTAAGCCACTTTAATACTTTTGGGGTAAAATTCATTATTACAACTTCCAAGCTTTATATCAAGTTTTGGGGTATTACACTAGCCATAGTTATCCATACCATACACCGGTTTGACTAATTTATTATGCATTATTAATTTGAATAATTGCATGTGATGAGATCTAAATAAATAAATAATAAATCCCTCATTAATATTAAGCCAATTTTCCTTCCATCATTATGAGGCATTAGGTTTCTAAATAGCACTTGATTTGTTGAGTCACTCAAGGTCATATGTCACCTATGATACATGTGTTTCATGGGCCATGAGATGTCCTTGAATGATGGGTTTGACTTAACTAGAAAGGTGGGTTTGTTGAGTCACTCAAGGCTCATTGAGTATAAAGGCAAAGGTTGGGAGTCACATCAGATATGCATGATAAGGAGTTGTCAACCCAACCTATTAGGACTTGCATGGAGATGCAATTGGTAGCAAGTACCTACCAAATCAAACCTAACACAATTTGTTAAGTTACTCAAGGTTGTGCGAGGGGAGATGGGATCCTAACCCACTAGGAAATCCTCCAACGGGATTTCTCGAGTCATGTCTTGAGGGTGGCGATCTCGTAGAAAATAGTGGGAGCAATCATAAAATGTTACTTCTTGCAATTTATAATTTCATAATTAAATATGATTATATAATTTATCTCTACAATTCAGTTGTTGATCCAGAATGTCTGGAAATGTGTTGATAAGATCGATACTCGAGGGCAATAATACCTTCAACGAGACTAATATCTATGACTGGGAGATCATCTTGAGGATAGTCCTCACGTATGACGAGATTCTCTATGCGATAAAGAGATATCTTCTTGCAAATCACCAGTTGGGTAAATAATAGCACATAAGGCCTGGACAATGCACAAGGGTGATATGATCATCGCTTGTTATATCATCTTGGCTGCCATGACCCCGAAACATAAGTCACAACGTAAGAGTTATGATGCCTATGAGATCATGGCTAGGCTCAAGGATCATCTGTTGAGAAGCATATCATATAGATGATAGGTTTTATCAACAGGTTACTAGAGTTGAACTTGGGTATGGATGTAGAAACTTACCCTAGATTTGGAGCTACACTTCCTTCCTAATAGTTATCGAAGAAACTCTTGGAGAGTTGTTGTCCATGTTAATGGAGGTCGAGCCAAAAATTGATAAAAGGCCAAGGGAAGTGTTCTCTTAGTTGAAAGACCCAAGGCGCACAGGGGTAAGCCCAAGAGTAAGAAAGCCAAAAGGAAGAAAAGTTCTTCCATAACGCAATCTGGAATGCAATCTATCTCCACTGTGATAAATCGGGAGGTGTAGAGTAAGAAGAGTTCCACTCAGGGTACTTAAGGTATTTATGTCATTGGAATTAATCTATCTACTTCTGATCAGTCCACATGGGTATTAGATACTAGATCTAGTGCTCATATTTGCACTTTTTTGTATGGGCTTAGGAGTACGAGGAGATTAATAATGGGAGAAGTGTACCTACATGTGGAAAATGGATCAAAAGTTGTTCCGTTAGTTATAGGGACTTATTTATTGACATTGCCCATAGGGCTTGAATTGGATTTACATAACTATTATTACAATCCCAGTTTGACTAGCAATATAATTTCTATTTCTTGTTTGGACAATGATGGATATTCATTTTTATTTAAGAACAATAGTTGTTTGTTTTATAAAATGAGTTGTTTTATGGTAAAACAACAACATGTAATGGTTTGTATGTCCTTGATGTTAATACTCCTATCAATAACATAAATATTAAGCGACTTAAATCAGGTGATTTAAATAACATTTATTTATGGCATTGCCACCTTGGCCATATAAATGAGACTCGCACATCTAACTTGTATAAAGCTGGATAACTTAGCATATTTTGATTATGAATCATAAGGTGCTTGCGAATCTTGTTTGCTTGGCAAAATAATTAAGTCTCCTTTTAAAGTAAAGGGAGTGAAGGCTACATAAGTGCTAGGGCTTGTGCACATTGATGTGCGTGAGCCCATGTCCACCCAAGCTAGAGGTGGATATGTCTACTTCATAACCTTTACTGATGATAGATCATGTTTTGGTTATGTGTATCTCATGAGACACAAATCTGAGACTTTTGAAAAGTTCAAAGAATTCAGATTTGAAGGAGAGAAAAAAACTAGGAAAAGCATCAAAATACTTCGATCAGATCGAGGTGGTGAATACTTGAACAGTGAGTTACTAGATCATCTGAAGCAAAATGGGATTCTCTCACAATGGACTCCACCTAAAACACTAGAGATGAATGGTGTGTCTGAAAGGAAGAATAAAACCTTGTTGGACATGTTCTGGTCCATGATGAGTCGTATGAAACTCCCCATTTCATTTTGGGGATATATACTCCTCACCGCGATCTTTGTTTTGAAGAGGGTTCCAAGTAAGTCAGTTACTCATACTCCATATGAGATATGGAAAGGCAAGAACCCAAATCTTTCTTTCCTTGTGATTTGGGGTTGTTAAATTTATGTCAAACGTGTTGACAGTAATAAGCTAGAACCCAAATCGACGAGATTTCTGTTTGTGGGATATCCAAAAGAATCAAATGGATATTACTTTTACCACCCACATGAACAAAAGGTGTTTTGTTGCCAAGCATGCAGTATTCCTTGAGAAGGAATTTTTAGATGCTATGGCTAGTGGGAGGAATGTTGAGCTCAAAGAGATTCGAGACAAACAACAAACAAATACTCCTCTCTAGGAACCCGAGGAAGATGAGACACAAGATGGTGTGTTAATTCCCCAATCTTCCACACAAGGACTTCATAGGTTAATAAGAGTTCGTCATGAGCCCGAGAGATATGGATTTCTCATTTCAACACATGGAGATGTGCTTCTGGTTAAGAATGATGAACCAAATACTTATGAAAAAGCAATGTCAGACATTGACTCTAGGAAATGGCTTGATTCCATGAAATTTGAAATGGATTCCATGTACACTAACCAAGTATAGACTTTGGTGGATCCTGATTAGTGATCAATTTTATAAAAATTTTGTTATAATTTCACCCTTATTTTGATCTTAAAATGGTTTAAATTGAATATTATTATGCATTTTTGTGATTTTGTGCATGTTTAAAAATATTAATATAAAAATATATATAAAATATAAAAAAATAAATATAATATATATAATAATATAAAAATATGGAAAGCCCAGGCCCAAGCCCAACACAAGGAAGGCCCAAGCCCAAGCCCAATAGAAGGAAGGTCCAAGCCTAAGCCCAAAACAAGGAAGGCCTAGCCCAAAACAAGGAAGGCCTAAGCCCAAGCCCAACACAAGGAAGGCCCAAGCCCAAAAATATGAAAAGCCCAAGTCCCACAAATTGATGACATCATCGCTTACATCATGGGTTGGAATGACATCATCGCTTACATCATGTATTAGATATTTTATTTATCTTTGTATTTTTAAATTAATTATTTTGTTTTGCTTTAGATATTTCGTATTATTAAATTATATAATTGAGTGGTCTCTATTGCATCTTTTACCCTATAAATAGAGCACTTGGGATGCATTTGTAACCATTCAATTTTCCTATAATGAAAGTATAGTTGTGTTCATGAGATTTCTCTCTCAAATTTTTCACTTTAGTTTCTATATAGTTTCGTTCTTAGAATTTCTCTCTTAAATCTTCAACCTTTGTTTCCATGTAGTTGTATTATGTTATTCATATTGTCTTTTGATTATATACTGCTTATATGGTCGGTTGAAAATAGTCCTTCAATTATTGTCTTTTCATTATATACCGCCTATATGGTCGGTTAAAAAATAGTCTTTCAATTCTTGTCTTTTCATTATATACCGCCTATATGGTCGGTTAAAAAATAGTCTTTCAATTCTTGTCTTTTCATTATATACCGCCTATATGGTCGGTTAAAAAATAGTCTTTTAAATATTGTCTTTTAATTCCCGTCATTTAAATTCCTGCCAATTTATTTTAAAAATGAAGATGAGTAGCTAAATCCAATCTTGAGTTAAGGCAAGGACAGTGTCCAACGCCAATGATTCCCAAAGAAAGCTGCGCTTCAAATGTGTAATATTAATCTGATTTAATTTGAACAGTGTGCGTATAGTGTATCTTTGAGTTTGGATTGGAGCATAAGTCTAACTTAGAATTTCCATGCCACGTATGGAGATTGCTAGACCTGGAAATGTTTTCATACCCAAGCCCAAATGATTAATCCGTACCTATAAATTCTGTTTGTGGGATATAATTCAATTTATGATAATTGCTTAACTTAGAATTTTCATGCCATGTATGGAGATTGCTTAAACAAGAATTATCATTATCTTGAACTAAAATTACTGACAGATCTGCAAAACTTAATTCAGATGAATATTATTGATCCTTTCTATTAAATTGGGAATTAATTGGTTTTGACACTGAAATTGTCTTGACCCAAGCTACTTAAATTCATTATTAATTTAGTTTTAATCCTTTCCTTTAGATTATCTTAATCACATCTTAAAATCAAATATTCAGTGATTTCTGTTTTCATCCAAAATAATCTTCCTGTGAACCGACTCAGACTCACCAAATTATAAATTTAAAATTGTACTACACGCACACTCGCACACTGGCGAGTATAATCGCCCTATACCTGTTTTAACAAGAGAATTAATGTTTGATAAATTTAGTTGTTTTTTTGATAAATAAATGTGCAGGGTAGCGTAGCAGTCAGATCCACCAGAGGGTATTGGCCCATTGGGTGTAAGTGGGTCTTCAAAAAGAAGACTGACATGGAAGGTAATGTACAGATGTACAAAGGCAGCCTCGTGGCCTAAGGTTTCAGTCAAAGACAAGGAGTTGACTATGACAAAACCTTCTCGCTTGTGGCAATGATAAAATCCATTCTAATTCGACTTGCAATAGCTGTCTATCATAACTATGAGATTTGGCAGATGGATGTCAAAAAAACTTTCCTTAATGGAAACCTGATTGAGGATGTGTATATGACACAACCCAATGGTTTTATCATCTAAGAACATGAAAATAAGATTTATATGTTACAAAGAGCCATTTATGATCTAAAGAAAGCATCCTGGAGTTGGAATCACGTTTCAATGAAACAATCAAAGAGTTTGAGTTTTCATAAAACGAAGATAATCCTTGTGTTTACAAGAAGATTAGTTGGAGCGTGGTGGTCTTTTTAGTCCTATATGTGGACAATATATTGCTCATAGGGAATGATGTTCCCATGTTGCAATCAGTTAAAAGATGGATTTTAGAATATTTTCTCCATAAAGGATTTGGGAGAAGCAGCCTATATTCTGGGAATAAAGATCTATAAGGATAGATTCATGAGGTTGCTAGCACTCTCCCAAAGCACGTACATTGACAAGATGCTAAAGAGGTTTAGCATGGAAGATTTTAGGAGGAGAAGTCTTCCCATGTCACGTGGAATACATCTCTCCAAGGTTATGTGTCCAAAGACACAAGATGAGAGAGATAGGATGGTCGAGCACCATATGCCTCGACTATTGGCTCGATCATGTATGTCATGCGATGTACGAGGCCTGATGTCGCATATGCTTTGAGCATATGTAGTAAATATCTAGCTAAACTAGGTGATAAACACTAGATTTTTGTGAAAAACATCCTTAAGTACTTGTGACGGATTAAAGAAATGTTCTTAGCATATGAAGAATGAGAGATTACCGTGAAGGGGTTCACGAATGCCATTTTCCAATCCGACCATGATGATTTTAAATCACGTACAGTTGGGATTCATTTACTACCTAAATGGCTGGGCCATGAGTTGGAAGAGTTCCAGCAAGAGATAGTGGCAGATTCAATAACTGAAGTCAAATACATGGCAGCCTCTAAAGCAGCTTAGAAGGTTGTATGGATCCGTAAGTTCATTGATTAACTTAGAGTGGTGTCCAACATTGTTGATCCAATAACATTTATTGTGACAACAATGCAGCCATCGTGTAAGCCAAAGAACCGCGGTTTCATCAACGGATTAAACTTGTATTACGGGATCACAATATGATAATGGAGATTATCAACTAAGGTGACATATATAGAGAAAGTGTCGATGCATGACAACATTGAAGATCCATTGACTAAAGCTCTATCATAGGAAAAACATGAAAGTCATGTTTGATCATCAGGTATAAGATACATGAGTGATTGGCTCTAGTGCAAGTGGGAGATTGTTAGTGTAGGTGCTCTAGACCGAATCTGATTGCGCATGTTGTACACTGACAATTGCAATCATATTTATTATTGAATAAGGAGTTATTCAATCTCACAAGAAGTCGTTCTATTAGTTTCTTGTTATTATTGTAATGACCGAATAAAACTAGATAGAAGTCCATATGATGTTTACTGTGATTAATCTATAAAGAAGTGAGATGATGCATCACAGTTTCTAGACATTATTAAATGTCCCAAGTCGTAGCAATGTCAAGAATGGACATTGACAATTGCGATAAGACTTGTATGTGCTATGTTTTTGCTATGTGATAGCAATGGGGGTCTCACACCTATAGCCATGGGGATGTCTAGACAAGTACATATGTGACCAATGTTGGAGAACGTGTCACTGGACATGACTCACCATGATAATCCATTTTGGTTATATGTTGATGGAATTCCCATACGAGATGGGTGTAACTAATCCTTGGACCTAAGGTTGTCACGGTCATCTCATAAGAAGACTGGTATGATTTAACATCGTTTCGATGGGCCTAGACAAAGGTTGCACGTGGGCAATCATTGGGCATATCATGAGGCTTATGGAGATGGGTGTATAGCCAAGATGAGACTCGTTTATCCCTTGATAAAGGATGATGTATCTAAGGCGCCTTCGGTGGATATTAACTTTAAATCCATGGCCATGGTGAAAGAGATCAATAAAGAGTTATTGATTCATTTTCTATTAAGTGAAGATATCTGGAAGACCGAATAAAACTCATGTGATCGTAATCAAGCAACACATCGCCATACTTGAGATCACATAAGATACATTAACGAGAGGATCGAATTACACGATAACCATGCTCGTGAAAGGTTATTTGTGGATTATGAATCCTTTTGAATAATTGGATAGGCATAATGCCTTGCTAGAGGCTAATCTTGTCTTGTGTGTTCATACTGACACATTGTCAATATATTCAGAAACCTAATGAGCCATACGTAATAGGCACGGTCTTTGGCTTAAACTAGGAGAGCAGACGTATGGTTAAGTGGGACACTTCAGCAAGAAGTTGTGCCGTCATAGGTTCTCACAGAAAAAGAATAAATAGACGTAATGATGTCAATATGATGAGGGGTCGTCATAAAGGAAAAAGTTTCCTAAAATGACAATTGATTAAATTAGGAAGGAATTTCTAATTTAATAATTTTCTATTTGTTGGAGTGACAAATAGGAAATAAAATATATTTGGGCTTAAATTAATATTTTGGCTAAATAAAGTATTTGGACCAAATATTAAATTAAATATTATATTTGGACTAAATTGGATTTGGGCCAAATATTTTATTTAAACATATAATTGAATTTGGCCCACTTCATTAAGTTTCTAATTGGACTAGAATAAAATTAAGTTCCTAGCTGGACTAGGATAAATGGGTTGGCCCAATCCATTAGGGTTTAAGAAACCCTAGAGCTTCTCTATAAATGTTCCTTTATGGGTTACCCAAAATAATTAATGGTTATGGTTTTTCAAGAGTTGAAAAAATGCCATACACTCTCTCCGGTTTTGATTTTGCATCGATTTAAAATGGGAGGTTCTTTCTGTCCATACAAAAGCTGCGAAAAGGAGAAGGAGCTAGCACTCCTATTTCACTTTCCTTGCCAATAGACACGTGCCACGTATCACGAGTTAGAGGCTTGACGCTTGGACGGCTCGGATCCGCAAACAACTCGAAAATCTAAAAGTTAGATTTATTTTATTTTGTATGTGAATGATTAGATTTCGACGTTGACCCAATCGCTGGGATTGGGGTAAAGTTCTAAAAATTTTGAACTACACTGCTTGTCCAATAGCGATCTTGTTTACTTTCAGTGGTATTAGAGACATCGTCGAGATTTTTCAATTCCTTACGTGGGGATTCAATTATGTTAATATTTGTGGAATTAATAAATTTTTTTGCGTTTATATTTTTGGATCACAAAACGTTCCACGTTAAAGGGAAAAAATGTCATGTGTGACACGAAAAGGGCGAAGCGGGGATTCGAGATGCATACGGATGCACCGATGGGTCGAAAAGAGCAGCCATGGGATGTAACGCCCAAGATTTTAAAACTGAAATATAATGTAATACTTGGGATTTTTAGCTTCTAATACTTAAGGAAATATGTCCTTTCAAGGGATTATAGAAACCTTGAGACAAATGATCAGTTTTTGAGCCAGTGGCAAAATCGTAAATATTGAAGTTCGGGTAAAAATGTAATTTACCTAAAATCTTGGGGTATTAGCGTAATTTATCCTTTCTTCGGGGGCTAAAATGCAATTAAAAAATAGCACAGGGACTAAGTTGCAAGGGCCTAAGTGCAAATTATCCGAAAATTTTGGGCTAAGGTGCAATTCTTGAAACCTAAAAATATCTCATCAAAATATCTCAAACTAAATAGTTAAAGTAACCAAATATAGCTAACTAGTTAAAGGTGTAATGATGGGATATGGAGAAAATCAATTAACCATGTGGGTGTAATGATGGGATATGTAGAAAATCAAATAACCATGTGGGAGTAATGATGGGAAATATAGAAAATAAATTAACCATATGGAGTAATGATGGGAAATGTAGAAAAATGAATTAAATCGTATGAGATGTAATGATGGAAGTGTTGAAAATGTAATTAAGCATGTGAGGTTCAAAATATCAAGGACACATGCAAGCTTCCATTGGTCATTACAAAGATAAGATAAGAACACATGGATATAAATGATTATATGGGACACATGGCACCATTTGATAAGAACACATGGATAGAAATGATTATATAGGATATTTGGCAATGTGAACACTTGGGAGTCATGATGAGTCCCAAATAATTACATGACACGTGGCAGGTTATGATTTGTTGGATAATTCTATAAATATGACCTTTGGGTGAGTTTTGGGTATTCCAAATCAATCGAAGCTAAGTTTATGCCATATTGAGAGGTGTAAAGGTGAAGCCTTAAAATCTCATCAAACCAAGTTGAGGTAAGTACATTATGAACTATTTATGATGTTTAAGCATGTCCATGAACTATGTTATGTGGTCCCTCATGTTATGTTATGTTCACGCAAGTTTCGGGATCGGAGCTCGGTAGCGCTACGCACGAGGGTTCTTACCCCTGCAAGTTGGTGGAACCTCTCGTGTCTCCATATGATATGTTATGTTATGTCATGACTTGTTTAAATACATATGATGGTTCTCTTGTACTTACTGAGATTTGCGTAATCTCACCCCTTATATTTCCCCCCCAGGTGATTATGAATGAGGAGATCGGGACGTGGAGCGTGGTGGATCAATGAAAAAGAATTTTTCAAGAATTTAAGTTTTAGTTTCCTTTTGAAACAAAGTTCTTGGGGTTGAACTCTGATCTTTTCTTATATGTATGTCATAAAGCATGTCTTGGATTTTTATCTAATTTCAAGGAAGTATGAGTTTGGCTTTAAGCTCCGGATATTTTTATATATGTTATTGCTATAAAGCATCTTCGCGAAGTCTTCGTTTCTTCTGTTGAAACCATGTTTCCATGTCAAACTTTGTATTTACACAAAACGTGCTTTGAATTTTTATTATGTTCTAAACTTTACTTAAGTTTATAGAAGTCTGGTTTCTCTAATTTTTCTGCGCTAAACCTTAAAGTTCGTTCGAATATTATTATTTATTGTTAAGCATGTAAGTAAGTTACGGGTGTCACATAGTGGTATCAGAGCAAGTTTTACTTTCCTGTAGACTCAAATTGTTTTGAAAGAAAATTTTGTACTTTTAGTAAAATTTGTAAGGAAATTCGTTTAAGGAAACATGAAAATCCACCACGTCCCGTTCAAGCTTCTGATCTCCGGGTAAGTTATAAGAATTGCTATGCTTATTCTTTATGGATACTATCTTCATGCAAGCCATATCCCCCTTAACTATGTAGTTATTCTCTCAAGCTATATTTGTGAGCATATGTTGTTATATGTATGCACACGTATGAAGCTCATGTTGGAATAAGTATGTGAGAGATATGATTCTTATTTTCCATTCATTAGTATGTGTTTTTCGCTAGTGATATTGCTCCAAACTCAAGAGTTTATGATTATAGCGGAAATACTTGTTTAGGAAGGGCTTATTAGAATGAAAGCAATTAGGAATCAAGTCCATCAAGAAGAGCTTGCATAATGAATCGTAATTAAACATAGATCTATTGTTGAGTTTATTGATATGTGTGATCGCGCTAAGGGCTTTGTCAAAAAGACCTAAACTGTCTAAGGCGAGCTTGGGACTTAAGTGGTCCACGTGACCCCCCTCCTTACCTGGAAGCTCCTTAGTTGCGTGTTATACATATTGGTATATGAAATGATGGACTAACAAATCATAGTTAATATGAAGTTCCACAATAGTACTCTTTATCCTTAAGGACCCTACATTCAGGAATTAATTATTCTTTTTCACATAAGGTTATGGAAACCCGTGAAAGAAGTGCCAATAGTAGGGGCAGGCAGCCGCAAAATGAGGCTAGCGAAACCAACACCCTCAACGGGCAGTTCATGCAATTCATTGATGCCATCCGCAACATGACGCCACTTGCCACACCACCAGTTGCACCTCCCCAAGAAAACCTAAGAAATAATGCTACCCTAGTTGAGCAGTTTTGGAAGCTTCAACCTCCAACTTTTGAGGGTGGGTTGGACCCTCTGGTAGCTGAAGATTGGATAACAGCAATTGAATGGATCTTTAATCTCATAGATTGTCCAGACCCTAGGAAGGTAACTTGTGCTACATATATGTTACAACATGGAGCAAGGCATTGGTGGGATTCTACTGCCAGATCCCGACCCCAGGGACATGGGTGGACCTGGGATCAGTTCAAGGAACTTTTTCTTAAGAAGTATTACCCCGCTAACATCCGTAACCAGAAGGAAGCAGAGTTCCTCATGTTAAAACAAGGTAGCTTGACCTTAATTGAATATGAAAGGAAGTTTGATGAGCTATCACGTTTTACCCCAGCCTTAGTGGATACAGAACAAAAGCGGGCAAGGCGCTTTGAACAAGGGTTGAGAGATAATTTACGGCAGGCAGTCGTAACTTTTGAGTTAGGCACGTATCATGAGGTGCTAGCTAAGGCCCAACTGGCGAAATTTAGAGAAAGCTCCAGCAGCAATAGCAAGCTATCGCAGTCTGGACCACTAGAAAAACGTAAGTGGGAGGATAAAGGTAAAGGAAAGCAGGATTATTCGAAGAAGAATAAAGGAGGCGATCCAACATCAGGGTATTATCAACTGAACCCAGTGTGTGGCAAATGTCAGAAGCGTCATACTGGACTGTGTCTCATGGGAACCGGCGCCTGTTACAATTGTGGTGAAATGGGTCATGTTGCCAAATTCTGTCCCAAGGGTCATCTAAAGAAACAACAGCAACAGCCATATCAACAGAAGCCAGGAAATCCCCCAAAGGGTCAAGCTAGGGTTTATGCTATCTCAAGGCAAGAGGAGGATCAAGATCATAACGTATTCGCAGGTAACATCCTCATCTCTAGAATACCTGCTTATACTTTGTTTGATTCTGGTTCCACCCATTCTTTTATATCCCCTAAGTTTGCAAGTAAACTTAATGCACATGTGGAACATGTAAGTACTCCCTTAGGAGTAACGATACCCTCAGGAGGTATAATAAGCATGAATCATGTAGTAAGAACAGCTAAGGTGGAGGTCAAGGGAAATTTTTTAGAAACGACCTTATATGTCTTAGATATGCAAGAATTCGACGTGATTTTGGGAATGGACTGGATTTCCAAGCACCATGCGACCATTCTATGCTTCGAAAAGGAAATAGTTTGTAAGTATCCTGAAGGGATAGAACTTTGCCTTTCAATGGCTGAGACAAAACACCTTCCCCGTGTCATTTCAGCATTAAAAGCTAAGAAACTATTGCAGTCAGAAGGATGTATTGGATTCTTAATGTCAATGATGGTTAAGGGAGGAAAAGAATTAACAGTGAATGATGTTAAAGTAGTAAAGGACTTTCCAGAGGTCTTCCCTGATGACCTGATTGAAATGCCACCAGAACGAGAAGTAGAGTTCACTATTGATCTAATGCCCGATTCCGCACCTATTTCTAAAGCTCCTTATAGGATGGCACCAAAGGAGCTACACGAGTTGAAAACCCAGTTAGAGGAACTTTTGGGGAAAGGATTTATTCGACCAAGTGTATCCCCCTGGGGAGCACCGGTATTATTCGTCAAGAAGAAAGATGGATCAATGAGGATGTGCATCGATTACCGGGAATTGAATAAGATTAGTATTAAGAACAAGTATCCTCTTCCTAGGATCGAGGACTTGTTTGATCAGTTACAAGGTGCACGAGTATTCTCAAAGATTGATCTAAGGTCAGGATACCACCAGTTGAGGATCAAATCTAGTGACATCTCGAAGACAGCTTTCAGAACTCGGTATAGTCATTATGAGTTTTAGTCATGCCCTTTGGCTTGACTAATGCGCCTGGAGTTTTTATGGACTTAATGAATCGAGTTTTCTATGAGTACTTGGATAAATTTGTCATTGTCTTTATCGATGATATATTGGTGTATTCTCGAAGTGAAGAAGAGCATGAAAAACATTTGAGGGTTGTTTTAGGGATCTTGAAGGAAAAGAAGCTATTTGCAAAATTCAAGAAATGCGAGTTTTGGTTGGAGCGGGTGGTATTCCTTGGACATGTTGTCATAGCTCAAGGAATAGAAGTGGACCCCAGCAAAGTAGAAGCGGTATTAAATTGGTCAAGACCAACCAATGTAAATGAGGTTCGCAGCTTTTTGGGTTTAGCTGGATACTATAGGAGGTTCATCGAAGGGTTCTCCAAATTGGCAGGGCCTTTGACACAGCTGACTCGCAAAGGTACTAAGTTTGAATGGACAGAGAAATGTGAAACTAGTTTTGAAGAATTAAAGAAGAGGCTGGTCAACGCGCCAGTATTAACTATTCCTGAAGGGTCAGGAGGTTTTGTTATTTATAGTGATGCGTCCAAACAAGGAATTGGATGCGTATTGATGCAAAAAGGTAAGGTAGTTGCATATGCATCAAGGCAGTTGAAGCCTTATGAGCAAAACTATCCTACACATGACCTAGAACTTGCTGCAGTAGTGCATGCCTTGAAAATCTGGAGACACTATCTATACGGAGGTAAATGCGATATCTATACCGATCATAAGAGCCTTAAGTACATCTTCACACAAAAAGAGTTGAATATGAGGCAAAGGAGAAGGATGGAATTGGTGAAGGATTATGATTGTGAAATCCACTACCACCCCGGCAAAGCAAACGTAGTGGCTGACACCTTGAGTAGAAAGAAAATGGGCCAAGTAGCAGCTTTGACATCACAAAAGCCTTTGTGGAAGGAGTTCGAGAGGTTAAGCCTCGAGATTGTCACTACGCCATCTAATTCTAATGCTCGTATGGCAGCACTCTCTGTCCGACCGACTCTCTGTGATCGGATTAAGAGCTATCAGAAGGGAGACCAATTCTTTGAGTACATCAAGGCTGAGGTTAATACTGAGAAGCGGAAGGACTTCACAATAGCTAGTGATGACACACTCTACTACCAAGGGAGATCGTGTGTGCCAAACTTTGAGGAAATAAGGCAAGAAATTCTAGAAGAAGCCCACTCCACTCCTTATTCTGTACATCCTGGAAGTACAAAGATGTATCGTGACCTAAAGGCAGTGTTTTGGTGGAGAAATATGAAAGAAGACATAGCTAAATTTGTTGAGAAGTGTTTGATATGTCAGCAAGTGAAAGCTGAGCACCAACGACCAGCAGGGTTACTGCAACCATTGGAGGTTCCAGAGTGGAAATGGGAACATGTGACGATGGACTTTGTTGTAGGATTTCCAAAATCAGTAACAGGACATGAGGCTATTTGGGTGATCGTGGATCGACTTACCAAATCAGCTCACTTCTTACCTATTCGGATGACATTTACAATGGATCAGCTGGCACGACTGTATGTTAAGGAAATAGTAAGACTACATGGTGTTCCAGTTTCCATTGTATCAGATAGGGACCCGAGATTGACATCTAACTTTTGGAAAAGCTTACACAGAGCCATGGGAACCAAATTGAGTTTTAGTACAGCTTTTCATCCTCAGACAGATGGACAATCTGAAAGGACAATACAAACTTTAGAGGATATGCTTCGTATTTGTACCCTAGAATTTGGTGGACATTGGGAGAAACATCTACCATTAATTGAATTCGCATACAACAATAGTCACCATGCATCTATTGGCATGGCACCCTATGAGGCACTATATGGAAGGAAATGTAGATCACCTGTTCATTGGAATGAAGTAGGCGAGCGGAAGATTTTGGGTCTAGAGATTGTGGAACAAACTATACAAGCTATTGAAAAGATCAAGGATAGTATGAAGAAGGCTCAAGATAGACAAAAAAGCTATGTAGATAAAAGAAGAAGGGATTTGGAGTTTTCCATTGGTGATAAGGTATTCTTAAAAGTTACACCCATAAAAGGAGTTTTACGATTTGGGAAGAAAGGAAAGCTTAGACCTCGATTTATAGGCCCGTTTGAGATCTTAAAGCGGGTTGGGAACGTTGCTTATCAGCTAGCCTTACCACCAGATCTCTCAGTAGTACATGACATTTTTCACGTATCAATGCTCAGAAAGTATGTCCCCGACCCAACCCATGTAATAAAGCATCAACCATTAGAGATACAACAAGACTTAAAATATGAGGAGGCACCAATAAGCATTGTTATTCGAGAGATACGAAGGCTTCGCAATAAAGATATACCGTTGGTCAAGGTGTTATGGCAACATCATTCAGTTTAAGAAGCAACATGGGAGCGTGAGGACGAGATGCGATCCAAATATCCCCAACTGTTTGATGACGAGAAGTAAGGTAAATTTTCGAGGACGAAAATTTTTTTTAGGAGGGTAGATTGTAACGCCCAAGATTTTAAAACTGAAATATAATGTAATACTTGGGATTTTTAGCTTCTAATACTTAAGGAAATATGTCCTTTCAAGGGATTATAGAAACCTTGAGACAAATGATCAGTTTTTGAGCCAGTGGCAAAATCGTAAATATTGAAGTTCGGGTAAAAATGTAATTTACCTAAAATCTTGGAGTATTAGCGTAATTTATCCTTTCTTCGGGGGCTAAAATGCAATTAAAAAATAGCACAGGGACTAAGTTGCAAGGGCCTAAGTGCAAATTATCCGAAAATTTTGGGCTAAGGTGCAATTCTTGAAACCTAAAAATATCTCATCAAAATATCTCAAACTAAATAGTTAAAGTAACCAAATATAGCTAACTAGTTAAAGGTGTAATGATGGGATATGGAGAAAATCAATTAACCATGTGGGTGTAATGATGGGATATGTAGAAAATCAAATAACCATGTGGGAGTAATGATGGGAAATATAGAAAATAAATTAACCATATGGAGTAATGATGGGAAATGTAGAAAAATGAATTAAATCGTATGAGATGTAATGATGGAAGTGTTGAAAATGTAATTAAGCATGTGAGGTTCAAAATATCAAGGACACATGGCAAGCTTCCATTGGTCATTACAAAGATAAGATAAGAACACATGGATATAAATGATTATATGGGACACATGGCACCATCTGATAAGAACACATGGATAGAAATGATTATATAGGATATTTGGCAATGTGAACACTTGGGATTCATGATGAGTCCCAAATAATTACATCACACGTGGCAGGTTATGATTTGTTGGATAATTCTATAAATATGACCTTTGGGTGAGTTTTGGGTATTCCAAATCAATCGAAGCTAAGTTTATGCCATATTGAGAGGTGTAAAGGTGAAGCCTTAAAATCTCATCAAACCAAGTTGAGGTAAGTACATTATGAACTATTTATGATGTTTAAGCATGTCCATGAACTATGTTATGTGGTCCCTCATGTTATGTTATGTTCACGCAAGTTTCGGGACCGGAGCTCGGTAGCGCTACGCACGAGGGTTCTTACCCCTGCAAGTTGGTGGAACCTCTCGTGTCTCTATATGATATGTTATGTTATGTCATGACTTGTTTAAATACATATGATGGTTCTCTTGTACTTACTGAGATTTGCGTAATCTCACCCTTTATATTTCCCCCCCAAGTGATTATGAATGAGAAGATCGGGACGTGGAGCGTGGTGGATCAATGAAAAAGAATTTTTCAAGAATTTAAGTTTTAGTTTCCTTTTGAAACAAAGTTCTTGGGGTTGAACTCTGATCTTTTCTTATATGTATGCCATAAAGCATGTCTTGGATTTTTATCTAATTTCAAGGAAGTATGAGTTTGGCTTTAAGCTCCGGATATTTTTATATATGTTATTGCTATAAAGCATCTTCGCGAAGTCTTCGTTTCTTCTGTTGAAACCATGTTTCCATGTCAAACTTTGTATTTACACAAAACGTGCTTTGAATTTTTATTATGTTCTAAACTTTACTTAAGTTTATAGAGTTTCTCCAATTTTTCTACGCTAAACCTTAAAGTTCGTTCGAATATTATTATTTATTGTTAAGCATGTAAGTAAGTTACGGGTGTCACATGGGGGGCCTACGCGCATAGGGAATGGCTAGGCGTGACTAGGAGCGTGAAGGGCACTTGCAGGCGTGGCCGCGTGCGCGCTTACGAGGCCCGCACGACCTTGCCGCTCGTGCAGCCCCTTGCCTGCAAGCCAAGCGCCACCAGCTACCTCTCGGCCCCCTCCATTGCCTCGGGCTGCATTTTGGCCTTTCCCTGAGGTGCACGATGAACACCCGGGCCGACCCATCGGTGGCCCAGTGCGTTCCGTACCCTTGAGTGAGGCCCAACCAAATTGTTTGGCATTTTTGAGTTTTTTCAATCTGATCCATTAATGTATGACATCTGTGGGTCATGATTAGGACAACTCGGGGTCGTTAATTGGGTGTTTAAATTAATTATTGAGCTTTTAGTGCATGTTTGACATACATTGGTTGATTCAAAGCCTATTGAGCCTTGTTAGTTAGACTAATGGATAAAGCCCAAGCCCAAATACATTTGAAACAGTTTTGTTTTTAAAAATTATAAAAATTTCAATTTATTGAAAACGTTTCAATGAGATTGATGCAACAATTAATTAACATAATTTGAATGAATCATTGTGATTGATTGCAGGGGTGTATGGTATGGATTGAGACGACCATTTATTTTATGTTAGGAATGAATGCTTGTAAATTAGGTTTTCGAAATAGGGCATACGTGTCATGCCTCTCTTATACTCTGATGTACATTCACTTCTCATCTCACTCCCCCCGAATGTAACTCGGGGTTTCTGATTCTATGTAATGTATGTAGAATAGAATAAAGTAGTGATAGTTATAGTTTGTATGAAGTGCAAGAGATGGAGCCAAATTGAAGATAAGATTCAGAGACCAATGAAGGCTTGAAGAATGTGCTTGAGAAGCATGTTGTGATTCTTCACCTAGGTTTGACCCGCTAACTTCCCTTTTATGGCTTGAGGGGGCTAGCCGTAGCTGTCCATACCATACACCAATTTGAGTCAATTATTATACATTATTAATTTGATTAATTGCATGTGATGAGACCTAAATAAATAAATAATAAATCCCTCATTAATATTAAGCCAACTTGCCTTCCATCATTATGAGGCATTAGGTTTCTAGTTGGCACTTGATTTGTTGAGTCACTCAAGGTCATGTGTCACCTATGATACCTTTGTTTCATGGGCCATGAGATGTCCTTGAATGATGGGTCTGACTTAACTAGAAATGTGGGTTTGTTGAGTCACTTAAGGCTCACTGAGTAAAAAGGCAAAGGTTAGGAGTCACATCAGATGTGATGACAAGGAGTTGTCAACCCAATGTATCTAGGAGTTTCATGGAGATGAAATTGGTAGCAAGTACCTACATAATCAAACCTAGCACAATTTGTTGAGTCACTTAAGGTTGTGCGAGGGGAGATGGGATCCTAGCCCACTAGGAAGTCTTCCAATGGGATTTCTCGAGTTACGTCTTGAGGGTGGCGAACTCATAGAAAATAGTGGGAGCAATTTATGATTTCATAATTAAATATGATTATAACATTTATCTCTATAATTTAGCTGTTGATCCAGATGGTTAAGAAACATGTCGATAAGATTGATACTCGACGGCAATAATACCTTCAACGGGACTAATTTCTATGACTGAGAGATCATCTTGAGGATAGTCCTCACGTATGATAAGATTCTCTATGCGATAGAGAGATCTCTTCTTAAGAAGCCACCAGGTGAGAAAATAGTAGCACATGAGGCCCGGACGATGTACAAGGGTGATATGATCATTGCTTGGTATATCATCTTGGTTGCTGTTACGAGTATTTCCCGCTCTACTCCTTATGAGATGGACTCAACCCAGCAAGCCGACCCAATCGTATAAAGCCCAGTAGACCCCGAACTGAGTGCAACGAAGCGAGCTCGCACATTGCTGGAGCCCACGCTCAGATCGCAGGGCCAAGCGGGCTCTACACTCGCAAGCTCGCAGCAGCACTTCGAGCAAGCTCCCAGCGACTCTTGCGGCTTGGCTGCACTCCCACCCTGTAATTAAAACACAAAACAAAACACAATAAAAATTTTATATTTTTTTCTTTATTTAGGTGAGAGGTTTATACTTGTCAGTGTACGAGTGCAGTTGTAGTCCAAATTTAAATTTATATTTTCTGAAGAGTCCAGGTCGTCCACTGAGAGATTTATTTATGGCAAAATAAAAAGAATGTCACACACAAACACACACGCATTTGGACAAATTGGCAACAAAGTTTTTTATGGTTTTTTAAATACTTAAAGTGAGAATATAAAATTGGTTCCCAAATTTTAAGGCAGTAATTGAAATAAATACTTAAAGTGAGAATATAAAATTGGATAGTACTTGAGTTAAGACAATTTCAGTGCCAACCCATTGATTCCCAAATTTTAGCATAAAAGATTAGCAACATTAATTTAATTTCAAATATGAGGGTTTGTTATTAAATGCAATTAGAGATGATGATAGTTCTAGTTTAAGCAATCCTCATACATGATATGCGAGATTCTAATTTAAGCAACTACTATAAATCTAATTACAATTAATATACAAGAGAACTAAATTAATCATCCGGGTTTGGGTATGATAGCGTTTCCAGTTCTAGTAACTCTCATGCGTGACATGAAAGCTCTAAGTTAGGCTTACGCTCCAATCCAAACCTTGTGATTTCTTAATAATTAATACAGACTCATATTGAAATTTAAATTAATGTTACTCATTTAAAGCGTAGCTTTCTTTGGGAATCATTGGCGTTGAACACTATCCTTGCCTTAACCCAAGATTAGATTTAGCTACTCATTTCCATTTAAAAGTTAATTGACATGAATTTATACGACGTAATTTAAATAACAGAAACTAACTGGCCATTTGGGTTGTGAACATTTAAATGACAAGAATTAAAATTACAGGAATTTAAAGGTATAAACTAACCGGCCATTTAAGCGGTGAACATTTAAAAGACAAGAATTAAAATTGCAGAAATTTAAAGGCTTAAATTAACCGGCCATTTAGGCGATGAATAATAAAGTAATAATAAATGACATAAGAATTTAAAAGAAGAAAGGAAGGAAGTAAGATCACAAGAGAGAATACTAAAGAAAAGGGGAAAGAACAAGAACAATTCTCAAAGAGAGAATTATAAGGAAACAACTAAATTTTGATTCAAGAATAATAATCACACTTACAAATGCAATCAAGTGAGCTATTTATAGGCCACAAGATGCAATACAAACCACACAATTTCAATTATTCAATTAGACATAATTATATCTAATGGGCACTCACACACTTAAAGTTAAATGGATTTTAGCTATAATACACACCTAATATTAAATGGATTTTAGCTAAAATACATACCTAATAAAGCACTCATAAAGTTAAATGAATTTTAGCTATAATATCCACCTAATAGTTAAATGGATTTTAGCTAAAAAACACACCTAATAAAGCTCTCACATAAAAAATAAAAATAGATTTCTATAAATTAGTTTTTTAATCTTCATTAGGATTAAAAATAATTATTGGGCCTTCTCCAAATAATATCTTCCATGGGTTGCTCAAATTGGGCCTTAATTCTTTATGGGCTTGAATTCTTCATGGACTTTAAGTCTTCATGGGCTTGAATTCTTCATGGACTTTAAGTCTTCATGGGCTTGAATTCTTCATGCCTAAAAAAATAATTTAATGTTATTAATAAATTATATATTATATATATGTATTACACATGGCACATATATATATTAGATTATATTATATATATATTACATGCATGCATATAATGATGTATATGTATTATATATAATTTTATATATTATTATTATTTACTTTAGAACTTCATTTCATTCATCTTTCAATTTAAACTTGCATATAATCATAAAATATATATTAATATCTAATTTAAGCCATTTTTAAGATCAAAAGAAGGGTATAATTATAACAAATTTTTTACAAAATTAACCACTAATCATACCCCCCAACTTAAACATTGCTAGTCCCTTAGCAATTAGACTATACACACGCCAAGTTTTAATAACTATATGAACGTAAAAATTTCAAATTCAAAACCGAAATGCATAAAATTGAATAAATAATTTAGCATTCTAAATCAGATTTTTAGTTAAAGGTCATACAATCTTAGGAATGGAAATTAGGATAACCAACACACAGACTTACTCCCTCGAAGTTTTGACTTCAAATCTCACTATGGATTTTCTCTCCAATAAAAAAGATTGCTCAGGTGTACACACAAGGGGGTGCACCGTTATAAGAGTAAATGCAGAACAAGTTCAAAACTTGGTGTCATTTCAAATACAAGAAACGTATTTTCATGAAAAAAAATAAGAAAATTGACATAGCTTCATGATTGGAATAATGCTCTAGATGAGTAACTTCTGAATTTAAACATGATTCCCTACTCCAAACTCGAATTCTGAGATCACATGATTTATAGCATCAAAAGGGACCAGACTGGGTTGTAATGGGGCTATGAGGTTAATACGGGTTGTCAAAGAAAAGGTAGATTGTGCAAAGGGTGTGTCGGGATATATATATATTTAGCATTTATTTGAAACAATTATGCTGAATAGCTAAGAGAATTTGCCCCCTTTTTTTTCTTTTCTTTTTTCACTTTTTTTTTTCTTTTTTTTTCTTTTTTTTTCCTCTTTAAATATGAAAATAGATAGACAGATTAATTCCCAAAAACACACCAGGTTGGTCAAAATACATATGATTTTGGGTAAAACGAGGGTAGCGAAAGAAGTTGTACTACAAATGGCTCAAATGGGCTACCAAAGGAGGTTAATTTAAAGAAAGAAAAAGGTTTAATAAGCTCAAAATGAAAGAAATTGATCCCTCTATCATGCTTCTACAAAACGATGATACTCAGTGATCTAATTCAGAGTTTGAAACCAGTTAAACTTATCCGTTATCATACTAGACATTCAAAGCGAATTGATGTTTTGAAGCCATTGAAAAGATAAGATAAACAATAAAGCATATTTAGAGTAAGTGTTATTTCACTCAGAATTAACGGTTATTAGGCTCAAACACTCACTTGGGTAATAGTCTCCACTTCTGTTGAGAGATCATACAGTGTACTAATCAGCTAATTACTGTTACCTTTGACTTTATGACCGATAACCAATTTCTAAATTTTGAATCCCTGATAAATGCAAATTACTTATTCTAATGCATATACATTTTCAAATAAGAAATCAATGCATTCATGTTTCATATTGCAAACTTAATCGGCTATCAGTGCATAACTTCAAAGCTTTAGGAATAGCATTATTTAAAACACATAATTTTTTTTTTTAATAAGAGCAGATAAAGATAATCAACTCACACAAGACTACAAACTAGCAATAGCAAACTCACAGTTAAATATAAACCAGATGATTCATAACTAGACCTTACACCTCCCAACTTGAATTGCAGTAATAAATTAGGATTGTTAGGAATACCTGTAACTCCACAAGTTCATAGATTTGCTGTGAACTGCTAAAACTTAAACAACAAATGAGCATACCATATAGATATATATTTATATTTTCAAACCAAAATAAAAATTTCATGCAAGTCATAAGATAAGCAAAATGCGTCTCAAGAGTACAAAAAGTACTCCTTACTCAGCCATCTTATCAAAGACTTTGCTAACAACATTCCACAGTTCTTTTTTTTTTTTTTTTTTTTAAGAACACAACCAAGAAAAATCCTGCAAGTTGTATAATAACTAGATGCGTCTCAAGAGTACAAAAAGTACTCCTTACTCAGCCATCTTAATAAAGAGCATTTCTCACAATGATAAATCTAAATTAATCGGACCCCTTTGGCGCTTGTTACTAATTGCCTTAGACCAGTCTATCCGAGGCTCATGAGGATCGTACTGTGGAACATAAGCGTGTAATTTCTCTAGCAGCTTATCAATGGTGGATGCAGAAATGAGAATCTTTCTTGCTGAACGAGAAATGAACTGTTGGTCCACAGCCTGATCAAGAAAAGAGAGTAACCCATCGAAAAAATGGTTAATATTTAAAAGTCCAATGGGTTTGGTATGGAGATTACTCTTGGCCCAGGAGATTATACAAAAGATTTCTTCAAGTGTTCCAAAACCTCCTGGTAAAGCAATGAAGCCATCTGACTGATAAATCTTACAAGCCATGCGCTCAGACATAGAAGTCGTTTCTATAAGTTGATCGCGTGTAATCCCGAAAATATGTGGTTCAGCTAAAGGGATTGGCATTACACCTACCACAGATGAATTTCCAAGATGTACAGCTTGTGAAACATAACTATTCAATCCACGACTTCCCTCTCCATATACCAAATTAATTTTTTTTTCTCCTAATTTTTGGCCTAGTTCGCTTGCTGCAAGTGCGTAACAAATATCACTCCCAAGTTGAGAGCCACAAAGTACACATATGGTTTTAATTCGACGAACTAACTGGCCTTCCATGTTTGTTCCTTTTGTATGCCCTGGAAAGAGGTTTGGCGATCAAAAGTAGCTATACAACAATTCAACAAGAAATAAATACAAACAAAAATCATGCGTATGTATAAGTAGTTGTGATTGTGGCTCACATCTTCCTCTTGTTTTATGTCCAGAAACGGCTTAAACACTTTCTATGAAGTGGGGATAGGCTTCCCATCCAACTTTTTTATAGATTGGCAAACAGGGTCGTTTTTAGTCAGATTCCCAAGACTATAACGTTGGTGGTCACTTCTGAACTGGGTCCATAAAGCAAGAAGTTCTCTTTGCACTATTCCATATGGATGCGTCTCAAGAGTCAATCGGATATCATCCAAAGACTCCTTACTCAGTCCATCATTTATGAAACTAATTTTATCTTCTCGATTTATGGACGTAAACCCCACAGATTTGCATCGTGTGTTACAGGTCCATCGAGCACATCTGTAGCAACCATTCACTCTTTTTGCTCTTCTTTTCTTCGCAAAACTACTCTTCCCTAAGCCTGGAAAATGCTTAAAACTAGGTGAAGTTTCACCAGCTAATCGAACTTTTGCTTCGATCAGCCAACGAATATCTTCAGGGATGTTATTACGCATCAACAGCCAAAGTCTTTCACACCTAGCAGCATAAATTTTTTTCAAATCATTTTGCGGGAGAGATGGATAGTACTTGTGAATTTTTTAGAGATAAAGATCCATTTTTTTTAAAAAAAAAAAGAAAAACTATACTAAGAAGAAACTAAAGAACTATAAACTTTACAAAAGGGATGAGAATACCTGATCGGAGAATAATACAAAGGAGAGGAGATTGAGCTCAAAGAAGGGTGGCTTGCCTCATACAGATATGGAGTCTCTTATAGAGCAATGGGCATCACTATTCTACACTCGACTCGAGGCATGCCATAATTGCACCGTCAGACTTGGCGTCGTTTAGCGTCTCATTTTTCAACATTTGGCAGTGTGCCTCTTTCTTTATAGGGTAGTGTGATTGCACTGCCCGAGAAAAATGGCTACCACCAACGTCAATTCTGTCTCTCTCAATTCAAATTTTTTTTTATTTGTTTTTTTATTTTTATTTATAGTAGGGGCCCAATAAAATCATATATATCACACAAGACAATATTATCAAGTCAACCAAAATTATTTTCACTAATAAATCAATTCTTTAAGTACACCTTACCCCCCAACTTAAATTGCGCATTGTCCTCAATCGGCAATTAAAGGATAGAAGATAGGCATACCTGACGGTCTTCAATGCATAAACTCGTATGGAAAAAATTTTATTTAGACTGCACACAGAGAAACACTATTTGAATCAAAGTTAATTAAGTAATGCAGAAAATGAACAACTTATATATATACTTCTTTATTATTATTATTATTATTTTCTTTATTTATTTATTTATTTATTTTTATTTTTTTTTCAGATTTATAAACATCCATTTAACCTAAATGGAAAGGTGGTCTTTTAACGTTAGATTCCCAGACGATAGGAAACTTTCCCTACTCATCAGATGATAATGGATCATCCAAATCCACAACTCCTTCATTCTCCTCAACACTACCCTGGTATGGTTTCAACCTATGACCATTGACTGTTAGAAGCTGTCCTGACTCGGGATTTTCTATCTCAAAGGCCCCATATCCTGAGATGGACTTGATTACAAAAGGGTCGACCCATCGAGACTTCAATTTTCCTGGGAATAGATGCAATCGAGAATCATACAAGAGTACCTGTTGCCCTACCTGAAAGCTTTTTCGAATGATGTGCCGATCATGTAACTCTTTCATACGAACCTTGGCCAATCGTGCATTTTCAAATGCTTCATTCTGAATTTCCTCAAGTTCATTCAATTGGAGCTTCCTAGATAAGCCTGCTTCAGTTAGACTCTTGTTGATCTTATGAATTGCCCAATATGCTTTATGCTCAATTTCCACCGGCAGATGACAAGATTTACCGTATACTAGCCTATAGGGAGACATTCCCAAAATTGTTTTGTAAGCTGTCCTGTATGCCCAAAGAGCGTCTACTAGTCTTAAGGACCAATCCTTACGATTAGCAGCAACAGTATTTTCCAATATACGCTTAATCTCCCTATTGGCTAGCTCGGCTTGACCATTGGTTTGGGGATGGTATGGTGTTGCAACCTTATGCAGTATACCATATTTCTTCATTAATCCTGCCACAACTTTATTACAAAAATGGGAACCCCCATCACTGATGATTGCTCGTGGCATCACAAATCGACTGAATATGTTTTCTTTCAAAAATTTCACTACCGTCCTATGGTCATTTGTTCTGGCCGGGATTGCTTCTACCCATTTGGACACATAGTTAACAGCAAGTAAGATATATTCATGACCAAATGAATTGACAAATGGGCCCATAAAATCCATACCCCAACAGTCAAAAACTTTTAACACTTGGATCGGATGTAATGGCATCATGTTTCTCCTTGACAGACTTCCTAACCTTTGACATCGATCACAATTTGAACAGAACTTGTACACATCCTTGAACAGTGTCGGCCAATAAAATCCACTCTGAAAAATTTTTGCAACTATTTTCTTGACAGAAAAATGGCCTCCACATGCAAGAGTATGACAGAAATTAATGACACTTTGTTGCTCATGATCGAGTATGCATCTATGGATGATTTGGTCAGGACAATACTTGAAGAGGTAGGGCTCATCCCAAAAGAAGGTTCTGACTTTTCTGAAGAATTTATGCCTATCTTGCTTACTCCAATGGTCTGGGATCAGACCAGTTGCCAGGTAGTTCGCAATGTCGGCATACCAAGGGACAACAGATGATGCACGGATAACGTTTACTTCAAACAGTTGCTCATCAGGAAAATTGTCGTGAATTGGTTCATCAAATTGTGTGAGATCTTGACTTGGAATTCTTGACAAATGGTCAGCCACCACATTTTCTACTCCCTTCTTGTCTCTGATTTCAATGTTGAATTCTTGCAAGAGTAAGATCCATCGAAGGAGACGGGGTTTTGCATCTTGCTTTGTGAACAAATACTTCAGAGCAGCGTGATCAGTAAAAATGATTACTAGTGACCCTACGAGGTAAGATCAGAACTTGTCAAGGGCAAAGACAACTAC
Organism: Diospyros lotus; assembly: GCF_014633365.1. Classification (NCBI taxonomy): domain Eukaryota; kingdom Viridiplantae; phylum Streptophyta; class Magnoliopsida; order Ericales; family Ebenaceae; genus Diospyros; species Diospyros lotus. The sequence continues at coordinate 13,556,065 of NC_068347.1, forward strand.
TAGTAACTCTTTCTTTGTAGTGGTGTAATTCTTTTGTGCCTCATTAAGAGTTTTGCTAGCATAGTATATCACATGAGGTTTCTTATCCTTCCTCTGCCCTAACACAACTCCTACCGCGTAATCACTAGCATCACACATAAGTTCAAACGGGAGGGACCAATCAGGGGGCTGAAATGAGTGCATCTTTCAATTTATCAAAAGCATTTTGACAGGCAGGACTCCATTCAAACGGAACATCCTGAGACAACAAATGGCACAAGGGTCTTGTTATGGTGCTAAAGGAAGCAATGAATCTCCTATAAAACCCTGCATGTCCCAAAAAACTTCTGATGTCTTTCACATTCCTAGGGATGGGGAGTTTTTGAATTGTTTCAATTTTTGACCTGTCTACCTACATCCCCCTAGATAAAACGATGTGCCCCAAGACTATGCCCTGTTTCACCATGAAGTGACATTTTTCCCAATTGAGTATCAGATTTGTTTCCTCACATCTTGCTAAAACCTTTTTAAGATTCTCCAAACAGGCCTCAAAGTTACTTCCATAAACAGAAAAGTCATCCATAAATACTTCAACAATCTGCTCAACCATTTCACTGAAAATGCTCATCATACACCTTTGAAAGGTGGCTGGAGCATTGCATAACCCAAATGGCATGCGTCTGTATGCAAATGTCCCAAATGGACATGTGAAAGTAGTCTTCTCTTGATCTTCTAGTGCAATTTCTATCTGATTGTACCCTGAGTACCCATCTAAGAAACAATAGTAGGCTTGGCCTGCTATTCTCTCCAGAACTTGATCCAAGAAAGGCAAAGAAAAATGATCTTTCCTTGTCACAGAATTGAGCTTTCTATAATCAATGCACATACGCCATCCTGTCTGGATGCGCGTGGGAATCAGTTCATTGTTCTCATTTTTTACAACAGTGGTTCCAGACTTTTTTGGTACTACTTGTGTTGGACTTACCCACTTAGAATCAGAGATTAGGTAAATTATTCCAGCATCCAATAGCTTAAGCACTTCTTTTCTGACAACTTCTTTCATGTTGGGATTTAATCTCCTTTGCATTTGCCTAACTGGTTTTGCTCCTTCTTCCAAGAATATCTTATGAGTACAGATCAAAGGGCTAATACCTTGCAAATCTGAAATGGTCCATCCTAATGACTTCCTGTGTGCTTTTAGAACTTCTATCAGTTGTTGCTCTTGCTGAGGTGTCAAACTTGAAGAGATCACCACTGGGAATGCTTCCCCTTCTCCTAGAAAAACATACTTCAAATCACTGGGCAATGGCTTTCTCTCAGGCGTGGACTGATGGCTATCAGGAGCCATGAGCTTATTGTCCAAGTTCCTTAATGGCTCTAAACCAGGCATCCATGTAGGCTTCTCACTTTCTTTGCTTATGACTTTCACTTCTTTTATTTCTTCAAGATCTTGATTTCCTTCTTTGGGTCTTCTCATGAACTCTTCAAAATAGTCATTGGTCAGTGTTTGGATCAAGTCTACCTCCTCCACTTCACTCTCAGTGTCCTGATGTTTGGCTACCCTAAAGATATTCATTTCTACAGTCATGTTCCCAAAAGATAGCTTTAACACACCATTCCTACAGTTGATGATGGCATTTGATGTGGCAAGGAATGGTCGACCTAAGATGACTGGCACAGGAGGTTGAGGCCCCTAATCCGACTGGGTGTCCAAAACTATGAAGTCCACTGGAAAGTAGAACTTATCGATTTGTACCAGAACATCCTCCACAATTCCTCGTGGAACTTTGACTGATCGATAAGCCAGCTAAAGGGTCACTCTAGTGGGTTTAAGCTCACCTAATCCCAACTGTTGATACACACTATATGGCAACAAATTGACACTAGCTCCTAAATCTAAGAGTGCCCGATCAACCTTTTGACTTCCTATGATGCATGTAATGGTTGGACAGCCTGGATCTTTGTGTTTGGGAGGAGTTTTCAATTGGAGAATGGCGCTGACTTGTTCAGTCAAGAATTCCTTTTCATGCACATTTGTTTTCCTTTTGACAGTGCACAGATCTTTCAAAAACTTTGCATATGAAGGTGTTTGTTTGATTGCATCCAACAGCGGGATGTTGATTCTCACTTGCTTAAACACTTCATATATATCTGCATTTTGTTGCTATTTTTTCAAATGATTCAACCTTTGTGGAAAAGGTGGTTTGGGCCTGTATTGAATTTCTTTCTCATCTTCTTTTTGTTTTTCATTTTTCTCATTTTTTTCATTTTTCTCATTTTTTTCATTTTTTTCCACGGTGGATTCATGATCTTTTAGTTCTTTTTCTTCATCAACATGTTGGTTTATCCTAGGATCAGTTGGTTTCTCAATTATTCTTCCACTTCTTAGAGAAGTCACTGGTTGCACTTGTTCATGAGTGTTGGTTTCACTATTTGAAGCTTCTACCTGGTTGGTTTGTCTAATTGGGTTAGGATTAGTTTGGGATGGAAACCTTTCGGGTTCTCTCACACTCAATGTTTGTGTTATCTTGGTCAACTGGCTCCTAATGTCTTCTATGGCTCTGTTTGTTTGGTCTTGATTTTTGACAAGTTGAGCAACCTGATTGTTGATACCTGTTTGACTTTGGATGAACTGGTGCAAGGTATCTTCCAAAGATCTCCTATGAGGAGGTTGGTAAGTATTGGATGAAGAACCTTGATTTTGTTGGAAGGTGTATTGTTGTGCAGGGAAGGGAGGTTGAGAATGATTTCCAGAATCATTTCTCCAAGAAAAATTGGGGTGATTTCTATTATTGGGATGGTATGAATTGTAGTTCTGATTATTCCCATAATAGGCTCCACTCTGATTTTGATTTTATCTCCCCTCAAAGTTGTGTGAATGATTGTTATTAGTCTGCCCATACAATACCTCCTTGAAAGCAGGTAAGGTAGGACATTCTTTAGTTGAATGATCTGTTGCATCACACATAACACACTTTACTTCCACTTGATTAACATATTGCACCTTTTTGGGTTGCATGTTTTCAACTTTCTTTGTTAAAGCAGTTAATCTTGCATTTAAATCGTCACTCTCACTCAATTGGTATCTCCCTCTAGGTTGTGGATTTTCTCTTGAATCAAGAGCAAATGTTGGACTAACTTCCCAGTTCCTTGTATTCTCAGCCAATGTGTCAAAGAAGTGGAAAGCTTCTTCTGGAGTCTTCTCATAGAATTCTCCATTCCACATTGTAGAAACTAGCATTTTCAATTGGGGAGTGAGTGAATCATGAAAGAAACTGACCACTCTCCATTGCTCAAAAGCATGGTGCGAACAAGTGTGAAGAAAGTCTTTGAACCTTTCCCACGCTTGAGCAAAATTCTCATTTGGTTTACAGGCAAAGTTCATGATTTGTCTTTGAAGAGTAGCAGTTTTGTTGGCAGGGAAGTATTTTTTTAAGAAAGTTGTTTGCATTTCTCTCCAAGTTCCTATAGATCTAGGTGGGAGACTGCTTAACCATATTTTTGCCTTATCTTTCAGTGAGAATGGAAAGAGTTTTAATCTTATGACATCCTCATTTGTTGTATGGTCCATGCAAGTACTACATACTTCCTCAAATTCTTTCATATGAGTATATGGATTTTCAGAATCCATGCCATGAAAAGTTGGTAACAATTGGATTGTGCCAGGTTTGAAGTTAAACCTATGATGGTTGATGGGAAGAATAATGCATGAGAGGGTTGTCTGCCTAGGAGGATGAAGATACTCCCTAAGGGTTCTGATCATCTCCTGATCAATGGGATCAGGGTCACCTGTGGTCACTACCACGTACAGACATGTTGTGTGCAAGTGGTATATTCTCATTGTATTGAGACATGAGCGATTGATTTTCTACAGTTCTACTAGACCTAAGTATCATACACAATGAACAAAACAATAAAGTAAAAAGAAACAGAGTTACCGAATTTATCAGGAGATGCTTATTCTTATATTTTTTTTCTTTTTTGTTTTTTGCCACAATCTCCCCAGCAACGGCGCCAAAATTTGGCTGCACTCCCACCCTGTAATTAAAACACAAAACAAAACACAATAAAAATTTTATATTTTTTTCTTTATTTAGGTGAGAGGTTTATACTCGTCAGTGTACGAGTGCAGTTGTAGTCCAAATTTAAATTTATATTTTCTGACGAGTCCAGGTCGTCCACTGAGAGATTTATTTATGGCAAAATAAAAAGAATGTCACACACAAACACACACGCATTTGGACAAATTGGCAACAAAGTTTTTTATGGTTTTTTAAACAACAGATACTAGGAAATAAATTAAGGTAGTAATTGAAATAAATACTTAAAGTGAGAACCATTAAAAGATTAGCAACATTAATTTAATTTCAGTGCCAACCCGTTGATTCCCAAATTTTAGCATAAAAGATTAGCAACATTAATTTAATTTCAAATATGAGGGTTTGTTATTAAATGCAATTAGAGATGATGATAGTTCTAGTTTAAGCAATCCCCATACATGATATGCGAGATTCTAATTTAAGCAACTACCATAAATCCAATTACAATTAATATACAAGACAACTAAATTAATCATCCGGGTTTGAGTATGATAGCGTTTCCAGTTCTAGTAACTCTCATGCGTGACATGAAAGCTCTAAGTTAGGCTTACGCTCCAATCCAAACCTAGTGATTTCTTAATAATTAATACAAACTCATATTGAAATTTAAATTAATGTTACTCATTTAAAGCGTAGCTTTCTTTGGGAATCATTGACGTTGGACACTGTCCTTGCCTTAACCCAAGATTAGATTTAGCTACTCATTTCCATTTAAAAGTTAATTGACATGAATTTAAACGACGTAATTTAAATAACAGAATTTAAATGATAAGAATTAAAATAGCAGAAACTAACTGGCCATTTAGGCGGTGAACATTTAAATGACAAGAATTAAAATTACAGGAATTTAAAGGCATAAACTAACTGGCCATTTAAGCGGTGAATAATAAAGTAATAATAAATGACATAAGAATTTAAAAGAAGAAAGGAAGGAAGTAAGATCACAAGAGAGAATACTAAAGAAAAGGGGAAAGAACAAGAACAATTCTCAAAGAGAGAATTATAAGGAAACAACTAAACTTTGATTCAAGAATAATAATCACACTTACAAATGCAATCAAGTGAGCTATTTATAGGCCACAAGATGCAATACAAACCACACAATTTCAATTATTCAATTAGACATAATTATATCTAATGGGCACTCACACACTTAAAGTTAAATGGATTTTAGCTATAATACACACCTAATATTAAATGGATTTTAGCTAAAATACATACCTAATAAAGCACTCATAAAGTTAAATGGATTTTAGCTATAATATCCGCCTAATAGTTAAATGGATTTTAGCTAAAAAACACACCTAATAAAGCTCTCACATAAAAAATAAAAATAGATTTCTATAAATTGGTTTTTTAATCTTCATTAGGATTAAAAATAATCCTTGGTCCTTCTCCAAATAATATCTTCCATGGGTTGCTCAAATTGGGCCTTAATTCTTCATGGACTTGAATTCTTCATGGGCTTGAATTCTTCATGGACTTTAAGTCTTTATGGGCTTGAATTCTTCATGCCTAAAAAAATAATTTAATGTTATTAATAAATTATATATTATATATATGTATTACACATGGCACATATATATATATATTAGATTATATTATATATATATTACATTCATGCATATAATGATGTATATGTATTATATATAATTTTATATATTATTATTATTTACTTTAGAACTTCATTTCATTCATCTTTCAATTTAAACTTGCATATAATCATAAAATATATATTAATATCTAATTTAAGCCATTTTTAAGATCAAAAGAAGGGTATAATTATAACAAAATTTTTACAAAATTAACCACTAATCACGGCTCACCGACCTAACCGATCAGCTCACGTAACGAGAGGGTCATATGCTAGAGAATATTAATGGGTTAGGGGCTGTCCCAGCTAGGCCATTCAGGCCCAACCTGGCCTTATCCTCTCAGCCCATTTGATCGGCTCATGTCAGTCCCATCCTAACCCTTTACAATAACATCAATACAGCCACTTCTGGATTTTCGCGCTCTCACCTTAGATCCCATCCTCATTAATGGCAAATCCTATCCACATTAATGAGGGTCCCGTTGGCACCTTGCTGCTACACGGGCATTTCGACCGACGCTAGGTATTCTGTCCCATCACCTACAAACATACGTTACATGCAGGAGGACGCCTCCTTCTCCTATATATCAGCCAGCTCTTCCCAGAGCCATGGTATGCTTTTTCCTGCCAACTTACTAATACTCTGCAATTTTACTTACTCAAGAACTGACTTGAGCGTCGGAGTGCCTTGCAGAGATCGACCGGTGGGTCAATAGATCGAACCAGATAACCGTTTTCTTCCTCTCAGATCCGTTACACCAGTGCGGGCCAAGGAATCACGGTCGACAAATTCCGAACGTCAATATTTTAGGTGATGGCCAACTAACCTGCAAACCATGCTAACTAGTTGCCAAAAATTCCACGAGTTGGGGGCACGATTACATCTGCTTCTGTGCCCCCTCCACCTAGATCCATCCCCAACGTCCTCGGATGGTGCCCCTACCTCTAGAATAGAGGCGATGTAGGCCTGGCAGCAGCGATAAGAAGCATTGGAGAACACCGTCATGCAATTTACTGACGCGGCTAGGGCGCTAAGCCAAACGCAAGTCCAGACAGCACATATGCAAGTAGGGGTAATTCCACCCGTGGGAACCTCTCGACCTCCAGGAAGAATGCCTTCTCTAGATGAAAGAGAAGCCGGAAGAGACCTGCGGTGAGTTGGGTCAGTCTGCTCCTCAAACCTGCACTCTCGAAGGTCAAGAGAGCGGCGGTGCCACAATGATGAACTAGGAGGGCATCCCACTAAGCGAAGGATATGTGTGAATCCTTGCAAAGATCACCGTAAGGACACTTGTGAAGGAAGTCAACGACGTGGGGATTCATGCTGAAAGGATAGCTCAGTCAGAGTCAACTCCAGTTACGCTACCCGCTGCAACTCCCTTGATCGTGAGCTCAGGAGGTGACCTCATCCACGGGATCGCTATTCCCAAGAGCAAGACCCCGTGAGGGAGAGATAGCCCCTCACGGGGCGATCTACTAATCAGGCCCCTGTAGTGGGGGAATTAATGCTGAAGATCCAATAGCTGAAGGCTAGACATGGAGCATATAACCAAAGGGAAGGCCATGAAGAGAGGACCCCATTTTTCGCAGAAATTGAGTTGGAGCCTCTCCCCCGCAGATTCAAGGTCCCCAGTATCCCTCAGTACAATGGGGATAGTGACCCATATGATCACCTGTATGCTTTCAATGTCTAGATAGACCTGCAAACTTCCAGCTCATTAGCAAAATGCCGAGCTTTCCCTGCAACCTTCGGAGACATACCTCGGGCCTAGTTAAGGAGGCCCCACCCTCATAGTATTTGCAGTTGGGAGGAGTGGCCAAAAGAAATTTATAAACCAGTACAGGTCGCTCCAAAGGCAACTCGCCCTAACATGTCACCTCGCTACGGTGTTCCAACAGTCCGACGAATCTTTGAAAGATTATATAGGGAGGTTCAGGCGCGAGGTGAATAATGTGGAAAGCCCTTCCGACGAGAGTATCTTGACTACAATCTCCGCCGGGCTTCGAAGTGATGGGAAGCTCTACGAAAGCATTTACAAGTCCCCCGTAAGAGACCTAGGCGAGTTCTATGAGTGAGCTGCGAAGGAGGTCCGGTGGGGGGAAGCTTTTGGCTTGAAAAAACCAAGCGATCAGAAAAAAGGGGGAGAGGGCACTAGCTAAAATAAGAAGAGATGTGATGGAGACACTCGGAAAGAAGGCAATGGACGGAGCACCAACGATCAGGAAGCCAAAAAGGCAAGGTATGAGCAAGGAGTGGAGCGACCTGCACGCCAAGGTCAGTATGAAAGCTATAATGTCATGTCTAACTCTCAAGACAGGATCTTTGCCACAGAGCGAAACAAGGAAGACTTTGGAAGGCCTAACCCCCTAAGAACTCCCGGCAAATATAGAAACAAGAACAAATTTTGTGCTTATCATAATGAGGAAAGACACATCACCTCCAAATGTTGGTGCTGAAGGACATGATCGAAGGGTTAATCAGGAGAGGTTGCCTACGTGATTATGTGCTGCGCCTAAGAGATCAATAGTCCAAACAGCTAGCCCAACCAAGTCCTCATCAAGCTCTCGAGTAGGACCAAGCACCCATAGTAAGAACCATCTTTACCATTCGGGGAGGGCCTCATATTACAGGGACCTCTAATAGATCCATGAACGATATGTTCCAGAAGCTGGTCACCTTTTGCCCGTTGGGAATAGCACTAAAAAGGGCCCTTCAAGAGAGCTAGAATGGCTTTAAATGATATCGCTTTCACCAAGGATGATTTGAGAGATGTGCACTTGCCGCACAACGATGCCCTCGTGGTCTGAGCTTGGATTGGCAATATGGAGGTGCGAAGGATCATGGTGGATACAGGTAGTTCGGTAAACGTCATGTACAGAGGGTGTTTTGACCAGATGGGACTGGGGTCAGACCAGTTGATAGCCTCTCCAGAACCACTATATGGGTTCACTAGCAACGCAGTAATCCCAAAAGGACGTATAAGACTCCCGCTCACGGTTGGGGAGTCAGATCTTCTAGTCACAGCAATGACGGATTTCCTTGTCATCAATAGTCTCTCTGCATATAACGTCGTCATGGGGAGGCCTGCCATGAACGACCTAAATCTAGTTGTCTCAACCAAAGCCCTGAAAATCAAGTTCCCAACTCCAAATGGGACTGGGTGCGTAAAAGGCGAGCAGTATTTAGCGAGATGCTGCTATGAGGAGGCACTGAAAATAGGGCTCAAAGGAAAAAATGTCAACTTGGTCTCTGGAGGGAAAACGTGAGTTCATTAGTAGCCAGGGAGTCAGCCATAATCTGAACCCACGCGACATGGATTGAGACCGAGCTGCTAGCCCAGCAAACGAACTGGAAGATATTGTAGTCAGCGATCTCGATGCAGAAGGGCGCCTCCAAGTGGGCAAAGGCCTCTCCCTCTAGGTAAAGTCCCAACTAACTAATTTCCTTAAAGTAAATTTGGATGTATTCGCATGGAACCATGAAGATATGGTGGGAATAAACCCAAATATAATGCTACATCGACTCAATATCGATCCCAACCATAAGCCGGTTCGCCAAAAGAAAAGACCCATGATGGCTGAGCGTTACACAGCCCTAAAAGAAGAGGTAGACAAACTCTTGGCCAGTAAATTCATCAAGGAAGCCCATTACCTGACCTGGGTGGCAAATTCGGTCCCAATGAAGAAAAAGAATGGCAAGTGGAGGACCTACATCGACTTCATGGATTTGAACAAAGTGTAATACCCTTAAAGAGTCATGATAAATTTTGTCATTTAAGAGAATTTTAGTCTATGAAAAATTCCAAAATTGCCCTTGAATTAAAGAAAATGCCATGAAATATTGGATGTCTTGTGAGGGGCAAAATGGTAATTTGGAATTTCATCCCAAAGGAAGATAAATTATTTTTGGAGAAATTATTTATATTGGAGAATAAATGTTGGAGAATTTAATTCTTGATTAAGTGCATAGATAATTAGGAATTAAATTGGAAAACCAAATATGGTTAGATTGATGACACTTGGCAAGTTCTTATGGAAGAGATTTAATTTAATTTGGAGAATAAAGATTTATTTAATTGAGAGAATTTGGTGACACATGGCATGATCTTATGAATCAAGAGGGGTATTTAATAAATGCAAAAAGGAAAAAGAAATTAGTCTCTCAAGCATTAATGAGAGCCATTATGGAGAAGATTAAAAAGAAAATCAATAATAAAAAGAAATTTGTCGAGCATTAATGTTGGAAAATGGTGGATTTAAATAAATGCTAAAGAAATTAGATTATGTCTTTCAAGAGCTTTTAAATTTAAATCAAAAAGAAATTATTTAAGTCTCCATTAAATGCTTGAAAAGTTGTGGATTTAAATTAAATGCAAATTTGGGAAATTAGTCAATCTTGGAAATTAGTCATGATTTAATTAAATGAAAAATAGAGAATTATGGAAAATTGGGATTGATCCAAGGGAGGAGATTTAGTCTCCAAAGAGAGATCAATGGAGGAGATTTAACAAGATAAGTCTCTTGGATTTGTGTTTCCTTTGTATCTAGGCAAGAGTTCTCCTAAAATCAAGGGTTAGGATTTAACTTGGGAGAAGCACAAGGATTGTGCTAATGATCAAAGGTAGAGATTAGGTCTCTTGAAATAAGAAAAAAAATCAATGGCTAGGATGTGATCTTGAGAATTGGCATGGATTAAGAAGAAAACTCTATAAATGGGAAGTGAGAAATTAGTTCCAAGCTTTTTCCCATTTGTGAAGTAGAGAAGCAAGAAGGCAAGTAAGAAGGCAAGGAAGTCTAGAGAAGGAAGAGAAAGTCTAGCAAAAGGTAATCTAGTTTTCTCTTTTGTTATAGTTTAAGGCATGTGTTTAAGAGCTAAAGTCTCTTTTATTATTTTTCTTTAAGGGTGAGTATTAGCTTGTGGAGGTGTTGAAGCTTCAAAGTCTAAGAGGGATTCTTGGCTTGTGAGAGTGTAAAGCTTCAAGGAAACAAGGTAAGGGATAGCCCCAAGTAGAGGGGTTTTTGCTTGCATTTGTACATGTATGAATGAGTTGCATGTGATGGTTCTTTGCATGTTTTGTGCCCAAGTGGACCTATGGCCATAAGGAGGACTTGTGAGGGGAGTGAGGGGTTGGTTGGTGCCTTAACCTAAGTGGTTATGAGGGCATGGAGAACTACCCTTAATATGCATTACATTGCATTACATGTTATGTTTCTCATACTTCATTTACATTTGCATAGCACCCTTACTGAGCATTGGCTCATAAGGTCCTTTGACCTCAATGTAGGTGGAGAAACATCCAAGGGAAAGGAAGTTTTGCAAGGGTGAAGGTATTGAAGGTATTGAATCAAAGAGAAAACTATGTGTAATGGTTATGTAGTTTGTATTTTTGTGTTGTATTATTTGGCTAAACTTGGATTGTATGTAAATGTGGTTAAAAGGGGGAAAAATTTAGTGTTTTGGAAGCCCCTTGATATGGAAATGTATTCTGGAAAATATGGTTTTATTTAAAAAAAAATATATTTTTTTTGGAAAAAAAATGGCCAGGCAGTTTGCTGGGCAGCCAAGGCGCGCCTGGGCTGGCTGGAGCGGCCGCGCGCGGCCGGCCAGTGCGCGCGCGCGGCCCCGCACGCGCAGCCTGCGCGGCCCCTGCGCGGCCAGCGCGCGCGGCCTGCTCGCGCGCTGGGGGGCGCGGCTGCTGCTGCGCGCCCCCCCCCTGTGGCTGCTGTGAAGTTCTTTTTTGTTTATTTTTTTATATTTTTTGGGTTATTTAATTATTTCTGACATTTATGAAATTATGAAATAATTTAAATAAATAAATAATTAAATGAGTATTTAGCCTCTAAATTAATTTTAATTAATGTAAATTTGAGGCAATCGTGGGAAAAATTTCTAAATTTTGGGAAGCTAAATAATGGGCTATTTTCCTTAAATTTTGAAATTGGATGAGGATGCTTGAGATCTGTATTTCAAAAATTATTTTTCCTAATGGTTGGAAAATTATGGAAATTTTGAAATAAATTAAAGGGAAAATTAATGGAGCTTTAATGAGGAAAATTTTATTTAAATTTTTCTAAAGGAAGATTAATCCAAATATTTTCCTAAGGAATTGGAAATGAATTAAATGGGTTAATGGTTGGGGCAAAGATAAGAAAAACCTATTTTCTTATAATTAAGGCGTTATGCCATAAATTATTTTAAGCTAGAGAGTTAGCTTAATTCCTTTTCGATCCTGGTAAGTCACCCTTAGCCATTCATTAAAGAGTTCGAGAAGGGGTGACGATTGCGAGGTTTCGGGTTTAATAGGTCGATTGATAATTCCTGGACCCTCGAGCGAAGCGAAGAGAGGGCAAAGCCTAGTTCCCACCTAGGTCGTTTCCCGTTGAAACGTAGCCGTCTCTTCATCTTTGCCCTAGCGTGCGAATAGTAAGTTGGCTATTCGTGAGTAACACCCGTAGGTGGGAGCGGGGCGTTACACAAAGCCTGCCTGAAAGATAGTTTCCCTCTACCCAAAATTGACCAGCTCATGGATGCAACGGTTGGCCACCAACTTCTAAGCTTCATGGATGCCTATTCGGAGTACAACCAAATCCCTATGAACCCTGATGAGGAGGAGCATACATCATTTGTGATGGATTGGGGGCTATACTGGTGCAAGGTAATGCCCTTTGGACTAAGGAATGCAGGAGCGACGTACCAGCCGTTGGTTAACATGATGTTCGAAGATCTGATCGGGAAAACCATGGAGGTATACATTGATGATATGATGGTGAAGTCCAGGCCGATAGCCAACCACATCAACGACCTAGAAAAAGCATTCCAGGTTCTAAGTAAGTACCAGATGAAATTGAATCCGCTCAAATGCTCATTCGGTGTGGCTTTTGGAAATTTTTTGGGATTCATGGTGAATGAAAGAGGGATCGAGGCCAACCTCGAGAAAATTCGAGCTTTAATTGGCATGCGATCACCTACCAAGATGAAAGAAGTGCAAAGCCTTAATGGCCAGATCGCTGCCCTCAGCAAGTTTGTCTCCAAATCATTTGATAAGTTCATTCCACTCTTTAATGTCTTGAAGCATGCAAAGAACTTCGTATGGATGGAGGAGTGTGAGAACGCTTTCCAGCAACTGAATGAATACATGGGAGGGGCTCCCCTCATGTCAAAACCAAAGGAAGGGGAGGAGTTAATTATCTACTTGGGAGTGTCTAAGTGTGTTATCAGCGCAATACTAGTGCGAGAAGAAGATTGGGTGCAGTATCCGATGTATTATGTGAGCCACAGGCTACTTGATACTGAAACAAGGTACACCCCCATAGAGAGGCTTGCCTATTCCCTAGTGGTCCCGTCAAGGAAGCTACATCCCTATTTCCCAAGCTCATCAGATTAGCGTACTGACCAAACATCCACTAAAGCAGATCTTACAAAAGCCTGATTCATCCAATCGTCTAGTCAAGTGGGCCATTGAGCTCACCCAATTCAACATAGAGTACAGGCTGAGGTCGATCGTGAAGGGGCAGGCACTGGTGAATTTTGTCGGATAATTCACTGGACCAGTGGAGGAGCCCTGTCTCCTCAATTAGCTCGAGAGATACAAGATTCCTTATGCATTGAGGTTTCGATTCAAAGCAACCAACAATGAAGCCGAGTATAAAACACTTTTGGCTGGTCTGCGTTTGGCAAGAGAAGTCAAGGTAGAGTGGTTAACAATTTTTAGCAACTCCCAGCTCATAGTTTGTTAAATCCAAGGAGAGTATCAAGCAAAGGGCCCAAAGATGGTAGCATGCCTCTAGAAAGTTCAAGAACTACTTCGCCTCTTCGAGGAGTGCAAATTGAATCAGGTGCCAAGGAGCCAGAACTCCCATGCCAATAACCTAGCTCGCTTAGCATCAATAGGAGATGCAGACTCATTAGGGGTCATTCCTGTGGAATTCCTAGCTACACCAAGCATGGAGGGGAAAAATGAGACGTTTACAATCAAGCTAAGGCCAGATTCATGGATGAGGCCAATCGTTAAATATTTTCAAGAAGGAAAGTTGCCAAGTGACAAGCTAGAAGCACGACGTGCGAGAGCTCGAGCAGCCAAATATTGTATCCATGACGATATGCTGTACAAAAAGGGCATTTTCTGCCCCATTACTTATATGCATCGATGAGCCTGATTGCCAAGTAGTTCTCACAGAAATCCATACCAATCACTACAGCAATCATGTTGGGGGAGTATCCTCGGCCCAAAAGGCACTTCGCCAGGGTTTTTACTAGCTTACCATGAAGCAAGATGCTATAAACTTGGTGAAAAAGTGTGATGCATGTCAAAGGTTTGCGAAGATACCGCGAGCACCCCCGCCTACCTATAATGAATGAGCAGCCCATGACCCTTCGCTATGTGGGGTATTGACCTGATTGGGCCACTTCCAATAGCTTGCAGCGAGTGCAAGCATGCTATAGTGGTTGTTGATTACTTCACCAAGTGGGAAGAAGCAAAGGAGCTTGCACAAATATCCACCGCGAAGGTAAAAAAGTTTGTATAGAGCAATATCATCTGCAAGTTCAGAGTTCCTCAAGAGATAGTCACGGACAATGGAACCCAATTTACTAGCGAGCAGTTCGTCCAATTTTACGAATCATTAGGGATTAAGAAGAGCTTCACAGCCGTGGACAACCCACAAGCTAACGGCCAAGTTAAAGCTATTAACAAAATAATCGAGCAGATATTGAAGACAAAGTTAGAAGCCAAAAAGGGGGCCTGGGTGGACGAACTACAAACCGTGCTCTAGGCCTACCGAACTACTGCTTGTACCACCACTGGAGAAACTCTCTTCTCTTTGGTATATGGATTCGAGGCGATGATCCCAGTAGAACATGAAGTAACCAGTTAGCGGAGAGCCACCTTCGATACAGAGAACAACGACAGCCTACTGGCCATGAATCTTGACTTGCTTGAGGAGACAAGGGAGTTAGCTCGCATGAGAGTAGCGACCTATCAACAATGGATAGAAAGATATTACAACAGGAGAAGCTACAATGTTGGTGACCTTGTGCTGCGCCTTGTTCTTCCTGGAGCTCGCAAAGCCTGCAATGGGATATTAAGCCCAAACTGGGAAGGCCCTTATGTTATCAAGGAAAACCTTAGCAACAGAGCATACCATTTGGCCGACATGAATGGAACTGTTCTCCCACGAGCTTGGAACGCGGAGCATCTCAGACCATATTTTAGATAAGCAACGTCTTTTCTTTACATAATGTTTGACTGATGTTCTACTTATGCTAATATTGCTTCGTTAATGAACTGGATTCATTATCATTGCCAACAACACTTATTATTTCCACTTTTTCTTAAATATTAAGTGGTAGGAAATAATTCTAAATCAGGGTTAAAATGCTATGCTTTGTGAGCTGGGGCCCATTCAACTTGGCCAACGTGCTATGGTTCGTGGCTTATCTAAGCAATCATCTTAGTCTTTGCCCTAGGTTATGGTTTGTGAGCTAGGGCCCATTCAACTTGGCCAACGTGCTATTATTTGCGGCTTATCTGAACAATCATCTTAGTCTTTGCCCTAGGTCGTGGTCTGTGAGCTGGATCCCATTCAACTTGGCTTAAGCACCATGGTTTGAGGATCACCTGAGCATTTACCATAGCCCTCACCTTAGACCAAGCTTCAAAAAAATGGGATCGCTTCATCTTGACTCAAGTTACGATCTGCGACTTCCCTAGGTATTCCCTCTTAGCTTCTTAAACTTGTAACAAGCCATGATGTGTCAACTAAGGTGGCAGGACAATCTACCTGGACATATATCTTGGCAGGATTCTCATTATGGCTCATAATAGTATTTCGTTGGGACGTGTTAGCTAAGGTTTTCCTTAATTCACCTAAGTGTGGCTATTTGCGACCTACTGGACATGCATCTTGATTATCGAGTATTATGCTCATCGATCATGAGCTGATTAGCCTTGGCATATTAATTTGGATCGCAGGATGATCTACCTGAACGTGCATCTTGGCAAAGCCATCAATATGACCTTGTCAAAAATGCGTTACCTAAGTTTTGTCTTAAAAATTGCCTAGAGTATGAAAGATCACACCTTACTGGGCACGTGTTGATGATTATTACGTCTAGTATCGACGACTTGTCTTAAGCTTGTTTAATCTAAGAGCTTGGAATTCTCTGGATTTGTCTGAACTTCTCGGTGTCAAGTTATATTCTTGAAGATTTCTCTTAAGTTATGAAGAACATTTTAAGTTATATCTTGAAGATTGGTTCAAGTGTTATCTTTTCGAGTTTCATTCAAACTTCAAGTTCGATTGGCTTGAGTTCATGAAAAAAAAAAATTTAAACAAAAGGCACATGCTCAGAAAAAATGTTGCATTTCATTTATCAAATACTTGCATTACAAAGTATGAAAAGGGGTACCTGTGTTACAAAGCAAAAGGTGAGGAGAGAAACTAGCTTAGAGGGGTGGTAGTTTCGATAGGCTGGGCCTCGGCAGCTTCCGCAGGCTGGACCTCAGCAGCTTCAGCAAGCTGAACCTCGACAACTCCGGATGGCTCGACCTCATCGCAAGCAGCTGGCGTAGTAACTTCTAATGAATCAAGCGGGGTGGCAGCTTCGGCGTCCTCAGTAGCTTCAGTCGCATACCGTTTCACTTCCTCGATGGCCTTCACATCGAAGAAAGAGAAATCCATCTTGGGATGTTTTAGCCAAATGGTGTACAGGAACGCCAAGCAGGTGTCAAACTTGGTTTCCTTGCGTACTAAGTCCATCCGAGCTCCCACTTCTGCCTTAATGTCATCAATGGTCCTTTTCGCGATCTACTCACACCGGTTAACTCGATTGATGGCCTACTTCCGCTCGTCCTTGGCTATCTACAGCTCTTCCTTGATCAATTTCAACCTATCTTGGGCCCCCCCGCAGCTCCTCCTTAGCCTTATTTAGCTCGCCAGTGAGCCTAGACTTGGCAGAATCCCACATGCTCTTTGACTGATGAAGCTCCTAGTTTAAATCTTTATTTCACTTGATCGCCTCCCTCAGATGCATCTCGGAGCCCTCCACCTCTTTTTGGGCAACAAGGAGTTTGGCCTATTGAGTCCTTTTCTCCTCTTCCAACTTCTTTATTTCGCCTTCGTAGGGAACCTTTGCTGCCTAGAGCCTCCCTTCAACATCCTGCTGCAGCTTCTTAGCTTTCATGGCGGCAAGGGAAGTCTACAAGATATAAAGGATTACTCATCGAGCACCAGAAACTATGGCGAGCTATATAGTCATCAGGGAGGGGGGGGACAAAGCTTAAGCTTACCAGGAAACTGTGGCGAGCTATATAGTCATCGAGCACCGACTCGCTCACCTCGTCCCGATCTAGGGACTTGGAAGACGTACCTACAATTGCGGACATCTCATCCATGAAGGCATGGAAGTAGACAGATCTAGGCATCGACTCTTGGTGGACTCCTGGTTCGCCCTTTCCTTAGGGACTCTGGCCTTTTTTCCTCTATCACTCTCTCACTGCTGGTCTGATCCTCTTTTCAACCCCGCAGCGGGAGGATTCGAAGTCTCCCTCGTGACCTCTTTCCTACGAGCTCCACTTGGCCCTTGGGAGAGGGGAGCAAGAGTTTTTTTCTCTTCCTGCTGATGGTGATGTTTTTGTTGCTGAGGTGGTTATTGCTGCTGTTGAGAACATGACCATGCTTGTGGTTGCTCTGACCTCCCACCTTTCGCCATGGAGCTCGGAGCTACGGACGATGTAGCACCCGATCTGGTCCCAGATCTCTTCAGCATGACGATGTCGAGATCCACCATAACTTCATTTTGTCTATCTTCCCCTCTGCTGCTACTCGTCTCGGGGACATGGAAGGCAGACATGAGGACTTTTGCGCCTAGGACCCCGATGTGATTTCCCTTAATAATCTCGACATTAAGAGGGGGTGCGAGCTCGTGTTCCTTGAGTAGCTCGTCAGTTACTTCAAATTCTTTCGAGACTGACCCCGCAGTAATAAGCTTGTCCAGAATCTCGATCTCTTCGGCTGATAAGCTCGATTTTTTATCTCCAAGGTTTCCATGTCCAAAAGAAAATTTTAGAAGCATAAGGAAAAATAAAGCGATATATGCCAATGAGCATGCCTTTACCTGCAGTAAGCACAAAGCTAGAGTTCTTGAGTGTCGAAAGCGAGGGGTAGGATACGAAGAACCAACTGGACTTGTAATTGCCCACATTGGATTTCCTCTTTGCCCTATCTTGGGGATGGGAAACTTTGTATTGCGAAGGAAGAGCTGCCAAGTAGTACAACCCATCCTTGGCATTCTTAAAGGAAAAGAGAAATCTAATCAATTTTGGTGACCGGGGGGGGGGGGAGTTCATTCCTAAGAAGTAAGACAATCAGGGAAGTAAGTTAGGTATACGAATTTGGTGTCAATTGAAAAGGTGAGAGTTTAACATCGTTCAGAAGGTTAAGAAGGTATGGAGCTACAGGGAAGCTAAAGCCAGACTCGAGGTGCTGGGCTAATGGCTACGTAGTCAGATGGTGGATAGGCTACGTGAGAGCTCAGGGTGGGGATGTACACTCGGCAGTTCATCGGGAAATGAAACCCCCAAGTACAAGTCCCCACCTCAAGAAATTTGGATTTGGAGGGAAATCATTTGAAAACCTCATGCCTCATTTTTTTCTTCAGCGACCTGCTCTTGGACCTCCAGGTTGGCTTTGTAAGAAGTCACATCAATGACCTCCCTAGATCAGGAGCTCGTCTCCCCAAAGTTTTGCATCTCCATCACAAGGCAATCTTCGAAGGTCGAGGTATTGTCTTCCCTAATGATATAGTTGCAGTGCTTTTGACCCGAATTCTCTTGGACAAGATCGACATCTATAAAGAGAAAGAAAGGACAGTCAGGTTGCAGGTCACGAACTAGACCCCAAAGAACTAAAAAAACCCTAAAAGGCCATGCGCTTCACAATAGGGTGCCGCCTAAGGTAGAGGGGCTGCAACTACGAGCCCAGTATCCCATGGAGGACTGTAATACCCGGTATTACATGGTATTGGAAATAAATAATTTTTGATTATTTTGAAAGGATCTCGGGTAGTCTGGGAAGCCCGAAAGTCAATTTCAGGAAATTAATTAATAAAAATTATCGAATTGGTGGCAGGGAGTGCTCCGGGACTTGGATGTCCAAGAAAGAAGGCAAGAGATTGGTGAGCGTCTCGAGATGAGGATAATGACGCTGGAAGCAGTCTGATCGGGAATAATATTTGGAATACATTTTATATAAGCCCGAAAGTGTGCTAGTACCGAATGGTTATAGGAGACATCTGGGAAGCTGAGGGGACCCTAGGGGTGGTTCGATTTTGAGAATAAGGGAACCCTTAAGTGTTTTTGAGTGGAAGAAATGTCTCGTGTAGGTGCAGGGGCAAAATGGATAATTTCGAGTAAAAGTCAGATATTAATTTTTTGAAAAAATCCAGTTAGAAGTGGCTTGATGATAATTAATTTAAGCGTTGGAGGGCTTAAGTGTAATTAGTAGATCTCCAAGTGGAATTATTAAAACCCTCAAGTGATATTATAGAAAAATTGAGGGGTTAAATGTGTAAAAATCGTGTATATATATATATATAGTTGTGGGTGTGAGGGAAGCTTCGAGTGTCTCTCAAATTTGAAATGGCAATGGATCAGAGCAGAGAGGGAGAGAGAGCTCAGGAGACCAGCCGAGAGATTGAGACAATGAGAGAGAGATTGAGAAAGAGAGAACAGGTCAGTGGCTGGAAGAAAAACCAGCGGCAAAGACGGCCATGGCCAATGCGGGACAAGCAGGGCGAAGCAGAGGGCTGCGGTGGCTCGTGTGGAGGCACACAAGTGTGCTGGCCAAAGCTTCAAGCATCGTGGATGCGACAGTTGGGATAGCGACTAGTAGCGGCAAGAGGCTGCTTGGCCGGCAATGATGGCTGGGGGAGCTTTCAAAGCCGACAATGGCAGCCTCAGCAGTTGCAGCGTGCATGCGGGGAAGCCAATTGCGAAGGAGGCGACGTAGGCAAGTGGTGGCGCGACCGAGCGACGGTTGCCGGCGAGGCCAGGTAGCGGGTGTACGATGGCGTGCACAGGGGGCCGCTGGTGCGAGTGAGGAAGACGGTGAACAGGAGCCGCGCGCGGGAGAAGAAAGGAAGGAGAAGAAAAGAAAAGAAAAAAAAAGGAAAAAAAAGGAAAAAAAAAATATGGAAAATCTAAAAAAATGGAAAATTCTAGAAAAATTGGGGAAAATTCTGGAAATTAATTTGGGGCCCAAGGAGCATGCTTGAAGCTCAAAATGGGATTTTGGACTCGAGATGGTAGCTAAGGAGGCAGCGCTGATATGGACATTTTCTGGAATTTCTCCTCCAAAATGAGTAAAGGTAAATTACTAATTTATTTTCAAGTTAAATGCTTTATGTGAGATGTTTTGAAATAATGAAATGTGAAGAGTTGTTTGGATTATTCCCTCGGTTAGGGTAGATTGGAAGTTATTGCCGGATGGTTACAGTGTAAGGTGAAATTGAAAGCATTGGGTTAATGTCGGATTTTAATAGAGTTAGGTTTGTGTGTGTGGCATCTAGGTTCAACTGAGGAGGCAACGATCCTAGAAGAGCTCAGAGTTCGGGCGGTCGATCTCGCTCATGGTCGAGAGAGGCTTCGAGCCAGGTAAGGGATGCCCAAAGTGGTGGGGTTTGCTTGCATTTGTAAGTGTTTAATTATGAGTTGCATGTAGCGGTCACATTGCATGGTATGTGTTCTAGTGTACCTTTGGCCATATGGAGGACTAGTGGTGGGAACGGTTGGTCAATGCCTTAACCTATGGAGGTTATAAGGGCATGGAAGACTACTTATTTGCATTACATTTTGCATTACATTTTGCATTACATGCTCTCTCATGCTTCATTTACTTATGCATAGCACCCTTACTGAGTCTTTATGACTCATGAGGTTTTACCTCATGTTGTAGATGATGCAAGTCCAAATGCAAGCAGGGATGGTGTCGGGAGACTATTATGGCAACTAGCATTGTTGCCCAAGATGTGTGATGTGTAATCTCCTATATTTTCTTATATGTATTCATGTGCTTGAATGTAAGCGTTATTGAGCACTAGAGGTATCTAGTTGTTGTAATTATAATAGTGTGATAGATGATTGTGAGTCTGCGTGATGTATGTGTGGCTTTAGTTGTGGAAGTCAAGTTCGGATTGAGTAAAGATCAGTGAGGTATGTTCTCATAAATCCCCAATACTTAGCGAAGTGTTTTTTATGCTAGCTTTGTGCCTGGGTCACCTTTGGTTTGTTATGAGACGAGCTGAAGAAAGGTGAAGCTCACTCGGGTTTCGGGTCTCGGTCCACTATGTTTTCTTATTTGAGTTGGGACCGATTCCTGAGTGGAGCGAAGGGAAGGACAAAGCCTAGTGTCCACCTTGGGCGTTTCTTGTTGAAACATAGTCCGACCCTTCAGTTATTGGTTTGTTGGGTGAGTAATCTGGTTGATTATTCATCGGTGGCGCCCGTAAGTGGGAGCTAGTCGTTACAGTTGGTATCAGAGCATGGCTAGCTATAAGGGTGGGGAAAGCTATCATGTTAATTGTATCATGTATGGTCGGTTAAGTGATTAATGTGAGTAATTTCCAGAGTTTTGGAATAGAGGATGTCTGGCATGATTTGAGTGTAACTCAGAATGTTCTCGTTGCTGAGTTGGGGTCGGGAACGATTGGTTTGAAATTTTGAGATTTCAATGTAAGGTTGATTCAATGGCCTCGAAAGTAAGGACCTTTGGTCTAAAGACCCTAGGGATTGGGTAGAACTGTTGAGGCTTGTGATGGATTGAATGGTGTGCTCATATATTCTTGTTATAGGAATAAGAGAATATCATGGGTCGAGAAGGTACACCCGTAAGTGGTATACGGGTCGAGTAAAGAAGAATTAAAAGCCCAAGTGTGGGTGTTGGCGTCGAGAACCCAAATGTGAAAACTTGGGGGTATATAAAGTTTTCTAAGGATGAGGACTCCTTGAGATTGAAGTGTTGAGGCTCGTATGGGGACACGAAGCCGAAGGATGTCTAGTCCGGGAGAGCATTAGTGGAGCGTCCCTGTGTCAGGGATTTGCCAAGCATGTTTGAGGGAATAGAGTTGTCCCTTGGAAGTGGTGCAATAAGGCTTGTACACTTGAGATAGAGTGAGTTAAAGTGGGAGTTAGCTCGGGGCTCAAGGAAATGAGTCGTCAGAGGGCTAGGTGGCGAGCCTCAGGAAGGGGTTAAGGTTAATTGCAGAGAGGCTCTATGGGGAGTGTGCATGTAAGGCATCTGTATGTTATGGCCAGTGAAGGCATGATGTAAGTGGAATCTAGAAGGACTCTAAGGGGAGTCGGGATGCTAGATGTATGTGATGCGATGTGATCGTATTGTTATGATGATCCCGGAGGGGATGTTCCTAGGGTATGAGTGGACCGTAGTTGGTTTCATGATAAGACGAGGTATATCCTTGGGAATGATAGGCGTGTGGCAAGTGGACCCTAGCAGGTGTTTGTATGAGATGGAAATCCCAAGTAGGTCAAACTGGAATCCAGGGGAATCCAGATTTGGGATTAAGGAGTTGGGTATGCGTTGATATGCGTGTGAGAGCCATTGGGTTAGAAGTCCTAGTTGTGAATGGCCAAAAGACCGTTCATGTGATTGATGGATGAGGGGTTAATCAAAACTCTCATTATGACGCTTGGGGTCTAGTGGGACGACTAAGGTCAGGAGATGAGAGGTGAATAGACCCTCATTGTGGTGCTTAGGGTCGAGGATGACACCTAGGGTCACAAGACCCTTGATGGGAGACGAGGAGGTCACCCAATGAAGGGTTTGAATGGGTGTTGGGACGAGGGCGATGAGTGTGTGGCAATAGGATATCCGTGGGCTATGCGCGCGAAGGAAATGCCAACTTTGGATGCCAAGTGGGCAGGGGCTTGGTGAGTGATGTAAAGGCCCCGAATTTGAAATCCCAAGTCATGGGAGCCTGAGCGAGGCGTGCTGGAAGGCTAAGATGGGCATCGTGATTGAATGCATATGTGGGTGTGCAAGGAGAGATGGGAGGTCTCGATTTACTTAGAAGATAATGGTAGGTGCTCTATGGGTATGGGTGTCAGAGCTTAAGGTAAGCTCAGCATGTCGATTGTGGATTGTGAGATGGTTGATAGTCAAGCTCTGGGATGAGCTGGGCAGCGAAGTGAATCATGATGGATTTGGATCCATTGTCATGGAAAGTTGAAACTTTCAAATGTTGAGTGAGAGCCGTGAGGTATAATCTTGTGGGGTAAGATCATGAGGCCTCAAGATGTGAAGTGGTTTGAGAGTCTCTTAAGCGATAAGAGATGTAGAGTCCTGAGGAGCGGGGCTTATGGTATGAGCTTGAGGTTATCAAGGCAAGGATAACCAAGTAAGATGGCTTTGGTAAGATGGTAGTGGAACCATCGTAGCTCGAGTAGGCTTTAAGTAGCTTTGATACTATGGGTGCAAGGCTCGATGTGATGGATCTGATGCTATGGACTGTGTGGCAAAGGACTGATGAGTTGGCTTGCGTTGAGGGTAAGTGGCCCATGGGCCTGAGCAATTTAGTGAACTGTAGGTGACGGTCAGATGCCGAAGATCTGGAGCAGCACCTTAGGAAATTTGGTCAGGTGAGACCGAGAATCTCTTGTAAGGTATAGGACATCTAGAGTGGTCCTAAGGAAGAATCGTGGAACGCGGTAATGATCTGATAGATTAGTGGCCGAGTAGGAAGCTTAGTGAGGATAATGGCTGCGAGCGTGCCAGGGGTAGCCATGCTGGGTTCGATATCAGAGATGGGAACGAAAAGCTAGGAGTCACACTATGGGTGCGAAACAAATCAGTGATGGACCTGAGCCATCCTACTGGGAACTGTGGTTGGGCCAATGTAAGGGAGCAACATGGTAGTGATGAATAGGTGTTGACTCTCCGAAGCACAAGGCAACACGATGGGAAACCAGTGTTGGGCCAGTGTATGGGAGTGAAACGGTAACGATGATTAGGTGTTGACTCTCCGAAGCACAGGGCAACATGATGGGGAACCAGTGTTGGGCCAGTGTATGGGAGTGACATGGTAATGATGACCAGGTGTTGGCTCGCCTAAAGCATAGGGCAACACAGTGATTATGCGGATGGTCAGGGGCTAAAGATTTGTGAGATGCACGGTTAGGGTGACGAAAGTTGTGGCCAGTCCCATTACTCAGTTGCGAGTAATAAGAGATGTTAGGGCGTGGCACCCAAGTGGGGGTTAAGCCCTTTATTTCGGTAAAGCGGTGTTGAGGCCATTTAGCGAATGTTCAGGTGTTGAAGTAAGTCAAGATGTTTGAGAAAGAAACCTGTGGAAAAGAAACGGGTCTAACGTGGGAATAACGCTACAGTTAATGTCTACCAGTGACGGGTCTAATGCTAGGTACCACTGGATGCAAACAGTTGGTTCACCGGAGGGACTGCAGCCCTCTATGTGGTGTAACCAGTCTGCGGTGGAGATGATTAGATGCCGAAGACCAGGGGTATGCTATAGGTTATATCTGGGCTAGACCTAAATTTTCGTGAGGGTTGAAGTATGGTGGTAGTGCCTTTAGTTTGTCTTGGCAGCTAGGAAGGTTTGTGAATCGCTTGGGTGATATCTTGTGGTGTGATAACAAGATGCATGGCGATGCTTCTTGCTGAAGGATGCTAACGTGGTTGTGATTAAATTTGATCAAAGTTGATCGGGTAAATTGAGATGTGGACCAGTGTGACCTTGTTGTAACGCAGGAAGATGGGTTGATTGGAGGAATCGATAAATGGCTCCAGAATGATAAGTGAGTGCCGTAGAGGGCGACACTTATGAGTTGGAAGCCAACCATGAGATGGGATTATTGAAGTATGCAAAAGTTTCAAGTATGGGGATCTTTAATCTTGTGATGTGAGTTGTGGCAAGCTAAACAAGTGGATAAGGCACGGTTCGAAATCCATGAAGGCTCGCAATTGCACAGTCTAATGTTAGTCCTAATTGTGTCGATGCGAAAATGAGGAAGTATCCTCATGTAGCACTGGATGGGTTTCCAATTGTTGACACAGGATTAGTTATCAGGTGGTAGCACCAGATGGCAATGGTGAGAGCGTGAGACTCGAGGACTGTGATGTAAAGCCTTGTTGATTTTCGTGTATATAAAGGTTCAGCGGGTC
Organism: Diospyros lotus; assembly: GCF_014633365.1. NCBI lineage: Eukaryota > Viridiplantae > Streptophyta > Magnoliopsida > Ericales > Ebenaceae > Diospyros > Diospyros lotus. Next base: position 13,580,929 of record NC_068347.1, read on the forward strand.
TTGGTGGCTAGACCCGGCAGATTTTGAGAAAGAGATCCAAGTGTTACAGAAGATGGTTGGTCAGGGTAAAATTGTGTTGCTTGAAGGATATAGATGGTAGTATTGAAATGTGATCTGGGTGGAACTTGTCATGTTTTCCCAAGAAAGGTTGAACAGGGGGCAACAACACTAGATGGACCTCCTAAGGCACTAAAACTCTAATAGGATGGATCACCCAAGAAAAGCCAGCATAATGGCGAGTGCTTGAGTAGGAAGGTGAGTCCTACAGCATCGAGTGGAAGTGTGAGTTCCACAAGAGTGGCAGGGGTGATTTCCAATGGATGGAGTTTTTATCGAAGCGGTAGTCGATGATTGCAAGTGCAATGCATGATCAATAATATCATTGTGAATGTATGCACATTTCAACATCAATACATGTAAATGCAATCTACATGACATAATCACATCAAGACATGACAACATGATAAATTGTTTTCATCAAATCAGGTTTTGGGTTGAACCCCTTTCATACCAAGCATTTTCATAAAATGAAATTTATTTTGGTAAATACCACTTACCTCATACGCATCTCATAACATCTCGATTCTCGTGCCAGGCTTCTAACGTACTCGATTCGGATTCTCAATATACCTTGGCCATCATATTCATTCAATAACATCAATAATCTATTCCTCATAATTTCCTCATGACTTTCATTTATTTCTTCCTATTTTCCTCAATAATTCCTTAAACATTTTCCTCACTAAATAATTCCTCAATAATTTCTAAATAAACAATTCCTAAATAAATAATTCCTCAATAATCCAAACTAGGCATTACTCAATTATTTCCTCGAATATTTCTCAATCATGATTCGAAAATAATATTCCTAGTTTACTGGAATTTTCTAGGAAATTTTGCTTACCTTTGCTTAGCTTCTCAGGCTTCCTTGGTATGCGTGCCTTGACCTCGAAATGCGTGACTGACCTCGAATATTGGGCAAATCCTCGATTCTCGCACACCACCTCAATTCTCGCGCACTCCCTCATTCCCGTGCATTTACCTCAATTTTTTGTGAAATATCTTAATTTTCGTGCACCACCTCGAAACGCGTGTCCAAACCATTTTTTTATCGCCAAAATCTTCGAAATATTAATACAACACTATTTCCTATTTTTCAAGATTGTTTCCACATTTTCTTTATTTTCTTTTTCTATTTTCTTCCATTTTTTCCTTTTCCTTTTATTTCTTTTTCTTTCTTCTTCTTCTTCCTCTTCTTCTTCTTCTTCTTCTTCTTTTTCATGGACAGCCCTACGCACCTAGCCATGCCCAGCCGCATCCACGACTGCCCCGCTCGTCACCGACTATCGCGGCCGTCTTCCCCAACCGCCACCGTCGCCGCACCAGCCTCCCCATGCTGTCGGTCCGCCATCACTGTGTGTTGTAGCTTCACTTTGCGCTGCCATGGCCGCCTGCAACTTCATTTTCGATCATGACAACTGCTTCTACGCACACTGCTAGCTCCTTCAACGCCTCCATTGCAGCTGCAACAGCCGCCATAGACTCGCATCGCCACTGCTTTGCTACTTCGTTGCTCAAGCTTGCGGCCATGGCCGCACAAGCTTGTTGGAAGCTCGGACTTGCGACTTCCATGGCTTCCATTTCAGGCCGGCCTCTCTCCCTCTCGAGCACTCTCTCTTGCGATTTCTCTCTCCCTCGCATGCTTTCTCATTCTTGGCCAGCTTGCTGCCATAGCCGATTCGGCCATTGCTTCCATCTCTCTATCACTCTGATCTCTCTCTATATATATGTATAAGCGAGCACCCCCGACAACCTTGGCCATCACTCCATCTCCCTCTCGACAATCCCCTCAATCCCTTTGCAAATTCCTTAGCCCAATCAACATGCTGCAACTTACCTTAACACGTGCACGGACAAAATCCTTGAAGCTTCCCCTGCCCCTCACGCGTATATGCACATTACATATATATATTTTATATATTCTATACTAAGACACTTATAGAAAAAATACGCATTTAATCCTCATAATTAATCGTAATTACACTTGGGAATTTCTCAAATTGCAAATAGACCCTCTAACGTCCAATTAATTCGCATTACAATGCTTTAAATCCATAATTAATAACTTCAGATTCACCTGAAAAAAATTAATTTCGCCCCCAGGGTCCTTACCGGGCTATTGATTCATCCTAAAACCACCGAAGGGTTGATCCTTATGAAAAATCGGAGCCCTCTCAGGGTTCCGTTGACTTCCCAGCCGCCCCTATGAAAATTCGGTATTTTAGCCTGATCCGAAGCTGCATTTTAACTGTACCGAAAACCATCTCAATTCTGATTTCTTTTACTTCCATAAATCCTATCTCGGAACGCTCATCGAGATTGTACCATTTTCCATAGTCAATTACACTTAAGCCCCTAATCCTTTGATAATTTATCCTATGGCCCAAGCTCAAATTACTTTTAAGCCCTTTAGAAAATTTGGGGTTTTACATTCTACCCTCCTTACAAAAATTTTGTCCTCGAAATTTTCCACATATTCTAAATCTCAAAATTCCATCCTCAAAATTAACATCCAACTGATCGAATAACTAGGGAAGATCTTGCCTTATTACCTTATTTCAAATACACCTGCTGAAGCTCTTCACAGGCAATCACATCTCCCAAGAAAAACTATATCGCTTATAATCATCTCTTATTCAGAAGATCTCTGGCACGCATATCCTATTTGAAACTTAAGAATCCCATCACGCATAAAATCAAAACTCTTGGGCTGACCACGCTCATCAGTCTCTAGATAACACATTTGTCAACCATGCATGCCTTACGAATTTCTCTTTCAAAATCATAACCCCATACTTAGTCCTTGGGCTACGAGTCCCAACTCAAGCTCCCATCCAAGTCGGTACACACATCATCGTACCGCAGCTCTCATATCCACATCATCAATTTTCAATTTACTAAATCATCTTGTCTATATCCTTATACATATCACTTCTCTATTGCTGATTTCTCACGACATCAATTTACTTGCTTCAATATATTTTTTTTTTTTCAACCTTAACACAAATGTCCTTGATCTTAATACATCCTAACTTCCATCAAATGAATCCTCAAGGAAATATTCTTATGTCATCAAACTATTTCACGTATCCTTGAATCCTCAAACCTCACGAATATACGTCATCACATATCCTCGAAACTAGTTATGCCTCACCTCAAATCATCACCGACTTAATCATTGCTTGATCTAATCTATTATTGCTTCCTTATTCTTATAGGTATTCATCACTTGATATAACCTCAAGTTTCTCCCAATTGACCACAATCATCTTCTAATCATGTCGTATAGCTATTTCATCAAGAAATCTTTATCATCAATAGGTTCTATCTGTCTCCAAATCTTCCTTTCGTAACTTAACCTTTAATATGAATTGAAATCTAATGATATCTTTAAAATCTAGCAATACTAATATCCTTGCATCGCTTTCCCATTTGTTACTTAGTTGCAAAACTAATACCTATTTCACCCATACTCAAATAACTCCTCGCACTTTCTGAAGTGATCCTCAAATATCATTTTATATCATCAGTTTAATCATTTGATCCTCAAGTTTGCTTGAAATAATCCTCAAGTGATAACATTTCATGTCAACTGACTCTAATCATGCTTGATCCTCAAGGCACCATCTCATGCCAATTGATTATAATCATATTATATCACAATCATCTAATTTCTTTCCTCGCATTTGACCATCGGCTCTTTTGACCTCCAGTCGATCGTAGCACATGTTTACTTGCCAACTCGCAATCTCTCAATTACTTAACCAAGCTTGTTCCTTAACTCTAAATGTCCACTCGCCTTGGCAATAGTGCTACCAATTTTATTCATGCTATTCTAGCCTCTTAATCCACACAATCTGAGTTGTCATTGTTATCTGAACAAAATCTCCAAACCTCACGGGTCCTCGATCCTTTTCAAAGTTACTTACTCACATTATCGATCTTTGCTCGGACTATCCTCTTTTCAAAACTTTTAACTCATCTCCCAAAACCTATCAGGACATCCGACTTTTCGGAACTTCCTAAGCTTACGGTGCTTATAACAATCAATTTTGATCACATGTTCACTGACATAAAACCCTATACTTTCGCGACTTAGCAACAACCTTGGTCTCATCATTCATCGTGATAATCCCTAAGAATTTCCATCATTATCATCCAATCCAAATCTCGGGACCCTTTACCCTCAAGCATCACAATGAAGATCTACTTATCCCTCATCTAGTGTCATACATGACCTTAATATTACATCAAGGGTCTACTTTACTCCTCAATCATCATTACATGAACGGTGTCTTAACTCACAATTGCTATGGCCAATACACAACCAGGCTTCTTCTTTTCCAATCCTAATTTAATAGCTAGATCATTCCAACCTTCACCCATGTCTTGTCAATTATCCTCGATCAAGCCACACATAGCTCAACATCCAATAATCTCAAGCCATCATTAGCAAATTCAGACTCATATTTTAGAAATAATCCAAATAAATCTTTCAAGAGCACATTCTAGTATTTCTCTCACTACCTCAACTTTCTTACGACTTCTCACTGACTGCATGCACCTGGACCACATGTCCACATGCTGCTTATTTTTATTACTCACTGACATCATTTTAATCATTGTCCAGCTACACATCCCCAATTTGCCCACCAGGGCTATCTAGACCAACCGTCTAGCCCAACAGGAGTCCTATTCTCCATAATCGAAAATCTTGGGTCTCTAATCGATTTAAGTCTGCAGTTGCTCCTACTGCGACCTGACATCCTAGTACATCTGTCATTACCTATCTCTCTCAAGTATGTCAAAAAAATCACACAACCTTCAAGACGACAATCCGTAACTATACTGCTAGCTAGAGTAGGCAGGTACTTACGTCACCCATGATACTCCAATCATTGCTGAATCATAGCTTTCACAGATTAAGAGATTCAATCTCTATTTCCCTAACAATATTATCCAAAGACCTTTTAGATATTTTCTTAAAACTTTAAAGTCTCCTCACAAATCCCTACATTCTCAATCGTTAGGGAGATTCCTTGAAAATCCCAAATCGATTCATCTTTGAAGATCTCTATTTAGATCACGTTACCTGATTCCAATCATTTCCTATAAACAACCGTACTTCAAAACTTCTAAGGACTCTTTACCGAAAGATCCTTTAAACCTCAAATAACAATTCAGGTCCCCATGCAATTATACAAGGAATAACTTATTCACGTGCCTCTTGTCACGAACTTTCGAATCCTCAAGCCCACTTGGCGCACTGAACCTTAGTCACAACCTCTGTTGACTAGATCTCTCATCATCCTCCCTTAGGGTAGATATGACCTACAAGCAACTCTTGCCTTTTAGGTACCCGACTCTTCCTCGAATTGAGATTGCCACCTCGCAACTCTTCGTCAAGGCCTTGAACTGGCCATGCTCTACTACCCGAAATCTCGTTTACCAAGAATCCATTAACTCTTGCATTTCGATCTTTAGATCCAACTGACTATCGGCACACAACCATTCATGATCCCATTGCCATACTAAATATCGAGGTATTCTACCCCTCGAGCCTAGTAATGTTTTTCGAGTCACCAACTCCCAAGATGACCACGAATCCAAATGCAATTCCTTAAACAGGACATACAGTCCATACTCAGTCCATCTCATTTTGGGTTGATTCCCAAGGCTTCCAGCCTCTTTCAACTAGCTAGTAGCACACCTCGAACCCTATACCATTGGAACTTGGACCCATCATTGTAGCTAAATAGCATTGGCTAAATATATCCCTCAAATTATCGAATGTCATCATATCATTTTCCTATGACCCAACCTTAGGGTCCTCAAACTACATGCCTCGTCTCAAGATCATACTCAGACTTTTGATCATGACATGCCGCCTCAAAACATACATACCTTCATCTATAGGATCCATACCATTATTCTCCAAATTCATAATGACTCTACTCATATCAAACCGTTAAATCACGTCCCTAATCAGGAACGGCTAAAATTTTCAACTCGAAACCTTTCGAGGCTCAAGACTATACCTTGACCATTTTACCATCTAAGTTCAAACATACATGACTCGATCCCAATCCCTAGGATCCTTGATCCACGCATCTCTTCTTCAGAGTCACTAAATGATCCTCGAAAATACTTATCATTCAATCCTAACTCAACAGCTCGGCTATGTCACATTAGGCTAATTGTTCATGACTCAATCATTCTCGATAACTACCAGTTATCCTATCATTCATCGTAAAAATTATGACTAATGACCTCAAATCATCCAATCATTTCCTTCCTCAATATTCGATCAAAATCAATAATCTCTAAATCTCTTGGATCTGTAATCATGGTTACCAAATCAACCTTACACCCGAATCATATCATTGGACCCTAACTTTCATAGCTATATCATTCGACCAGCTGTTCTATTTCTTAACAAGGGTAATATCCTCAAATCAATAACTTCTAAGACTTCAATCGACAATTCCTAAATCTCTAGGTAGGCACTTCATTCTACGAACCATTCATGATTCGACCATTCTTGCTAACTATCCGTTATCCTATCCTTCATAGTAAGGATTTCAACTAATAACCTCAAATCGACAGATGAATCCTCGAATTCCTATCATTTCCTTCATCAAAATCAACTTCAAAATTTTCAAATTCTACTCTCCAAAAACATTAACCGAAACATCATAGGTTTCTCGTTTCCCATTAAAACTTTTCCTATGTCTCCAATGAGAGTTAAGCTCTTATACTAACTATTTCAGAGCCACTTAAGGCTTCTAAATAAACTTCAACTCCGATACCAATTGTAAGGCCCCGCTTTCCTTGGTGCCTTATTTCTTGGGACAATCCTGGGACAATAATTTTTTTTTTCTTTCCAACTCATACTAAATCACATCATTCCTCAAAAGTCCCAGAATTTCCATACATTTATTTTATCTCTAAAGAGAGAGTTATCATAACATCATCAAACGCGGAAGCTAGAATCGAACCTAACATCTTACTTTAACATAAATCATAAATCAAATCTTTACATCATCGTTTCTCGAACTTAATCCTCAACATGACTTAAAACATAACATACGTCTCAACTAACATCAACACATAACATGCGTCCTTACTAACATTAACCCTAAATGGGGTTATACATCGTCATTAACCATAAGGTTATACATCATCATTCCTCATACGTCATTCATCAATCATATCTTAAATCATGGATTTCCAAATCGTTCAGATTTCAAAGTAGCAGGACTTAAACAGATGGGCTACATCACATACATTCATCTCATCGTTAATTCATCATGCACTTAGCTAAGTGCCATTTCATGCCTCATTCATCCTCGTACCTGCTACAATCTCCATCTGAAACATTTGAATATTCCAGGGGCAAAGCCCGATTAGATGATGAACCATCTAAGTAAGCAGTAAAAAATCATTTTCGTGAATGAATGCAATATGCAAAATATCCTCGTAGTTTTTGACTTGAGTCAACCGCACCCAACTGTTGCTCCCCATTTTTACAGTCCCTTTCCTGGACCGATGTGTATGGGTGCACACTTGGTAGAGCAGCGGTGCCAGTTCATAATCCCAAGCCCTTTATGCAATGCATGATTAATAATATCATTGTGAATGTATGCACATTTCAACATCAATACATGTAAATGCAATCTACATGACATAATCACATCAAGACATGACAACATGATAAATTGTTTTCATCAAATCAGGTTTTGGGTTGAACCCCTTTCATACCAAGCATTTTTATAAAACGAAATTTATTTTGGTAAGTACCACTTACCTCATACGCATCTCATAACATCTCGATTCTTGTGCCAGGCTTCTAACGTACTCGATTCGGATTCTCAACATACCCTGGCCATCATATTCATTTGAATAACATCAATAATATATTCCTCATAATTTCCTCATGACTTTCATTTATTTCTTCCTATTTTCCTCAATAATTCCTTAAACATTTTCCTCACTAAATAATTCCTCAATAATTTCTAAATAAACAGTTCGTAAATAAATAATTCCTCAATAATCCAAACTAGGCATTACTCAATTATTTCCTCGAATATTTCTCAATCATGATTTATAAAGTAATATTCCTAGTTTATTGGAATTTTTTAGGAAATTTTGCTTACCTTTGCTTAGCCTCTCAGGTTGCCTCGTTATGCGCCCCTTGACCTCAAAATGCATGACCGACCTCGAATATCGGGCAAAGCCTTGATTCTCGCACAACACCTCAATTCTCGCGCACTTCCTCGTTCCCGTGCATTTACCTCAATTTTTTGTGAAATATCTTAATTTTCGTGCACCACCTCGAAACGCGTGTCGAAACCATTTTTTTATCACCAAAATCTCTGAAATATTAATACAACACTATTTTCTATTTTTTGATATTTTTCCCACATTTTCTGTATTTTCTTTTTCTATTTTCTTCCATTTTTTCCTTTTCCTTTTACTTCTTCTTCTTCTTCTTCTTCTTCTTCTTCTTCTTCTTCACTGACAGCCTACGCATGCCCCTCCTACGCACCCAGCCATGCCCAGCCGCCTCCGCAGCTGCTCCGCTCGTCACTGGCCATTGCGGCCGTCTTCCCCGACCGCCACTGTCGCCGCACTAGCCTCCCCATGTTGTTGGTCCGCCATCACCGCTTGCTGCAGCTCTGCTTTGCGCTGCCATGGCTGCCTGCAACTTCATTTTCGGTCATGACAGTCGCTCCTACGCACACTGCTAGCTCCTTCGACACCTCCATCGCAGCTGCAACAGCTGCCATCGACCCGCATCGCCACTACTTTGCTGGTTCGTTGCTCAAGCTTGCGGCCATGGCTGCATGAGCTTTCTGGAAGCTCGGACTTGCGACTTCCATGGATGCCATTTCAGGCCAGCCTCTCTCCCTCGCATGCTTTCTCATTCTTGGCCAACTTGCTGCCATGGTCGATTCGGCCATTGCTTCCATCCCTCTATCACTCCGATCTCTCTCTATATATATGTATAGGCGAGCACCCCCGACAGCCTTGGCCATCACTCCATCTCCCTCTCGACAATCCCCTCAATCCCTCTGCAAATTCCTTAGCCCAATCAACATGCTGCAACTTACCTTAACACGCGCACGGACAAAAACCTTGAAGCTTCCCCTGCCCCTCACGCATATATGCACATTACATATATATATTTTATATATTCTATACTAAGACACTTATAGAAAAAATACACATTTAATCCTCATAATTAATCTTAATTACACTTGGGAATTTCTCGAATTGCAAATAGACCCTCTAACGTCCAATTAATTCGCATTACGATGCTTTAAATCCATAATTAATAACTTCAGATTCACCTGACAAAAATTAATTTCGCCCCCAGGTCCTTATCGGGCTATTGATTCATCCTAAAACCACCGAAGGGTTGATCCTTATGAAAAATCAGAGCCCCCTTAGGGTTCCGTTGACTTCTCGGATGCCCCTATGAAAATTTGATATTTCAGCCTGATCCAAAGCTGCATTTTAGTTGTACCGAAAACCATCTCAATTCTGATTTCTTTTACTTCCATAAATCCTATCTCGGAACGTTCATTGAGATTGTACCATTTTCCATAGTCAATTACACTCTGGGGCATTCCCTCTAGTCGATTCGACACTTATAACTATAAGAAATTACACTTAAGCCCCTAATCCTTTGATAATTTATCCGATGGCCCAAGCTCAAATTACTCTTAAGCTCTTTAGAAAATTTGGGGTTTTACAGGTGTAGTGTCAAGCGATGGCAAGAGGTCATATTAGCTGATGATGGTTGAATTAGAGCCAATGCAGTCGCTCACCGAGTGGTGTGAGCTGGTTGTAGTAAAATGTATAAGAAAATTTGAGAGAAGTCAGAGATTTTTAGGGGATTAGTAAGCCATCCGAGAAATGGCAAGATGGGGGAGAAAAGCAATCCAAGAATAGGGTGGTATGGGTCAAGTTGACTTGTGAGAGAGTTAGATGCAACGACCATGGATGGAAATTGTTGCAGTCTTGGTGTTTTCCCGCTTGGAGGAGGACAAGGAGAACCATTATGCATGGTTTAAGTCAGGGGTCTAATGCGAATTGAGAATGAACCTAATGTAAGGTGGATGAAAAGTTTCGTGTATCTAGAGTACGAGGCTCTTTCGAGAAATGAGGGAATGTGAAAAGTCCCAATGAAGTTGAAGTAAGGCGAGTGAATTTGGCTAGAAGACCACTACAAGGGTGGGGGTGTAACCATGTTAGCTTGTTATGGTAAGGGACCAAAGGCATGAGTCATCCTACAGGTGTGATGCGGTAAGTGATTGTGTAGATGGTAATGAGCCGATCACTTATGCCACGCACTGTGGGTGATGATGAGGGTCGGTAAATGGTTCCAAGCCCTTAAGCGCAATGGTAGGATCCTTGAATCACGGTAGGGTTTAACAACCAAAGTAAGGCCTAGCATGGGACATGATTGTAAAAGCTGACATAGGGTGAAAAATTGAAGGGGGTTGCTCAGTGAAGAGTTTCCTGGTATGGGTATGAGACCCCTACTAGCGTGTAATATCGGCTAGTACGGAAGGCCAAAGTACCTCTGTGTGCTTATACGAAGAGCTCCTAGTTGGGAAAAGGATGTGACCCAAGCATGCTTAAGCTCGAGGTGAGGTTGTAAGGGTGCGTGCATCGCCAAGCTCGAGGTGGACTCAGGTAGTGCATGTATGGTTGAAATGTGAAATAACCTGGCATGGTGTTGGGTATGTCGATTATGCATAATCGTATCGATAAATGAGGGTCGGATGGTCAAGGTAGTAGACCATGTATTAAATGGTCGAAGTTGAGTGGGTGACCCAAATGGTTGTTTCCCATGTAGTGCTAGCATGGTTAGTTGATCGGTAATGAGAGGTTGCCATGAGGATAGACTCAAACTATGCATGCGTGTGATTAATGGCAGTATGCCATGGTAGAATGGGTGTCAGAGTGTCTTGTGGGCACTAAAAGAGACATTGTGGCTGATGATCAGTGCTAAGACATTGTTGGTTGGACCTGCGTAAAATCGTGGCCATGTGTGATTGGCAGTGGGAAACGTTGCCGCGTGTGATCGGCGTAAAATTGTGGTAGACTGATCAGTGATGTAATGTTAGTGAGAGTTTGTTCGATTGATGGAAAAAAGGGAAGTGGACTGCAAAGAGATGCTTCAAGGCAGAGAAAATCCATCCGGAGATGGACAGCGTTACAGTGAGCATGACCAGCAACCAGTGGTGTGATTTGGCAGGAGGCCAAAGCAGTATTCAGTTGAAAATGTCCTCGAAAGTCTAAGGACCCAAAGCCTAAGTGAAGCCTTAAGGTGGGAATAACCCAAGGTAAATGTGAGAAATGGATAGGCTATGAGATTCTCGAGCATGAGAATTTGGCATGTAGCCCGAGAATGTGATTATCTTGGGCAGGAGAGTAGGGTAAATTGAATTTGGAGGGCGAAATTCTTTAAGGGGGTGGAATGTAATACCCAGTATTATATGGTATTGAAAATAAATATTTTTATTTTTATTTTGAAAGGATCTCGGGTGGTTCGGGAAGCCCGAAAGTTGATTTCAGAAAATTAATTAATAAAAATTGCCGAATTGACGGCAGGGAGTGCCCTAGGACTTGGATGTCCAAGGAAGAGGATAAGAGATTGGTGAGTGTCTCGAGATGAGGATAATGATGCTGGAAGCAGTTCGATCAGAAATAATTTTTGGAATAAATTATGTATAATCCCGAAAGAGTGCTAGTACCGAATGGTCATAGGAGACCTTCGGGAAGCTGAGGGGACCCTAGGGGTGGTCCAGTTTTGAGAATAAGGCAACTCTTAAGTGTTTTCGGGTGGAATAAATGTCTCGTTTAAGCGCAGGGGCGAAATCGATAATTCTGAGTAAAACTCGGATATTAATTTTTCAAAGAAATCCAGTTGAGAGTGGCTTGATGATAATTAATTTAAGCCTTGGAGGGCTTAAGTGTAATTAGTAGATCTCCAAGTGGAATTATTAAAACCCTCAAGTGATATTATTGAAAAATTGAGGGGTTAAATGTGTAAAAATCGTGTATATATATATATATAGGTGTGGGTGTGAGAGAAGCTTCCAAGAAGCTTCGGGTGTCTCTCAAAGTTGAAATGGCAATGGATCAGAGCAGAGAGGGAGAGAGAGCTCGGGAGAGCAGCCGAGAGATCGAGAGAATGAGAGAGAGATTGAGAGAGAGGGAACAGGCCGGTGGCTGGAAGAAGAACCAGCGGCAAAGACAGCCATGGCATATATGGGGCAAGCAGGGCGAAGCAGCGGGCTGCGATGGCTCATGTGGAGGCACACGACGGTGCTGGCCAGAGCTTCAAGCAGCGTGGAGGCGACCGTCGGGGTCGCGACTAGTAGCGGCAAGAGCCCATTTGGCTGGCAAAAATGGCTGGGGGAGCTTTGGAAGCCGACAATGGCGGCCTCGGCAGTTGCAGCGTGCATGCCGGGAAGCTAATCGTAGAGGAGGCGACGTAGGCAAGTGGTGGCGCAGCCGAGCGATGGCCATGGCCGAGCATAGGCTGTCGGTGAGGCCAGGCAACAGGTGAACGGCGGCGTGCACAGGAGGGACCGCTAGTGCACGCGAGGAAGACGATGAACAGGAGCCGCGCGCGGGAGAAGAAAGGAAGAAGAAGAAAAGAAAAGAAAAAGAAAATATGAGAAATATGGAAAAAAAAAAAAGAAAGGGAAAAATTCCAGAAAGTTCTGCAAATTAATTTGGGGCCCGAGGAGCGTGCCGAAAGCTCAAAATTGGATTTTGGACTCGAAATGGCAGCCAAGGAAGCAGCGTTGATATGGGCATTTTCTGGAATTTCTCCTCCAAAATGAGTAAAGATAAATTACTAATTTCTTTTCAAGTTAAATGCTTTATGTGAGATGTTGTGAAATAATGAAATGTGAAGAGTTGTTTGGATTATTCCCTCAGTTAGGGTAGATTGGAAGTTGTTGCCTGATGGTTACAGTGTAAGGTGAGATTGAAAGCATTGGGTTAATGTCAGATTTTAATAGAGTTGTGTTTGTGTGTGTGGCATCTAGCTTCAACCGAGGAGGTAGCAATCCTATAAGAGCTCGGAGTTCAGGCGGTACATCTCGCTCATGGTTGAGAGAGGCTTCGAGCCAGGTAAGGGATACCCCAAGTGGTGGGGTTTGCTTGCATTTGTAAGTGTTTAATTATGAGTTGCATGTAGCGGTCACATTGCATGGTATGTGTTCTAGTGTACCTATGGCCATATGGAGGACTAGTGGTGGGAAGGGTTGGTCAATGCCTTAACCTATCGAGGTTATAAGGGCATGGAAGACTACTTATTTGCATTGCATTTTTCATTACATGCTCTCCCATGCTTCATTTACTTATGCATAGCACCCTTACTGAGTCTTTATGACTCAGGAGGTTTTACCTCATGTTGTAAATGATGCAAGTCCAAATGCAAGCAGGGATGGTGCCGGGAGATTGTTATGGCAACTAGCATCTTTACCCGAGATGTGTGGATGTGTAATCTCCTATATTTTCTTATATGTATTCATGTGCTTGAATGTAAGCATTATTGAGCACTAGAGGTATCTAATTGTTGTAATTATAATAGTGTGATAGATGATTGTGAGTCTGCGTGATGTATGTGTGGCTTTAGTTGTGGAAGTTAAGTTCGAATTGAGTAAAGATCAACGAGGTATGTTATCATAAATCCCCAATACTCAGCGAAGTGTTTTTTATGCTAGCTTTGTGCCTGAGTCACCTTTGGCTTGCTAAGAGGCGAGCTGAAGAAAGGTGAAGCTCACTCGGGTTTTGGGTCTCGGTCTGCTGTGTTTTCTTGTTTGAGTTGGGACTGATTCCTGAGTGGAGCGAAGGGAAGGACAAAGCCTAGTGTCCACCTAGGGCGTTTCTTGTTAAAACGTAGTCCGACCCTTCAGTTATTAGTTTGTCGGGTGAGTAATCCAGTCGATTATTCATCGGCAGCGCCCGTAAATGGGAGCGGGTCGTTACAAGGAGCCCTAAAGTCTTTAAGCTCGGGGGCTCGGTGAACACCTATCCAACCGATTCGAATCGATCCCCCAGAAAATGGAGGCAACACCAACGAAATCGGGAAGACCAGAAGGATCATCGATGGCTAACCGACGATGGACGGGCTGAATAAAAGAAAGAGATGAGAGTCACAAGAAGCTTACCAATCGCTGAGTCTCTCACTGGCATGAACTTGATGTAGGCCTCGGACAGAAATGGTCGGTGCCTGAATGGTGGCGAACGGAAGAACTGGTCACTATGAAAGTCTTGAGAGCCGAAGATGTAGGATCAAAAACGAGGATACTAAAGCATGCAACGGAAGCGTTTTAATCAAAAACGATCCTCGTATTGATTAGAATCTAAGAGACTTACTTTTACGGCGGATTACCGGTCGGAATGGGGCGATAGGGGCAGGATGCGCGGTAGCTTCTTCGCGTGGTGGAGACGACGACTGTCCTGCTATCCTTCGGCTCCTTCGCATCAGAACTTCGAGGCTGTCTTTCGATCTTCCTTAGTATGACTCGAACTCGTGGCCTCTCTTCGGTGAAGAAGAATGAAAAACGACTTGGATGAAAAAACAAATAAGGAGAGAATATATAGGGAGAACCCTAGGGTTAAAACCCTAGTGGGCCAAACCCTAATGGGCCAAGATCATTTAATTAATTTTCTAATTGGGTTAGCCCAATTAATTAATTAAAAACCCTAATGAACTATTATTTTATTCTAGCCCAATTAATTAAGGACCATTCTGAATAAAATAATTCTCTCTCAATATAATTCATCCAACAAGCCAAATGTATTAAAAATACATGAGTTACATCGAGCTACCCCAGGGGACCAAAAGATAAATTATTCACGGCTACTAAAATGACCAAAATATCCCTGCTACCTAGTAGCTATATTTTGTCATTCTAAGTGTTCCAACTATCACCATATGGTAACACTGACCCCACGAATAATTTTGTATATGCAATGTCTTTGACCTACTAGTGTAATGACGAAAATACCCCTCTGCGTAACACCCATCATTTAGAAAGGAATAATGTACTAACACCTCTCTAAATGATCTCTACCATCCTTAGATCACTAGTCCAATAATCCGTGACTACTCGAATGTACTTGCTTATCACTGGGAGCTACCCAGAAGCACACACTCTTAAGTTACGTTCCCAGGGCCCTAGATTATTTGATTATTCTTGGACAATCACAAGGGGGTGAATCACAGAAACTATCTTGTATCAGTCTGTCTTAGCTAATTAGAAACCATACTCCCAACTCAAAAGGTTATTGATCTTTGATAGACCTCACCTACAGTGAATCTAAGAATATAGCTCTAGGTTCACTAGACCACCAACCAATACTCAAGTATTAGAGTACTCGTCCACGTAGTAGCAGTGATAGACTAGCTCCATGATAATTAGTACTTTGTCATTAGCTTCTATCACAGGTCCTCTCTACGCATTCCAAATACGCTTGTACAATTAGAGTAAACGGACTGTTTACTGGCTAAGGCAAGCCATCCTCCATTAGGATCTATTGCACAATGATCTTATCATGATAGAATGCCCAGTTCTATCAAAAGATCAAGAGTAATATTTTCTTGCTTATTAAGTACCCATGATTCATGCCTAACTGTGAAGAACGACCCATCACATGAATCACTTACTTAATAGCATGGACACTTTTCCAACAATTAAATGCAAACAATATATGTGCCATAAACTGAATAAAAGAAACATCATTACCATAAATTAAACAAAACGTGTCTTTAGGGCATACATTTCCAACAGAAGAAAGGCAATGAAGGTGAGAGCGAAAAGCAAGAAAATTCAAGATGGCGTGAAGAGGGAAATAATAAGGGTTTCCCAGCCATTTATACCTCTTAGCTCGATTAATCTCAGCGATCAGATCATTGCGACTTATGGAATGCTCCGCATCCATTGGTTGCACGATAGCCTATGGGTCTCGCAGGCGTAATTATGCGTAGCAATGGGGAAATGTGCTGCATGAAACGATGTGATTTGAAGCGATTGGACAGAAAGCTGAAAGGTGGATTAACAGCTTAAATAACTGGCACGTGTCAACTCCCAGTCCGAAGATCACACTACGAGCTGGGGGGCTTAATGTTACGGGTATTTCCCGCTCTACTCCTTATGGGCTGGACTAAACCCAACAAGCCGGTCCAATCGTATAAATCTAAATCCCGAACTGAGTGCTACGAAGCGAGCTCACACATTGTTGGAGCCCACGCTCAGATCGCAGGGCCAAGTGAGCTCTACACTTGCGAGCTCGTAGCTGCACTTCGAGCGAGCTCCTAGCGACTCTTGTAGCTCGCCAACCTAACTGATCAACTCACGTAACGAGAGGGTCATATGCTAGAGAATATTAATGGGCTAGGGGTCATCCCAGTTGGGCCATTCAGGCCCAACCTAGCCCCGTCCTCTCACCCCATTTGATCGGCCCTTGTCAGTCTCATCCTAGCCCTTTGCAATAACATCATTACAGCTGCTTTTGGATTTCCTCTCACTCACGTTAGATCTCATCCTCATTTATGGCGGATCCGATCCACATTAATGAGGATCCCGTCGGCACCTTGCTGCTTTATAGGGTTTAATTGTATATGCATATTTTTTTCTACTTTTCGTCTTAATCTTGTGCAATTTTTCCTACATAAAATGTGTGTTTATATAAATTTCACATCATTTTAATCTCTTTTTGTAGGAACTCAGCAAATGATGTTATTTTGAAGATTTGGAGGTAAAAAGAAAAGAAAAAAAGGTATTATAAAGTTAATTTCAAAATTAATATTATAATATAAATATTAAAAATAAATAATATTATAATATAATTAAAGTTAATATAACTAATAGTATATTAAATATTATATTATTTATATATGTTATAAAGTGGATGGCGTGAATGTGAGATTTGGGCTAGGGCTTCATATATATATATTATAATATATAAAGGTTTGAGAAGGAAGGAAGAAGGGGAGCGTCGTGCATCCTATATATATATATATATATATATAATAAGAGATTATAGGAGAAGGGGGGATTGAAAGGAGGAGGCTTGTCGGCGCACAAGAAATTAAGGATATTGGTGAGACTCAGCCGCGCATAGTGGACGCAATTGAAGAAATTGGAGGCTCACAGAAGGCTTTGAAGATTGGAGAAAGCCGCTGCACGCATAATATATATACATATTTTGTATTAAAGCAGCGCACAGGGAGCTCTTATTTTCTTTTCAACCACTGTTATTCTGGGTTTTCATTAATTTCATCATAAACTAATTTTATTTAACTAGGGTTTGAGATGAAGCTTGTTATTAATTCTTGATTTTTATTAATTGGGTTTTTTTCCATGATTTTAATTATTTATTACTTGTTCTTAATGTGATTAAGTGATTTAACCATCATTTAATTGATTTTGTATTATGATTAGAGACCGAGAGATGATTTGTGTAATAGGTTGAAATAATAAATTTCATAAGATAGATAGTTGAAAAGGGATTTGATACTTGAATCTTATGACGGATAATGAATTGAAACTTAACAATGAATTTTGGTTTGTTATAACTATTGGGAAATAGGTTGATTGTTAGCAAATTGATATTTAATTAGGTTAGTAAATCTTGGGAAAGAAACTAACCAATTTAGATATTCACCCCATTGAATTGATAGAAACCCAATTGATTAAAAATTAAAGACCGATTAATAAGAGTTTAAGTTTAGTTCTCATTAATTTAATTTATTCAAATTCATCTCATTTTTATAGTCTAAATAATATTAAAGTTAATCCAATTTTGGTACTTAATCCAATCCTCGTGGGATTGACACTCTACTCATTCATTATATTACTTGTACAATTCGTACGCTTACAAATTAGCCTAACACTGCTGCATGGGCATTTTAGCTGGCACCGAGTATTTTATCCCATCACCTGCAGGCGTACGGCACATGCAGGAGGTGTAACGACCCGCTCCCACTTATGGGCACCACGGGTAAATAATCGACCGGATTACTCACCTGACGAACCACAACTGAAGGGTTGGACTATGTTTCAACAGGAAATGCCCTAGGTGAGAACTAGGCTTCGTCCTTCTCTTCGCTCCACTCAGTAATCGGTCCCAACTCAAACAAGAAAAACTCAGCGGACCGAGACCCGAAACCCAAAACTCGAGTGAGCTTCACCTCTCTTCAGCTCACCTCATAGCAAGCCAGAGGTGACCCAGGCATAAAGCTATCATAACATACACTTCGTTGAGTATTGGAGATTTACGAGAATATACCTCGTTAATCTTTACTCGGTCCAAAACTCGGCTTCTCTAACTAAGCCATATACAATGAACAATCTCATAATCATTTATCACACTATGATGATTACAACATTAAATACATTTAATGCTCAACAACACATACATTTACTCACAAGGGTATACATGCAAAACACCACATGGCTGCGTACAAGAGATAATAAAATACACAACTCGAGCAACACAGCTAGTTGCCACAACAGCCTCCCGCGCGCCATCCCTACTTGCATCTGGACTTGCAACATCTACACATGAGGTAAAACTTCATGAGTCACAAAGACTCAGTAAGGGTGCAATGCATGTAAATATGAATATAACCATGTTTATGTATGCCAATGCATGCAAATGAGGCTAACCCCACTTATCCTCACAACCCTCCAAGGTTTGAGGCATTAACCTATCAGCCATCACAACACTAGTCCTCCATATGGCGACAGGTCCACTAGATCTCGAATCATGCAAGTGTTAACCACTACATGCAAATGCAACATAAAAACATTATCAAACACATTTACTAACTTGCAAGGCCACCTCCACATGGGGCCGTCCCTTACCTAGCTCGAAGCCTCATCCTGCCTCGGGCGAGAACGCCAGCCTGAACTCTGAGCTCTTCTAGGATCACCGCCTCCCAGACGAACCTAAAGGCAAACACACACAAACCCAACTCCATTAACATCTGGCATTAAACCAATGCCCTCAACTTCGCCAAACATCGCAAAACTCACCCGACAACAACTTCTAATCACCCCACCAAGGGTTCAATCCAACCAACACTATACAGATCACTATCTCAAATAAGGGAAATTAACTCAAAAAGAAATTTAATTAATTACCTTAACCAATCTGGGGGACAAATTCGAAAAAATGCCCAACCTGGCGATCCCTCATGGGATGCCACCTTGTGCTCAAAACCCCATTTTCGAGCTTCTGGCACGCTCCTTGAGCCCCAAAATACTTTCCATACTTTTCTCCCTTTTTTATGAAATTTTTTGGCTTTTTTTTTCCATTTTTCCCTTATTTTCCAGAATTTCTTCTTATTTTAATTTCTTTTCTTTTCTTTTCTTTCCTTTCTTCTCTTCTTCTTCCCTTCTCTTCCCGCGCGCGTCTTCCTCCTTCTTCTCCATGCGACCAGCACTTGTGTTCAACCATTGCTGTCGGCCACCTCCGCCAACTGACGCCGCTGCGCAAGCCGCCTCCACCGGTCTCCACCATCACGAGAGCCAACGACTGTGGCTATTGCTCCCAGCTCCACCCGCTGCTACCGCAGCCGCCATGGCTACCGACGCCTCACAGCTGATAGCGACCATTGCTGGTCGCTTCCCACGCCGCTGTTGCTCCGAACAGCCTCCATAACCGGCTAAGCTTGCTGTTTAGCGCCACTGCCTCTAGCCGCAGCAACCGTCTCTGCCATGGACATCGTCGCCTTTGCTACTCTCGGACCACATCTCGCTCCATCTCGATCTCTCTCATTCTCTCTATCTCTCTCAGTCGATCTCTCGAGCTCCCTCACTTCAATCTCTCAGCCATCACTCTCTTCCCTCATAATCTCCCACTCTCCTCTATTATCTCTGCTCTCTCGGCCATTTTAAACTTACAGAGACTACATGCGAGGAAGCTTCATGGAAGCTTCCTCCTCACACACAGCCATACATACATAAATATATATATATATTACATATTAACCCCCATTAATCACATTAATTCCACTTAGGAATTTTTATTACACTTGAAGATTTTTATAAATAGGACTTGGACCCTCCAATGCTTTAATTAATTACTCTTAAGCCACTCAAAATCTCGATTTATTCGAAATTAATAATCGACTGCTACTCGGGAAGACCGACCTCGTCCCTACGCCTGCACGGGACTTTTATTCAACCCGAAAACACTTAAGGGTTACCTTACTCAGAAAACCAAACCACCCCTAGGGTTCCCTCAGCTTCCAAGAGGTCCCCTCCGACTATTCGGTATTAGCAACCACTCGGGCTTATACCGAATTTATTCCGAAAATTATTCCCGATCGGACCGCTTCCAGCGTCACTATCCTCATCTCAAGACTCTCATCAATCTCTTACCCTTGTCCATGGACATCCAAGTCCCGAGGCACTCCCTGCCATCAATTCGGCAATTTTATTAATTAATTTCTCGAAACTAACCCTTGGGCTTCCCGGACCACCCGAGGTCCTTTCAAAATAATCAAAAATTATTTGTTCTCAATACCATATAATACTGGGTATTACAGGAGGATGCCTCCTTCTCCTATATATCAACTAGCTCTTCCCAGAGCCATGGTATGCTTTTTCCTGCCAACTTACTAATACTATAGAATTTTACTTACACAATAACTGACTTGACCATCGGAGTGCCTTACAGGGACCGGCGGGTGGGTCAACAGATCGAACCAGATAGCCCATTTTCTCCTTCTCAGATTCGTTACACTAGTACGGGCCAAGGAAACACGGTCGACCAATTTCAAACATCGATAGTTGTCGTAACCCCGAAACGTAGGCAGCAACATAAAATTTATGATGCATATGAGATCATGGCTAGGCTCAGGGATCCTCTTTTGAGAAGCATGTTATGTAGATGATATGTTTTATCTACAGGATGTCAAAGCTGAACTTGAGTATAGATACTTACCCTGCACTTAGTGTTATAATCCCTCCCTGACAGTTATGGAAGAGACTCTTGGAGAGTTGTTGTCCATGCTAAAAGAGTTCGAGCC
Source organism: Diospyros lotus (assembly GCF_014633365.1). Taxonomy (NCBI): domain Eukaryota; kingdom Viridiplantae; phylum Streptophyta; class Magnoliopsida; order Ericales; family Ebenaceae; genus Diospyros; species Diospyros lotus. Next base: position 13,602,065 of record NC_068347.1, read on the forward strand.
CGAAATTGATATAAAGGCCAAGGGAAGTGTTCTTTTAGTTGAAGGGCCCAAGGTGCATAGGGGCAAGCCCAAGAGTAAGAAAGCTAAAAAGAAGAGAAGTTCTTCCATAGCGCAATCTGGAAAAGCCAGAAGACCAAAATTCAAAAGGGAAAGAAGGGTACAATCTCTCTCCACTATGATAAATCAGGAGGTGTAGAGTAAGAAGAGTTCTACTCAGGGCACTTCAGGTATTTATGTTATTAGAATTAATCTATCTACTTTTGAACAGTCCATGTGGGTATTAGATACTGGATCTAGTGCTCATATTTGTACTTTTGTGTATGGGCTTAGGAGTACGAGGAGATTAATAATAGGAGAAGTGTACCTACATGTGGCAAACAGATCAAAAGTTATTCCATTAGTTGTAGGGACCTATTTATTAACATTTCCCATAGGTCTTTTATTGGATTTACATAACTGTTACTACAATCCTAATTTGACTAGGAATATAATTTCTATTTCTTGTTTGGACAATGATGGATATTCATTTTTATTTAAGAACAATAGTTGTTTGTTTTATAAAATGAGTTATTTTATGGTAAAGCAACAGCATGTAACAGTTTGTATGTCCTTGATGTTGATACTTCTATCAATAACATAAATATTAAGCGACTTAAATCAGGTGATTTAAATAGCACTTATTTATGGCATTGTCGCCTTGGCCATATAAATGAGACTCGCCCATCCAACTTGTATAAAGCTAGATATCTTGGCTCATTTGATTATGAATCATAAGGTGCTTGCGAATCTTGTTTACTCAAAAAAATGACTAAGTCTCCTTTTAAAGTAAAGGGAGAGAAGACCACAGAAGTGCTAGGGCTTGTGCAGACTGATGTGTGTTGGCCCATGTCCACCCAAGCTAGAGGTGGATATGTCTACTTCATAACCTTTACTAATGATAGATCATGTTTTGGTTATGTGTATCTCATGAGACACAAATCTGAGGCTTTTGAAAAGTTCAAAGATTCAGATTTGAAGTAGAGAAACAAATTGGGAAAAGCATCAAAGCACTTCGATCATATCGAGATAGTGAATACTTGAACAGTGAGTTTCTAAATCATCGAAAGTATAATGGGACTCTTCACAGTGGACTCCACCTGGAACAGCAGAGATGAATGGTGTGTCTTAAATGAGGAATAAGACCTTGTTGGACATGGTCCGGTCCATGATGAGTCGCACTGAACTCTCCATTTCATTTTAGAGATACACACTCCTCACTGTGATCTTTGTTTTGAACAAGGTTCCAAGTAAGTCAACTACTCAGAATCCATATGAGATATGGAAAGGAAAGAAGCCAAATCTGTCTTTCCTTAAGATTTGGGGTTGTCAAATTTATGTCAAACGTGTTGACAGTAATAAGCTGTAACCCATATTGATGAGATGTCTATTTGTGGGATATCCAAAAGAAACAAATGGATATTAGTTTTACCACCCACATGAACAAAAGGTGTTTTGTTGCCAAACATATGGTATTCCTTGATAAGGAATTTTTTAGACGTTGTGGCTAGTGGGAGGAATGTCGAGCTAGAAAAGATTCGAGACGAACCACAAACAAATACTCCCCTCCAGGACCCTGAGGAAGATGAGACATAAGATGTTGTGTTAATTCCCCAATCTTCCACACAAAGACTTTGTAGGTCAATGAGAGTTTGTCATGAGCCTGAGAGATATGGATTTCTCATTTCGACACATGGAGATGTGCTTCTGGTTGAGAATGACGAACTAAATACCTATGAAGAAGAAATGTTAAACATTGACTCTAGGAAACGACTTGATTGCATGAAATCCAAAATGGATTCCATGTACACTAACCAAGTATAGACTTTGGTGGTTCCACTCGAGGGTATTAGACCCATTGGATGTAAGTGGGTCTTCAAAAAGAAGATTGACATGGAAGGTAATGTATAGACGTACAAAGCTGGTCTCGTGGCCAAAGGTTTCAATCAAAGACAAGGAGTTGACCATGACAAAACCTTCTCGCATGTGGCAATGATAAAATCCATTCGGATTCTGCTTACAATAGCTGCTTATCATAACTATGAGATTTGGAAGATGGATGTCAAAACAACGTTCCTTAATGGAAACCTGATTGAGGATGTGTGTATGACACAAGTCGATGGTTTTGTCATTTAAGAACATGCAAATAAGATTTGTATGTTACAAAGAGCCATTTATGATCTAAAGCAAGCATCCTAAAGTTGCAATCAATGTTTCGATGAAACAATCAAAGAGTTTGATTTTTCACAAAACGAAGATGATCATTGTGTTTATAAGAAGATTAATGGGAGCGTGGTGGTCTTTTTAGTCTTATATGTGGACAATATATTGCTCATAGGGAATGGTGTTCCCATGTTGCAATCACTTAGAAGATGGCTTTCAGAATTATTGTTGCTAAAATACAACAATCTATTTTTAATTATGGGTGGATGAAAAAGTCTTAGGAGTCGTGCCTTCAACAACGAGAATCTTGATGAGCAACTGGATCTGGCAGTCAAGCAGATCTGGTGATCCAATATAATTGATGGTCTGATAGGGCTAATGATCTGGCGAGTTGATGACTTGGCGGATCTGGTAGATCCGGTGATCTGGTGGGCTGATGATCAGGTGGCCCAAGATAACCGAGTGGCCTTAGATAACCGAGTGACCTGGGGGAATTGAGTGGCCATAAATAAATAAGTGACCTGGGGCAACCGAGTGGCCTTAGATAACCGAGTGACTTGGGGTAACTGAGTGGCCTTAGATAATCGAGTGACCTGGGGCAACCGAGTGGCCTTAGATAACTGAGTGACCTAGGGCAACCGAATGACCTGGGATAACCGAGTGACCTGGGGTAACCGAGTGGCCTTAGATAACCGAGTAACCTGGGGCAACCAAGTGGCCTTGGATAACGAGCGACCTAGGGTAACCGAGTGGCCTACAAAACGAGAGCACTGTTAGGACACGGGTGGGGTCCCTACGTAAACCCTCCAATGCTTAAGTCAGATCTCGAGAGAAAGTGAGAAATTGTACTTCAATAACTCAAGAGTGCGTACCTCGTGATGGAGATGGGACCTTGTATTTATAACGGAGGGTCAAGGAGGCCTCGCAATAATCTCGGGGAGGATTTCGCGGCCCGCTCTGGAGATCTTGTGGCCTATTTCAAGGATTTCAAAGCCCATTTGGCTGGGTGCCTAATGATGAGAGGGGGCTCACTCGGTTACAATCAAGTGGGCCATGAAAATGGCCGAATTAGGGGGTCACTCGGCATAACCATGTAGACCCCCACTCGGTTATGCCAAGCTAGGGCACCCCTACTCGGCATAACCGAGTGGCCCCCCACTCAATTATGCCGAGTGAGTCTTCTTTTTCTTCCTCTTGATGCTTTTCCTTCTCTTTTTTCAGCCATGTTGGGGCCCACCTTTGATTAGGTATTGGCTTGACTTTCCTGGGTACATCAATTGCTCCCTGCTTTTTTAGCCGAGGTGTCGGGTGGAAGAGCATAAAGTATCAAGAAATTTTAGCGTTCTTCTTGCCGTATCTTACTTATCTTCGGAAGATCATTTGTGTATGTTTTCTCTTTATTTTCTGCATTCGTTCGACAATTTCAACGCTTTTTCGTCTTTTGAGCCCCTATAATAGGGCTTAAGGTCTTCATTTGTCCCATATAAGGATTGGTCGTGGGTGTCTTCAGAACTCAAATTCTCTCATTTCCAGCCCACGACGCGAGGTCATTGGGCCACTCGGTCATAACCGAGTGGCCATGATGTGCGACTAGGGGGCCACTCGGTCATGACCGAGTGGCCCTATTTTTGCGGCCAAGGCCCACTTGGTCATGACCGAGTGGTCATGATCGTGCGGCGCCTTCATCTTCTCCTGACCATTTTTTGCCTCTTTATACTGCTTCGCTCTTCTTTGTGTTGTACTGATGCTCTTACTTTGCCTGCAAGTATTTGTTTACTATGATCCTCCGTCTTTTCCACCTCTTCAACATAACAAGGTAACGCTCTCAAGTCTTTTCAATATGTCGAGGAGAAGATCGGCATCACCCCCTGGCCCCGCACACATTCTTGTCAATTCAAGCTCTCAGCTCCGCTACGGGGATTTCAAAAAGGTTTATTATGCCACGCCTTTTAGATATATGGTGAGGTATCCTCGTCTTAATGAACTGGACCCCTCCCAAGTGGATGAAGGTTCCAATGGTATTCATTTTTCTTCATTTGAGATGGGACTCCACTTTCCTCTTCTGCCTTTTACCATAGCATGGTTACGTCATTACAAGATTGTTCTAGCTCAGCTTCACCCTAATGGTTAGGCCCAGTTGGTGGGTTTTTCCATACTTTGTCATCAACGGGATGTAGTCCCTTCTTTGATGCTCTTTAGTTGCTTCTATCAGTTACGAAAGGCTAGCAAGTACCGCCATCTTTATACACTCCAAAAGGTATCGGGCTTCGAACTATTCAATGCCCTTCCTAACAAGATCAACCGATTCGAAGAGCGATGTGTAATACCCTCGATGAGTCATGATAAATTTTGTCATTTAAGAGAATTTTAGTCTATGAAAAATTCCACAATTGCCCTTGAATTAAAGAAAATGCCATGAAATATTGGATGTCTTAGGAGGGGCAAAATGGTAATTTGGAATTTCATCCCAAAGGAAGATAAATTATTTTTGGAGAAATTATTTATATTGGAGAATAAATGTTGGAGAATTTAATTCTTGATTAAGTGCATAGATAATTAGGAATTAAATTGAAAAACCAAGTATGGTTAGATTGATGACACTTGGCAAGTTCTTATGGAAGAGATTTAATTTAATTTGGAGAATAAAGATTTATTTAATTGAGAGAATTTGGTGACACATGGCATGATCTTGTGAACCAAGAGGGATATTTAATAAATGAAAAAGGAAAAAGAAATTAGTCTCTCAAGCATTAATGAGAGCCATTATGGAGAAGATTAAAAAGAAAATCAATAATAAAAAGAAATTTGTCAAGCATTAATGTTGGAAAATGGTGGATTTAAATAAATGCTAAAGAAATTAGATTATGTCTTTCAAGAGCTTTTAAATTTAAATCAAAAAGAAATTATTTAAGTCTCCATTAAATGCTTGAAAAGTTGTGGATTTAATTTAAATGCAAATTTGGGAAATTAGTCAATCTTGGAAATTAGTCATGATTTAATTAATTGGAAAATGGAGAATTATGGAAAATTGGGATTGATCCAAGGGAGGAGATTTAGTCTCCAAAGAGAGATCAAGGGATGAGATTTAATAAGATAAGTCTCTTGGATTTGTGTTTCTTTTGTATCTAGGCAAGAGTTCTCCTAAAATCAAGGGCTAGGATTTAAGTTGGGAGAAGCACAAGGATTGTGCTAATGTTCAAAGGTAGAGATTAAGTCTCTTGAAATAAGAAAAAAATCTATGGCTAGGATGTGATCTTGAGAATTGGCATGGATTAAGAAGAAAGCTCTATAAATAGGAAGTGAGAAATTAGTTCAAAACTTTTACCATTTGTGAAGTAAAGAAGCAAGAAAGCAAGTAAGAAGGCAAGCAAGTCTAGAGAAGGAAGAGAAAGTCTAGCAAAGGTAATCTAGTTTTCTCTCTTGTTATAGTGGAAGGCATGTGTTTAAGAGCTAAAGTCTCTTTTATTATTTTTCTTTAAGGGTGAGTATTAGCTTGTGGAGGTGTTGAAGCTTCAAAGTCTAAGAGGGATTCTTGGCTTTTGAGAGTGTAAAGCTTCAAGGAAACAAGGTAAGGGATAGCCCCAAGTGGAGGGGTTTTTGCTTGCATTTGTACATGTGTAAATGAGTTGCATGTAATGGTTCTTTGCATGTTTTGTGCCCAAGTGAACCTATGGCCATAAGGAGGACTTGTGAGGGGAGTGAGGGGTTGGTTGGTGCCTTAACCTAAGTGGTTATGAAGGCATGGAGAACTACCCTTGATATGCATTGCATTGCATTACATGTTATGTTTCTCATACTTCATTTACATTTGCATAGCACCCTTACTGAGCATTGGCTCATAAGGTCCTTTGACCTCAATGTAGGTGGAGAAACATGCAAGGGAAAGGGAGTTTTGCAAGGGTGAAGGTATTGAATCAAAGAGGAAAACTATGTGTAATGGTTATGTAGTTTGTATTTTTGTGTTGTATTATTTTGTTAAACTTGGATTGTATGTAAATGTGGTTAAAAGGGGGAAAAATTTAGTGTTTTGGAAGCCCCTTGATATGGAAATGTATTCTGGGAAATATGGTTTTATTTAAAAAAAAAAAAATTTGGAAAAAAAATGGCCAGGCAGTGGGCTGGGCAGCCAAGGCGCGCCTGGGCGGGCTGGCGCGGCCGCGCACGGCGCGTGCGCGCGCGCGGCAGGCGCGGCCCGCGCGCGGGGCCTGCATGAGCGCTGGGGGGCGCGGCTGCTGCTGCGTGCCCCCCCCTGTGGCTGCTGTGAAGTTCTTTTTTGTTTATTTTTTTATATTTTTTGGGTTATTTAATTATTTCTGACATTTATGAAATTATGAAATAATTTAAATAAATAAATAATTAAATGAGTATTAGCCTCTAAATTAATTTTTAAATTAATGTAAATTTGAGGCAATTGTGGGAAAAATTTCTATATTTTGGGAAATTAAATAATGGGCTATTTTCCTTAAATTTTGAAATTGGATGAGGATACTTGAGATTTGTATTTCAAAAATTATTTTCCTAATGGTTGGAAAATTATGGAAATTTTGAAATAAATAAAAGGAAAAATCAATTGAGCTTTAATGAGGAAAATTTTATTTAAATTTTTCTAAAGGAAGATTAATCCAAATATTTTCCAAAGGAATTGGAAATGAGATAATGGGTTAATGGTTGGGGCAAAGATAAGAAAAATCTATTTTTTTTATAATTAAGGCGTTATGCCATAAATTATTTTAAGCTAGAGAGTTAGCTTAATTCCTTTTCGATCCTGGTAAGTCACCCTTAGCCCTTCATTAAAGAGCTCGAGAAGGGGTGACGATTGCGAGGTTTCGGGATTAATAGGTCGATTGATAATTCCCGGACCCTCGAGCGGAGAGAAGAGAGGGCAAAGCCTAGTTCCCACCTAGGTCGTTTCCCATTGAAACGTAGCCGTCTCTTCATCTTTGCCCTAGCGTGTGAATAGTAAGTTGGCTATTCGTAAGTAACACCCGTAGGTGGGAGTGGGGCGTTACAGTATGGTATCAGAGCGTGATTCTAGTTTGAGATAGGATTTTCTTGATTGTCGGGCATCATAGTTATGATGATATGATTGCTGTGGTGGTGATGTCTTTGGGTATACCTATGGTGTGGTGTTTTGTGCGTAGGTATGGAGAGACGAATCCCATTTCGTTCAGTGTGGCTAGTGCGAGACTACATCCGGAGGCTGAAGGCCCAGTGGACTTTAGCCATATCGGTGATGAGACCCGGAGAGTCCATCCAGCGCTACCTTAGCAGGGTAGAGGACGTCATTGCGGAGACCCCGAGCACAGCCTTGCCTCCTGGATTGTTGGGTGAAGTGAAGGTGCACTATGTGAAAGAGTTGCTCCATGGTAAGTGGAGGCGGTACGTAAGAAGGATTGCGAGGCGACCAAGAGTATCCCAAAACTTCACCTTGTTCATTGAGATGATACGGGAGACAAACGCGTGGCAGTCTAGGGAAGTCACCCGTGGGCACGTAGGGCCAGACGAAGAAAGTGTGGGAAGCAATGAGACTATAGATGATTCATAGGAAGACCTTAACAGGGAGGTAGACTCTCCCGAAGCCCCTTATGAGGACCCCTCGGAGGAGTCCGAGTCCCTGATTGGCATTTACTATAGCGACCCGGTTAGCCTAAAGCTTCGAGGAGGAGTGATCCCAGGTAGGCCTCAAAGTAGTTATGTGGTCGATGGGCCTAGTGGCGAGGGTCGTGATGTGGAAGCCATGGGTAGGGCTAAGTCATGCTAGGTGACTAGTGAGCTCTGGGGGTTGAGTTTGTGGGGCTAATGGGGGAAAACTTGATGTATTTTGTTTTGTGTGGCTTTGGTTCATGATGACTATAAGCTTTTCCTCTTTTGAATCATTTTGTAATGGGAAAGCTCTTTGTAAGCCTGTGTCTTGTTTATGCAAATAAATAAGTTATGTTGGAAACATCATCTTGTATGGCATTGCTCGGAACTTGTGTTATGTATGTATGTGTGGCTATGGTGTAGTAGAAAAATGAATGTCGCTTGTGCCATTGTGCAGATGAGTCGTGAAGAACGACTTCGTAGGAGAAGGGGCCAGGCCCAGTCGTCGTCTCAAGACTTCCCAAAAGGAAGTGGCTCGGAAAGGCCAAGTGGTGATAGATCGTTCGAAAGATTCGTCGAAATGATGATGAGTTCGGTGAACAGACCAGAAACCCCTACTACAAATTGGCTGAAGATGTTTCGAGATTTACGTCCGCCAAGCTTTAAGGGAGACCCAGAAATGGACCCAAGTGTAGGAGAATATTGGATGGAGCAAACTGAAAAATTACTGGAACACTTGGAGTGCCCCGAAGACCACTGGGTAAGGTGCGCTACATTTATGTTAGAGGAAGAAGCGGCTATCTGGTGGAAGTCGATGTCAGGAGTCCTAGGGACTCGAAATACCATCCAAGAAAACGAGGAGGTGCGAGTGACACCTATTACCTGGGAACAATTCAAGATTGCATTCAATGATAAGTACTTTCCTGAGTACTGGAGAGAGGTGAAGAAACAAGAGTTTTTGAAGCTGACCCAATCGGAGGATATGCCCGTAGTGCAGTACGAGGCCAAGTTTTCCAAGTTGATAAAGTATGTACCTGTTATATGTATTTCCCGCATCACCCCGCATGGGCCAGACTCGGTCCGATAGACCGGCCCAATCACCCAAGGCCAAGAAGGCCCGGACGACCTCGTCAAGGAAGGTCCAGCCTCCACCAAAGATCTGGAACTCGTAAAGCGAGCATATGACGAGCTCCTGGCAATCCCCCAACGAGCTCGGAGCAATCGACTAACGAGCTCCTGAAATATCCTCCAGATCGCTGGACCATCCAGGTCGCTGGCCTAAAACCTCCAGCTCGCATGAGCGGCAAAGCTGCTGAGAAGTCAGAGGTAGGGTTCGATCACTTTATCTGTAACAGCCCATGCCCCTCGTAATGAGGATCCCACTCCCGGTCTTGCGAAGGTGGTAAGAACTGTTTGTCCCCCATTATACAAACACTGTATTTTTATATATTATCTAGATTGTAAAAGCCCCTCAAGATAAATGAGAATGAAAGAGACCATGAGGGGCAAGGAGGACAAAGGAGAAATAATAATCAGATACCGCCACTCTGGGAGAATAATCAGATGGCGGCCGTGGACTAGGCATCGTTCTGGCCGAACCACGTAAAAGATTCTGGTGTACACGCTTGGAACTTTGGGGGGGGAGGGGTTTTCTTCCTTCCTTCTCGGTATTTTTGGATTGACTCACCGCGGCCCAAAACGAATCACGGTCGGCCGAAATCAAACGTCGACATTTTGGCGCTAGAGGAAGGGGCCGCTCTGATCAATAGCCATGGCTAGAAGAAGGAATACTAGAAGTTCCGAGGCGACGGTCGACCCACCTGAAAATCACCACGACCGACCACGAGACTTACCACCAAATGGAGGACCCATTGCCCCGACAGCCGATACTCCTTTGCCGCCGCCCACCGGAGACGCACCCGGCATACCACCACGGGTCCCTGTCCAGCCTACTGTCCAAATCACTGGGACAGGGACGATCCGGGACTGGCAGCAGCGCCAGGAAGCATTGGAGAATACGGTAATGCAACTCGCTGACGTGGTCAGAATTCTGGCCCAAGCTCAAGCACGGGCTGTCCACGACCCACCGGCGTCGCCTCGCAGGGTCCGCCAACCGCGGGAGGAGAGACACCCACCCGCGGAAGAAGATATCGGGGATAACTATCCGTCCCCAATTCACCGCTCCCCAGTCCGAGAAAGAAGCAGGCGATCGCAAGCCCAGCAATCAGTAGGACCGGACTCAACTGTGGAAGAGCTGTATCAAAGAGTGCGACAGCTGGAAGAACGACAAGGAGTTCGCAGCCAGAATAATGGCCGTGGGGATAGGACGCCGTTCGCCAGAGAAATTGAGCTCGAACCCCTGCCCCGGAGGTTTAAGGTCCCGAGCATGCCACAATATAATGGGGACAGCGACCCCTATGATTACCTGGATGCGTACAATGTGCAAATGGATCTACAGACAACCAGCTCACTGGCTAAATGTCGCGCCTTCCCAGCAATCTTAGGAGACATCCCCCGAGCTTGGTTCAGGAGCCTTCCGCCTCGTAGCATCAACAGCTGGGAAGAGTGCCAACAGAGGTTCCTTAACCAATACAGGGCTCTAAGGAGGCAGCTCGCGCCACCTTGCCACCTCGCCACCGTATTCCAGAAAGCAAACGAGCCATTAAGGGATTACATCGCCAGGTTCAGGCGCGAGGTGAGCAACGTCGAGGATCCCTCGGATGAAAGTATCCTAACGGCGATCTCCGCCGGCCTCCGAAAAGACGGAAAGCTCTACGAGAGCATCTACCGAACCCCGGTCAAAGACCTGGGGCAATTCTATGAACGAGCTTCCAAGGAAATCTGATGGGAAGACGCCTTCGGGACGAAGAAGCCCGTCGGGTCGAGAGAAGAAGCTGGGGGCTCCAGCCAGAATAAGAGAAGGCACAACGGAGACGCCGGAAGAGAAGCTCGGGGGGAGCGCTCGAGCAATGAAGTGTTCAAGCGAGCTCGGAAGGCAGAGGGAGATGAGCGACCTCATAGATCACAGCGCTTTGACAGCTACTGTGCCCTGTCAGACCCCCAAGAAAGGATCTTCGCCATCGAAAGGAACAAAGAGGAATTCGGGAAGCCCAACCCGTTAAGAACCCCAAACAAATTCCAAAACAAAGAAAAATTTTGCGCGTACCACAACGAGGCGTGTCACAACACCTCGGAATGCTGGGCCCTAAGGGACGCCATCGAAGATCTGATAAGAAGAGGTCGCTTGAAAGATTACGTGGTGCGGCCGACTAATCAACCAAGCCAGCCGCCGGTACAGCAGCAGCCTCCCACCGATGATGACCAATCACCGGCTGTACGAACCATCTACACGATCCATGGCGGGCCCCACCTCGCTGGATCCTCCCACAAATCCCGCGACAAATACATACGAGAGGCCAACCATGTCTTGCTAGCGAGATCGGGCGAACAGCCGGTTCCCGCGAAGCGGCCTAGGGGTAACCCAATCCCAGAAAAGATGTTTTTCTCGGAAGAAGACGCCAGAGACGTCCATTGGCCGCACAACGACGCACTCGTTATACGAGCCCAGGTCGGCAACTCCGAAGTGCGAAGGATAATGGTAGACACGGGCAGCTCGGTAAATGTAATGTACAGAGCATGCTTCGATCATATGGGTTTGGGACCAGAACAGTTGAGTTCGTCCCCAGAGCCACTCTATGGGTTCACGGGAGACGCAGTGATTCCCGTCGGTCGGATCAGCCTTCCCCTCACCATCGGGGATGCGAACCGCCAGGCCACTACTTTGGCAGAATTCCTAATAATTGACTGCCCCTCAGCATACAACGTCGTACTCGGAAGGCCGGCGATGAACGACCTGGATCTAGTCACCTCAACCAGGTCGCTTACGGTGAAATTCCCGACCCCCGACGGTGTAGGGTGTGTACGAGGCGAGCAGCACCTCGTAAGACGTTGCTATGAGGACGCCCTGAAAATGGGAGCAAAGGGAAAGAAAGTAAATATCATCGCAAAAGTCGGCCCGCGATCAACCGGCCGATGGGAGGACCTGGATCCACGCGAGGTCGACTGCGAAAAGCCCACCGGTCCCATGGAAGAGCTCGAAGATATCTCAGTCGGCGAGGCAGACGAGGAAAGGCACCTCAAGCTAGGCAAGAGTCTAGCCCCCGAGGTAAAATCCCAACTTACAGATTTCCTTAAAGCTAACCTTGATGTATTCGCATGGAACCATGAAGATATGGTGGGAATCGCCCCAGAAGTCATGTCACACAGGCTCAACGTAGATCCAGGCTACAGGCCAGTGCGTCGGAAGAGGAGGCCAATGACTCCGGAGCATTATACCGCTCTTAAAGAAGAAGTGGACAAACTCTTGGCGAATAATTTCATCAAGGAAGTCCACTATCCGGTCTGGGTGGCCAACCCGGTCCTAGTAAAAAAGAAAAACGGGAAGTGGAGGACTTGCATCGACTTCACCGACCTGAACAAGGCCTGTCCTAAAGACAGCTTTCCCCTCCCCAGAATCGATCAGCTCGTGGATGCAACGGCTAGTCACCGCCTCCTCAGTTTCATGGATGCCTATTCAGGCTACAACCAAATCCCCATGAACCCCACGGACCAAGAGCACACCTCGTTCATAACCGACCGGGGGCTCTATTGTTACAAGGTCATGCCCTTTGGATTGAAGAATGCTGGCGCGACCTACCAGAGGCTGGTCAATACGATGTTCGAAACACTGATCGGAAAAACCATGGAAGTATACGTTGACGACATGCTGGTAAAATCCGAGCAAGTGACGGACCACGTTTCCGATCTAAGAGAAACGTTTAGAGTCCTTAGGAAATATCAGATGAAGCTCAACCCGCTCAAGTGCGCCTTCGGTGTAGCCTCTGGAAAATTTCTTGGGTTTATGGTAAACAACAGAGGCATTGAAGCCAACCCAGACAAAATTAAGGCTCTGCTCGACATGAGGTCGCCCATAAGAAAGAAGGAGGTGCAAAGCCTCAATGGTCAGGTCGCGGCTCTGAGCCGTTTCATTTCAAAGGCAACTGACAAGTGTGCCCCGTTCTTCGAGCTTCTAAAAATGGAGAAAGACTTCAGATGGACAGAAGAATGCGAGTTCGCATTCTAACAACTAAAGGAGTACATGGGACGGGCCCCACTGCTAGCCAAACCTAAGGAGGGAGAGAGGTTGACCTTGTACTTAGGAGTATCCCAACAGGCTCTCAGCGCGGCCCTCGTTCGGGGGGAAGAAGGGGTGCAGCACCCCATTTATTACGTCTCCAAAAGCCTAATCGATGCAGAAACAAGGTACGCACCAATCGAAAAATTGGCTTACTGTCTAATAGTGGCATCAAGGAAGCTGCGACCCTATTTTCAAGCTCATGAGATCGAAGTCCTGACCAAATACCCATTGAAACAAATCCTCCAAAAACCAGATACCTCAGGCCGTTTACTAAAATGGTCTATTGAGCTCGCTCAGTTCGACATAAAGTACAAACCAAGGACGGCGATAAAGGGTCAAGCGTTGGCAGACTTCATTGCCGAGTTTACTGGGCCAATTGACGAGGAGCCGGAAAACCTGAAAGGACCGTCCTGGGAACTATACGTCGATGGATCATCGAACGAACAAGGAGCGGGAGCCGGGGTTATGCTAATAAGCCCCGAAGGTCACAAAATCCTCTGCTCCCTGAGGTTCGGTTTTTTAGCCACCAATAATGAATCCGAGTATGAAGCCTTATTAGCAGGACTCCGCCTAGCAAAGGAAATACGAGCTGAATTCTTGGAGATCTTCAGCGACTCTCAACTAGTTGTCAACCAGGTGCGGGGAGAATACCAGTTCAGAGACACGAAGATGGAAGCATACTTACAGAAGGCACGCGAACTTTTAGCCACTTTCGAAAAATATGAAATGCATCAAATCCCCCGTTCCCAGAACTCTCATGCGGACGCTCTGGCTCGCCTAGCAACTGCCCGGGACGCAGAATTCTTGGGGGACATACCTGTCGATTTTTTGGCCACCCCGAGCACAGAACAACGAGATGAAACGCTACTGATCACGGCGCCCCAAAACTCATGGATGACCCCCATCTTGGAGTATCTGCAAGACGGGAAACTACCGGAAGACAAGCTGGAAGCACGTCGCCTGCGAGCTCAAGCCGCCCGATATTGCATCTACGATGAAAGACTGTACAAGAGGGGATTCTCAGCCCCACTCCTGAGGTGCATTGACGGCACCGATTGCCAGTCTGTGCTAGAAGAAATTCATTCAGGCCACTGCGGTAATCATGCAGGGGCACTCTCTCTGGCACAAAAGGCCCTCCGACAAGGGTTTTATTGGCCCACTGTGAAGCAAGATGCCATAGAGACGGTCAAGAAATGCGAGAAGTGCCAAAGGTTCGCCAAGGTTCCGCGAGCTCCGCCGGCTTACCTGCAGCAGATGAGCAGCCCTTGGCCCTTTGCCATTTGGGGCATGGATCTAATCGGGCTGCTGCCCACGGCTCGCGGAGGATGCAAACATGCCATAGTGGCAGTTGACTACTTCACCAAATGGGCAGAGGCCAAAGAGCTCGCACAGATCACCAGTGCGAAGACACAAGCTTTTACGTGGGATAACATAATCTGCAGATTCGGAGTGCCACAGCAAATAGTAACGGACAACGGAACCCAATTCACCAGCGAGCAATTCATCCAATTCTGCGAGTCAATGGGGATTCAAAAGAGTTTCACCGCCGTTGATCACCCCCAGGCCAATGGGCAGGTCGAAGCAGTAAACAAAATAATCAAGCAGACCCTGAAGACAAAGCTTGAGGCTAGAAAGGGGGCCTGGGTGGATGAACTGCAAACAGTGCTATGAACCTATCGGACAACAGCCCGAAGCAGCACTGGAGAAACCCCATTCTCAATGGCGTATGGGTCGGAGGCTATGATCCCCGCTGAGAATAAAGTGGCCAGCCACCGAAGGGCCACCTTCAGCTCAGATCGCAATAACGAGCTACTGGAGGCTAATCTGGACCTGCTCGAGGAATCAAGAGATGTAGCTCGTGTGAGGATCGCCATTTATCAACAAAGGGTGGCACGATACTATAACAGGAAGGTCCGAATCCGAGGTTACAACGTCGGAGATCCGGTACTACGCCTAGTACTGTCAGGAGCACGGGCGGCAAGCGATGGCACCTTAGGTCCTAACTAGGAAGGTCCATTTATCATCAAAGAAAATTTGAATAACGGAGCATATCATCTGGCAAACATGGACGGTCTCCCTCTCCCACGAGCTTGGAACGCAGAACACCTTCATCCTTACTTCAGATAAATGTAATCGTTCTTGCCTATGCTCCGTCTTTTTCATTACGAATGACTTTCATGATTCTGGTCAGAATTTATGAACTTTCATTGCACTTTATTCTTATTGGTATTCGATTGAATGCCCCCATAACAAGGGGTCGAGAAGCCATGGTTTGCGAGCTGAGGCCTAAATAACCTAGTCGCGGCGCTACGGTCAACGGCTTAACCGAGCATTCACCTTGGTCCCTCCCTCAGGTCGTGGTTTGCGAGCTGAGAACCAATCATCTTGACTTTATGTCATGGTTTGGAACCTACTGAGCAACCACTTCCACAAGTAACCCCGAGCTTGGGTTCGCTAGCCAAGGTCCTTTTATCTTGGCTTAAAGCCATGGTCTGCGACCTACCTGGGTGTTCCCTCTCAGTTCAAATAAAACTTGTAGAAGCCACTGGGTGTTAGCTGAGGCCGTAAAGCGACCTACCTGGACACATATCCTGGCCGTACAAGTCAAACGAAATAACAAGCCATGGTGTGTTAGCTGGGGTCACTCTATGACCCGCCTAAACATATAACTTGGTGGTACAGGCTGCACTTTCACTAGCTGGGGTCCTCCTATCTTGGCTTAAAGCCATGGTCTGCGACCTACCTGAGTGTTCGCTCCCAATTTATTGAAAACTTATTAAAGCCTCAACATGCCGGCCGAGGCCATGGCATAATCTCATACCCTAGCAAACTTTGCGTATTGGACCCTATCAGCTGAGGTCCGTCTTAACTTGGCTAAAAATAAAGCATTCGCGACCTATCAGGCACACGCCCTATAACGAGCTTCTCAGCCACCACATGTTAGACAAGATCACAAGGCCATCCGATTTTACATATATCTCGGGAAGGCTCTCGTTATTTCGTCAAAATATGCCGAACGGGGTTTCCTGGAAATTGCCTAAGTATGAGTGTTCGCGCTGATTATTACAACTATCATCAACGAGCTAGTTAAAGAGCGTTAGTCTACGAGCTGATAAAACTCTGGATCTACCTGGACCTATGTTCGAACAGTTTATTATCAAGTTACATACTCAAAAGTTTCTTATCAGTGAACCTTTCAAAAATACGGGAGCTTTGTTGAAGAAATTTTCAAGTTATACCATGAAGAAGTTACTTTCAAGTTATGATTCAAGAATCGTCATGCCAAAACCTCGTCAGAGTTAACTTGAATTCGCGAAGAAATCTGAGGCAACGTGCACAAAATGCCAATTTTTATTATTAGATGAAGCTCACGTTACAAAAAAAAAAAAAAAAATACATGTGGGAATCCTAGCTAAGAGGGGCGTTCGGTTCTGCAGGATCAACCTCGACAGGGCGAGCTTCAGTAGGTAGGGTCGGCTGGAGATCGACCTCGACAGTCCCGGCTGGGCAAACCTCGGCAACCTCCACAGGAGGCTCCTTGGCAGTCTCACCAGGCTGAGCCGCGGCGACCCCGGATAGCTCGGCCCCGACCTGAGGAGCTTGCGTTGCGACCAAAAACGAGTCAAGGGGACTGGCATCATCAGCATCCTCCGCGGCGTCGGCAGCATACCGAGCCACCTCCTCGACAGCCTGCGCACCAAAGAAGGAGAAATCCATCTCAGGATGGTTCACCCAAAGGGTGTACAGAAATGCCGAGCAGGTGTCGGATCTGGTCTCCCTACACGCCGCGTCCATCCGCTCTCCGACCTCCGCCCTTATATCGTCAATGGTCCTCTTGGCAAGCTCCTCGCATCGGACGGCACGATCATCCGCCCGTGTCCGCTCCTCCTTCGCTGCCCTAAGCTCTGCCTCGGTTGATTTGAGTCGCTCCTCAGCCCTCCGCAACTCCGCCTTCGCTCCATTTAGCTCGCCGGTGAGCCCGGAGTTGGCTTGCTCCCACATGTTCTTCGACCTGCGAAGCTCCTCGTCGAGATCTTTATTCTTCTGGATCTCCATCCTCAGACGCGTCAAGCAACCCTCCACCTCCTTTTGAGTGGCAAGGAGCTCGACCTGGAGATCTTTCTTCTCATCCGAGAGCTTCGTTATTTCGGCCTTTTGGGCGTTCTTCTCGTCCTCAAGCTTCGCTATTTCGGCCTGACGAGACATGTTCACCGACTGAAGCTGCTCCTCAAAATCTTTGTACTGACCTCGGAGCTTCACGGCAGCAAGAGAAGTCTGCAAAAGAAGAAATGTTAGCTCATTAAAAAAGTAGGCTAAGAAACCGAGGTACGAAGAATTCCTACTTACCACCAGGCTGTGACGGGCGATAAAATCACAAAGGGGGATTCCCTTTAACTTCGGGTCATCGAGGGGCTTCGAGTTCGGACCCAGGAAGTCGGGCACGGAATCCAGGAGGGGACCAACAAAGACCCCTCCTGGCAGGGCCTCCACGGCCAGCTCCTTCTCACGGACCCTGACCCGTTTGGCCTTGATATCCTCCCCCTGTTGCAGCTGGTCCGATCTCCGTTTCGAGCTGGCAGCAGGAGCGTCTCGAACCTCCACTACGACCTCCTTCCCACGGGCTCCACTCGAACCATGGTCTCGGGAGGCAGGGGGCCGATGCCCCAGCTGCAGATGAGCTTGCTTTGACTGTTGGGGCTGACGGGGCAGTGTTCTTTGCCGCTGCTCCTGCTGCCCCCCCCCCGCGACTGTTGGGTTTGCTGCTGCTAAGGGCGTGATTGCGGCTGCAGCTACTCCGACCTGCCATCCCGCGAGCTATAGCTCGGGGTTATGGAGGACGTAGTGCTCGACCTCGCCCTATGACGCTTCGGTTGGAGGAGCTCGAGATCAACCATATTATCGTCTTGGTCGGCTTCCCCTCTTGAACTGTTCGTCTCAGCGAGCTGTAAGCCGGAAGGGAGAATCTCCGCACCCAAGTCCCTGAAATGATCTCCCTTGATAGTCTCGGTGCCAAGAGGAGGGGCGAGCTCGTATTCACGAAGTAGCTCGTCCGAAAGTTCAAGAATTTCCGAGCTCGACTCCGCAGCCACAAGTTTGCCAAGGATATCAGTCTCCTCGGCCGATAAAATCGGTTTCTTCCCCCCAAAATCTGCATCAAAGCATGAGTAAGTTAAAACAAGCACTCTCGGAACAAAGGAAAGATTTATGAGAGCTCATATTCTCTTACCAGGGGTCAGTGCGAAGCTACAATTCGTAAGTAGAGAAAGGCAAGGGCAAGACACGAAGAACCAACTGGACTTGTAATCGCCCACGTTGGACTTCCCCTTTGCTTTACCCTGAGGAAGGGCGGCCTTGTACGGAGAAGGACGAGCCGCTAGGTAATACAGCCCGTCCTTGGCATTTTTGAAAGAAAATAAAAATCTTATCAGTTTTGGCGAAGGGAGAGGAAGTTTGTTTATAAGGAATAAAACGGCCAAAGAAGTAAGTTGGGCATACGAATTCGGTGTTAGTTGGAAAGGGGCGAGCTTGACGTCGTTCAAGAGGGCGATAAGGTACGGGGCTATTGGGAACCTAAAGCCAGACTCGAGGTGTTGGGGGCTAATAGCTATGAAATTGGCTGGCGGGTAGGCTGCATGGGAGCTCGAAGCAGGGATGTATATTCGGCAGGTCCTGGGGAGACGAAACTCCTGAGCACAAGTCATCACCTCGTGAAGCTTGGCCTTAG
Organism: Diospyros lotus; assembly: GCF_014633365.1. Lineage (NCBI taxonomy): Eukaryota > Viridiplantae > Streptophyta > Magnoliopsida > Ericales > Ebenaceae > Diospyros > Diospyros lotus. The sequence continues at coordinate 13,620,748 of NC_068347.1, forward strand.
ACGAGAATCTCTTGAAGACCGCAAGATCAGCACTCCCACCAGCGATCTGATCTTGAACCTTCAGCTCGGTTTCCCGAGAGGTCGGGATGGCGACCTCCCTGCACCCCGAGCTCGCACCCCGAAGATTTTGGCCCTCCATAATGAGACAATCTTCGGAGCTCGAAGTGTCGTTTTCTCCTACGATATAATTGCAGCGCTTTTGACCTGAATTTCCACGGTGTTGGTCGGACATCTACAAAGGAAAAGAAAGAACAGTCAGGTCGCAAGTCGCGGACCAGACCTCAAGAAACTAGAAGAAAAACCCTAAAACGTCCCCTAGGTCTTCCAGGCCGAGCGCTTCGCAAAAGGGGTACCGCCTAGGGCGGAGGGGCTGCAGCCGCAAGCCCGGTGTTCCATGAAAAGCTAATCCTAAGGTCATTGGACCCAAAGGCCCAGTAAACGAAAAACCGAATCGTGCCGTTTCTCCAAAAATGAGAACGACATCGATCGACGAAGCCAGAGAAACCACCGACGGCTAACCAACGATGGACGGCCTCACAAGAAGAAGAAGAAAGTCACGACAAACTTACCTAAAAGCTGCGCTTGACGACTGAATGGGGACTCGTACCAAGCACCGGATGAGAACGACAGACATCTGAAAGCACGGCGATAACGGAGGCCTCGAGAGAGGAAAGAGAAAGCAGGGAGGCAAAGGTTTGAGGGAGTTTCAAAATAGCGTGAAAGAAGAAGCGGGTGGACACTCCCCACTATTTATACTGACGGCCTGGTCCATCCCAACCGTCGGATCGAATGACGACTTATCACATGCTCCGCATCCAGCGGCCGCACAACAGCTTGTGGGTCCCACGAGTGTAATCATGCGCAGAAATGGGGAGGGGGCGCGCATTAAATGCGCTGCTGACAAAGCGTGCTGCGTGGAACGACGAGACTTAAGGTGATTGGACAGAAGTCGGAGGGATGGAAGAACAGCTGGCACGCGTCAGTTCCCAGCACGAAGATCGTGCTGTGAACTGGGGGGCTTATGTTATATGTATTTCCCGCATCACCCCGCATGGGCCAGACTCGGTCCGATAGACCGGCCCAATCACCCAAGGCCAAGAAGGCCCGGACGACCTCGTCAAGGAAGGTCCAGCCTTCACCAAAGATCCGGAACTCGTAAAGCGAGCATATGACGAGCTCCTGGCAATCCCCCAACGAGCTCGGAGCAATCGACTAACGAGCTCCTAAAATATCCTCCAGATCGCTGGACCATCCAGGTCGCTGGCCTAAAACCTCCAGCTCGCATGAGCGGCAAAGTTGCTGAGAAGTCAGAGGTAGGGTCCGATCACTTTATCTGTAACAGCCCATGCCCCTCGTAATGAGGATCCCACTCCCGGACTTGCGAAGGCGGTAAGAACTGTTTGTCCCCCATTATACAAACACTGTATTTTTATATATTATCTAGATTGTAAAAGCCCCTCAAGATAAATGAGAATGAAAGAGACCATGAGGGGCAAGGAGGACAAAGGAGAAATAATAATCAGATACCGCCACTCTGGGAGAATAATCAGATGGCGGCCGTGGACTAGGCATCGTTCTAGCCGAACCACGTAAAAGATTCTGGTGTACACGCTTGGAACTTTGGGGGGGGGGGAGGGGTTTTCTTCCTTCCTTCTCGGTATTTTTGGATTGACTCACCGCGGCCCAAAACGAATCACGGTCGGCCGAAATCAAACGTCGACAGTACCTATGTACACTACGGATGAATTTGAGAAGGCCCAGAAGTTCTTTCAAGGACTTAGAAAGGAAGTGAAGCAAGTACTGTATGCGTGGAACATTCGAACTTTTGATGATGCAGTTGAGAAGGCTATTACTGTTGAGCGAAACTGTTAGTGTAGGTGCTCTAGACCCAATCAGATTGGGCATGTTGTACACTGACAATTGTAATCATGTTATTATTTGAACAAAGAGTTATTCAAATTCACAAGAAGTCATTCTATTAGTTTCTTGTTATTATTGTAATAACCGAATGAAACTAGATAGAAGTCCATATGATGTATACTGTGAATAATCTATAAAGATGTGAGATGATGCATCACAGTTTATAGACATCATTAAACGTCCCAAGTCGTAGCAATGTTAAGAATGGACATTGACAATTGCGGTAAGACTTGTATGTGCTATGTTTTTGCTATGTGATAGCAATGGGGGTCTCACACCCATAGGCATGGGGATGCCTAGACAAGTACATAAGTGACCAATGTTGGAGAACGTGTCACTGGACATGACTCGCCATGAGAATCCATTTTGGTTATATGTTGATGAAATTCTCATACGAGATGGGTGTAACTAATCCTTGGACCTGAGGTTGTCACGGTCATCTCATAAGAAGACTGGTATGCTTTGACATCGTTTCGATGGGCCTAGACAAAGGCTGCACGTGGGCGATCGTTGGGTATATCATGAGGCTTATGGAGATGGGTGCATAGCCAAGATGGGACTCGTCTATCCCTTGATAGAGGATGATGTATCTAAGGCGCCTTCGGTGGATATTCACTTTAAATCCATGGCCATGGTGAAAGAGATCAATAAGGAGTTATTGATTCACTTTCTATTAAGTGAAGATATCCGAAAGACCGAAGAAAACTCATGTGATCATTATCAAGCAACACATCGCCATACTTGAGATCACATAAGATGCATTGACGAGAGGATCGAATTACACGGTAACTATGCTCGTGAAAGGTTATTTGCGGATTACGAATCCTTCTGAATAATTGGGTAGGCATGATGCCTTGCTAGAGGCCAATCTTGTCTTATGTGTTCGTACCGGCACATTGCCAACATATTCGGAAGCCTAATGAGTCATACGCAATAGGCACGGTCCCTGGTTTAAACTAGGAAAGCGGACGTATGGTTAAGTGGGACACTTCGGCAAGAAGTTGTGCCGTCGTAGGTTCTCACGGGAAAAGAACAAACAGACGTAATGACGTCGATATGACGAGGGGTCGTCATAAAGGAAAAAGTTTCCTAAAATAGCAATTGATTAAATTAGAAAGTAGTTTCTAACTTAATGATTAAATTAGAAAGAAGTTTCTAATTTAATAATTTGGGCTTAATTTAATACTTGGGCCAAATAAAGTATTTGGGCCAAATATTAAATTAAATTAAATATTTGAGCTAAATTAGATTTGGGTCAAATATTAAATAATAAATATTATATTTGGGCTAAATAAGATTTGGGCCAAATATTAAATATTAATTATTTGGGCTTGAATTAGATTTGGGCCACATATTTATAAATGAATTTGGGCCACTTTAATTTCTAGTTGGATTAGGATTAATGGGCTAGCCCAATCCATGTTCCCTAGGGTTTGGGAAAACCCTAGGAGGATGCTTCATTATAAATAGCCCTTTATGAGATGCCCAAATTATGCCTCTTATTTTGTTGGTTTTCAAGAGTTAAAAATCAATTATTTTCCCGTCCATTCATAAGCCTTGTTAGGAGAAGGAGCTAGCACTCCCATTCCGCTCTCCTCGCCAACGGACGCGCGCCGCGTATCACAAGTTAGAGGCCGGACACTTGGACTGCTCAAATCCGCAAACGACTCAAAATCTAAAGGTTAGATTTATTTTATAATATATGTGATTGTTTGATTTCGACGTTGATCCAATCGCCGGGATCGGGGTAAGGTTCAAAATTTTTGAACTACGCTGCTTGCCCCGTAGCGATCTTGCTTTACTTTCAGTGGTATCAGAGCCATCGTCGAAATATTTCAATTCCTTACGTGCGGATTCGGTTATGTTGTTATTTGTGAAATAATTAAATGATTGTTGCGTTTGTATTTTTGGATTGCAAAACGTTTTTGAGTGAAGGGCAAAAGATCGTGTATGACACGAAAAAGAGCGAAACGGGGTTCGGGGTGCATACGGATGCACCGGGGCGTCGAAAGACGCGGCCGAGCGGGGCCCGCGTGCGCTGGGGTTGGCCTGGGCGCGCGCAGGGCCCGGCCAGGCGCGGCCCTGCGCGCTGGGGCGCGGCCGCGCGCGCGCAGGCGGCCCCAGCCGCGGCCGCGCGCGCGCAAGGCGGCCGGGCGTGTGCGCGACCCGCGACCCGCGACCCGCGCGCGGCCCGCGGGTTCGACCCGCCAGCGGCGCGCGGCCCGCGGGTGCGACCCGCGCGCGGGCGCGGCCGACCCGCGCGGCCTTTGCGCGCCCCGCGCGGCCCCAGTGGGCCGCGCTCGCCCCCCAGCGGCCCCTGCCGCGCGGCCGGGCGCGCCAGGCGCGGCCCAACCGTGCCCAGCGCGCGCCAGCCGCGGCCTTTGGCCCTGTTTGGGCTGGCAGCATTTGTGACATGCTGCCCAGCCACCTCCCTGCCCCTCCCGCTCCCTCGGGCTTCGGTTTGACCGTTCCCGGGGGTCCCCGTGAAGCACCCGGGTCGACCCTTCGGTGGCCCAGTGCGTTCCGTTCCTTTTGGAGGGGCCCGGCCAAATTGTTTGGCTATTTAATTTTATTTTTATCCGATCCATGAGTGTATGACACTTATGGGCCGTGATTAAAAATGAGTCAGGGCCATTAATTGGGTTATTTATTAATTATTGGGCTGCTAATGTATGTTTGACATACATTGGTTGATCCAAGGCCTGTTGAGCCTTGTTAGTTAGACTAATGGATGGAGCCCAAGCCCAACACAATTAAAACAATTTTGTTTTTCCAAAATCATACAAATTTTTCAATTTATTGAAAGCGTTTCATTAAGATTGAAATAGATGCGACAATTAATTAACATAATCTAAATGAATCAATTAGATTGATTGCATGGGTGTATGGTATGGATCGAGTCGACCATTTATTTTATGTTGGGAATGAATGCTTGTAAATTTGGTTTTTGAAATAGGGCCTGCGTGTCCTGCCTCTCTTATACTCTAATGTACATTCTCTTCTCATCTCATTCCCCCCGAATGTAACTCGGGGTTTCTGATTCTATGTAATGTATGTAGAATAGAATAGAGTAGCGATAGTTGTAGTTTGTATGAAGAGCAAGAGATGGAGCCAAATTGAAGACAAGATTCGAAGACCAATGAAGGCTTGAAGAATGTGCTTATGAAGCAAGATGTGATTCTTTACTTAGGTTTGACCAACTAGCTTCCCTTCTATGGCTCGAGGGGACTAGCCGTAGTTATCCATACCATACACCGGTTTGAGTCGTTTATTATGCATTATTAATTTGATTAATTGCATGTGATGAGACCTAAATAAATAAATAATAAATCCCTCATTAATATTAAGCCAACTTGCCTTCCATCATTATGAAGCATTAGGTTTCTAGCTGGCACTTGATTTGTTGAGTCACTCAAGATCATGTGTCACCTATGATTCCTATACTTCATGGGCCATGAGATGTCCCTGAATGATGGGTTCGACTTAACTAGAAAGGTGGGGTTTGTTGAGTCACTCAAGGCCTTACTGAGTATAGAGGCAAAGATTGGGAGTCACATAAGATGTGCTTGGCAAGGAGTTGTCAACCCAATGAATCTAGGAGTTGCATGGAGATGCAATTGGTAGCAAGTACCTACCTAATCGATCCTAACACAATTTGTTGAGTCACTCAAGGTTGTGCGAGGGGAGATGGGATCCTAGCTCACTAGGAAATCTTCCAACGGGATTTCCCGAGTTATGTCTAGAGGGTGGCAAACTCGTAGAAAATAGTGGGAGCAATCATAAAATGTTACTTCTTGCAATTTATGATTTCGTAATTCAATATGATTATAATAATATCTCTATTCAGTTGTTGATCCAGAATGTCTGGAAACATGTCGATAAGATCGATGCTCGAGGGCAATAATACCTTCAACGGACTAATTTCTCTGACTGGGAGATCATCTTGAGGATAGTCCTCATGTATGATAAGATTCTTTATATGATAAAGAGCTATCTTCTTATGAAGCCACCAGTTAAAGAAATAATAGCACATTAGGCCTGGACGATGCACATAGGTGATATGATCATCGCTTGATATATCGTCTTGGCTGCCATGACCCCGAAACATAGGTCGCCACATAAGAGTTATGATGCCTATGAGATCATGGCTAGGCTCAAGGACCATCTGTTGAGAAGCATGTCATGGAGATGATATGTTTTATCAATAGGTTGCTAGAGCTGAACTTGGGTATGGATGCTGAAACTTACCTTAGATTCGCTGCTATAGTCTCTCCCTAAAAGTTATGGAAAAGACTCTTGGAGAGTGGTTGTCCATACTAAGGGAGACCGAACCTAAAATTGATTATAGGTTAAGGGAAGTGTTCTCTTAGTTGGAGGGCCCAAGGCGCACAAGGGTAAGCCCAAGAGTAAGAAAGCCAAAAAGGAAGAAGAGTTCTTCCAAGCGCAATCTGGAAGAGTCCAGAAGACTAAAACCCAAAAGGCAAAAAGGATGCAATCTATCTCCACTGTGATAAATCGAGAAGTGCAGAGTAAGAAGAGTTCTACTCAAGGCACTTCAGGTATTTATGTTATTGGAATTAATCTATTTACTTCTGATCAGTCCACATGAGTATTAGATACTGGATCCAATGCTCATACTTACACCTTTGTGTATGGGCTTAGGAGTACGAGGAGATTAATAATAGGAGAAGTGTACCTATACGTGGAAAATGGATCAAAAGTTGTTCCATTAGTTGTAGGGACCTATTTATTGACATTGCCCACAGGACTTGTATTAGAGTTACATAACTGTTACTACAATCCTAGTTTGACTAGGAATATAATTTCTAATTCTTGTTTGACAATGATAGATATTCATTTTTTTATTTAAAGGACAATAGTTGTTCATTTGATAAAAATGAGTTGTTTTATGGTAAAACAATAGTACGTAACAGTTTATATGTCCTTGATGTTGATACTCCTATCAATAACATAAATATTAAGCGACTTAAATCAGATGATTTAAATAGCACTTATTTATGGCATTGTCACCTTAAACCATATAAATGAGACTCGCACATCCAACTTGTATAGAGATGGATATCTCGGCACATTTGATTATGAATCATATGGTGCTTGTGAATCTTGTTTACTTGGTAAGATGACTAAGTCTCTTTTTAAAGTAAAGGGAGGCTACATAAGTGCTAGGGCTTGTGCACATTGATGTGTGTGGGCCCATATCCATCCAAGCTCGAGGTGGGTATATCTACTTCATAACCTTTACTGATGATAGATCATGTTTTGGTTATGTGTATCTTTTAAGACACAAATCTGAGACTTTTGAAAAGTTCAAAGAATTCAGATTTGAAGTAGAGAAACAAACTGAGAAAAGTATCAAAGTACTTCGATCAGATCGAGGTGGTGAATACTTGAACAATGAGTTTCTTGATCATCTGAAGTAGAATGTGATTCTCTCACAATGGACTCCACCTAGAACATCAGAGATGAATGGTGTGTCTAAAGGAGGAATAAGACCTTGTTGGACATGGTCTGGTCCATGATGAGTCGCGCTGAACTCCCTATTTCATTTTGGGGATACGCACTCCTCACTGCGATCTTTGTTTTGAACAGGGTTCCAAGTAAATCAGTTACTCAGACTCCATATAAGATATGGAAAGGAAAGAAGCCAAACTTGTCTTTCCTTAAGATTTGGGGTTGTCAAATTTATGTTAAACGTGTTGACAGTAATAAGCTACAACCCAAATCGACGAGATATCTATTTGTGGGATATCCAAGTGGATATTACTTTTACCACCCATGTGAACAAAAGGTGTTTTGTTGCCAAGCATGTGGTATTCCTTGAGAAGGAATTCTTAGATGCTGTGGCTAGTGGGAGGAATGTTAAGCTCGAATAAGATTCGAGGCGAACCACAAACAAATACTCCCCTCCAGGAACCCGAGAAAGATCACACACAAGAAGTTGTGTCAACTCCCCAACCTTCTACACAAGAACCTCATAGGTCAATGAGGGTTCGTTGCGAGCAAGAGAGATATGGATTTCTCATCTCGGCGCATGGAGATGTGCTTCTGGTTGTGAACGATGAGCCTACTACCTATGATGAGGCAATGTCTGACATTGACTCTGGGTTATGACAGATAAATGACAAAATAGCTTTCCTTAAAGGAAACCTGGTTGAGGATGTGTATATAACACAGCCTGACGGTTTTGTTACTCATAAACATGCAAATAAGATTTGCAACTTGCAAAGGTCCATTTATGGACTAAGGCAAGCATCCCGGAGTTAGAATCAATGTTTTGATGAAAAGATCAAAAAGTTTGATTTTTCACAAAAGGGAAGTTGATCCTTGTGTTTACAAGAAGGTTAGTGGGAGCGTGGTAGTCCTTTTAGTCCTATATGTGGACAATATATTGCTCATAGGGAATGGTGTTCCCATGATGCAATTAGTTAAAATATAGCTTTCAAAGTATTTTCTCCATGAAGAATTTGGGAGAAGCAGCCTATATTCTGGGAATAAAGATCTATAGAGATAGATCCAAGAGGTTGCTAGCACTCTCCCATAGCGCGTACATTGACAGGGTGCTAAAGAGGTTTAGCATGGAAGATTCTAAGAGGAGAAGTCTTCCCATGTCACATGGAATACATCTCTCCAAGGCTATGTGTTTGAAGACACAAGATGAGAGAGATAGGATGAGTCGAGCGCAATATGCCTTGGCTATTGGCTCGATCATGTATGTCATGTTATGTACGAGGCCTGATATCGCATATACTTTGAGCATATGTAGTAGATATCAAGCTGATCCAGGTGAGAAACACTGGATTGCTGTGAAAAACATTCTTAAGTACTTGTGAAGCACTAAAGAGATGTTTTTTGCCATATAGAGAATAAGAGCATACCATGAAGGGGTTCATGGATGCCAGTTTCCAATTCGATCATGATGATTTTAAATCACGTACAGTCGAAATTCATATTCTGCCTATATGGCTGGGCCATGAGTTGGAAGAGTTCCAACAAGAGATAGTGGCAGATTCAACAACTGAAGTCGAATACATAAAAACCTTCGAAGCAGCTAAGGAGGTTGTATGGATCCGTAAGTTCATTGATGAACTTAAAGTGGTGTCCAGCATTGTTAATCCAATAACAGTTATTGGGACAACAATGGAGCCATCGCGTAAGCGAAGGAACCACGGTCTCATCAACGGACCAAATTTGTATTGCGATATCACCATATGATAATGGAGATTATCAGCTGTGGTGACATATATAGAGAAAGTGTCGACGGATGACAACGTCGTAGATCTCTTGATTAAAGCTCTGTCCTAGGAGAAACATGAAAGTCATGTTCGATCATCAGGTATAAGATACATGAGTGATTGGCTCTAGTGCAAGTGGGAGATTGTTAGTGTAGGTGCTCTAGACCCAATCAGATTGGGCATGTTGTACACTGACAATTGTAATCATGTTATTATTTGAACAAAGAGTTATTCAAATTCACAAGAAGTCATTCTATTAGTTTCTTGTTATTATTGTAATAACCGAATGAAACTAGATAGAAGTCCATATGATGTATACTGTGAATAATCTATAAAGATGTGAGATGATGCATCACAGTTTATAGACATCATTAAACGTCCCAAGTCGTAGCAATGTTAAGAATGGACATTGACAATTGCGGTAAGACTTGTATGTGCTATGTTTTTGCTATGTGATAGCAATGGGGGTCTCACACCCATAGGCATGGGGATGCCTAGACAAGTACATAAGTGACCAATGTTGGAGAACGTGTCACTGGACATGACTCGCCATGAGAATCCATTTTGGTTATATGTTGATGAAATTCTCATACGAGATGGGTGTAACTAATCCTTGGACCTGAGGTTGTCACGGTCATCTCATAAGAAGACTGGTATGCTTTGACATCGTTTCGATGGGCCTAGACAAAGGCTGCACGTGGGCGATCGTTGGGTATATCATGAGGCTTATGGAGATGGGTGCATAGCCAAGATGGGACTCGTCTATCCCTTGATAGAGGATGATGTATCTAAGGCGCCTTCGGTGGATATTCACTTTAAATCCATGGCCATGGTGAAAGAGATCAATAAGGAGTTATTGATTCACTTTCTATTAAGTGAAGATATCCGAAAGACCGAAGAAAACTCATGTGATCATTATCAAGCAACACATCGCCATACTTGAGATCACATAAGATGCATTGACGAGAGGATCGAATTACACGGTAACTATGCTCGTGAAAGGTTATTTGCGGATTACGAATCCTTCTGAATAATTGGGTAGGCATGATGCCTTGCTAGAGGCCAATCTTGTCTTATGTGTTCGTACCGGCACATTGCCAACATATTCGGAAGCCTAATGAGTCATACGCAATAGGCACGGTCCCTGGTTTAAACTAGGAAAGCGGACGTATGGTTAAGTGGGACACTTCGGCAAGAAGTTGTGCCGTCGTAGGTTCTCACGGGAAAAGAACAAACAGACGTAATGACGTCGATATGACGAGAGGTCGTCATAAAGGAAAAAGTTTCCTAAAATAGCAATTGATTAAATTAGAAAGTAGTTTCTAACTTAATGATTAAATTAGAAAGAAGTTTCTAATTTAATAATTTGGGCTTAATTTAATACTTGGGCCAAATAAAGTATTTGGGCCAAATATTAAATTAAATTAAATATTTGAGCTAAATTAGATTTGGGTCAAATATTAAATAATAAATATTATATTTGGGCTAAATAAGATTTGGGCCAAATATTAAATATTAATTATTTGGGCTTGAATTAGATTTGGGCCACATATTTATAAATGAATTTGGGCCACTTTAATTTCTAGTTGGACTAGGATTAATGGGCTAGCCCAATCCATGTTCCCTAGGGTTTGGGAAAACCCTAGGAGGATGCTTCATTATAAATAGCCCTTTATGAGATACCCAAATTATGCCTCTTATTTTGTTGGTTTTCAAGAGTTGAAAATCAATTATTTTCCCGTCCATTCATAAGCCTTGTTAGGAGAAGGAGCTAGCACTCCCATTCCGCTCTCCTCGCCAACGGACGCGCGCCGCGTATCACAAGTTAGAGGCCGGACACTTGGACGGCTCAAATCCGCAAACGACTCAAAATCTAAAGGTTAGATTTATTTTAT